>NC_134364.1:22031673-23231673 GCF_048569485.1 Anomaloglossus baeobatrachus | reverse complement strand
TCAACGAATATGGGCGTTGCCAAATATTTGCGGTATTCGATCATCCCTCCTCACAATCTAAATTCCCTATCAGTACGTCTTTGGCGTGTGGGGGGGAACCTGGAGACTCCAGAGAAAATCCACGCAAACAATTCAAACGTTAATTTCTCAGTAGTGGAGGAACATGAGAAGATACTGTTGGACTTCTTTTTGAAAGAGCTACATGTGCATATTAATAGTTTGGGGTGTGAAATCCTGCTGAATCCCTTTAAGATTACAGACTTATCTACAATTATAAAAAAAAAAGTTTACCCACCTAACCGAACTCGCACTGCTCCTCCTCCAAACTTCTTGTGTCCCCTGCTTCTCGTCACGTGTCTTGTCTTGACTGGAGGAGCATCTAAACAGTAGCTACAGGGACCAATGTATAAAAGTCAGTGCAGAACTTTTTGGGATAACCCCGTTCAGCTATTTATTTTATGTGTCAAAACTTCATGGAGGGGGGTTATTAGAGTTATACAAATTCCCTGCTTTGTCTGTAGGGTGAATGATGGCAGTAGTAATCAATGCAAGTTAACAGATGGTAGAGTGGCAGTAAGCAATACAGTCTTCTTGTAGAGGTGGAATGCAGCCTCTACCCTACAACCAGAAATTGGCAGGATTAATTTCTTCTAAAAGGTTATTTTCTAGATCAATCTTGAGCAAACCGCTCCCCTTCCTCCTGGCTTCCTGCTTGCACTCGTAAAGATTGGCATCTCAAGCCAGCGGCATGATTAATCTGTTGGTCTGAATTGCACGCTCTCCGCGCCATCAGAAGAATACAAAGTCACATGGGAGGAATGATAGAAGTCCAGTTTTCAGCATATCTTGCCCAGAAAAGTGATTGTCAGGCCACTGGCTTTAAAAGTCACTAAATTGACTATTCCTACTATGTACTAAATATGGATCCAAAGAGATTAGATCGGACTCACCCCATGATGATAATGGCGTATGGTGAAGTTGTTCATGGTTTGCAATGCTTCCTTTATGGCCTACCTCCCTTCCCCACAAAAAAAATCTACATTTACATCAGTGAAGTGCTACCGTAGGGCTTTACATAGGGAAAATAAAGTACTAAAACCGATTTTCAGATGTTAGTGGGAAAACAACACATGAAAAGATTTTCTATAAAACGGTTATTTCAGCAGGCTATCACACAGCGCCTTTTAATCATTCTAATTAACATTTTTCCAAGTTAACTGAAATGACCTGTCCAAGTATAAAAAAAAAAGCATTTGGAGCATTTTAAAGATGGCATTTAATTAAAAGCAATTAAACCGCTACCGAAAATCAGAGCACGCTTGCTGAGCTAAAATTATATCGGCATAAAAAGCAACCCTTTGTCAACACCATTTAAAGCAAGACTCGCCTAAAAGTAAAAAAAAAAATAGTTGCATGGCTGTTACAGATAAAATATAATCCCAACAAACTATGAAACCAAAATCTGAGGAAGGTTCTGGTATGGATCCGAAAAGGTTTAATTAACCTATGTTAAATTTTTTACATTTCTTTTTATTGTTTTTGGGATTTACCACTGTTATATCCCGATTTTTACATACAAGCAATAATTTTGTTTTTATTTATCGCCATTGGACTTCATATTTTTTTTTTTTTTTTTTACTTATTACAATCATTTTAAACATGTACTCTTGACTTGACTGAAGCACATGTATTTTTCCATGGGGAGAGTGGAATAAGCTTTTGGTACTGTTAAGACTGTCAGTTGTCTAACTCCAACGCGAACAGAAGATTTGGAATGTTGAAATCCAGCATGCTGAATCTCTATTTTCCTCAATATCTGCTGTCAGAGGACGGGCGTTCATGGGTTGTTTTCTAAATGCTTGATTTTTATCTCCTGTATGGACAACATTAATTTTGCACATGGAAGATCTACTTACAAATCTGCTGGGGAAGTCACTGTGTACATACATTATTTGACTAATCCTGTACGGATCATGAGCTACATCCCATTTTATACTCCAGAGCTGCACTCATTATTCTGCTAGAGCAGTCACGGTATACATACATTACATTACTGATCCTGTACTGATCATGAGTTACCTATTGTATTATAATCCAGAGCTGCACTCACTATTCTGCTGGTGGAGTCACTGTGTACATACATTACATTACGGACCCTGTACTGATCCTGAATTACCTCCTGTATTATACTCCAGAGCTGCACTCACTATTCTGCTGGTGCAGCCACTATGTACATACATTACATTACGGATCCTGTACTGATCCTGAATTACCTCCTGTATTATAATCCAGAGCTGCACTCACTATTCTGCTGCTTATTGTAAACAGTCAAAAAGCTTGTCCGATATGAACAGCTGCTATAATCTTGAATAGGGTTTAGAAATGGAATGTTTTTTTTAATAGATGGTTCATTGCTGACATGCAGCTTCATCCACTATCGTAGGTAGCCTTTCACTTTTTATATTACCTAAATCTACCATTTATTCCTTATAAACGGATGTTGTGCTACTCTTTAAAAATGAATGCCTAACAGAAAAGTAGAATATTCTATGTGCGCACAGTGCGTTTTTCGCGGCATTTTTGAGTGTGTTTGGGCTCAAAACTGCATGACTTTGCTTCCCCAGCAAAGTCTATGAGTTTTCATTTTTTTTGTCCGCACACAACTTTTTTCTTTAAGTTGCATTTTTGAGTTTAAAAAAAAAAATGGACAAGTCAATTCTTTCCTGCGTTTTTCTGCGTTTCCCTCCATGCAATGCATTGGAAAAATGCAGAAAAACACAGAGATAAAAAACGCAGCCCAAAACGCGGTAAAAACGCATGCGTTTTTACCGGTTTGTTTTTGCTGCAGGTGGGTTTTTATGCGGTTTTGTGCGTTTTTAGCAGCCAAAAACACAGCATCAAGAAAACGCAGCATGCGCATATAGCCTTAGAGATAGAGATAAAGCATGCGTTCTTCACATACAAGTGGTAACAATGACTCAGTGTACGTAATTGTATATTTAAAGAGGCGCAGATAAGATGTATTATCTGACATAAGGCCTGGAAGCCCAGGAGGGGTGTGGGATAAGGGATTCTGTAAGATGATATTTAGAACTTAAAATAATGGAGGAAACAAAATGTTAAATAGGCAAAGCCAGTCCTAAACAACATTGTGTTCAATGTTTCTTTCCAATTATAATACTGCAAAAAATGCTACACTTAAGCATCTGATGTCAATTAGAGAAAATTGCTGAGAAAAAAATGACAATATCTACAAGATTTTAGAAAATCTCTGATCTTCATCATGCCTGTAGGTCACAGGAAATGTTATTAGTCAACCACTTGCTTTTGATTATATTTAATGGTAATATATATGATTTAATTATCACAAAAGAAAAACATTCTACCAGTTTTGTTTTGAAAGCGTCCACCTGTTATTGTTGAGATGCTACATTTAATTATCGACTCGACTAATCTGGGGGCTGCAGCATGGAGACCGGATTGAGTGGTCTTTTTGTTCGGGGAACATGGTATGTTAAGCAGATGGCTCTCTTATTGACCGCTCTGCTACAATCAAGTCTTAACAGGCATATCTGCTAACAAGAGGGCAGACCCCAAATTGTTTGTAAAAGTAGCTGCTTTTAGGAAGCTGGGTAAAATATGCTGACATTTACTTTAGGAAATCAATATCAAGAAGGGAGTTATGGTGGCTTGTCTGGAAATATGTGAATTCCTTTACTTTCAAGCCCTATGAACCAGCACGGGCAAATTTTACTAGAAGTGGTGACCAAAACACAACATGTGAATACACTGTATAGCAAATATGGAGTAAAAGATTATTCTTGATTCGGAAACATTGAGGCAAATTTTCTATTATAACCGTACCTCGTTTTTGGCAGAAAATTAGTAAAATTTTAGCATAAATCAAAGTTCCGATAGTTTTAAAGCCATTTATTAAATGTTTAGAACATTGTGCAGCACCTGAAGGGGGATTGGCTCCATAGGACAAAGTATGTTTAGCTGGAGAGCTGTGGATACAGAGGACGCATCAGTAGATATATATGTGTGTGTATATATATATGTATATATATATGTATGTATGTGTATATATATGTATGTATGTGTATATATATGTATGTATGTGTATATATATGTATGTATGTATATATATATAAAAGCTTATAACCTGACTTTAAATTCATCCATTGGTTTCATACATTACTCTTTTGAAAGCTGAAACTATCCCAAATTTGGTTTAGGTTATGAAAATAAAGTTGCTGCAAAGCTGAAATATTGATCAGTTAATGACCACAGAAAGGTCAGATTTTAGCAAGACAAAAGTTTTGTCGCCTTGTCATATAATGCACTCAATCCTAGTCTACAACCTCACTGGTGCTCAGTAAATGATAGGTTAATTAGTGGGGGTGTATAAAAAGAAACCCAGCACCCCAGACCTTCAGTTGAACTGCAACTTTATCTCTGACAACATGCCAAAAATCCACCCAGTGACCAAAGCTTTGATAATCAAGAGGCTGAAAACCAGATCTACTGCAGAGGTGGCTGGCACCTTTAATGTGTCTCAGCGTCATGTACAAAGAATTAAAAAAAAGATTTGAAGAGACTGGAGATGTTTTTGACAAGCCCAGGTCCGGCAGACCCCGCAAGACAACTGCTCAGGAGGAACGTTTGTTTGTTGGAAAATCCAAAGCCAGTCTCTCTTCCACTGCAGCAGAGCTCCAACAGGCCTGGTCACCTTAAGTCCCTGTGTCAAATAGAACAGTTTATAAGATTCTGTCTCGAAATGGCCTCCATAGTCGAATCAGTGCCCAGAAGCCAGCACTAAACAAAAAGCAATTAAAAAAGTGTGGCATTTGCCAAGTCCCACAGCATGCTAAACAGATGGATGCTGGAAAAGTGGCAGAAAGTATATTTCTCTGATGAATCTTCAGTTGAATTATACCACAGCCGCCGCAAATACTGCAGGAGACCTACTGGAGCCTGTATGGATCCAGAAAACAGTTACGTTTGGTGGTGGAAAGATCATGGTTTGGGGTTACATTCAGTGTGGGGGTGTGCAAAACATTTTCAAGGTGGAAGGCAATATCAATAGCCTAAAATATCAAGACGTATTAGCTACCTCTTACATTCCCAATCATAAAAGTGGTCAAATTCTGCAGCAGGCTGGTGCTCCATCTAATACATCCATCACTACAACAAAATTCCTCCTAGCAAAAAAGATCAAGGTGCTCAAGGACTGGCCAGCCCAGTCACTTGACATAAACATCATTGAGCATGTTTGGGGTAGATTGAAAGAGGAAGCTTGGAAGACAAAACCGAAGAATCTACATGAACTCTGGGAGGCATGTAAGACTGCATTCTTTACTATTCCTTATGACTTCATCAATAAATTGTATGAATCATTGTTGAACCGCATGGATGCAGTCCTTTAAGCTCATGGAAGTCACACAAAATATTAAATGTGGCTCTTACAGCACCACAGCTTCGTTCACCAATGTTATGCAACATATCTTTGTATTAGCAGTTAATTATTTGTTTGAATTTCACATTACTTTCTTTGGGCAACAAAACTTTTGTCTTGCCAAAAACTGGCATTTCTGTGTTCATTAAATGATCAATATTTCAGCTTTGCAGCAACTTTATTTCCATAACCTAAGCCAAATTTGGGAGGGTTTCAGCTTTCAAAAGAGTAATTTATTAAACCAATGGATGAATTTAAAGTCAGGTTATAAGCTTTTATTTATATAATATGGATAAGCAACAGAACTTCTGTCAGGCACCATATATATATACACTGTGTGCAGAATTATTAGGCAAATGAGTATTTTGATTACATGATAATTTGTATACATGTTGTCCTACTCCAAACTGTATAGGCTTGAGATCCAACTACCAATTAAGTAAATCAGGTAAATTGCATCTCTGTAATGAGGAGGGGTGTGCTCTAATGACATCAACACCCTTTATAAGGTGTGCTTAATTATTAGGCAACTTCCTTTCCTTTGGCAAAATGGGTCAGAAGAGAGATTTGACGGGCTCTAAAAAGTCCAAAATTGTGAGATGTCTTGCAGAGGGATGCAGCAGTCTTGAAATTGCCACACTTTTGAAGCGTGATCACTGAACAATCAAGCGTTTCATGGCAAATAGCTAACAGGGTCGAAAGAAGCGTGTTGGGGAAAAAATGAGCAAAGTAACTGCTCTTGAATTGAGGAAAATCAAAAGCTGCCAAGATGCCATTTGTCACCGGTTTCGCCATATTTCAGAGCTGCAACGTTACTGGAGTATCAAAAAGCACAAGGTGTGCCATACTCAGGGACATGGCCAAGGTAAGGAAGTCTGAAAAACGACCACCTTTGAACAAGAAACAAGATAAAACGTCAAAACTGGGCCAAGAAACATCTTAAGACAGATTTTTCAAAGGTTTTATGGACTGATCTAATGAGAGTGACTCTTCATGGGCCAGATGGATGTGCCAGAGGCTGGATCAGTAAAGGGCAGAGAGCTCCACTCCGACTCAGACGCCAGCAAGGTGGAGGTGGGGTACTGGTATGGGCTGGTATCATCAAAAATGAACTTGTGGGACCTTTTCAGGTTGAGGATGGAGTGAAGCTCAACTCCCAGACCTACTGCCAGTTTCTGGAAGACAACTTCTTCAAGCAGTGGTACAGGAAGAAGTCAGTATCGTTCAAGAAAAACATGATTTTCATGCAGGACAATGGTGCATCACATGCATCCAACTACTCCACAGCGTGGCTGGCCAGTAAAGGTCTAAAAGATGAAAAAATAATGACATGGCCCCCTTGTTCACCTGATCTGAACCCCATAGAGAACATGTTGTCCCTCATAAAATGTGAGATCTACAGGGAGGGAAAACAGTCCACCTCTCGGAACAGTGTCTGGAGGCTGTGGTGGCTGCTGCACGCAGTGTTGATCGTAAACCGATCAAGCAACTGACAGAATCTATGGATGGTAGGCTGTTGAGTGTCATCATAAAGAAAGGTGGCTATATTGGTCACTGATTTTTTTGGGTTTGTTTTTGCATGTCAGAAATGTTTATTTCTTAATTTTGTGCATTTATATTGGTTTACCTGGTGAAAATATACAAGTGAGATGGGAATATATTTGTTTTTTATTAAGTTGCCTAATAATTCTGCACAGTAATAATTACCTGCACAAACAGATATCCTAAGATAGCCAAATTTAAAAAAACCCCAAAACACTCCAACTTTAAAAAATATTAAGCTTTGATATTTATGAGTCTTTTGGGTTGATTGAGAACATAGTTGTTGATCAATAATAAAAAAAAATCCTCTAAAACACAACTTGCCTAATAATTCTGCACATGGTGTACATATATTCTTTTTTTATTTTTTTTATTTTAAACTGCATCACTAAAAAGTGGCCAAAGAGCTGAATAAAACTTTTGGTCTGCCCCCCCCCCCCCACTTTATTGCATTGCTGAGATATAGATTTCGGAAGATTAACATTCCAAATATACAAATGACTCTTCATTTAATGGGGCAATAACGGTGATTTTTAATTTTCCTCTCTATTATGGGGCTCAATCATAAGAAGAAGGCAGAGTCTAACAGGAGAAAAAAAGGAACGCAGAATGTAACGTTTTTTTGTTGCTGTTAAAAAACGCACTCCGAAGGATTCCATCGGAATCCGTCAAGAGGCATCATGAATGTCTATGGTGCTGGATTCTGTCGTCATGCGTCACACGACAGTTTCCAGTGCAGAATTCTGTCATGTTCTACTGAGCATGCCCAGCAGGACGTCCTATTTCGTGTAAAAGCACTCCTTGTCTCTCTCTTCTTTCTCTCTCTTATCTCTCTCTCCCTCTCTCCTTTCCCCACTACAGGAAATAGAAAAAAAAAATCACAAACGGAAAACTTTTTTTCACAGGAATCCGTTACCTTTACTGTCACATGATTTACAACGCATCAGTCATATCTATCACACAACGCATTGTGACGGATGTGAAACCAGCCTTACATATATTGAGTAAAAAAACCTCACCAAATACTCAACATGTGCACTTGGAGTTACCGTTCCTGCTAGTCACTCTGCCCCTGGGCAGTTCATAAAGAGGTGGACATGCATTTAAAGGGGTATTCCCAACGCCAAGATCCTATCCCAATATGTAGTAGGTATAATAATAATAATAATAATAATATTATAATATTAGCAAATACCTCCAATTAAAAATGTAGTATAGTTCTTCTGATTCACTATGTTGCTTACCTCATGTTCAAGGCATTGCAGGACCTTAGGTATCCATGGTTATGACCGCATATAATCATAGTTAGTTAGCTAGTTAGTTGCTTGTGGTTGTAACCATGGATATCTAAGGTCCTACAACGCCCTGAATAAGTGGTAAGCGACATAGTGAATTAGAAGAACTGTACTACATTTCTAATTGGAGTTTTATGACAACTAGGTTTTATGACAACTAGGTCCAAATATCTGTAAAGCGTGCATGACGCATGTTTTGCACCAGCCTCTTCCACGGGACACGTTTCGCTGAAAATGTGCAAAACATGCGTCGAGGTGGAAGAACACCTGGTTGGAAGCTCTTCATTATAACGCTCATGTGATTAGGCTATTTGCCAGAAACTATACTATTATATTGCGAGCACAGGGCATTTAACAGTATTGGGCACACTTCACTTTACTATAGAGCATTGATAGGTGATTAACCTATCAACTTGATGTTCTTTTCCCAGTGTTTCAATTTATTTTTTCTTTAATATATTTTCATTCATTTTTAAAACAACAACAAATAACAATGACTTAAGTGAATTCAGCCTTGGAATATTCAAATCTTAAACATTTCAAATGTCCTATTTAGTTAGCTCATTCTACCATAACAAATCTTTATTTCATAGCAAAGAAGGCAGCAATCCTTTAACCCAAGCATTTGCCCTTGCTTAAAGTCTACAAAAATCACCAAAAAAGACTCCAGTTACTTCTATTCACAACAGGTCCAATCCTTCATGGTCCCCTGCCTTCCCCTCCCAGATCCCATCTCCAAGACCCCCAGTGTACCCTTCAGATTTTCAGTGTTATACCAAACTGTGTCCTTAAAAGGTGACATAATCCTGTCAATTTCAGTCCGACTGTAATAGGCCAATATGAATTTTTTCAATTTTTTAAAATTATCTCGGCATTCTGTTTGCCCTCCTTTCTGCATCCAGTCTCTCTATTTCAAGGAGATGCGTTAGCTGACCTAAAATGTCCTTGAATGTGGGGATTTTAGGGTCCAGATAACTTTTTAAGCAACGCTCTCTTAACTGCCAGTGGTATCACATGCAAGAGTAAATGCAGACTAGTCAGTTTCCCTGCCAATGGAGGAAGATTAAAAGTGTAAATTGCTTTATGCATTATTTTAAAATGGGTTTCCCGCCATTGCTCATTTAAAATCACTTTACGGACAACAGCCCACCCTCTGATCTTTGACCCCAAATTTGGATCCTCTATCTGCTTCTTCCAGGATTTAAAAAACAAAAAACAAAAAACCTCCGGATGCTGCTTTATAAGTAAGTCGTGCATGGCCCCATAAAGCCCATAAAGTGAGGAAATAGATGATAACGATATTGAATTCTTAACCAAACAGTCAAAGGAGTTAAGAGTCACCTCCTGAGTCACATCTTGAAGATGAGTCATGATACTAGACCTCCCCTGATTGTACTGGCTTAATTGGTTAGGATTTAGGCCATATTGAGCTTTAATTTCATCCCTACTCAGCCAACTAGGTTCCGAGGGGTGCAGAAGATGGGCAACATCCCCTATACCCCTCAACCTCCACTCCTCAAACAGCTTGTTACTAGTTCCCTGTAAAAACTCTGGTTTTCCCCAAATAGGTAAGTATTTAGATATTTTATGGGAAAATTTGTAATTTTTCCTCACCGCCTTCCACATTGCAATTGTGTCTTTGAATAAGAAGGAATGCTTGATTTTCAAAGGAAGATTGGCTTGTTTAGTGTGGAGTAATGCTTTAACGTTCCATGGTTGCACATAGTCCTTTTCAAGTTCTAACGCTAAATATTGTTTAGAGCCTTTAATCCAATCTAGTATATATCTAGTCAAACAGGTGATATTGTAACCCCAAATATTAGGTAGACTCAGGTCTTCATGAACTTTAGAAGCCATCAACTTCTTTAACCCAATACGAGGGCGCTTTCCCCTCCAGATAAAGTGTGAGAAAGCCCTGTTCAAATGGGCAACATCTTTATGTTTCTGAATCAAGGGAAGAGTTTGAAGATGATACATCAATTTCGACATCAACATCATCTTAATTAGGTGAACTCTACCGATTAAGTTCAATGAAAGCTCCTACCATCTTTTAAGATCCTGCTCTATACGGTTTAGAAGGGGTGGAAAATTCAAACTCTAGAGGGTCGTAATGACCCATCCTTTTGTGGGATCCTTTTAAGTATGTGATATTGGACTTTGCTAATGAGATGCCTTCTAAAGGAGTCTGCTTATGTCTATGAGCATTTGTCCATCCAAGATACAAAAGCTCATATTTTGGCGTATTGAGCTTGAAACCTGAATACACTCCAAAATCTCGCAGAACATTTAAAATCTGAGGGATCTGTCGTTCTGGGTCAGAGAAAAGAAGCAAAATATCATCGGCGAAAAAGGTTGTTTTTATTTGTTTTTTGTTTATAAAAATACCCTGGAAGGTATTATGGTCAGACAGCAATTTTACCAACGTTTCCAACGCCAGATTGAAAAGCAACGGGAAAAGGGAGCAGCCTTGTCTAGTTCCTTTCAGCAACTGAAAAGCGGTTGACAGATTTCCGGGGATGTAAACCTGAGCCTTTGGATTCGTGTAGATTATATAGGTATAAAATGACCCAGAGAAAAGCATTTCATCTAGAACTTGCCCTAGCCATGCCCACTCAAAGTTATCAAAGGCTTTCTCAGCATCTGTCGTGAGCAAAGCAGGAGATTCGCCCTCCAAAGGCTTGAGGTTTACGCTATCCAGGGCTAAGAGAACTTTGCTAATATTTAGTGTTCCCGACCTGTTCTGATTGAAGCCAGCCTATGCTGGAGAGATCAATTGGGGTAGAATTGTGTCTAGACGACTGGCCATTATCTTTGACAGTATCTTCATATCTAAGTTAATGGGATGTGTTTCAATTTTATTTATTTAATTTAAAATCATTTAAAAAAATATATATATTTTATCGACTCTGTATGAATCTCTTTATCCATGGCCTTATGGGTATATATGGAGGGGTTGTTGTAATTTCTAATTGGAGATATTTGCTAATATTATTTTTACAAATTGGGATAGGATCTTGGAGATGGAAATATCCTTTTAAATGTAAGTCCACCACTCCTAAATATCTAATATATAAAGCTGAATGTGTCTATGTGTGATATATAATACATATAGCTATATATATAAAGCTGAATGTGTATGTATGTTCGGGATTGGCATCTGCACCGTCGCAGTTACAGCCACAAAATTTTGCACACTCACACGTCTGGACCCCGAGAGCGTCATAGGCTATGTTGTGAGGTGAAATTTTAACCCTGCGCGTTCCAATTTACCAATCAATTTTGCCTCTATCTACATAATGGTGAAAAAGTGAAACGAAAAGTGTATCCACTCCGTCGCATTTACAATCACGAAATTTTGCATAGACACCTCATGTGACCCAGGGAATGTCGTAAACTATATTTTGACAGGAAAATTTAACCCCGCGCTTTACAGTTACTCTCCAAAAAACATGCCTCCATTAAAGTAAATGGAGCCTGGAACTACAGGTTATTAGTAGGAGCTGTGATTGGTTGCTATAGGAACAAAAGACATTCATAGTATAAGAAGCTTATATTTGAGGTAATAAGATGTTGGTGGGGAGACGGATAGAGCGAGACAGAGAGATAGAGACAGACAAGAAAAGAGACAGGCAGACAGGGAAAGAGACAGACCGGAAAAGACACAGACAAAGATGGGGAAAGAGACAGACCTGGGAAAGAGACAAACCTGGAAAGAGACAGATGGGGAAAGAAAGAGAGAGATAGAGACAGATGGGGAAAGAGACAGACAGACGGGGAAAGAGACAGACAGACGGGGAAAGAGACAGACAGACGGGGATAGAGACAGACAGACGGGGAAAGAGACAGACAGACGGGGAAAGAGACAGACAGACGGGGAAAGAGACAGACAGATGGGGAAAGAGACAGACAGACGGGGAAAGAGACAGACGGGGAAAGAGACAGACGAAGCACATTACTTGTCCAATTTAGTTAAATCTGTGTGGAATATCTGTGGTGTTGAAATATATGTTGTGAAATGCTTTTGTTAGCTTAGTTTTTGCCTTTTAATAATTACATTTCTATCTATTTGTTTTGTGGCTTTTGTGTGCAGAATACATTTTTGTTAATACATTCTAATTTGTTAACGGCAGTTATTAATCCGGGCGAAGCCGGATAGTACAGCTAGTATATTATAAATTCATGACACTACACCTTTTTCATATAGAAGTAAACTTAATTTTCTTTGTTTTAGTAAATACGTTAACATATTTCATTCATGCCCTCTAATTTAAACCACTTATTCCTAATCGTCCTCAAAGACGATCGTCTAATATTATCTTCTGTCCATTGCCCAATTAGAGAATAGGGGATAATAGAAAATTCTGTGTTTGCGTATGCTGCTGAGTTCTGAGGAAATAGAGTATCCAGGAGATTGGAAAGGGAGGAATTTTATTGACCACGCATTTCAGAGATGTTCTAACTCATCCATCAAATACAAAATTGAGAGGAATGTAGACATATATAGTGAGCAGGAATGACATAATGCTGGTATACCCACCCACAATTACTGACATGAAGAGTGAAGCATTGGTGTTCAAGAATAAAAAGAAACTTTTTATAAATTTAAAATATATATATTAAACAACAGGCAAATAGTCTTTAAAATAAATCTATATAAAAAATGTAATAGAAATAGAAGAAAAGTATCAATTTCTTTAACATGAAACAATATATATCTTGCAAGCTACTCAGCGGGTACTTTCTATAGTTTCATTTAACCGTTCAGGGGTCAATGTGCACAGTTTAAAAATCCAATAGGACCCAAGGTTGATTAATTTATGATAATGTTGGTAACTGATGCTTTTACCTTTTCCCAATATTATCTAACGAAAACTACTAGAATCCTTGGAATGTTCCCCCCCAAAAAAAAATATTTGGATAAACCATGCTGCAAAAGATGGTTTGTGACATTGGACCTGTGCTTTTTCATCCTCTGATTTCTCCCAGTGAGAGAAACAAAATTATAATCTTGTAGCTGTGAACAAACTGTTCATCCTCTGTCTCACAGTTTGGATGGTTCTGCCGACATATTGGAGATTACACACACATTCCAACACATATATACCACGAATGATGTAAAGCAATTCAGAAATAACTTGATCGAAAATGATTCCTTGGTGATGGCCGATTTTAAAGTATTGCAGTTATTGTCAGCGCCACATGAATTTAAAAAGATTCTTAGCACCTAGTCGGCTCAGGCCAATTCACACTAGGAGTCAGATGAGTTATCTTTGTTTCTTAGTTTGATTGGTAATTTTAGATGTAGCTCCAGATGTCATTGTTGCTCGATGATGGTTCAGAATTGCAATTCTTTTGAATCAGCCATCACCCTCAATCAAGCTACTTCTGAACCATCCAAACTGTGAGACAGAGGATGAACAAGCACAGGTCCAATATTATAAATGGTATTTTGTAGTATGGTTTATCCTAACATTTTTTCATGCAACATCCCAAGATGTTGGAGCAGATACCAGCATCAGTTGCTATTCGGTGTTAGAGATTAAACATACAAACGTTTTGCAGATGTTGTCTTTAGTGGTATCCCCCATTTTGTGTTTTCCAAATCAGTGAGAATTTACTGTGAAAATATGTGTCTATAGTAATAAAAATAACTTATTTACTATGAAAAACTGTGTTTTTCTTAAATATTTTTTATTTTATCACTTGATATGTGTAACTATAATCTTGATATAATCTTGACAGAATTGTAGCTGACAAGTGTTGTGTGTTTGTATTGTAAAAAAGCTTTACTATGATTGGATCATCTTATGACATTTTAAAATAAAAAAAAACAAGGATCATGATAAAGTCATAAAGTAAATTAAGTAAAATTAGATAAAAAAAATTAAATTGTATCATTAAGTAATGCCTGTATTGGTGACCCCTGAGGTATAGCCCTGTCTCTGAGTCTAGGCCTTTGTTTAGAGCAATTTATCAGCAGTTTGTATTTGGATAAGATTGGGGGTTTTTTTTGGAGAGCATTTTGGCATGGCAGTCAGTGTACCATGAAAAGGTTACTCACAGCTGCCTGGTGGGGGAGCGAAGTGAGCAAGCCTAAAGGTAATGATGAGTGGGAGTGTTTAAAGAAATATATCAAGTGATTTCAGATTCCAATGTAAACAATAGGCACAAGTGACAGTATAAAAAGGCCAGAGAAGGCACAATCCTCCTGGTGGTCGGTTTATTGGTGCTAGAAATAACTGCGTGGGCTCCTATGCATCTAGGTTATCTGAGCACCTTGGGAAAAAGACAAACTTACTCTTTTCACTCAGCGACCTAATGAAAAACTAGCCAAATTGTCTTGCGTTTTAATATATGGTTCTCAACGATTCATGGTTCTTTTGTTGGGAACAATTCCGGCTTGTATGGTAGAAATACATGTCTGTGTTAATCAATATCATGGGATGTGTGTAAGGGTTATATCTGGATATGAGTATTGAACTTAATATTTCTTATATGGGACCCTTTTTTATTTATTTATTTTTTTATTAATCATCAGCTCAAATGAAATTTTGTTAAACTCTTATCTTGCAGTCAATGATCGTAATATCTATATATAATATAAGATGGACTGTAAGTGTTGCATAGTTATTTTGCAATAATAAAATTATTATATGTACAGTATTATACTTTACAAATGCATCATGATCTTAAAAGAGAGCTGTTCTTTCGTTCTTTGCCTAAATCGTTGGCACAAGGAATTATAAGAAACTTTGTAATATATCTTATACGGTAATTCTTCTTCTTTCTCCCTTTATGAGTCACTTCTTCCCTTTCCCTCTGTCTCTTGATCGCACTTGAATTTCTGGAAAATAAAAAACAGCTCTACTCCATCTTGCTTAAGACAGGTCAGATTTCGAGCACAGTGAGGTGTCATCCCTTGCATAGCCCATTATTTCTTTACGTAGAGGGGGGGGGGAGTGAGGAGTAAAGGGATATATAGAAGAATTATGCTTTGCTTTCTAGCAGGTTTGTTTTTTTAATTTCACCGAAGAGCTGGATTCACATCCATGCTGCTCAAAACTGCGGTATAAATTCCTCCATTAAAGAGCCATAGCAGTAGCTTATCGCCAGTGAGAGCAAGATGATTAAGTGAATGCAAAATGACCGATCTCCCCTGACAAATCTGTCTGGAGAAAGCCTGGAAGCCCCCCATGAACATTATGTGGTCAATTGGACTCTTTGAAATTGTCACATTCATACAACTTTCATGTGTTGTTCCCAATTTAATTATTAAATATAATATATAATAGTGCCTTATTAGTTTGATTTTATTTTTTTTTATTTTTTTTTTTCCAAGAACAGCTCCTTATTTGTCAGTGAACTTTAATGTTATTACAGTTCAGCTCTGTTCAAGTAAAGCTAGTCATACACATGACATGTTCAAGTGCAGCCAGTTCTTCTAACAACCTTGAACTCCTAGCTCTGTCAAGTGTTCATGTGTTTTCAAGAAGGAAAGAAGAGAAGGCGGCTGCCACTCTTCTCTGGCACCAGCTTATCTCCGCTGCTAACAAAAGTATTGGGGTTTGAAATTCCAACTTCCTGATTCTTCTCTCCCCAGACATCATCTGTCGGGGAAAAGTCAGGAGGCCAGTATAGACCTCGGATGCTTTTGCTGACTAGACTACATTTACATTGTCACAGGTCCCCTTAAAACACCACTCCAGCGCTTTTTTTCTTTCACCGCTGGAGAGTTGTTTTAAATCTAAGTCCCCTGCAACCTTAGGCGGGGCCACACAGGGATCTACTGCGATCCTCGCATGAGTGTCATGCGAGTGTCACTGCGACTGAGGTCCGATCGTGCGATTGAACCTCAGCTGCGGGAGGCGGGCCGGCTCTGAGGAGGGGATGGCTGGAGCTGCGGAGGGGAGGGAGGGATTTCTCTCCCTCTCTCCTCCGTAGCCGGCAATTGCCATTCTCGCCCTGCAGTCGCGGTACACCGGTGTTCTGCAAGTGCAGTGCGTTTGTTTTTTTTTTTCTTGCCCAATAGACTTGAATGGGTGCGAGAGAAAACAGGATCGCATTACAGTCACAGCATGCTGCGATTGTTTTCTCGGTCCGATTAGGGCTGAGAAAATAAGCGCTCATGGGTGCTGACACATAGGCTAATATTGGTCCTAGTGGAATGCGATGTTTTATCGCATTCCACTCGCTCCAATTTTCATGCCGTGCGTCTTAAACCTTAAACTCACTCTCCGACGTCTTCACCTTTTTTCAGTGTCACTGCGATCCCAGGGTGCCATGTTGTGACCGTAACTTCTGACTGGACGGAAGTCAGAAATGATGTCACAAGCTCTCAATAAAAGTCTATGAAAGCCAGAACGAGGTTCTCATAAACTTGCATTGAGTTATGTAATTCGGCGTGCTCCATGAAACACTGGAACGCCGGCAGGTTACGAACTGCAGAAGAACGACCGGAGGGACGCTGATAACAGATGAAGACACCGGAGGGTGAATATAAGACCAAGGGCAGGGGACTTACACATAAAGCGCTGCTCCAGTGGTGAAATTTAAAACAAACGCTGAAGAGGTGCTTTTCTGTGCTTTGATGATGATTCGGGGAAGGCATGATAAGCAGTCCAATTCGAAATATTCAGATTTTACCAGATATTCTATAGATATTCTAACAGACTAACATTATGATATGTAGTCACATCAATGTAACAGTACAGATATTCCTCCAAAATGATCAATATGACAGTCCAATTTGTTACAATTTTACAGAGCTTGTAGCGTTATTATCCCTGTTTATTGCATTTTTATAAACGTATTATTATACATGTTTTCTTGGGTGAACAATTGTTTCTACATCAATACCAGAAAAAAAAATCTCTAAGTGAAAAACGTTCTCCTTGTCACGAGCGCTGGTCTATAAAATACATCAGTGTTTATCAACATTTAAAGACTGTGATTAAGAACTCTAAATGTTTGAGTTAAAATGCTTTTTAGTCTGTAATTTCCCTGCTGTCCCAGCCTGTATCCCTTTATGAGCTTGCTCAGCGGGTCCTTTTTTCCATGTCCATCATCGGCTTGTAATTATTGCCGTTCACAAAGCTAGGCCAGATGGAGTCTTTAGAAACACACATGCAGCCTGTTTAAGAGAGAAAGCGATTAAACCAGGGAGAAGTCAGAGGACGAGGACAGGCATAGAGAAGAATTTTGGGAGTAAAAAAACATCATGGAGGAATGCTTGTAATAGTATCCAATACAAAGATCTGTCTGGGGAAGCTTAATAGTTTTGCCACCTTTGCTGCCAATCTGGGGGGTGGTGAGGAGAAGCATTGTGTGATGCTTTTTTTTTTTATTTTTTTTTATTAGAGACTCAAAGCATAGACAGATAATTATTATTATTATTATTATTATTATTATTTATTTATTTATAGAGCACCATTGATTCCATGGTGCTGTACATGAGAAGGGGTTACATACAGAATACATACACAAGTTACAGTAGACAGACTAGTACAGAGGGAAGAGGGCCCTATCCTTGCAGGCTTACATTCTATAGGATTTTGGGGAGGAGACAGTAGGTGGGCGCTGTTTTCACACAGTAGGCACAATAGCCACCAGAGGTGTTATTTATATACTTTTATATATTGTACCAAATATGATACCTTATAAAATAACTAATACCACTATTAACCAGCATATGTTAATTTCAAGGTCACTGATTGATACAGGATCAACACACTTCACTCAGTTTTCAGGGACCACAATATTGAAAGTTTATTCGTAGGATTGGTTATTAGTATCAAATCGTGACAATCAGTATCTAATTGTGAGAGAATAACCCTTGGCTCCTGATGGGCTGACTCCAGCTCTGCGCCCCCTTTATCACCAGGCACAGCTCTGCCATATTGGTGGAGCTTGAGCCTCGTATTACAGGTCAGTTTCTGTCAATTGACTGAGCTCCAATGAGCTGCAATACCAGCCATAGCCACTATCAAAGCTATGGCACTGTGCCTTGTAAACAATAAAACATTCTGGTCCATTCAGAAGGGGAGCTGGATGCCGGACCTTTACCAATTTCATATTGTTGATTGCCTACCCTAAGCACAATGTTATTGTCCTGGAAATACTCTCTAATTTTAGGGTACTCCCAAATAAATAGGTAATAAAGAATGAAAGATTCTCAGTCTACCAATTTAAAGGGAATATCTTTTATGACGTGATAGTTGCAGACAGGGCCCCTAGTGCATTCTTTATATAAAGAGATCATAATGACCCTCTATTATCATAAGTGGGAATCCTTGTTGGATGTATATATTTCACATTTGAAGATACATTTAGGGAAAAAAAAATTCCTGTAAGTTTCTGGTCATAAAATCCTTTTGTATATGTAGGATATATGCTCACTTTAAATCGGCACTGTACTTGGCTGTAAAATCCTGTTGCCGCTCCCGCTGGAAACAGGCTTTTGTGCTGTAATCTTTAAGAGTCCCAGTCTTCACTTACGCCTGTGAAAAGAGCGTGCAACATGCCAAACCCAAGAAAAGTGACGTTGCTATCCCTTTGTTGTCTTTGAACTTGTGTTCATTTCCAAGACCTGTGCTGGAGTTTTGGCAGGCTATCTGAGCTGCGTCTCTCTGGTAGGGAGGAGAAACAGAGGTTGAGGTCAAGGCTTCTACGCACACAAAAAAAGGGAAAAAGAAATCACAGGAAAGGAATAGTAAGAAGCTTTACCCCAGAGTTCATCTTGTTATAGACACAGGGTGTTAGGTATTTCAGAAGGCCAAAGCCTGTGTCTCTATCAGCAGTTAATGAGGCAAGACCTGCAACAGATAGCCGCTTTCAACTTACAAAAGCTTTTAGATGTCTCCATTTACTTTGATCCATTTCAGTTCATTTGAGCTGTGTTGAGGTGACTTTACCTCTCTCTATTTCTCTCTTATTCCCCTTAGATAAACTGCCTTTTTCTTTCCAGGCGAACAATAGTATCATTTACGTACCTTATCCTTAAACAAGTTTGGAGATCTACGGTCAAGTTAGCTTACAAAGGAAGAAAAGGGACACCTATTTTGCTTCTTTGGGAAATGCTAGTAAAACGAAAAGGTTGCCTTTTAGAAATGTTATTAATAATGGAGCAGAACAGAGGAATACTTACTCTTCAAGGGAGATTTCTAGTTATTTATTGCTGATTAGCTGAACTGTTCCTTCTGTCCATAGGCTCGTTATTTTATACATAGGCTGCCAAGAGCGATTTCTTTTCCTAAATTGTTCTCAGAAAGGATAAGACTAATTTGCAAGAATGTGAAATAATCCAGAACATAAGAGTGAGGACTATTCCTGAAGTTCGGATACTTGGAACAACAAATTAGCACCATGTTTTCCAGTCCCTGGGGCAATGAACAGGAATGTAAAGCTTCCGAAGACAGAATTTAGGTGCTAATGGATTTGCATGAAACATAGCCTGCTAATGGAGGGTCTCCTCTAATTAGCTTTTAATTAGGTCTGTTGGGTGCTTGACCCTCTTGTAAAAGGGGGCTTCATTCTTCATGATAGTGATGTGACCCACAGGTAGGAGTAAGCAGTTTTCAACTACATTTATTATCCCTCAACCCATGACAGTTTTCAACTTAAGTACAGTTTTTTAATTCACAAATTAGACTTCAACTGTAATAAAGTATCTTAAAACTTACCTTCTTGATTATATATATATATATATACATATATATATATATATATATATATATATATATATATATATATATATTTGACTCTGTATTATTGCAAGGCACAGTGGTTACCATGTTCTGCTGTGTGGACTTATATAGTGCATCTGTCACGGGTGTGTCACGGTTGACAGACAGTTCTGTGGTGTCCGGCTGTAGAAGGTCACTGTGTTTGGCTACACAAATTGCATCCTGACATTTTGTTTTTCCTTCTGTGGTGTAAATAGATACCTATGTATCTTCTCTGTTTGGTGTAATCCTTTTCCTTTTAGGACCCTGCGGATAACCTCACCTCTCAGCTGATAATCCTCATTACTACGCCTTGTGTCCTTAAAGAACTGCATTTCCCCTTGGTGTTTGCTGCTGGGTAGAGTTAAATTTCTATAATGTCTGGAGTACAAGCAGTCGGCTTTTAATCATCTGGAGAAACATTCTATATGGTTGTACTTTTCCCTGAGTCATCTTGGAGATAAGTTGTTTGTTTGCTTTCCCCTGTTTGTTTTCCCTGTGTGTTCTTTAGGACTTAGTGGGGTTGATTGGCGCTCATCCCATCTGTTCCCTATGTAGGGCCCAGTTCAGGGTCAGCCAGGGCCAGATATCCTTCTCAGCGCATAGGTGGGTAACCTATTTAGAGTAGTCAGGGAAGCCAGGGCCAAGCGTAAAGTTTGATCAGTGGTCACCATTTCCCCTTTTCCTAAGCAGAAGGTTTCCCTTTTCTCTTTCCTCGCTTTTCGATGTCTGCTTGGTATTTCTCCATACCTATACCATCTGCATGCAACTATCACATTGAGTCTCTTCACCCAGTCGATCCTTCATCTCTTTAATTACTGTCACGTAAAATATTTGGCTAAGAATTAGTTGTAGATTTTACCTTGCTGGAGACAGCCATGGAGCACAATACATTTGTTTATATCCATACTAAGAAGGACAACTTGGTGAGCATGCCCATTTACCCATTGAAAAAAATTGATCCCAATTTTTAATCTGCAGTTCAACATTCTCCATTCACAGTGAATAAGTAGCCAGATGACAGCAGTGAAGATGTCAAAGGCTGTAAACATGTTTTCCCGAATACTTGTGTGTCATTACAGGACTTTTAAGTGTTCTTAAGACGTCATCCAGTGGGGTCTGAAACTGCCTCCCACGTAGAAATGAAAGCTTTGTTACAAAGTAACAAGTGGGTTGAAAAAAAAAGTCCATCAAATTTAATTTTATAAAACAATAAAACGAAAAAGTAATTTAAGATTTGGGGATTGTCATTAGCCACTAGAGTACTCAAAATAACAGAGTATTGTACTTTATTTTAGCTAAGGATTGTACAAAAAAAACAGAGACAGGCCATTTTTACTGTTTGTCTTATCAACCCCCAAGATTTATAGGATCTTGTCTGTATATTACCAGCATTCCTCCTTTATTTGCCATATGTATATATACAGACTGCTGCTTTACTGTGATTTGAAGTAAGCCAGCATTAAAATATACAATTTCAAAGCTAGAGGCTTAACCAGTGTCACATTAAACTTCATTCTCAATCGTCTGCAAAACTCTGTCCAAACAGACGGAGCATGTTTTTCGGAGGCATTGCCCTCTCGCTGACTTTAACTAGCCAACCTTGGTATTAAAGAGCTCTAATCTGTAATCTCAAAGTAGGAAGTTATTCATCTTTATTGCCAGTCAGCCCAGTGGTGGCCACTGGTACATTGTTTTTTTATTACTCTGGTGTTTAGTTGTTCTTTGACATGATAAAAGTCAGCTGTGGTTCAATGAGATCACTATTTGAGCAGCCTAATTGTTTCCTCCAATATACGCTCCAATTTTCCTTTTATGAGCGAAACGGTTTGAGAAAAATTAACTTGAAGGATGCAGCTATCTACTGTTAATTAACCTCTTCCACAAACACATTAGCAGGACAGGTCAAACAAGCGTTGAGTGTTAAGTGCATCATTACAAGGGCATTTTTCGTCTGGAAGATAACTCCTTGTTAGCGTGGAAGGAAGCGGCGTGTAATGTATATTTGTGAATGAAAGAAGAAAAAAAGTGAAGAGAAAATAAAAGTTTCTATTCTAAAGTTGGTTTTCCTCCATCAGTCATCGGCACGCTGCTTTTAGTCTTTTATTGTTTGTAGGATCACCAGTGTTTTGTAACAGATGACGTTTGTTAGGACAATACAATTCATCACCAAGTTAGTTTACTAATTAATTATGTTGGCCTCCCTGCTTTCAGTAGAGGTATGAGGGTGTAGAATAGTAATTCAATGTATGCGGCGTGTCTACAACTTTTTACTTTAACTCATGAGAAGGCGAGATCGGTGGCATAATGTAACAACTGGGATAATTCTGCAATCTCTTTTTGTCAATTAGAGTAGGACCCAGATGAGAGTTACACCTTGACGTGGTATCTGGGCACAAGTACATTTGGCCACCTTTATTTGCTAAGTAACTCATATTTTTCCCCCCACAATTTTTTCATGTTGTTTTGGCAGTAATGCGTATTCATATTCCAATGTTCACCATCTACATTCTTGTTTTTTCTCCTTCCCTTTACTTGAATGCAACTGCTATTTTAGATATTTTAAATTAAGGAGTGTTAGCCATTGTATTTTCAATAGAGGAAAGGGATCTACAGATCCATCTGCTACAATCCAGATCAAAAAGATATCTAATGGAGATGATGATATTGAACAAAAGAGCAGTTTTCTATTTAGCTCGCCTTGCAGGTTTCCTAATAATAATAATTTTTATTTTTGTGGTGCCAACATATTCCGCAGCACTTTATAACTCAGAGAGGACATTTACAGACAATAGCAGACATTATAAAGGGACATAATTCAACAGATATCCAGAGGAGTGCGGGCCCTGCTCACAAACTTACAATCTATCCATAACAATATGCTACTTGTTATGCTACAAACCTTATGCAGGGACCTTCGTAAACGTTGCTTAGATTTTTTATACAGCACTGCAAGAATATCTTTGTGCCTGCTAAGCAATGAGAAAAAAACTTAACCCCTTTACGACCGCCGTACGGTTAAAAATGGCAGTACTAAAGTGTACTTATGCCAGATCGTTGTTTTAAAATGGCGGCCAGAAAAAGTAAATAGCGCCCCCCAGCGTCGGAAGAGCTGCGGGATTTTAGCTTCCGGGTTTAGCTGAGTCCCTGGAGATCATGATTCTGTTTTTTTTTTCCGGTCCCCGGTTACGTGATCACCAGTACACACCGTGTAACCGCCATGACGTGACAGTAAATGACAGTGCCGGTAAAAAATGATTTATTTCCCACCTGGCATGATTACACATGTCAGATGGTAGACAAGCGCGTTGGCCACATTCACCCTCTTTCTCTGATTTCTGTCGCATGTACCATGACACATGCAACAGAAAACTCCTCCCCATGGCCTTCCAGCTCACCCCTTATAACTCCACGGTGTTCCTCCGTTGTCCCCGGTACCTTGCGCAGTGTTGGTCCCCCGTGATCCCTCCTCCTTTTTAACAGATGCTGGACGCATGCGCAGACACCGGCTGTCAGCTCAGCTTCCTACATTCAGAGACGCTGTGCTGGCTGCACTCACACAACTGCTGTGGACCTGGGGAGAGTGGGTGCAGTATCAGTGCACTCACACTCCTCACATGGAGGGTCTGCACTCCTATAAAATGGGGATACGTTCCCTGAGTGTACCCCCATATTCTAGAAGGTGCAGAGTCACCGTGGGACCCCCTTATTTGATTACTGCTGAGCAGTTTTCTTTACAATAAATTGGTGAAAAAGGGAATGTTTTGGAAAGCGTTTTTTCAAATACAGTGGAACCTCGCTTAATGAGAAACCCAGTTAACGAGAATTTCACTTAACAAGCAAAGCTTTCTGTAAATTTGTAACTAGGTTTAGGAGAAAGCTTTGCTGTACGAGCAAAATACTCAGCGCACACACTTCCGGTTCCGTACACCCACCGCCCTCTAACCCACTCTTGCAGTCCGCACAATCACACACAAGCACGCACAAACATACACAAACACACACCCACGCACACACATACAGTATTATTATTATTTATTATTATAGCGCCATTTATTCTATGGCGCTTTACAAGTGAGAGAGGGTATACGTACAACAATCATTAACAGTACAAGACAAACTGGTATAGGAGGAGAGAGGACCCTGCCCGCGAGGGCTCACAGTCTACAAGGAATGGGTGATGGTACAATAGGTGAGGACAGAGCTATTATGCTCATCTTACCTTCCATTTCATCACCGGCCTCATGGTTCTTGTAGTTCCCCACTACATCGCGACGAGGGAGGAATCCTCACGGCGAACTACAAGATCCAGGAGGCCGGCGATGGAACGGAAGGTAAGGTGAGCATAATATGTGTACCTTCCGTTCCATAGCTGGTCTCCTGGGTCCTGTAGTTCGCCGCTCCAGGCTGTGTATCGGCAACCATAGCGACGAAGCAGGAACTTCCGCTGTCAGCTGCTACTCAAAGGCATCGCGCTGACCAATCGGAGGCAAGCGGCTCCTGCCTTTGACGTCAGCGCTCTGGCAGCGGAAGTTCCTCCCTCGTCGTGATCGTAACCCGATACACAGCCCGTACTAGCGAACAGCAAGTCCCAGGAGACCGGCGATGCAACGGAAGGTAAGGTGAGCATAATATGTGCATGCGTGCTTGTGAGTTTGTGTGTGTTTGTACGTGTTTGTGTGTGTTTGTGCGTGTGTGGAGTGACACAATAGGGGACCAGGATGGGACATTAAACAAGTTGTGGAGCGAATTGTCTGCATTGCAATGATTTGCTATGGGAAATCTTGCTTTGCTGAACGAGTAACTTGGTTAACAAGCACACTCCCAGAACAGATTGTTCTCCTTAACCAAGGTTCCACTGTACATTTTTTTTGCTTGTCGTCTACTTTGTTTTTCATTATTGACAGTTTGTGATGTTGGGTATCTGATAGATGCCATGACATAACTAACCGCTGAACTTTATGCCACATGACATTACAGCTGGTATCAATTCCATATATTACCCCGTTTGCCATTGTGCCAGGGCAACGGGATGATTCAGGGCAAAGCTCCAGGATTGGTGCATCTAATGGATGCACCACTTCTGGGGTGGCTGCAGTCTGCTATTTTTGGGCTGGGAAAGGCCAATAACTATGTACCTTTTTACCCTGAGAATACCAGACCATAGCTGTCCGCTTTACCTTGGCTAGTGATTCAATTTGGGGGGACCACACGGTTTTTCTTTTAATTATTTATAAATATAAAAAAGAGCCTAGGGGCCCTCCAAATTGGATCATCAGCCAAGGTAAAGTGGACAGCTGTGGTTTGCCGGCTAGAGCCGTCTGCTTTACCCTAGCTGGCTGTCAAAAATAAGGGAACCCAATGTCGTGTTTTTTTTTAATGATTTTTTTTGGCTAAATACAAGGCTAGGCACCCTTTATTGCCACATGAAAGTCACTAAAGGGTGCCAGCTTAGAATATGCAGTGGGGTGGGACATTATACATGTGTTTGACATCTGTCTGTCTATCCATCCTTCCTAGCTTTTTAGGCGGCGTGCCCGCGATTAGGGTTTCAAGCGTTTTGGACACTGTGTTTTCGCTGCATCCAAAACGCTGTTGTACAGTAGAAGTGCAGTAGGAGGATTTTTAGAAATCTCATGCCCATTGAGCTTTTTTTCTCTGCAGCATAAACTGACATCCAGCACTGCAGAATGTCAAGTTATGCTGCGGAGACGAGTGTTCTCTGCAGGGAGAATAGAACTAAAGCCAGCAGCAGTCAGAACCTGGATCGTGGTCATGGGCAGCTGCATTCTCCCGTGGACAACCCTCACATCTCCACAGACTCAGTGTCGCCAGATCGTGGGCGCATAGCCTAAAAGTGAGACATTTGCTCCAAGAGCAACATTTTTGTGATACCCGTGGGGGTTCAAAATGCTCACTATACCTTTGAATAAAATCCTTGAGGGGTCTAGTTTCCAAAATGGGGTCGTGTGTGTGGGGTAGGGGGTGGGGGGGTCTGCTGTTTAGGTACCTTGGGGGCCCTACAAATTCAACATGGTACGCTCAATCTTTTTTAGCCAAATTTGCTTTCCAAAATTCAAATATTGCTCCTTCTGTTCTGAGCCCTTCCATTTGTCCAAATAGAGGTTTCTGACTACTTGTGGGGTATCACTGCACTCATAGGAAAATGGATAAACTGTGGGGTCCACTTTTTGGCATTACTTCTTGAAAAGTGAGAAATTTGGTGCTAAAGTAACATTTTTGTGAAAAAAATGAAACTTTTCAGTATGACAACCTAATGTTATCAAATTCTGTGACGTATCTGTTGGTTCAAAATGCTCACTATACTCATAAAATCCTTGAGGGGTCTAGTTTCCAAAATTGGGGTCGCTTGTGGCAGGTTTCTGCTGTATAGTTACCTTAGAGGCGCAGCAAATGTAAGATGGTGACCACAATGTATTTCAGCCAAATTTGTGTTCCAAAATTCAAATATTGCTCCTTCTGTTCCGGACACTCCCATTTGTCCAAACAAAGGTTTCTGACCACATGTTTGACATCAGCGCACTCAGGAGAAACTGGGGAACAAATGTTGGGGTCCATTTTGTTGTGTTATTTCTTCTAAAAATGAATAAATTAGCGGTAGAGCATCATTTTTAGGTAAGATAATTTTTTTTGTCATTCCACATCGCTTTAGATCCTGTGAGGCGGCACCTGAAGGGTTAATAAACTTCTTGGATGTGGTTTTGAATACTTTGAGGGGTGAATTTTTTAGAATGGGGTCACTTTTGGGTATTTTCTGTCACCTAGGCCTCTCAAAGTCACTTCAAATGTGATGTGGCCCAAAAAAAAATGGTTTTGTAAATTTTATGAAAAAATGGGAAATTGCTGATGAACTTTGTCCCCTTCTAAATTCCTAACCCCAAAAAATTTTGTTTCAAAAATTGCGCTGATGTAAACTACACATTTGTGAAATGTTATTTATTAACTATTTTGTGTGACAACTTTCTGGTTTAAGGGCATAAAAATTACAAGTTTGAAAATTTCAAAATTTTCATCAAATGTTCGATTTATTTTCACAAATAAATGCAAAATATATCATCCTAAATTTATAACTATCATGAAGTACAATATGTAGCAAAAAACAATCTCAGAATCACTGGGATCTGCTGAAGCGTTCCAGAGTTATAACCTCATAAAGGGACACTGGTCAGAATTGCAAAAAATGGCCTGTGCATTAAGTACAAAATTGGCTTCGTCGTTAAGGGGTTAAGGGTAGAGTTGAGCGCGGTTCGTGGTTCGAGGTTCTCCAGTTCGCGGCTCGAGTGATTTTGGGGGCTGTTCTAGATCGAACTAGAACTCGAGCTTTTTGCTAAAGCTCGATAGTTCTAGATACGTTCAAGAACGGTTTTAGCAGCAAAAAAAAAACAGCTAATTCCTAGCTGGCTTTCCGCTGTAATAGTGTAAGTCACTCTGTGACTCACACTATTATGACATTTCAGTGTATAGTGTGCGGGAACAGTGTATTCAGATCACTGCTGTATGTATAATGGCGATCGCCATTTTTTTTTTTTCCTTGTCTTCCTTTTCTAAGCGCGCGCGTGTTGTGGGGCGGGCCAGCATGTCAGCCAATCCCAGACACACACACAGCTAAGTGGACTTTTAGCCAGAGAAGCAACGGCATGTGTGATAGGATGTCCATGTCACATGTCCCTGCATTATAAAACCAGACATTTTCCTACAGCACGCCATTATCTGCCTTCTACGTCCTTGGTGTCAGACATCACTGGCGCAGCTCCTATCGCCGATACCGCTGTATACGCTCAATACACAGCGCTGGACAGCTTAGGGATAGCACTTTCTATCAGTCCTTTTAAGGGCTCATACCGGCAGGGTCAGAGCCATAGGTGACAGGTCCGTGAAAACAGAGTTTAACAGCTACACAAGATGACAGCGTCTGTGTAGCTAAGGTCAGGGATTTCCTCGCTGCATTTCCCCATTAGGAGGGATAGAAAGGCAGGCTTCCTTTCCTCTACCCAGAGACAACCCTGCCACTGTACCCTCCTGCCCTTTGCACACTCCAACTCATTGTTACTAAGCCATTATACTAGCAAACACTGAGTGAACTTAGTGGCATCCTAAACGTGGCTATTGGACTTCTGTATAGTCCCACTAGTGCAAAGATATTTGCAGCACGTCTGCCTGCATTGCACACTCAAACTCATTATAACTAAGCCATTATACTAGCAAACACTGAGTGAACTTAGTGTCATCCTAAACGTGGCTGTTGGACTGCTGTATTGCCCCAAAAGTGCAAAGATATTTGCAGCACGTCTGCCTGCATTGCACACTCAAACTCATTGTTACTAAGCCATTATACTAGCAAACACTGAGTGAACTTAGTGGCATCCTAAACGTGGTTGTTGGACTTCTGTATCGTCCCACAAGTGAAAAGATATTTGCAGCACGTCTGCCTGCATTGCACACTCAAACTCATTATAACTAAGCCATTATACTAGCAAACACTGAGTGAACTTAGTGGCATCCTAAACGTGGCTGTTGGACTTCTGTATCGTCCCACTAGTGCAAAGATATTTGCAGCACGTCTGCCTGCATTGCACACTCAAACTCATTGTTACTAAGCCATTATACTAGCAAACACTGAGTGAACTTAGTGGCATCCTAAACGTGGCTGTTGGACTGCTGTATTGCCCCAGTAGTGCAAAGATATTTGCAGCACGTCTGCCTGCATTGCACACTCAAACTCATTGTTACTAAGCCATTATACTAGCAAACACTGAGTGACCTTAGTGGCATCCTAAACGTGGCTGTTGGACTTCTGTATCGTCCCACTAGTGCAAAGATATTTGCAGCACGTCTGCCTGCATTGCACACTCAAAGTCATTGTTACTAAGCCATTATACTAGCAAACACTGAGTGAACTTAGTGGCATCCTAAACGTGGCTGTTGGACTTCTGTATCGTCCCACAAGTGCAAAGATATTTGCAGCACGTCTGCCTGCATTGCACACTCAAACTCATTGTTACTAAGCCATTATACTAGCAAACACTGAGTGAACTTAGTGGCATCCTAAACGTGGCTGTTGGACTTCTGTATCGTCCCACAAGTGCAAAGATATTTGCAGCATGTCTGCCTGCATTGCACACTCAAACTCATTGTTACTAAGCCATTATACTAGCAAACACTGAGTGAACTTAGTGGCATCCTAAACGTGGCTGTTGGACTGCTGTATTGCCCCAGTAGTGCAAAGATATTTGCAGCACGTCTGCCTGCATTGCACACTCAAACTCATTGTTACTAAGCCATTATACTAGCAAACACTGAGTGAACTTAGTGGCATCCTAAACGTGGCTGTTGGACTTCTGTATCGTCCCACAAGTGCAAAGATATTTGCAGCACGTCTGCCTGCATTGCACACTCAGTAATTATAACTAAGCCATTATACTAGCAAACACTGAGTGAACTTAGTGGCATCCTAAGCGTGGCTGTTGGACTGCTGTATTGCCCCAGTAGTGCAAAGATATTTGCAGCACGTCTGCCTGCATTGCACACTCAAACTCATTGTTACTAAGCCATTATACTAGCAAACACTGAGTGAACTTAGTGGCATCCTAAGCGTGGCTGTTGGACTGCTGTATTGCCCCAGTAGTGCAAAGATATTTGCAGCACGTCTGCCTGCATTGCACACTCAAACTCATTGTTACTAAGCCATTATACTAGCAAACACTGAGTGAACTTAGTGGCATCCTAAACGTGGCTGTTGGACTTCTGTATCGTCCCACAAGTGCAAAGATATTTGCAGCACGTCTGCCTGCATTGCACACTCAAACTCATTGTTACTAAGCCATTATACTAGCAATTTATGCTGCCAGTTTAAGGGCCGTAGTTGCATTGTCAGGGATAATTATTGTTGTTTATTCTCCTGTTAATAAAGCTAGACCACCGCTGCAATCTACACCACCTCTCAATTTTTACTACCACATTTTAAGTGCACAATCTTGTCGCAATCAACATGAGTGGCAAAATGACAGATGCTGATGGAAAGGGGAAGAGGCGTGTTGGAAAATGAAAAAAAGGGTTTGTCCGTGGGGAAGGTGGCAAAGCTCCATTAACATCTGCTGAAGATAGACCATCTACCAGCAAAAGTAAGATGTCTACTACTTACCGTGGACAATCCGATGTGCTCCCTTTTTTACGGACACGAACAACAGGAACAAAGGTAGATGATGGCCAAAAAAGGAAAATGCTTGAATGGATCTCAAGTGGTCCAACAAGTGCCCTCTCAGCCACCTCAACTACCGCATCCAAAAAACACCAGTCCTCTGAGTTGTCATCCCAATCAAACTTGCTTTCTCCCAGCTCTGAAGTCTCCATCAGCCCTGCACAGTATGGTGGAAGTGAGATGGCTGAGTCTGCAGAGCTGTTCAGTCACACTATAGCCTGGGAATCAGAGGTCTGCTCCCAAGCTACAGTGAGTACAGACCAGGAAATGGTCTGCAATGATGCCCAGAACCTTTGTGACTCTGATTAAGGCCGTGAGGACCAAGTTTCAGAGCATAATGTTGACCCTTTGTCACAAACTGTAACACCTGTGGTTATAGACAATGAGGAACATACTGATGACGATGAGACGCAGATACCAGATTGGGATGACAACTTAAATATTCGGTCAGGGCAAGAAGAGGCTCGGTCTGAGGGTGAGGGGAGTGCAAACACAACAATTGATGAGGAAGTTCTAGATCCCACCTACTGTCAACCCACAGTCAGGCACTCGAGGAGGTCAACAGAGGCGGTGGAGGAGGATGCAACCGACGACGAAGTTACCTTGCGCCTTCCTGGACAGAGTCAGAGCACTGGTAGCACGTCTACAACTGCATCCTCAGCCACCACTCTGCCTCTGAGCACTAGTCGGGGGGGCTCAGCAGGTTGCATGCCCTCTAAGCCTTGCCTAGCCTGGTCCTTTTTTGACATAGCAAAAGATCGCCCAAATTATGTGATCTGTAAAATTTGTCGTGATTCTGTTATTAGAGGGCAAAACCTCAGCAGTTTGACAACTTCTTCCATGAATCGTCACATGAATAAATATCATATGTCCCAGTGGGAAGCTCACCGTGCTGCAATGCGGCCTAGCGGAGCGAACCATCCACCGCCTGCCCCTTCCAGTGCATCCGCGCGCTCTTCATCTTCTAGGACTGTGGGGACAGCTGTCACACCTGGTTTTCCACGCACAATTTCCACCACTGTAACTGCAACAGGCAGTTTGCTTGGTAGGTCGTCAGTTGGTTTGGAAGGGGAAACAAGTGCGTGTGTACAGCTCTCTCAGACATCGATAGCACCAACGTTGGATGAAGGCAACATCATGTCTCCGCCTGCACTTTCCTCACAAACCTGCATTTTTCCAGGGACACCCTACTCAACACCGTCTACACACAGCAGCCAGATCTCTGTCCCTCAGATGTGGACAAATAAAAGGCCATTTCCTGCAACCCATGACAAAGCTAAGAGGTTGACTTTATCCCTCTGTAAGCTCTTGGCTACCGAAATGCTGCCTTTCCGCCTGGTGGACACACAGGATTTTAGAGACCTTATGTCTGTCGCTGTGCCCCAGTACCAGATGCCCAGTCGCCACTACTTCTCTAAGAAAGGTGTGCCCGCGCTACACCAGCATGTCGCACACAACATCACCGCTTCCTTGAGAAACTCTGTGTGTGAACGGGTGCATTTTACCACCGATACTTGGACCAGTAAGCATGGACAGGGACGTTACATGTCGCTGACTGGGCACTGGGTAACTATGGTGATAAATGGTGAAGGGTCTGCTGCACAAGTCTTGCCGTCCCCACGACTTGTGTGTCAATCCTCTGTCTGTCCAAGTTCCGCCACTGCTTCTGCCTCCTCCACCTCATCTGTGTCCTCCACCTCCGCCCCAAGCCTGCCTGGTCAGGCCACCAGCGTTCTCACTGCTTAGAAAGAATCACGTACCCCTCATTACTATGCTGGCAGCAGAGCGCAACGTCATCAGGCGGTCTTTAGCTTGACATGTCTTGGGAATAAGAGTCACAAAGCTAAGGAGTTGTGGTCAGCTCTGCGGTCCGAGTTTAATAAATGGTTGTCTCCACTCAACCTGCAGCCTGGTAAGGCCGTGTGCGACAATGCTGCAAACCTGGGTGCGGCCCTTCGCCTGGGCAAGGTGACACACGTACCTTGTATGGCTCATGTGTTGAACCTTGTTGTCCAGCAATTTTTAACACACTATCCCGGCCTAGATGGCCTTCTGACCAGGGCACGAAAACGGTCTGCTCACTTCCGCCGTTCAAGCGCCACAGCTGAGCGACTTGCATCGCTCCAGAAGTCTTTCGGCCTGCCGGTTCATAGCCTGAAATGCGATGTGCCGACACGCTGGAATTCGACTCTCCACATGTTACAGCGACTGTGGCAGCACCGCCGAGCCCTGGTGCAATACGTCATGACGTATAGCCTGGGCCAACGAGATGCAGAGGTGGGGCAGATTACCCTGATGGAGTGGTCTCAGATCAAGGACATATGCACCCTTCTGCGCAGTTTCGACATGGCGACGAATATGTTTAGCGCTGACAATGCCATTATCAGCATGACAATTCCAGTCATTTACATGCTGGAGCACACGCTAAACACTATTCGGAGTCAGGGGGTGGAACAACAGGAAGGGGAGGAACTACAGGAGGATTCATATGCGCAAGACACAACAACATCACTAAGGTCTAGACGTTCATCATCACCAACGCGGCAGGCATGGGACCATGGGGGACAGGGATCAACAAGGGCGCATGGTAGCAGGCGAAATGTTGAGGAAGGTGCAGGAGAACATGAAGAAATGGAGGACGAACTGTCCATGGACATGGAAGACTCAGCAGATGAGGGAGACCTTGGTCAAATTTCAGTTGAAAGAGGTTGGGGGGAGATGTCAGAGGAAGAAAGAACGGTTAGCACCTCTATGCCACAAACACAGCGTGGATTTGGTCCCCATGGCTGCGCAAGACACATGAATGCTTATTTGCTGCACTACCTCCAACATGACCCTCGTATTGTCAAAATTAGAAGTGATGATGACTATTGGCTTGCCACACTATTAGATCCCCGGTACAAGTCCAAATTTTGTGACATAATTCCAGCAATAGAAAGGGACGCACGTATGCAGGAGTATCAGCAGAAGCTGTTACTCGATCTTAGCTCGGCTTTTCCACCAAACAACCGTGCAGGTGCAGGGAGTGAATCTCCCAGTTGTAACTTGACAAACATGGGATGGTCTTGTCATCTTCAACAGTCTACCCGTACCAGTAGGACTGTATCTGGTGCTGGTAACAGCAATTTTATGGAATCTTTTCATAATTTTTTTAGACCCTCCTTTGCAAGGCCAACAGAGACAACAAGTCTAACACATAGTCAACGGCTGGAGAGGATGATACAGGAGTATCTCCAAATGAACATCGATGCCATGACTTTGCAAATGGAGCCTTGCTCATTTTGGGCTTCAAATCTTGAAAAATGGCCAGAGCTCTCCACTTACGCCTTGGAGATTTTGTCGTGTCCAGCCTGCCAGCGTTGTCCCTGAACGTGTCTTCAGTGCTGCTGGGTGTGTGCTGACAGATAAGCACACACGTCTGTCCAGTGACAATGTGGACAGACTAAAGGTCCAGTCACACTAAGCAACTTACCAGCGATCCCAACAACGATAGGGATCCCTGGTAAGTTGCTAGGAGGTTGCTGGTGAGATGTCACACTGCGACGCTCCAGCGATCCCACCAGCAACCTGACCTGGCAGGGATCGCTGGAGCGTCGCTACACGAGTTGCTGGTGAGCTCAGCAGCAACCAGTGACCAGCCCCCAGCGCCGCGTGGAAGATGCTGCGCTTGGTAACTAAGGTAAATATCGGGTAACGAACCCGATATTTACCTTGGTTACCAGCGCACGCAGCTACATGTGCAGAGAGCAGGGAGCAGCGCACACTGAGCGCTGGCTCCCTGCTCTCCTAGTTACAGCACACATCGGGTTAATTACCCGATGTGTGCTGCAGCTAAATGTGCACAGAGCAGGGAGCAGCGCACACCGCTTAGCGCTGGCTCCCTGCTCTCCTAGCTACAGCACACATCGGGTTAATTAACCCGATGTGTCCTGCAGCTACATGTGCACAGAGCAGGAGCCGGCACTGACAGTGAGAGCGGCGGAGGCTGGTAACAAAGGTAAATATCGGGTAACCAAGGACAGGGCTTCTTGGTTACCCGATGTTTACTGTGGTTACCAGCCTCCGCAGAAGCCGGCTCCTGCTGCCTGCACATTTAGTTGTTGCTGTCTCGCTGTCAAACACAGCGATCTGTGCTTTACAGCGGGACAGCAACAACCAAAAAATGGCCCAGGACATTCAGCAACAACCAACGACCTCACAGCAGGGGCCAGGTTGTTGCTGGATGTCACACACAGCGACATCACTAGCAACATCGCTGCTACGTCACAAAAGTTGTTCGTTAGCAGCGATGTTGCTAGCGATGTTGCTTAGTCTGACGGGGCCTTAACGTTCATCAAAATGAACAAGTCATGGATCCACAAGGAACTTACTACCCCTCTGTCATCCTGGGGAGAGTAAATGCTTGTGGATTTGGAATGTGCTTGATGCAAATCAAAACATCCTGTTTGCAACTAGGGCACAACTGCTTTCACTGATGGGGTGTCTGTGTGGCCCAATTTTTGGAAAAAAGGGAGACTCCGCTTGGAGTAACCCTTGCTTGCTGTGTTTTTTAAAAATGATCCAAGATGAACAGAGCTGGGATCAGGAAAGACTTTGCTACCTACCCCAGTGTCATCCTGGGGACAGTTAATTATGGCGTATTTTTGAATGTGCTTGATGCAAATCAAAACATCCTGTTTGCAACTAGGGCACAAGTGCTGCCACTGATGGGGTGTCTGTGTGGCCCAATGTTTGGAAAAAAGGGAGACTCCCCTTGGAGTAACCCTTGCTTACATTGTTTTTAAAAATGATCCAAGATGCACAGAGCTGGGATCAGCAAAGACTTTGCTACCTACCCCGGTGTCATCCTGGGGACGGTTAAGAATGGCGTATTTTTGAATGTGCTTGATGCAAATCTAGCTGTGAAGTGTACAACTAGGGCACAAGTGCTGCCACTGAATGGGTGGGTGTGTGTGGGGCACAATTTTTGGAAAAAAAGGGAGACTCCGCTTGGAGTAACCCTTGCTTGCTGTGTTTTTTAAAAATGATCCAAGATGAACAGAGCTGGGATCAGGAAGGACTTTGCTACCTACCCCAGTGTCATCCTGGGGACAGTTAATTATGGCGCATTTTTTAATGTGCTTGATGCAAATCAAAACATCCTGTTTGCAACTAGGGCACAAGTGCTGCCACTGATGGGGTGTCTGTGTGGCCCAATTTTTGGAAAAAAGGGAGACTCCGCTTGGAGTAACCCTTGCTTACATTGTTTTTTAAAAGGAGCCAAGATGAACAAGTCATGGTTCAGCAAAGACTTTGCTACCTACCCCGGTGTCATCCTGGGGACGGTTAAGTATGGCATATTTTTGAATGTGCTTGATGCAAATCTAGCTGTGAAGTGTACAACTGGGGCACAAGTGCTGCCACTGATGGGGTGTCTGTGTGGCCTAATTTTTGGAAAAAAGGGAGACTCCGCTTGGAGTAACCCTTGCTTACATTGTTTTTAAAAATGATCCAAGATGCACAGAGCTGGGATCAGCAAAGACTTTGCTACCTACCCCGGGGTCATCCTGGGGACGGTTAAGAATGGCGTATTTTTGAATGTGCTTGATGCAAATCTAGCTGTGAAGTGTACAACTAGGGCACAAGTGCTGCCACTGAATGGGTGGGTGTGTGTGGGGCACAATTTTTGGAAAAAAAGGAGACTCCACTTGGAGTAACCCTTGCTTGCTGTGTTTTTTTAAAAATGATCCAAGATGAACAGAGCTGGGATCAGGAAAGACTTTGCTACCTACCCCAGTGTCATCCTGAGGACAGTTAATTATGGCGTATTTTTGAATGTGCTTGATGCAAATCAAAACATCCTGTTTGCAACTAGGGCACAAGTGCTGCCACTGATGGGGTGTCTGTGTGGCCCAATTTTTGGAAAAAAGGGAGACTCCGCTTGGAGTCACCTTGCGGTGTTTTACATGATTTTAGGAGGGCGTCCCATCTGTGTCTCGTCCTCTTTTTCCTCGTTACGCTCTTTTGTTTTCGCATGAGAATTTGTTCTTGTCACTTTCCCATGTGTTTGTGTTGTGTTGTGAGTTGTTTGTCACCTTTTGGACACCTTTGAGGGTGTTTTCTCGGTGTTTTTATGGGTTTGTGATTGCCTGCTATTGTTTCCTATGCGGTTCGAGTTCGGTTCGTCGAACGTTCGACGAACCGAACTCGAACGGGACCTCCGTTCGACGAACCGACCTCGAGCCGAACCACGACCGGTTCGCTCATCTCTAGTTAAGGGTCTCTGCGCATGTGTGCCTTTTTTCTTGCGTTTTGGTTGCTTTTTAAACTGCACTGTGTCAATGACAAAATTCATGCGTTTTGCTTCCCCAGCAACGTCTATGAGAAATCAGAATTTTCATGCACACATTCCTTTTTTTTCTAAGCAGCGTTTTGTTTGACAAATATTTGTCAAAATTGTTGCCTAAAAAAGAGCAGCATGTCACTTCTTCATTGCGTTTTGGTTGCATTTTCTACCTATTGACTTCTCAACCTCAAAACGCACTGTATAAAACGAGGCTAAAACGCATACGTTTTTACCTCGTTTTTTTTGTCAAACACAGTATTTACATTTGTCAAAACGCTGCAGTTTAGTTGTGAAGATATGGAAGGAAAAAGGGTTTGGGACTCAGCACCAATGCAGTAATATAAAACTTGGAACTTTATTAGAAAATCTAAAACGAAGGTACACAGGTCATCCAAAAAATCGCCATGCGATTTGCCTAGCGGCTTTACGTGTTTCGGACAAACAGGGGAAATTAAAAGCAGTCCTTAGTCATAAGCCTTATGACTAAGGACTGCTTTTAATTTCCCTGTTTGTCCGAAACACGCAAAGCCGCTAGGCAAATCGCATGGCGATTTTTTGGATGACCTGTGTACCTTCGTTTTAGATTTTCTAATAAAGTTCCAAGTTTTATATTACTGCATTGGTGCTGAGTCCTAAACCCTTTTTCCTTCCATATCTACTCTGAATCACGGACCGGCCTGTCCGGGGGACTGCGGGCATCCATCCTTGCCTTGGAGACTTCATATGAGTGAGCTGAAACCTTCATTATTTTCCTCTCAGTTTAGTTGTGAAGCCAGAATGCAGACATGTTGCAGACCATTGTTGTTTTTCAAGTCTTCTGTCCTGTAGTTTTTTGACATTGTCTCATCTTCAGTTTCTTAGTTTCTGGGGGCAATGCGCTTCTCTTTTATTGACAGCATAGACCACCAGCTGAACTGTGCACTCTGCTGCTTAGCTTATTAGTAATCTGAATACCCAAGTCCTTCTCCTGTTCTGCACATATCATTAAACATGTGTTGCAAATGTCAATGTAGTATAGTTACTATCCAGCATTGTGTAGAATAAAAGGTTACCTCTGATGTAATTTATAAATCTTGATCGAGTTAACCTGAGGACAGGACACTATCTCTTGGTAAAATAATACAGTCAGCTTGGAAACTTGCTGTGTAAGTGTTCTTAAAATATGTTTATGGCATGGTCCTACTGGAGATAAGATTTCTCTGAGATATTAAATCGTTAAAAAACAGATACTGTTCTTCTAAAAAGTGCTTTGATGTCCTACTCCCCTCCCTAATAACTGTCTCCGCATGTGAATTTGGAGAAATTTTTGCGTTTTTAGGCTTTATAGAGAACGACAAATCCCCCGTTTTACTCTTCTGCCCTGTAATCAAGGCAAAAAAATGTCAAATATTCCCATATGTATCAGGAAAATACAAGTCACATACTTACAGGTCAGTTATTCTTATCATGTAGCACATGGTTCTCTGATTTTCTGTGTTTACGATGATTTGTTGGGTTCATTTCAAAAGAGAAGGGTTTTTTATAGAAATATCACACTCTTTCCTTTTATCTAGATAAGGACTACCAACTAGGAAATAAGGTAATTAATTGTTTCATGTCAGGTCAGTCACCTCATAATTAGATCATAGACAATGGCCCATTAATCTTCAGTAGGTATATGCCAGTTTTATGGATGGGGTAGTTAGGGGTATTCCACATCAGAAAGATTAGTGCGCCATTTGCCTGTAGACTGTTGTCAAAAAATAAATAATTTGTCAGATTTCTGCCTTTCTCTAACTTAAAAGGGTGTAAATAAAAAAGGGCAGGTGTTGTGCTCATCGAGGAAAGGGGTCAGAACAGTGCAGGGACGCTGGTATGGGAGTTACAGCAGGTCTGACTTGGCTCATCAACAGGTTCGACAAACAAGTCTGTTGATATTGATGAATCTGTTGCCTGCTGCCCTCAGCACTGTTAATGATGCACTGTTATTGATATATCTACCGGATGGCAGGATCTGATCCTACATTGTTTATTTTACTCCCTTTCTTCTGGATTTACAACTGTTGTTAGATTACCCAGAAAGAGAGTAAAGGTACTTTTACACTGCACCATAACTATGAACAAGCATTGCTAAAAATGCTTGTTTCATGATTATCTTGCTGTATAAGTAGGCTGCCGATCACCTGATGAACTGGCAAACAATCTTTTACGCAGCAAAAAAGGATCATCGTTTTCGGTGGTGCCTCATTTTGTGTAAATAGTACTTTCAATGCCAACTACCATGGCAGCTTAGGGTACTTTCACACTTGCGTTATTTTTTTTTTGGCGCAATCCACTGTCTTGGGAAACAGCGGAATCCGTTAACGGATTCCGCTGTTTCCCATAGACTTGCATTGATGATGGATTGTGCCAAAAGTACCTGCGTTGCTTCCGTTGGCCGACGCTCCGTTGCTTCCGCCGAGCGGAAGCAACGCTGAATGTAACGTTAAATGCTTGCGTCAAAATGACGCTGACCAGCGGATTCCGTTGCTTCCGTTAAAATTTTTAATGTTTCCCTATGGTAGCGGATTCCGTTGCTAAGTGCTTAACAACGGAATCCGCTGCTGGTTCCGCTAATTTCTACTGAGCATGCCCAGAATGAAAAAAGAAAAAAAAACAGAGCCGACGGATTCCGTTAGACGGACGCCTAACGGACGCCAAACGGATGCAGCGGTCCGTTATCTCACAGGAATCAGCTAACGGATTACTGTGAAATAACGGATCCGTTGCATCCGTTGACACCACAAAAATAACAGATGCGTCAAAACGACGCAACAACGGACCCAGCGGATTTCGCCCAACGCAAGTGTGAAACTAGCCTTACATGCACTAAACAACCTACACTAGATCAATCAGTGTGCGTCGTTTTCTTTGGTCTGCCTGTGTAAACAGGGGGTGAAACAAACGCCTATCGGAAAAATGTTCCCAGTCTGTGATTATATTGTGTTGCCGTTTCGTTTGTGTAAATGCACCTTAGAAATGACAGAGTAACGCAGGACTGCAGGATCTGTTATTATGGCGATACAGGAACTTATTTTTATTTTTATTTTTTTTTATTTTTTTTTTAAATGCAGCAATAATAAAAAGTATGCAGATGTTGAATGGTTGAGCTAGAAGACTAGACACATACCATAAAGGAAAAAAAGTACACCTCTCTACTGTCCTGAAATTCATGCTGGAATGTTGTAAACCATTGAGAATAATAATAATCTTTATTTCTATAGCGCCAACACATTGCACAGCGCTTTACAATTCAGGAGGATCATATACAAACAAGTAACAGTTATAGAAAATACAATATTTAGAGGGAAAAAAGACAACCCTGCTCGTGAGAGCTTACAATCTACAATGAGATGGGGTGGGGGTGGGGGGGCAAGGTACAAGTGCTTATTTACAATGACGATCCAGCCATCTCAAGGAAATGGGGGATAGATAATGGCTTCCTGGACCAGTTGGCCAGAGCCTTGAGATGCATTTGGGTGCCATGGAGAAAAAAATAGCTTGCATTATTAGAGATTATTTCCCTCTAAGATTAATTAATTGCTGGGGGTTTTTGTCACCATATTATTTTATTTTAAAGTGAATAAACATTTTTATTATATATTTGGTAATTTAAGAAAGATGTTAATAAGACCAGAACATATATTAATTTATACATAAATGTAGCAGCGAATACTCTATTACATAATCCAATAGTTACATTGAAGAGACAGTATTAAAAAAATATTTAGAAACATGTTTTCCTTTTTACAGTAACTGCAGCTTTAAAGATCTCTTCCTTTTCTAGTTGTTACGTTTTTCTGCCAGTGGTTCGCCGTTCCACCCCATAATTACAATGTCATATATTTAATATAGAAACACACGATTGGGTTTGTGGCACAGAAAGTGAACAATGTTCTTAGACAGCCCTAAAATACCTCAGGATATTGCTTATTTATAAAGATGAGGTATTTCTTGTACAAAAAAAGAAGCAAGGTAACGTAGTTCCTCCAGCCAGGTTTCCAAATTCTAAAATATTAATAAACCCGTCCCCTGAATAATGACTTGTAGATGTAGATGGCATTTTCACCTTTAGGCCTTAATGCATATGGGTGAGTATAAGCTCTAAATTGTTCTGAGTCATAATACAGTATCGCATCCATGGATGTGTCTGTGAAATGTGAACTATAAGGCTATGTACCCGCGGATTTTGTCACAGAAAACCTGCAGAATTACCTGGATTTTCTAGATAAATCCGCAGGTTTTAGCAAGTACCAACACTCCCCATGTTATCCTATAGGACATGGGGAGTGCTGTGTCCATGCTGCGGTATGTGCGGCTGCAGGACATGCTGCGGATGTCCCGCAGCCGTATGTAACTGCATGTCAATTATTCCTGCCGAAATATGTGCGGAAATCCCGCCTCTCCACTATTGAGATAGAGGCCGGGACTTCCGCAGGTAAGTTGCACGAATGTCCGCTGGTTTACCGCAGCCATTTCGCTGGAATCCCCCAGCAAGGATAACGACGTCGCAACGTGTAAAGCCTAGATGCGCCGATAAACAATTGCAAAAGCGTCGTAAATCGGTGATCTGTGTAGTGTCGGACATTTTCATAATGTCGCACCAATAGGAGATACGATGTTGTTCCTCGTTCCTGCGGCAGCACACATCGCTGTGTGTGAAGTCGCAGGAGCGAGGAACATCTCCTTACCTGCCTCCACCGGCTATGCGGAAGGAAGAAGGTGGACGGGATGTTTACGTCACGCTCATCTCCGCCCCTCCGCTTCTATTGGACGGCTGCCATGTGACGTCGCTGTGACGCCGCACGACACGCCCCCTTGGGAAGGAGGCGGGTCGCCGGCCAGAGCGACGTCGAAGGGCAGGTAAGTGCGTGTGAAGCTGCCGTAGCGATAATGTTCGCTACGGCAGCTATCACAAGATATCGCATGTGTGACGGGGGCAGGTACTATCGCGCTCGGCATCGCTAGCATCGGCTAGCGATGTCGCAGCGTGCAAAGTACCCCTTATACTTCATCTATGTTTTTGTAATACATTTCTTATGAATGGACCCAAACAAATCTAGACCGCTGTATTATAGATTAGCATCTCAATTCTCATTTCCCTGCGGGCATGGATGGGAGTCCTGGAAACTGTCTCCTACTTGCCGATATCTCTGGCGCCTCTTCTGATTTGTAGTCCCGACACGATGTCTTCGTTATCGCATGATGTCGCTCCAGGTCTACCCATGAGGAAGCCTAGCATTGTTAATGGTGTAACGCATGGGCCGAACAGTCCACACACAGGTCTCTCCCTGTCTGATACAGGGAAGAAGGTTCTCATTTATGATTACTTTACAGGTACCCGCTAAGAACTAGGGTCATCTTTATTATGTTGCAGTGCATTTATCACTTGTACAATTGTATTTTCATTATTTAATGCTTGTATCTATGTACTGTATATTGCTTTTGTATCCTGCTCATTTTTGGCAGGTCTGCCCCTGTATCTAGATCTGAATATATATGCATTAGTTAGAGACGTAGTTGGATGAGACTGTGCACACTATGTATTTGTGTTTGGGTTTTTAATGTTTTGGGTTTTTTTTATTTGATATTCATTAAACTCTTGATAAATATTTTGCAGGTAGTTGGATACTTAAGGCCACTTTACACGCAACGACATCGCTAAGGAGATGTCGTTGGGGTCACGGAATTCGACATCCGTTCTCGTTAGCGACGTCGTTGCGTGTGACACGTACGAGCGACTGCTAACGATCAAAAATACTCACCTTATCGTTGATCGTTGACACGCTGTCCATTTCCCAAATATCGTTGCTGTTGCAGGACGCAGGTTGTTCGTCGTTCCTGCGGCAGCACACATCGCTATGTGTGACACCGAAGAAACGAGGAACCTCACCTTACCTGCGGCCGCCCACAATGAAGAAGGAAGAAGGTGGGCGGGATGTTCGTCCCACTCATCTCCGCCCCTCCGATTCTATTGGGCGGGCGCTTAGTGACGTCGCTGTGACGCCACACGAACTGCCCCCTTAGAAAGGAGGCGGTTCGCCGCTCACAGAGACGTCGCTAGGCAGGTAAGTAGTGTGACGGGTCCGAGCGATGTTGTGCGCACGGGCAGCAATTTGCCCGTGACGCACAACCGACGGGGTCGGGTACGCTCACTAGCGAGATCGCAGCGTGTTAAGTGGCCTTTAGTTTATATATGGTTCCAGTGCCCTTTAGGCACACTTTTTGGTTTATTTGTTCTTCATGCATATGGTTGTGTGAAGCGCAGAACCTTTTAATATCTATATTATATGAAAATTATATATATATTAATTATATTATATTACATGAAATTTTTTTGTAGTGCCGGCCCCATATCTCTTTGTTTGTTGTTGCACTAGGTCTACTAATCAAAACAGGCGTCAGGTATTCTGGCCTGTAGGATGCAGTTTTAGGGCTCCCTTCTGGGGCCACAGACTACAGACACGACCCCTGGAGCTGGCTCATGCAAATCACCTGCTTAGCTCATATCTATTCGATATGTAAGTGTGACGCCCTGGACTAGTCAGGTCGTCCCAGGTAGTCCCATGCACACACACCCCCTCCCCCCTTAGTAAGGTGACAGCAGCCAAACTAAAATCCCTTGTCACCACCCTCCTTGATGTTCCCACCAGGGGGCGGAGCCAGGTGGTTGGCTCCGCCCACCGAGGAGTTCACAGGCCCCGAGGCGGGAAAACAGTTAGTTCAGAGTTGAGCTTTGACAGTGGAGTGAAGTGGAGTCAAGTTCGAAGGCAGAACTGTGCTCAGGCCTGCCAAAGTCTACACTAGGTGTCCGGGTCGTAGCCCAGTCACCTCTGGCAAGGAGGCAGATGGTGGTGGCCGCCTGCAGGAGCTGGGATTACAGCCGGTGGAACCGTAGGGACCGGGGACGGGCGGTGGCCCGTCGTTACCGAACCAGGGAACCGATTGGAAACCGGAGCACCAGGAGGGGTACTCAGACCCAGTACGAGGCCCAGAAACAACTAGGCTAATTCAAATCAACTGATTGAGGACTGGACTTTAGGACCTTTCCCACACAAGTCCTGACTGAAGGCAACAGCCCAACCATTAGGGTAAAGCCACCGCCAAGGCATAAAGACCCAAGTGGCCAGCGTCTGCGGGCAAACAGGGCTCTCCCGACACATAACAAGCCGGGGAGCAGACTACCGTTGCTCAGGCATAGGAGTCGTTATTCTACACAAACGAGGTGCAGGAGAAAGGCGGAAACCACCAACCTGTTAAGGGGAAAACTGCAGCTGGCTGCGGGCACCGTCCACCATCTTGTTTGGTTTACCAGAGACTCCAGCGTATTTTCTCATAGTGAGTACAACAGTGCCTTCGGGCCGCGCACCGCACAGACACCCCAGCACGCATCCATCCCCTAGCCTCAGCACCTCCCTCGGGCCCCTGGGACCACCATCCCCCCACCCACGGAGGGGGTCAACACCAAGCTGCACAACACCGTCCCCGGGAGCCTAGTCAACGGCAGCGGTGGTGTCCATCCATTCACCACAACCCGTGGGTGGCGTCACGAACTTAAATCCCCTACAAACAACCGCGGCCCCGGCCGTGGATCTCCTCACCGAAGTCCCTACGTGTAGCGCCAACCCCCCCTTTCAGAGCGACAGGACCCCTGGGTCCATGGAGAGCTCGAGCCACCCACCGACGAGCACGGATCCGAGCGGCTCGGCAGCCGGCCGAGCCCCGGGGCGGTACATAAGCTGCAACTTTCTATGTTCATGTCTTGTTCACATGCAGTGGATTAGCACAATTTCCACACCAAAAATCTGAACTCTAAAGCCAGTTCGATGCGTATGAATAAGGTCTAACAATCCCAAAACATTCACATGTCATTAACTAATTTAATTTCCACTGCTGAGATTTGCAGCATATTTGCACATGGAGGTCTACATGTAACACAGATTTTCAAGCCTCATTCTCCAGCAAATAAAATCCACAGCTTGGGCACAAGGCCCAAACTTTCTAACACAGAAAATCTAATTATTGAGCCAGAATTTTGTACATTAGCAGATTGTTGGACTGTAGTGATTTTTTTTCTATCATATATACTTTTTTTTGGGGATCATTATTAAGTCTCCGAATAGTATATTAAAAGTTAAAAGTAAAATAAGTTTAGGTTAAAGAAGAAAACTACTAGTACGGTCGCTGTAGACTTTAAGTAACATAAGTTTGTAATTAGAGAGCTTTATGTGGAGAGACTCATCCACGCTAATTGTGCTTCCGGGGCCTAGTATCCTGTCCTTGCGGGGAAGCAGATAGTCGGTAAAGCCCGGAAAATCCTTATTGCGTTAAAGTCAAGTGGCCACAAATTCTGTCCTTTTATTGGAGAGTATAATTTCAGGATAGTTTACAGCCCGCAGAGCTCCCCCACCCAGCAGATGTGTCTAGGCATATTGTCTTTGATATGTGCCTACCTATTTAGAGCATATTGAAACGTAACCAGAATTTATTCACAGAGCAACAAAGAGGCTATAGTTGCGTTATTGTCCTCAATAACTGGTGCTGTCAGATAAATGTAAAGAAAGGGCATTACAGGCTTGTAAATCCGATATCATGTATGTTGTGATGTGGTGCATTGACAGTAACAATATCTGTCAAATGGGACAATGGCAGATTAAATAGCAGACTGCTCTTCTATCATGCCGTACGGTTACTGGGAAAAAGGCGTCCATTGTTCGACGAGACATATCAGTTATGGTCCACACAAGGCTCTGTTGATTAAATATGCTGGCAGCGGAACAGCAGGTTCTTGTTATTCATACACTCGGAGAGACCCTAACAAAAACAATCGCTATTATAAATTAGCTCTTTACAAACAATATTTCAAGAAAATACTTGTACGTTTCCCCAGATTATACATTTTTGGGATGATTACATGCTTATGCTGCAGAATGGCCCCTAGCCAAGCATAGAAAAAAAAATGTTGGCTAAGTCTTGTCTGAGTTTATTAAGAATCCGTTCCTACTACTGGAAGGAACAAGACACTCGCAGATAAAGTGTATGATACGATACTCGCTGCTTTAGATAACTACTAGCATTACTTCCGAAGCGATAAAAACCCTTTCGTCCTTCATTAAGCATACCAGCCCAACTTAATCTTTTAATAAGTGACTGCTCTAAAGACCACTTGACCATCTGGAAGCTGGAAAAGTGTGAGACAGCATCACTGATAATAGGAGGGACAGCAGCTATAAACAAGCCCTCTCCTCGCTGGCAACGAATCTGTTGACTCTGTAAACGTGCATTATAGATCATTGTTGGCTTAACGTTCTGATTAGCCGATTGTCAAACAATGGACTATCCCAAAATACTATAGCAGCACATCAGTCTCTTACAGAAACAGATACACTGTGACATGAGGTCTACTGTACACAGTGACACTCCTAGAAGGACTTGTCTTGCATCAGATGACACTAAATTAAAATTGATATTAAAGGCCACTTGGGCGCATGCTTGAATATTTAGCATGCTATGGGTTGATCTATCATGAAATGAAATAAAAAAAAAAAAGATTTGTTGCATTGTTTTGTTTTAATTGAAATGTATTGGTTGTGTCACCTGGGGTCCAAGCAGCACAATACAATTACTAATCTGTTAAAAAAAAAAAAAAAAAGACTAATATTTTACCATCTAAGGTGCCTTTCACATTTTCGTGTCTCCAGTACATGTGGCCTCCGTTTGTTTTCCACACGTACCCATTATAAACTATGGTGATCTTAACATGCCATTTTATTTTTAAACATGAATACCACACGTACCCATTATAATTTATGGTGATATTCACCTGTCTGTTTTTTTCCCGGATGCCACACATACTCATTATAAACTATGGTGATCTTCACATGTCCATTTTTTCCCGACAGCATGGATGTCGCAGGCCAATACAAGTCAATGGGTCCATAAAAACACGAACAGCACATGGATCATATCTGTGTGCCATGTGTGTGCTCTACGTGTTTTATCATTGAAAGCATAGAAGCTTTGTACTATTTCTTTAGTCCGTGAAAAACATTGATGACACACATGTACAAACCGATGACAAAATATTCTACTGCACAGATGGAAAAAATGGACCTTGTTACGTGTATGTGTTTTACATGCATGTGTGCAGTGGGCTTCTTGGAATTCCATTTTAATGCAAGTTTACAACCAAATTGATTTATCAGTAAATAAAGCATATCCGTTATTTTAATTTTTTATATAATAAAACAATAGTACAAATGAAAAATAAGCAATTTTGTAATATATCTTATCAGTAAAGATGGGCAAACCCGCAGATGTTTGGGTTAGCCTGAACCAGACTTAAGCAGACCAGAACAGACTTGAACCCGAACTTGAGCCCAGACCCTGAACTCCATATACTGTAAAGGTGCCGTCACACTAAGCGACGCTCCAGCGATCCAACCAGCAACCTGACCTGGCAGGGATCGCTGGTGAGCTGTCAAACAGGCAGATCTCACCAGCAACCAGTGACCAGCCCCCAGCCAGCATCGACGCATGGAAGCGATGCTGCGCTTGGTAACTAAGGTAAATATCGGGTAACAAACCCGATATTTACCTTGGTTACCAGCGCACACCGCTTAGCGCTAACTCCCTGCACTCCTAGCCAGAGTACACATCGGGTTAATTACCCGATGTGTAGTCTGGCTATGTGTGCAGGGAGCCGGCACCGACAGCGTGAGAGCGGCGGACGCTGGTAACGAAGGTAAATATCGGGTAACGAAGGAAAGGGCTTCTTGGTTACCTGATATTTACATTGGTTACCAACGTCCGCAGAAGCCGGCTCCCTGCTCACTGCACATTCAGTTGTTGCTCTCTCGCTGTCACACACAGCGATGTGTGCTTCACAGCGGGTGAGCAACAACTAAAAAATGGTCCAGGACATTCAGCAAGAACCAGCAACATCACAGCAGGGGCCAGGTTGTTGCTGAATGTCACACACAGCAACATCGCTAGCAACATCGCTGTTGCGTCACAAAAGTCGTACCTCAGCAGCGATGTTGCTAGCGATGTTGTTTAGTGAGACGTGGCCTTTAGTCTATGGGGACCTGGGCTAGCGGGGTGCAAAAGGAAGCAAAATGACAAGTACGATAATTATACTTAACCGAGTTTATGCTCTGCTGTCACACTGCTTCTGGTCCTGCTCATTAAAGCATATGAATATTGGTTGCCCTCACACTAACGGTTTGGGTCCCCAGAGTGGAGTGCAAAAATAAATAATTGCAAAAAATGGTGTAGGGTCCCCCGTATTTTGATACTCAACACAGATAAAGCAGACAGCTGGAGGCTGCAGCCCCCACCCGTCCCATAATGATCCCGGCTTTGCTATATCTGAGGTCGCAGTGCGTGATCACATTAGAAAACTAGAGCGAGCACTGAGGCATCAGGCAGACACTGACGGAGCTACAGATTTGTAGATTTGAGAGCGGTGACGTGAGTAAGTTCATCTGAAGTTACAGCTGACTATTCCCACGGTACCCCAGGTGTGACCTCAGGTGAACTCAGTGAACTCACTGACTTATTTTTACACTCCACTCCGGAAACCCAAACAGCTAGTGTGAAGGCAACAAATCACAGTCGATGGCTGTCTGACTGCAACCAATCACAGATGCTATCACAGAGGGTAGGTAGGGGAAGCAGTGAATATTCATAAGCTTTAATGAGCTGACTCAAAAGCAGTGTGACAGCCACGCAGAGACTCAGTAAGTACCCTGTTTTCCCAAAAATAAGACTTACCCTTCAGATAAGCCTTAGTAGGGTTTTTGGTGCTTATTTGAGAATGCTTCAAATATCAGCCCTACTCCAAAAATAAGCACCAGTTGCAGTTCCATAAGGAACTGGTTAAGCCTTTAAGAAAGTTAAAGAATACAGCAGGACTGTTCATCAAAGAGAGCAAACACCCCCAAAAGCAAGTGGGTTAGCTCCCCCTGTTGACTGGAAACAGTATCACTCACAGGGAGTCATACTGGTACCCGATCTGTGTTTGAGCGTTGCAGTGTAATGCAACTGGAACAGTGAGGTACTTGACAACGACTCAGATATCTGTGTGAGAGGCCATCCACAATCAGCATTTGCCAACTCTAATTGTTTGTGCTCTGGTGAGTGCGATTTTTTTAATTTTGGGGGGGGGGTCTGCTTTCTTTTTGGGTGGGTCTGATTTTCTCAGGGGATGGCTTCATGTGACCCCATGTCACATGGTCTTTGGCTCTAAGCTCGCCGAGTGTCATGGCTGCATCTGATGCTGTTCACACTGCAGAGGCTGACACTTTTCACTATGCCTTCTTTGGTGCTTCTGAGTTGCACAGACAGGCTCGGTGTCAACCAGCTGTGTTCTCATTAGATCAAGCTTGCAGGAGTTAATTTCTGCTTGCCTGTTGGTTACCTCTTGGATCAAATGTTCTGGGAGACCTATCACAGTCACTGCCCGCCTTTTTAAGATGGAGGAGCCTCTCTTTCCATGTTGACTATAGCTTTAGCTACACCAGTCTATGTGTTGTTGTATCTCAGTCGTGCTGGTGATTGTATTGCTTTATGCGTGGAATTGTTGTCTAGTTCTCTCGTTGTCTCATTGCTTCCTCCCTGCTCTTATTTTCTTCATTATCACTTGTTCTTTAATACTTCTGTGTGAGCGTGCTGGGTGATCGAGTTTTGGTTTCCCCTGGTTGTCCTTATCTGTAGGTTCTACCACTTCTGTCCTAGTCCTCCCCTGGGGTGAGGGAGAGGGGGTATTAGATCAGGGCTGGCCAGGACCAGGGCAAGGTAGGTGGCTCAGACATTGTCACTATCAGACATATTTCTGGGATCAAGGAATGCTAGGATTCCCCTAACCTGATGGCCCCGGTTATCCCATCACATGCCATGATACCCTGGTCCTTGTTAGTAGTCTCTTGCCATGGACAGGAGCTGCGCATTTCTTTACACTCTGAGATCCCAGGCTTGGCTTATGATTAGCCGGGCTAGCAGATGGCATCTGTGTGGTGTGGCGGACATGTGACTTCTCACCAGCCCGGCTAATCAGAAGCCAAACCTTAGATCTAGGAGGGTAAAAAAAAAATGTGCAGTTCCTGTCCATGGCAAGAGACTACAAACATGGACCATATTTTATAACAAAACGTTTCCCAATAGAGTACCTTTAAATAGGCTACAACTCAGAGATTACTTAAATAACAAAAGAACTATAAGAGTAAAGGCCGCTTTACACGCTGCGACATCGCTCAAGCGATCTCGTTGAGGTCACGGAAATTGTGACGCACATCTGGCCGTATTAACGATGTCGTTGTGTGTGACACTTATGAGCGATTTTGAATCGTCGCATAAACGTTCAAAATCGCTCATCGGTGACATGCCCCCTATTCTCGATTATCGTTGCTGCTGCAGCTACAATGTAGTTCGTCGTTCCTGCGGCAGCACACATCGCTATGTGTGACACCACAGGAACGAGGAACCTCACCTTACCTGCGGCCGCCCGCAATGAGGAAGGAAGGAGGTGGATGGGATGTTCCGGCCACTCATCTCCGCCCCTCCGCTTCTATTTGGTGGCCGCTTAGTGATGTCGCTATGACGCCGAACAAACCGCCCCCCCTTAGAAAGGAGGCGGTTCGCCGGTCACAGTGACGACGGTAGGCAGGTAAGTAGTGTGACGGGACTGAGCGATGTTCTGCGCCACGGGCAGCGATTTGCCCGTGTCGCACAACCGATGGGGGCGGGTACGCACGCTAGCGATATCGGTACCGATATCGCAGCGTGTAAAGCGGGCTTAACTTTAGCTTTAAAAATATTTTTTTTAATTAAATCCATTTAAAAACTCCTAACTTGCATAATATAGAATTTTGAAAAACATAGATTGCTGTGTAGGTGGAAACAGCCATACATTATATAGAGTGCAGCTTAAAAAGACAAAACAAAACAAGAAGAAAAAAACACGGAAAAACAGTTGGTATGAGGCTAGAAAATTAGAGCTCTGCCCCTTTAAATATGCACTACAGAAAACTTTGCTTAGAGGGTGACAAAAGGATGTTTTTTGTTCCTTAAAATATATCCTTATGTATAAATTAAGCCACTATGTATACGGATTTAAATATAATGACTAATATTGGTTGGTAATATAAAGATATACAGTGCCTACAAGTAGTCTTCAACCCCCTGCAGATTTAGCAGGTTTGATAAGATGCAAATAAGTTAGAGCCTGCAAACTTCAAACAAGAGCAGGATTTATTAACAGATGTATAAATCTTACAAACCAACAAGTTATGTTGCTCAGTTAAATTTTAATAAATTTTCAACATAAAAGTGTGGGTCAATTATTATTCAACCCCTAGGTTTAATATTTTGTGGAATAACACTTGTTTGCAATTACAGCTAATAATCGTTTTTTATAAGACCTGATCAGGCCGGCACAGGTCTCTGGAGTTATCTTGGCCCACTCCTCCATGCAGATCTTCTCCAAGTTATTTAGGTTCTTTGGGTGTCTCATGTGGACTTTAATCTTGAGCTCCTTCCACAAGTTTTCAATTGGGTTAAGGTCAGGAGACTGACTAGGCCACTGCAACACCTTGATTTTTTCCCTCTTGAACCAGGCCTTGGTTTTCTTGGCTGTGTGCTTTGGGTCGTTGTCTTGTTGGAAGATGACCCATCTTAAGATCCTTGATGGAGGAGCGGAGGTTCTTGGCCAAAATCTCCAGGTAGGCCGTGCTATCCATCTTCCCATAGATGCGGACCAGATGGCCAGGCCCCTTGGCTGAGAAACAGCCCCACAGCATGATGCTGCCACCACCATGCTTGACTGTAGGGATGGTATTCTTGGGGTCGTATGCAGTGCAATCCAGTCTCCAAACGTCACGTGTGTGGTTGGCACCAAAGATCTCGATCTTGGTCTCATCAGACCAGAGAACCTTGAACCAGTCTGTCTCAGAGTCCTCCAAGTGATCATGAGCAAACTGTAGACGAGCCTTGACATGACGCTTTGAAAGTAAAGGTACCTTACGGGCTCGTCTGGAACGGAGACCATTGCGGTGGAGTACGTTACTTATGGTATTGACTGAAACCAATGTCCCCCCTGCCATGAGATCTTCCCGGATCTCCTTCCTTGTTGTTCTTGGGTTAGCCTTGACTCTTCGGACAAGCCTGGCCTTGGCACGGGTGGAAACTTTCAAAGGCTGTCCAGGCCGTGGAAGGCTAACAGTAATTCCATAAGCCTTCCAGTTCCGGATGATGCTCCCAACAGTGGAGACAGGTAGGCCCAACTCCTTGGAAAGGGTTTTGTACCCCTTGCCAGCCTTGTGACCCTCCACGATCTTGTCTCTGATGGCCTTGGAATGCTCCTTTGTCTTTCCCATGTTGACCAAGTATGAGTGCTGTTCACAAGTTTGGGGAGGGTCTTAATTAGTCAGAAAAGGCTGTAAAAAGAGATAATTAATCCAAACATGTGAAGCTCATTGTTCTTTGTGCCTGAAATACTTCTTAATACTTTAGGGGAACCAAACAGAATTCATGTGGTTTGAGGGGTTGAATAATAAATGACACTCTGAATAAACTTTTCACAATTTAAAAAAAAGAAATAACATTCTTTTTTGCTGCAGTGCATTTCACACTTCCAGGCTGATCTACAGTCCAAATGTCACAATGCCAAGTTAATTCCGATTGTGTAAACCTGCTAAATCTGCAGGGGGTTGAATACTACTTGTAGGCACTGTATAACATTGGGCCAAAAGTAAAGGATAAGTTGTGTTATAAGGATTCAACACAAAAAGAATTAATATTGTCACGTTTAATGTGAAAAAGATACTAAATTGTGAATGTGAAGTACTATCACTTTAAATACATAGGTCATGGGTTTACATACTATATACTGTATGGCGTATTAGAAGCTGAGCATCTGTAACAGGTCTATGTCAGGGACAGGCAATGTAATGAATATGTGATGACCGTGAACCAATCCCATTTCAGAATGGGGGGGTGTACGTCATGTGATGATTGTCACTTGGTGCTGGCGGCGTTGTTAATACTTGAGACTCTCATCATATTCGGTGCATGCGCCACCATTTCCTGGTGACTGCACATGCACAGACGTTCCGCGTATTAGTAGCACTTGCAAACACACCTTGAAAGAAGCAGGGCAGGCGCACAGGCGAGGCAGCTGAGGCATACGTGAATACATGTATGGGAAGATCTAGAAATATTTATAGTATATGGAAAAAGTTTGTCTTTAGTTATAACCTGATGGCTAAAGAGTGTGGTGTGTGAATGAAAAAAAAAGAAAAACTGTGGTGAATGTATTGTTATTAAGAGACGGAATCTATAAAGTGAAAAAAATAAATACTGGTGTTGCTTCGCATTGTGTTTAGAGAAACTCAGATTTATGAATATTTGAGAACCCCAAATATTCAAAATCAATCGATTTATATAGGTGCTCAGGGATAGAAGAAGCTCATATACCTAGATTTATATATATATTGAGAATATAAGGTGATATTTGATAGGTTGGTAAAAATAGATATTGGTTAAACAAAATCTAATAAATATATTACAGAACTATATAAGCAGTGATAGTGATTACGCCAGACGGTTTATAAAAATTAACTATTTAAAATGAATAAATGTTATTTAGTGAATAGTATAGTATCAAAAGAGATTTAAATTTAAAGTCCATATTAAATAATGAGATGTTTCTATTGTAGGGTTGTGGTTAATGTTAACAGTCATCCCATTGTGGTCATTGCCTCCATTGTTCATCCATCTGACTTTGCCAGGGATTCCATCACGAGGTAAGTTGCAGTTTGATTATTATGTGCACAAATTAAAATTCTTTTCATAACCGCATTTCATCACCAAGTCGGATAATTTCTGGGTCCTTCATGGGGTAAGTAAAAAATAGGAATATGCTCTGTAAACAGAATAAAACAAAAATGAAAACGAAAGAAAACCGCTAAATCAACCTGACGAATCTAGGTTCATTCCCAATACCCCTTAAAACTTCTTTATAACCCATTTTCCAAAACGAAGTTGAATCCAAAGTTTTCATTCAGACCTTGGGAGCTGTGGTATCTAATCTATAGATCTAGCAGCTTTCAATTTGTGCCAAAGTTATTATTAAATCCCCACCTCTTAAACCCAGAGAAGCTTAAACAATGGCCTTCATGATCAATTTGGTAGAGTCCGAAATATGAAATAGTTTGAAATGCTTGGGCACTGTGCTAAGGTTTTCATCAATAGGATTGTCCTTATTTTAGGTATTTTTAAATGGATATAATTAAAAAAAAAATTAAGGCTAAAGTTACTCTTCTAGTTGTTTAACATGGACCGGGGTCATAGTAAGCCATCCGCTCATCTCTTATTGTCTCCTAAATGCTACTTTTTGCAGTCAATGATTTTTCAAACTATTTATGATGAACAAAACAAAATTCTATTGTGGTATCATGTTAGCCAGAATAATCGATGTAAATACTTTTCTGCCCAAAAATTACAAAAGTATTCTAGGAGTGATACCTTTATTGGCTAACCAAGAAATGCTGCAGCCGATTGTCTAACAACTGGACACAGTACAGCGAGAAGAGGGTGAAATGGCTGATCTCTGGGAACACAAATAGAAGATTTATTATATATATATATGTATATATGTATATATATATATATATATATATACACATACTGTATATATGTCTATATACAGTGCCTTTCGAACGTATTCGGCCCCTTTGAATTTTTCAACCTTTTCCCACATTTCAGGCTTTAAACATAAAGATAAAAATAATAATGTTATGGTGAAGAATCAACAACAAGTGGGACACAATTGTGAAGTTGAGCAAAATGTATTGCTTATTTTAAACTTTTGTATAAAAGAATAAACTGAAAATTGGGGCGTGCAATATTATTCGACCCCTTTACTTCCAATGCAGCAAACTCACTCCAGAACTTCATTGAGGATCTCTGAATGATCCAATGTTGTCCTAAATGACAAATATAAGCCCCCTGTGTGTAATCAAGTCTCCGTATATATGCACCTGCTCTGTGATAGTCTCAGGGTTCTGTTTAACGCGCAGATAGCTTCATGAAGACCAAGGAACACAACAGGCAGGTCCGTGAAACTGTTGTGGAGAGGTTTAAAGCCGGATTTGGTTACAAAAAATTTCCACAACTTTAAACATCCCAAAAAGCACTGTGCAAGCGATCATATTGAAATGAAAGGAGTATCATACCACTGCAAATCTACCAAGACCCGGCCGTCCATCCAAACTTTCATCTCAAACAAGGAGAAGACTGAACAAAGATGCAGCCAAGAGGCCCATAATCACTCTGGATGAACTGCAGAGATCTACAGCTGAGGTGGGAGAGTCTGTCCATAGGACAACAATCAGTTGTACACTGCACAAATCTAGCCTTTATGGAAGTGGCAAGAAGAAAGCCATTTCTCAAAGATATCCATAAAAAGTGTTGTTTAAAGTTTGCCACAAGCGACCTGGGAGACACCAAACATGTGGAAGAAAGTGCTCTGGTCAGATGAAGCCAAAATCGAACTCTTTGGGCACAATGCCAAACGATATGTTTGGTGTAAAATCAACACAGCTCATCACCCTGAACACACCATCCCCACTGTCAAACATGGTGGTGGCAGCATCATGGTTTGGGCCTGCTTTTCTTCAGCAGGGACAGGGAAGATGGTTGAAATTGATGAGAAGATGGATGGAGCCAAATACAGGACCATTCTTGAAGAAAACCGGTTGGAGTCTGCAAAAGACCTGAGACTGGGACAGAGATTTGTCTTCCAACAAGACAATGAACCCAAACATAAAGCAAAATCTACAATGGAATGGTTCACAAATAAACGTGTCCAGGTGTTAGAATGGCCAAGTCACAGTCCAGACCTGAATCCAATCGAGAATCTGTAGAAAGAGCTGAAAACTGCTGTTCACAAACGCTCTCCATCCAACCTCACTCAGCTCCAGCTGTTTGCAAAGGAAGAATTGGCAAGAATTTCAGTCTCTCGATGTGCAAAACTGATAGAGACATACCCCAAGCGACTTGTGCTGTAATCGCAGCTAAAGGTGCTGCACTGGAAGTAAAGGGGCCGAATAATATTGCACGCCCCAATTTTCAGTTTATTACTGTTTATAAAAGTTTAAAATAAGAAATAAATTTTGTTCAACGTCACAATTGTGTCCCACTTGTTGATTTTTTACCATAACATTACATTTTTTTATCTTTATGCTTGAAGCCTGAAATGTGGGAAAAGGTTGAAAAATTCAAAGGGGCCGAATACTTTTGCAAGATGCACGGCACTGTACACATATATACTGCATATATATACATATATATATATACTGTATATATATATAAAAAAAATATATATATATATATATATATATATATAGAGACAGACAGAGATATTGATACAGAGACAAACAGAGAAACTGATGCACACAGAGACAGACACACAGAGACAGACAGAAACCCGAAGAGAGATATTTACTATACCGGGCAACGCCCGGGTACTACAGCTAGTTTATATATATATATATATATATATATATATATATATATATATATTCATATATATATATACACACACACACACACACACACGCACGCTTACATGTAATGTGAGATAAATGGGATCAAAGAGATGGCTACAAGGAAGGCGGTGTTGGAATTCTGGAATTCTTTTTTCTTTTTTTTGCGTATTTTCTATGGTTACTGTTTCTTGTGTTTATAAATTGTTGTTACCGGGAGCACATACACTAAAGCCAAGGGGACACATTTCTACTATTAAGAGTATAAACTGCACTAAATAATATTTCCTGTAATTAAAGACTTAAGATTGTTCTTAGGGCAGAAAAAGTTTTTTGTTTTTTTTGTGGTATTTATTTTTAGCTTTTCTTGAAGTATATACAGTAAAATCAGTTCTACGACACTTTATGTTCATTAACGCTACACAAAGGTAAACTTTACTGAAGTCAGGTTTACAATATAATTTTCTACTACAGAAGATAGATGCTCTATTAATGAACATTTTGAAAACATCTAGATAATGAACTGATAAAATAAATACCTGAACACTAGATGCGAGTACAAGATCTTGAGTAAAGGCTTGGTTTACAATCCTAAGGAGCAGTTGCCCTCTCCTTGGCCTTAGCAAGGTGAGTCATACAAGTTGGTCCTGTTCACATGAAGTCTTCATATCAGTGACCCGTGAATTGGCTGCTGGAGCAGGAACCTGGTGGTCTTGTGTTTAGAAACTCATTACCTGCTTGTTAAAATATGTGCTTTAATGTGAACATTTTTTTAATACCACCACTTGACATTTCACCCTCTTGAGTGTCACAGTGTTTTGTAAATCCTAATTGAGCCAGAGAGTCGTCCTCTCCAGCCCCAGAGAAGTTAAATAAAGCATTCCACCACTGGCAAAGAATTCCCTCCACCCTAATCTGATCTTAAATACCCCAAATTCTCTGCTCTGGCGGGGCTTGTAATGTTGAATTCACAACTACCTGTATTAGAGTAACTTAATCTCAGCCATAGTAGTAGAATATTATCTTCTCCTATAACCTCAGGTTATTTTATGTTACTTGTTGACATGTCAAGATTGGAATAGGATGTAAATTGTAAGGGCAATTTTGCAAAAGACGGTCACCTCTGTACTATGAAGTATATTAGCATGCATACATTCATAATGCTTCTGCAGCAAAAAGACAGTTAAAACAAAAGTCCTTAAATCGATAGGTTCTTGCTATGCTTATGCCAAAGAGAAAGTAAAACAAACAGAACGATCATGTTTTTTCTTAGAAGATACTTTATTCACAGGATAGTTATGCACCTTAGATAGCCACTCATTTCAATCCTCCATAAAAATGGAAGACTTAGCCAAGTGTATATTTGTTACCATTAGGAAGAGGAAAAGATGCTGCGCCAAACCTCTCATAATGGCTTTATATTTTTTAAAAACAAAGTTTTCTGCACTTTAGAATAACAACCTGCACAATGCCAAGGCCACATGGGGACTACTGCGATCCTCGCATGACACTCGGCTCACGCTGGCAGCACAGCGGGAGCCGAGTGTCATGCGAGTGTCATTGCGACTGAGGTCCGATGGGACCACAGCTGCAGGGGATGGGCCGGCTCTGAGGAGGGGCGGGCCGGCGCTGAGGAGGGGAAGGCCAGCGCTGAGTAGGGGAGGGCCAGCGCTGCAGAGGAGAGGGAGAGATTTATCTCCCTCTTTCCTCCGTTGCCGGCTATTGCCATTCTCGCTTTGCACTCGCATTACACTGGTGTAATGCGAGTGAAGTGCGATTTTTGTCTCGCCCCATACACTTGAATGAGGGCGAGAGAAAGAAGGATCGCATTGCATCCGCAGCATGCTGCGACTGTTTTCTCTGTTCGATTAGGGCTGAGAAAATAATCGCTCATGGATGCTGGCACATAGGCTAATATTGGTGCTAGTGGAATGCGATGTTTTATCGCATTCCACTCCCTACGATTTTCATGCCATGTGGCTTAGGCCTAAGGGAGAGTCTTGACACCCCAATTCATATCAGATGATTGTTTGGTCCTGATAGAATCTGCGTGCTGAGCTGACAGTCATCTACTGTGAATTGCCAGGAAAAAAAAACAGACCTAGTCTGTTCTGCTCTAGACAGACTATGTGCAACTTAACAAAAAAGTTCCACGTAGTATTTTTCATAGTACACTGGAGTGCATATCTCATTTGCTTTTACTCTTCTTTTTTTTTTATTTTATTTTTTTTTGTGTGTGTGTCAGAACCAAATACACATTAACATATAGCCAGTGTAGAGTAGGGTGAAAGGGGACTATGGTAATTTGGGATAAGGTCACATCTAGGGAGGCGGCTATGTCCATGACATATCATCTTCCCTCATTCTATAGCATGCGCTCACATACTATGCTACTATGTCCACCAACCTCTCGCCTTCCCGCAACAGGAAGTATCATATATTTTCTCTCTTGCTCTTTCTCCGTTTCTCTTTCTCTTGCTTTCTGTCTTTCTTTCTTTTTTTCTCACTGATTCTTTCTTTTTCTATTTTTTCCTCTCTCTCCTTATCTTTATTTCTCTTTTCATTTCTTCCTGTTTTTTTCTTTCTAACTCGCTTTATATCTTTTTCTCTCTCTCACTACTTTTTCTTTTTCTCCCTTTGTTGCTCTATCATTCTTTATCATTCTTTCTTTATCTTGTTCTGTATCATTCTTTTTCTATCTTTATCATTTAGATTGTGAGCCCCAATGGTAACAGTGTTGCGGATGTATGTATATAAAAATAAAAAAATAAAGATTATCTCTCTTTCTATTTTACTCTATCTTTTTTGCTTTGTGATTGGTGCCCCAACATATTGGCATTCACCTTTTCCATGAAGATTACAAGTTCTATCTAAACCTAAAGGGTAATTTTAGGAATCCTAATTATTACAGCCATTGTAGAACCAATATGGCTGCCCGCTATGCTTACAAGCAACTCTACAGAATGCAAAGCTTATTTTTTTTTCTTAAAGGTCATGTCATGAGAAGAAGTTGGAACATTAAACCAATGATGTGAACACTTGTGGAGTTATGTATTAATGTTTATACCAAGAGACCTCTTTCCCTCTCATTTTCCACAATTTATGAATTAATTGACATCCACATTCCTGCGATACTTAGCTGGGGAATGGCCGAGTGTAAGCAAGTAAAGAGTAATGAATCACTTCATTTCTAACCACAAGGAAAGGAAACTGTTTTACTTATGTATGGGAAAAGCCCAAGACTGTGATATTGATGTTGTCCATTTGTTTTTATTTTTTGCACAAACTGTAATAGCTGTGGCAGGACTACGAAACATGATGTAAACAGGAAGATAAATAAAAGATGCAAATCAATTTAACGCTCTATAGTTGAATATGTGTTTCAAAATAGAACTGGGCCTAGTCCTGAACTTGTGTGGTATACTGCTTTATTGTAGTCCTCCTTTTAATGCATATTGTTGCTGTCTGGATCCTTAGATTTGTGGCAAAATCCGACTGGCTGGAAAACATCTGGGTGAAGGGTGGTAGTGGACGGTGTGAAGGTTGTACTTTACTGTAATTGGGTGAATTAGAAACGTTTGTCATTGCTTTCTTTTCTCAACAGAAGTTAAGGTTGCTGTCATATCCCTATTTTATGTGTAAAGGGGGCTTTACACGCAGCGATATCACTAGCGAGTGTACCCGCCCCCGTCGTATGTGCGTCACGGGCAAATCGCTATCCGTGGCACACAATATCGTTAGGAGTTGTCACACGGACTTACCTGCCTAGCGACATCGCTGTGGCCGGCGAACCGCCTCCTTTCTAAGGGGGCTATTCGTGAGGCGTTACAGCGGCGTCACTAAGCAGCCGCCCAATAGAAGCGGAGGGGCGGAGATGAGGAGCCGTAATATCCCACCCACCTCCTTCCTGTGGCCGCAGGTAAGCTGTAGTTCGTTGTTCCCGACGTGTCACACATAGCGATGTGTGCTGCCTCGGGAACGACGAGCAACCTGCTTTCTCAACAATCAATGATTTTTTGAAAATGAACGACGTGTCAACGATGGAAGATTTGGTGAGTATTTTCCATCGTTAACGGGCACTCGTTGGTGTCACACACAACGACGTCGCTAACAATGCCGGATGTGCGTCACGGAATCCGTGACCCCGGCGATATATCGTTAGATACGTTGTTGCATGTAACGGGGCCTTTACACAGCAGCATTGCTTGTCACGTTTGAAACATAGTAATGCCAACCATGAATCTTTAGATATACTATGTGTTTTCTTACAGGTTATCGATAACCAGGTGTTCTTTTTTTATTGTTATTTATTAAGAGATCACTTTAGATATTGACAGTAAGGCTAACCATACACTTAGCTGCTGTCCAAAAGCTCATTAAAACACCTATCCCTCTTGACGCTCATACAGCCGAGCGTGAGGGTACTGCGAAAGGGGATAGGTGAGTAAACCGCTACCGGGCATCTCTGGTGAATGGTGATGAACGGACCCGGACTGTAGAAGTCCAGATCCGCACAGTTTCAAACGTACCCGAGTGCTCGACCCAGGCCTGGAATTCTCACAGCTAATGACCCGAATCCAACACTTAACAAATACAAAAAAATAAAGGAAAAATAAAGAAAAAAATTATGAAGCAAGCAGGCTATACTTACCAAGGCTCCGATGTGGCTGTAACTGCTTCCTGGCCGCTCATTCACTTCCAAGGCTGCTCATTACCTTCATTGCATATGCACTGCTTACCCCTCCAGTGACGTCTGTGATTGGTTGAAGTCAGACGTGCCACCACACTGAGTGACAGTGTGTCTGACGTTTCCACTCACAGACCCTGTCATTGGGTCTATATCGTACAGTAAAACTAAATAAATAAAAAATTGGCGTAGTATCCCCCCATATTATGATACCCAGCACAGATAACCATACGGCAACAGGTTGCAGCCATGCTCTTATCTTGGCTGTGTATCAAAATAAGAGAAACTTCCCAGCCATGATAAAGCCCGACAGCTGGGGGCTGGTATTCTCAGGCTGGGGAGACCCATAGTTATTGGGCGCCACCCAGCCTGTCTATTCCATTAGATGCGACAATCCCAGCACTTTACCTGGCTCTAATCGCAGCTCACAACTGCTACTAAGCCCTAGATTAGTAATGGGGAGCATCTCTGAGACCCCCTCATCTGTAAGTGAAAGTAAATAAACACACACACACAAAAAATAATTTATTTGGAATAAAATACAAAAAGCCCCACTCTCTTTCACCACTTTATTAACCCTCAAAACACCCCTGCAGGTCCGACGTAATACACTTGAGGTCCCACCACAATTCCAGCTCTGCTACATCTAAAGTCAGAGTGCGTGATTATGGAACATGACCGCCCACTGTGGACTTCAGGCACAGACTGAGTAGCGATGAGCAGTGACATCATTTAGGTGATATGTGGTCACAGCTGGAGGTTCCCACAGCCCAGCACCTGTAACTGCAGCTAACCTGACCTCAGGTGATCTCAGTAAAATCAGTGACCTCGCCTCAGGTGGGGTCACTGACTGTAATGAAGCCGTATGCGGTTTCTCTTATTTTGATACACAGCCAAGATAAACGCACATCTGGGGGCTGCAATCTGTAGCTGTGGGCTTTATCTGTGCTGGGTATCATAACATGGGGTGACCGACCCTACACCAATTTTTTTATCTATTCATATATTTTTATACCACATGAAATGCACACAGCGTCTATGATTGGAAGCAGTCAGCTGACTCGCTGACACTCAGGGTGGGGGCAAGTGTGACTGCAACCAATCATAGACGCCAGTGGGCAGGGAAAGCAGTGCATATGCAGTGAAGGCAATGAGCGGCCCCAGAAGTGAATGAACAGCCTGGAAGCAGTTACAGCTGCACCGGAGACTCGATAAGTACAGTGCTCATGCTCCTATGCCTCTATCCCATCTACCACCATTTTTAACTCCCAGATTCTGGTCCCCATAGACTCATTTGGGGACCGGTGTCTGGCCAGATATCCAGGATTAATTCCGGGCCAGAACCATATATATATATATATATATATATATATATATATATATATATATAACTGACCATCTAATGTGTCATGACTAAACTAAAGGGTGCTTTACACGCTGAGACATCGCTAATGATATATCGTCGGGGTCACGTCGTAAGTGACGCACATCCGATGCCATTAGCGACATCGCATCGCAGCGTTTGACACCAAGGAGCGACGATCAACGATCGCAAAAACGTCAAAAAACCGTTGATCGTTGACACGTCGCTCCTTTTTCAAATATCGTTGGTGGTGCATGCCGCTGGTTGTTCGTTGCTCCTGCGGCGTCACACATAGCTATGTGTGACACCGTAGAAACGACGAACATCTCCTTACCTGCGTCCACCGGCAATGAGAAAGGAAGGAGGTGGGCGGCATGTTCCGGACGCTCATCTCTGCCCCTCCTCTGCTATTGGGCGGCCACTTAGTGAGAGTGTCTCTGTCTCTGAGAATAGCGATGAGATACATTCCCATAATCACCTTTATTTTGGGCAAACTACAATAAAATTAAATGGCTAAAACATATACAGTAACTTGCAATATCTACAATGCGAAGTTTGAAGATATTTTTTAACAAAGAGATTATCTCTTTAAGCCAATGATTTCCGGCTATAAACACATCGCCTTTCGATTGGTTAGTAAATAGATGAAGCGACAGATGAGTTTGATGTTTTTGGAGCACCACAATTGGCACATTCCTCGCAGATTTTGCTCCAAAATCCACATCACAAATTGCTTCATAAACTCTATGAATAGGCTTCCTATTAATTTCAATGGGGAAAAAAAACACCTATAGTGTACATGGTGCCGTTTATTTCTACAGTTCGGTTTTTTCCCCATGTGGAAAAAGAGACAATGTATCATTTCTTGAGGTGGCACTGCTTGTTAAAATGCTACAATATGGCAAAAATTATTTTTTTCTTGTATTTTCTCCATAAAAATCTTCATCCAAAAACGTTGAACATAACTAAAAGCCACTACAGATTTTTCAGTAAGTTGCAACATTTCCTAGAATAATTTTTTGTTTTAAAAAAACAAAACAATACATGATTCTATGTTAACAAATATAAAGTGACAATATAAATTGTTGGTTTGGAAAATCATGGTAAAGTGTTTAAATATTTTCAGTCTGTTGCACATCATTACTCAATGCTCTCTCGCCGTGCATTGAAGATGTCTTCATTTCCGCCACATTGTGATGTCTCCAGTGGGATCGGGTGTGGAGCTAACTATTGCAGACCTTCCTGTCATCTCCATAAAACCACATCAATAAAAGTGCTATTTTTTTTTTTCATTATAACACCTTGTGCAGCCTGCTCATGGTAGCATTAGTAGTATAACTTCATCATTAAAATGGAATTTGGAGGGAAGTGGCTAAGAAGCTTATTTACATGGTTTGAAGCCATAAAAGTTAATTTTCATTTCTATAAACAAAAGTAAAAAACAAAAATAGTACTATATATATATATATATATATATATATATATATATATATATATACAGTGCCTACAAGTAGTATTCAACCCCCTGCAGATTTAGCAGGTTTACACATTCGGAATTAACTTGGCATTGTGACATTTGGACTGTAGATCAGCCTGGAAGTGTGAAATGCACTGCAGCAAAAAAGAATGTTATTTCTTTTTTTTTTTTTTTTTAAATTGTGAAAAGTTTATTCAGAGGGTCATTTATTATTCAACCCCTCAAACCACAAGAATTCTGTTTGGTTCCCCTAAAGTATTAAGAAGTATTTCAGGCACAAAGAACAATGATCTTCACATGTTTGGATTAATTATCTCTTTTTCCAGCCTTTTCTGACTAATTAAGACCCTCCCCAAACTTGTGAACAGCACTCATACTTGGTCAACATGGGAAAGACAAAGGAGCATTCTAAGGCCATCAGAGACAATATCGTGGAGGGTCACAAGGCTGGCAAGGGGTACAAAACCCTTTCCAAGTAGTTGGGCCTACCTGTCTCCACTGTTGGGAGCATCATCCGGAAGTGGAAGGCTACTGTTAGCCTTCCACGGCCTGGACAGCCTTTGAAAGTTTCCACCCGTGCCGAAGCCAGGCTTGTCCGAAGAGTCAAGGCTAACCCAAGGACAACAAGGAAGGAGCTCCGGGAAGATCTCATGGCAGTGGGGACATTGGTGTCAGTCAATACCATAAGTAACGTACTCCACCGCAATGGTCTCCGTTCCAGACGAGCCCGTAAGGTACCTTTACTTTCAAAGCGTCATGTCAAGGCTCGTCTACAGTTTGCTCATGATCACTTGGAGGACTCTGAGACAGACTGGTTCAAGGTTCTCTGGTCTGATGAGACCAAGATGGAGATCTTTAGTGCCAACCACACACGTGATGTTTGGAGACTGGATGGCACTGCATACGACCCCAAGAATACCATCCCTACAGTCAAGCATGGTGGTGGCAGCATCATGCTGTGGGGCTGTTTCTCAGCCAAGGGGCCTGGCCACCTGGTCCGCATCCATGGGAAGATGGATAGCACGGCCTACCTGGAGATTTTGGCCAAGAACCTCCGCTCCTCCATCAAGGATCTTAAGATGGGTCGTCATTTCATCTTCCAACAAGACAACGACCCAAAGCACACAGCCAAGAAAACCAAGGCCTGGTTCAAGAGGGAAAAAATCAAGGTGTTGCAGTGGCCTAGTCAGTCTCCTGACCTTAACCCAATTGAAAACTTGTGGAAGGAGCTCAAGATTAAAGTCCACATGAGACACCCAAAGAACCTAGATAACTTGGAGAAGATCTGCATGGAGGAGTGGGCCAAGATAACTCCAGAGACCTGTGCCGGCCTGATCAGGTCTTATAAAAGACGATTATTAGCTGTAATTGCAAACAAGGGTTATTCCACAAAATATTAAACCTAGGGGTTGAATAATAATTGACCCACACTTTTATGTTGAAAATTTATTAAAATTTAACTGAGCAACATAACTTGTTGGTTTGTAAGATTTATGCATCTGTTAATAAATCCTGCTCTTGTTTGAAGTTTGCAGGTTCTAACTTATTTGCATCTTATCAAACCTGCTAAATCTGCAGGGGGTTGAATACTACTTGTAGGCACTGTATATATATATATATATATATATATATATATATATATATATATATATATATATATATATATATATTACGGACCAAAAGTTTGGACAGAAATCGCAGGTTAATAGCAGTTCAGATTAGAGACCAGGTCAATGTCACACAGAGTTCTAGCCGCAGACCTCTCTAGAACAACTGTTAAGAGGAGACTTTGTGCAGCAGGCCTTCATGGTAAAATAGCTGCTAGGAAACCACTGCTAAGGACAGGCAACAAGCAGAAGAGACTTGTTTGGGCTAAAGAACACAAGGAATGGACATTAGACTAGTGGAAATCTGTGTTTTGGTCTGATGAGTCCAAATTTGAGATCTTTGGATCCAACGACCATGTCTTTGTGCGACGCAGAAAAGGTGAACGGATGGACTCTACATGCCTGGTTCCCACCGTGAAGCATGGAGCAGGAGGTGTGATGGTGTGGGGGTGCTTTGCTGGTGACACTGTTGGGGATTTATTCAAAATGGAATGCATACTGAACCAGCATGGCTACCACAGCATCTTGCAGCGCCATGCTATTCCATCCGGTTTGCATTTAGTTGGACCATCATTTATTTGTCAACAGGACAATTACCCCAAACACACCTCCAGGCTGTGTAAGGGCTATTTGACTAAAGGTACCGTCACACATAACGAGATCGCTAGCGAGATCGCAGCTGAGTCACAGTTTCCGTGACGCAGTAGCGATCCCGTTAGCAATCTTGTTATGTGTGACACCTACCAGCGATCAGGCCCCTGCTGTGAGATCTCTAGTAGTTGCAGAATGGTCCAGGCCATTTTCTTCAAAGGCGATGTCCTGCTGGGGAGGACACATCACTGTGTTTGACACTGTGTGACAGGGTCACAGTGACTGCTGAGATCGTTATACAGGTCGCTACTGCGACCTGAATTGTTCCTGCATCGCTGGTAAGATCTGACTGTGTGACATCTCACCTGCGACCTCCCAGCGACTTACCTGCGATCCCTATCAGGTCTCATCGCTTTCGGGATCGCTGGTAAGTCGTTGTGTGTGACTGTGCCTTAAGAAGGAAAGTGAGGGACTGCTACGCCAGATGACCTGGCCTCCACAGTCACCAGACCTGAACCCAATCGAGATGGTTTGGGGTGAGCTGGACCGCAAAGTGAAGGCAAAGGGCCAACAAGTACTAAACATCTCTGGGAAGTCCTTCAAGACTGGTGGAAGCCCATTTCGGGTGACTACCTCTTGAAGCTCATCAAGAGAATGCCAAGAGTGTGCAAAGCAGTAATCAAAGCAAAAGGTGGCTACTTTGAAGAACCTAGACTATAAGACATATTTTCAGTTGATTCACACTTTTTTGTTAAGTATTTCATTCCACATGTGTTAATTCATAGTTTTGATGCCTTCAATGTGAATCTACAATTTTCAGAGTCATGAAAATAAAGAAAACTCTTTGAATGAGAAGGTGTGTCCACACTTTTGGTCTGTACTGTATATATATATATATATATATATATATATATATATATATATATATATATATATATTGTGAGGCAGTGACAGGGGTAATATTTGAAGACCGCTATGTGTCCCCCAGAATGTGTCTGGAAACCCTCTGAGTTTGCTATAGCTATTACTGGGAGTATAGCACAAAGGGTAACAGGGAGACAGATCCCTCCTCCCAGTCCAGGTTTTGTAGCAAACCTCATGTCCGGCATTTTCGTTTAAATCATGCAGAGCACAGCAGGGTGTGTCTCAGTTGAGAGCCAGGCTTGGTGAAGCTAACACATGCTGTGTGAGCTGGGCTGGCTCTGTGTGGAGTGAACACAGGCCAAGAGTGTGAGCCTAGGAGAACCTTACACAGATCCCTGCGGTTAACGGGGTCCGAAGGTAACAAGACTTTTTGATGCAAGGAATTTGTCTATATGCACCGGCTGTGATCCGGAAGAGACTTTGACTGTGGGAAATTGGATCTATTTATGCTGCAACAATAAATAGACTGTTGGTGTGAACACGCTGCTGCCTCACTGCCTCACGTTTTTGCCCAAACAACGCTGCTACCTCACATTATGGTGGAGAATGCGGGCATGGCAGCCTGGTTGCTAAGGGCAATGGCCTAAGAGGTACTTACCCGGAAAAAAAAAACAACATTTTTTTTTCTACTGACTGTTTGCGGTGGATCGGCGGGTCCACGAAGACTGCAGGCGTTGCAGCCTGGTTGCTAGGGGCAACAACCCAGTTTTCACATGCTTATGATCAAGCCTGCAAAGTTACAGTTTACCTCAGCAGCCACTATGGAGGATCTTGTAAAGCAGCTGGCCCAGTCTACTGCTCAACTACAGCAGGTTTTTGCACAAACCAGTGCACAACAGCAACAGGCTAAGGGTACCTTCACACTTAGCGATGCAGCAGCGATCCGACCAGCGATCTGACCTGGTCAGGATCGCTGCTGCATCGCTACATGGTCGCTGGTGAGCTGTCAAACAGGCAGATCTCACCAGCGACCAGTGAACAGCCCCCAGCCAGCAGCGACGTGCAAGCGACGCTGCGCTTGCACGGAGCCGCCGTCTGGAAGCTGCGGAGACTGGTAACTAAGGTAAACATCGGGTATGGTTACCCGATGTTTACATTAGTTACCAGCGCACACCGCTTAGCTGTGTGTGCAGAGAGCAGGAGCTGCGCACACTGAGCGCTGGCTCCTTGCTCTCCTAGCTACAGTACACATCGGGTTAATTAACCCGATGTGTACAGCAGCTACATGTGCAGAGAGCCGGAGCCGGCAGCACATGCAGCGTGAGAGCTGCAGAGGCTGGTAACTAAGGTAAATATCGGGTAACCACCTTGGTTACCCGATGTTTATCTTGGTTACAAGCTTACCTCAGCTTTCAGACGCCGGCTCCTGCTCCCTGCTCGCTTCATTTGTCGCTCTCTCGCTGTCACACACAGCGATCTGTGTGTCACAGTGGGAGAGCGCCTTTGAAGAAAACGAACCAGGGCTGTGTGTAACGAGCAGCGATCTCGCAGCAGGGGCCAGATCGCTGCTCATTGTCACACACAGCGAGATCGCTAATGAGGTCACTGCTGCGTCACCAAAAGCGTGACTCAGCAGCGATCTCGGCAGTGAGCTCGCTGTGTGTGAAGCACCCCTAATGCTCAGCACCAGCGGGCGTTAGCTCAGCAACAGGAGACAAACAGCTTGTTGACTAAACAGCTTTCTGCTCTGCGAGAAGTGCTCCCAGCGGTAACTCCAGGTCATCCAGTCCTTCCTGCGGCCCAGGACAGAGTAAGGGCGGCACTTACGAAGATGAGTGCAGAGGACGACCCAGAAGCCTTTCTCTCCGTGTTTGAGAGGACCGCTGAGCGAGAGAAATTGTCTACCGACCGTTGGACTGATGTCGTGGCCCCGTTCTTGGTAGGTGAACCCCAAAAAGCCTACCTGGATCTCAGCACGGAGGATGCCAAGGACTATGGCATACTGAAAGGTGAGATCCTTGCACGAATGGGGGTTAACACTTATCTCCGGGCCCAACGAGTGAACCAGTGGTCCTTTGAGGAGGGAAAACCTGCACGCTCACAGGCCCATGTCTTACTGGACCTTGTAAAAAAATGGCTGCAGCCGGAGACCTTGAACCCCGGACAGATGATTGAGCGGGTGGTGATTGAACGGTTTGTGCGGACTTTGCCAGCCCCCATTCAACGGTGGGTGGGACAGGGGGACCCCGGTACCCTAGACCAGCTAGTGAATTTGGTGGAACGCTACACAGCTACCCAGGAGTTGGTCCGGGACTCTGCTTCACGGCGGGCACTCTGTAGGGATACGCCCCCTTCACAGTTGGTAAAAGACTCCCGTCCCCCCCTCGTGTGCTGTCCTGTCTTCAGCCCTGGCAGAGAGTAAACCCCAGACTAAGGTTAGCCGGAGTCCCGGTTCCCCAAAGTCAGACACCCGAAACAGGGACACCTCTGCTGTTATGTGCTGGCGGTGCCATCAGCCCGGGTATGTGATGGCACAGTGCCCACTCACATCAGAACCCATGGACTGCCGGTACGCTCGCCGGGTATCAATGTATGCCCATACTGTTTGTACCGCAAGCACTGTTACTATGGGGGAGGAGCCTCATCTCTGCAAAGTACGTGTTAATGGCTATACAGCAGAGGCTTTGTTGGACTCAGGAAGTGTAGTGACTCTTGTACATGCCTCCTTGGTCTCCGGGGAAAACCCTACGGGACATAAAGTAGGGGTACTTTGTATTCATGGAGACCTACGTGAATACCCTATGGAAAGGGTCACCATTGCTACCTCGTGTGGAGAGGTTCAACATGAAGTGGGGGTGATGAAAAGACTTCCATATGCTGTTATTTTGGGAAGAGACTTGCCCCTGTTCTGGACATTATGTGGGAGGCGACCTAGCCCTCCGAGGTGTATGATTGAACCAGGCCCTGAGCCGGACGATCCCGACTCAGGGATACCTGCCGTAGGGGTCACCAGTATAGGGACAGAGTGTAACCCTGCCAGGTTCCCCCTAGAGGTAATGGCAGGAGAGGTTGAGCCACCCGAGGCAATCCCGGAGTTGAACGTGTCTCCAGATAATTTCGGAACCGCACAGCTCCGGGACCCCACATTGGCTCCTGGACGTGGAAATGTACAGGTAATTGATGGGGTACCCCAGCGGCCTGGTGCCAGGCTGGAAACTCCCTACATGGCTCTAAAGCGAGAGTTGCTCTATCGGGTTGATACAATCCGGGGGGAAATAGTGGAACAGTTGGTGGTCCCTCAGCCGTACCGCCGTCAGACCTTGGAATTGGCTCATAACCACCTAATGAGTGGGCACCTAGGTGAAGAGAAAACGCGGGAACGCATGTTTCAGCGGTTTTACTGGCCAGGGGTCGGCGCAGAAATTAAGAGGTTCTGTGAGTCCTGCCCAGTTTGTCAGTTGACCGCACCAACGCACCGTTTCCGTAGTCCTCTGATACCTTTACCCATTATAGAGGTGCCTTTTGAGCGGATTGTTATGGATCTGATCGGACCCATTGTAAAATCAGCCCGTGGTCACCAGCACATCCTGGTAGTGATGGATTACGCGACACGTTATCCGGAGGCCATTCCACTACGTCACACCTCGGCGAGGCTTATTGCTCGGGAGTTGTTTGCTATGTTCTGTCGCGTGGGGTTACCCAAAGAAATCCTGACCGATCAGGGCACTCCCTTTATGTCTAAAATTACAAAGGAACTGTGCAAACTCCTCCAGATCAAGCAGCTACGCACGTCAGTGTACCATCCCCAGACTGATGGTCTAGTGGAACGTTTTAATAAAACTCTGAAGGCTATGTTGAAAAAGGTGGTCTCCAAAGAGGGGAAAGATTGGGACATGTTATTGCCCTATTTAATGTTCGCTATCCGCGAGGTCCCACAATCTTCCACCGGGTTCTCGCCATTTGAGTTACTGTATGGCAGACATCCGCGGGGACTGCTGGATATAGTTAAGGAAACTTGGGAACAGGAGCCCACCCCTCACAAAAGCACAGTGGAATACGTTATGGGTATGCAGGATCGTATCACGGCAATAATGCCCATTGTTAAAGAGCATTTGCTGGATGCTCAGGCAGCCCAAAGTACTCAATATAATAGAAAGGCCTCCATCAGGTCTTTTAAACCGGGAGATCGTGTCTTAGTCCTAATACCTACTGCAGAAAGTAAGTTCTTAGCCAAATGGCAAGGTCCCTATGAGATCTGGGAGAAAGTGGGGGAAGTAAACTATAAGGTGTATCAGCCAGGTAGAAGAAAACCAGAGCAAATCTACCATGTAAACCTGCTGAAGGCGTGGAAAGACAGGGAATGTATGGTGGCTGGCGTAACGTTGGACCTAACCTTTTCAGGTGCTTTGACAACAACAAAGGAGGAGTCCCCTGATGATGAATTAGGAGTGAGGATAGGGGATTCTCTCTCAAAACAACAGAGACGGGAGTCTCGGAGGTTAGTGCAGCGGAATACGGATGTGTTCTCAAGCCTACCAGGCCGAACAACCGTAATCCACCATGATATTGTCACCGAGCCTCAAGTAAGGGTACGCCTGAGGTCATACCGGGTACCAGAGGCTCGTAGGCAAGCCATTGCGGAGGAGGTAAAAAAGATGCTCCAACTAGGGGTTATTGAAAAATCCACGAGCGAATGGGCCAGTCCCATTGGGCTGATTCCGAAACCAGACGGTTCTTTAAGATTCTGTAATGACTTCCGAAAGTTAAATGAGGTTTCGAAATTTGATATGTATCCCATGCCCAGGGTCGACGAGCTGATAGAGAGACTGGGACGGGCCCAGTACTTCACGACTCTCGATCTCACTAAAGGTTACTGGCAGGTGCCGCTGACAGAGGCGGCAAAAGAAAAGACCGCTTTTGTCACGCCAGGGGGGCTCTATCACTATGTTGTCTTGCCATTTGGTTTACATGGGGCTCCGGCCACGTTTCAGAGATTAATGGACATAGTGTTAGAACCCCATCAACCATATGCCTCCGCATATTTGGATGACATCATCATCTATAGCAGTGACTGGAGCACCCACTTATCTCAGGTACAAGCGGTAGTGGATTCGCTCAGAGCTGCTGGTCTGACGGCGAATCCAAGCAAATGTGCTATGGGTCTCAAAGAAGCCCGTTACTTGGGGTATGTGATAGGCCAAGGGGTTATCAAGCCACAAGTAAACAAAATCGAAGCCATTCAAAACTGGCCTCGTCCCCTTACCACAAAACAGGTAAGAGCCTTTCTGGGTATAATGGGGTATTACCGACGATTCATACCCAATTTTGCTGGAAGGTCGGCGCCTTTGTCCGATCTTTTAAAAGGGAAGAAGTCGGTCATGGTCCACTGGAATACACAAGCAGAGGAAGCCTTTCAGGTACTAAAGGTAGCCCTATGTGGTCAGCCTGTCCTTGTCAACCCTGACTTTCAAAAGGAGTTTATAGTACAGGCAGATGCCTCTGAGGTGGGTCTGGGTGCAGTTCTGTCCCAGGAGGTAGATGGAGAAGAGCACCCGGTCACCTATTTGAGTAGAAAACTCACCCCGGCAGAGAAGAACTATAGCATAGTGGAGAAGGAGTGCCTGGCCATAAAATGGGCTCTGGAATCCCTACGCTACTACCTGCTGGGGCGACACTTTCGCCTGGTGACAGACCACTCCCCTTTGGTCTGGATGAGGAATGCTAAGGAGAGAAATGCTAGAGTCACCAGGTGGTTTCTCTCCTTGCAGAACTTTCACTTTTCTGTGGAACACCGGGCTAGTAGGTTGCAGGGCAATGCGGATGCCCTGTCCAGAGGTCCCTGTATGTTGGCAAAAGTTCAACCCCGCCCGTTTGAACTGAGGGGGGGGATATGTGAGGCAGTGACAGGGGTAATATTTGAAGACCGCTATGTGTCCCCCAGAATGTGTCTGGAAACCCTCTGAGTTTGCTATAGCTATTACTGGGAGTATAGCACAAAGGGTAACAGGGAGACAGATCCCTCCTCCCAGTCCAGGTTTTGTAGCAATCCTCATGTCCGGCATTTTCGTTTAAATCATGCAGAGCACAGCAGGGTGTGTCTCAGTTGAGAGCCAGGCTTGGTGAAGCTAACACATGCTGTGTGAGCTGGGCTGGCTCTGTGTGCAGTGAACACAGGCCAAGAGTGTGAGCCTAGGAGAACCTTACACAGATCCCTGCGGTTAACGGGGTCCTAAGGTAACAAGACTTTTTGATGCAAAGAATTTGTCTATATGCACCGGCTGTGATCCGGAAGAGACTTTGACTGTGGGAAATTGGATCTATTTATGCTGCAACAATAAATAGACTGTTGGTGTGAACACGCTGCTGCCTCACGTTTTTGCCCAAACAACGCTGCTACCTCACAATATATATATATATATATATATATATATATATATACACACACCAATTTTCCAAGGTAATGTATTTATAAAAGCTGAATGCGTGTGTGTGTGTGTGTGTGTATGTCCAGGATTGGCATCCGCACCGTCGCAGCTACAGCCACAACATTTTGCACACTCACACTTCTGGACCCCGAGAGCGTCATAGGCTATGTTTCGAGGGGAAATTTTAACCCCGCTCTTTACAGTTATTCGCCAAAAAACCTGCCTCCATTAAAGCGAATGGAGCTGGGAGCCACAGTGCAGCCAGAACTTCAGAAGAATGCGCAGCCACGCCCTTATATGGAATGTTGGCGTGTCACAATGCAGCCAGGGAAAGAGACAGACACAGGGAAAGAGGCAGACACAGACAGGGTAAGAAACAGACATAGACAGGGTAAGAGACAGACACAAAGAGACAGACACAGACAAAGAGACAGACTGACAGGGAAAGAGACTGACAGGGAAAGAGAGGGAAAGTGACAGAAAGGGAGTGACAGACAGGGAAAGGGACAGACAGGGAAAGTGACAGACAGGGAAAGAGATAGATAGACAGACAGGGAAAGAGATTGAGACAGACGGAGAAAGAGACAGACAGGGAAAGAGACAGACAAAGAGATAGAGCGAGAGACAGAGAGATATATACAGAGGGGGAGACAGACAGAGAATAGGAGAGAAACCGAGAGACAATTACTATCCCGGACAGCGCCGGGTGCTATGTTGTGAGGTGAAAATTTAACCCCACGCGTTCCAATTTACCAATCAATTTTGCCCCTATCTACATAATGGGGAAAAAGTGAAACGAAAAATGTTGGGGGCAAATTGACGGCTGCCAGATGTGAACAAGGGGCACTTAAAGAATGAGAGCAATGGCGCCAAAGAGTATATACCGTACAGTTGCTAAGGTGGGGCCCCGACATGGGATACTCACCACACTTAGGAATATGAACACACACACAAAATGCGCCACACACTACCACGTGCTTGAACATATATACCACCCTCAGCACACATCTCACCACACATACACCAACCTCGCCATATAATCGCCCTAAAACTCACACAAGTCTGGTATTATCCTTCAAAAATAAAAATCTGATTAATAAGCAGCTAAACTACAAGAACAACAAATGTACCATATATGAAATACGGCAGCTGTCAGTCACATGACCTGTCTATATGTGTATGTGTGAGCTAATATATACTGTCAGGGGGAGGGCTTTCTGTTGCCTGGAGATTTATCAGGCTGCCAATAGCAACCAATCACAGCTCAGCTTCTATTTTGCTACAGTTAATTAATCTGAGCTCTGATTGGTTAATATAGGTAACAAAGGACATTCTCAGTATGTGTGAGGTCATAGGATGTTAAATCTGTGTGGAATATCTGTGGTGTTGAAATATATGTTGTGAAATGCTTCTATTAGCTTAGTTTTTGCCTTTTAATAATTACATTTCTATCTATTTGTTTTGTGGATTTTGTGTGCAGAATAAATTTTTGTTAATACATTCTATTTTGTTAACAGCAGTTATTAACCCGGACGAAGCCGGATAGTACAGCTAGTGTATTTATAAAGCTGGTGTGTGTGTGTGTGTGTGTGTGTCCATACATTAAGTTATGTGTAGTAATGAGGTATGACCGAGAAAGTATTGGCCATGCGTCCTGAAATTTATTTAATAGTTCGTACAAAAGCTTCTGTTGGTGATGAATCTTCAAGACTACTCCTTTATGGAGAAATTAGTTGCCTACATTGGTCAGGTGGGATTTTGATCCATTCTTCCACACAAACACTCTTCACATCCGGAAAGGTCATGTGAGTTCCTTCTGTGACCTCCCTGAGGTCACGGAGCCCGTGGGTCAGGCATGGGGAACAGCGGTCCGCAATAGCGCCTCTCACAGGCATTATTGCCAACGTAAGGTATTTGAGAGAAACCTTGCTTCTCAACATAATATCGATCTGCCAAATAATAAATATGGGTGAACCACCCCTTTAAAAAAATTGGTGATGTATTCAATACTGATTTCACCTGTTCTATATACTGATCAATCATTTATTATAGGTAGATAATAGATACAGATATGTTGAGATGCTCTATTTGGGTACTTACATTTTTTCTTGAAGTTATTAAGATTATTCTGAAAAAAAAAATATTATCATTCAATATAAATATTAATCATTCAACTAATAAATCAATTACTAATCAATTTGCTAATCATTTGCCAGGAGATCTTTTGAAATCGCTAATATTTCCTCAAAAAGTATATATATATATATACACTAGAGTCCAGGGGAGGTGGGGGCAGCTCTGGAATGCTGCTGGGGGCTGGTGAAAGCTGCAGGAGAAGCAGCGGAGGATCTCCTGCTCCCGCTGATATAATATGCAGTACTGCTGTCCATCACCGTGGTGCTGAAACCGCACCGCGGTGATGGGCTGGGGCAGCGGCGCATATTATATCTGCCTGCGCCCCCCTTTGATGGCACATGCCCCCCTGTGTTAGATATAGCCCCCATGCTGCTGCCCATAGTAAAATTAAAAGCTATTTACCTCCTCCAGTGCTGATCTCCCGGTCTCCCTGCTGCCGCTGTGATCAGGCACGCAGAGATGATATCGCTGTGCCGATGACATAACCGGCACCGAGAACCACGAAGTGGAGGAGCTCAGCAGTACGGAGGGAGACACGAGGGAGGACAGCACTGGAGAAGGTAAAGTAAACTGTTTATTTTACTATGGGCAGCAGCATGGGGGCGATATGTAACACATGGGGAGGTGTGCCATCCATAGGGGGCCATAACTAACACAGGGGGAGGTGTGCCATCCATAGGGGGCCATATCTAACACAGGGGGAGGTGTGCCATCCATAGGGGGCCATATCTAACATGGGGAGGTGTGCCATCCATAGGGGGTCATATCTAACACAGGGGGAGGTGTTCCATCCATAGGGGGCTATATCTAACACAGGGGGAGGTGTGCCATCCATAGGGGGCCATATCTAACACAGGGGGGGGGTTCCATCTATAGGGGGCCATATCAAACACAGGGGGATGTGTGCCATTCATAGGGGGCCATATCTAACACAGGGGGAGGTGTGCTATCCATAGGGGGCTATATCTAACACAGGGGGAGGTGGGCCATCCATAGGGGGCCATATCTAACACAGGGGGAGGTGTTCTATCCATAGGGGGCCATATCTAACACAGGGGGACGTGTGCCATCCATAGGGGGCCATATCAAACACAAGGGGACGTGTACCATCCATAGGGGGCCATATCTAACACAGGGGGAGGTGTGCCATCCATAGGGGGCCATATCTAACACAGGGGGAGGTGTGCCATCCATAGGGGGCCATATCTAACATAGGGGGAGGTGTGCCATCTAAAGGGGCCACATCTAACACAGGGGGATGTGTGCCATCCATAGGGGGCCATATCAAACACAGGGGGACGTGTGCCATCCATAGGGGGCCATGGGCAGCACAGGGGGACGTGTGCTATCCATAGGAGACCTATGCCATCTATAGGAGACCTGTGCCAGCTGTAGGGGATATGTGCCAGCAATAGGGGACGTGTTCCAGCACAGGGGGACGTGTGCCATAAATAAGGGACGTGTTTCATCAATAGGAGACATGTGCCAGCAATAGGGGATGTGTGCCATCAATGGGGGACATGTGGCTTCACTGGGGGATGTGTGCCAGCACAAGGGGGCTATATTCAATATAAGGGGGCCATATCCAGTTTAAGGGGGCTAATTTTAGGATGGGGGGGCTATGAGGGACATATACCCTATATGATTTGTTAGATGGACACTGGCATTATAAGACGGACCCCATTTAACATTAAAAAAAAAAAATCTCTTTTCCTTCACCAAATTTGGGGGTGCGTCTTATAATCAGGTGCGTCTTATAAAGCGAAAAATACGGTACTTAGATTTATATTCTGTGAACCAAATCAGCTACTTCCGTAACCTGTTTGAGATCTGGCCTTTATATAAAACATTTGATTAGGGTCCCAAGACTGATAATATCTATTTAGTGAAGCTAAACACTGTGACCATTTATTCTTCCAACATGTGTTTAAAGCATGGACTTTCTAATCTTGAATTCATAGACCACAACAAAAATAAAAAATCCCTGAAAGTAAAGTATGTCAGTGTACAGTGTGTTTATTCCTAATTTTCAGGAAATAGTAGGTGAACTGATTTGTTGATTATAAACCATGAATGGGTAAAAATTGTGATTTCCTATTGTAGGCAAAACCATTTCACTGTTAACATGATTAGTCCTCATTTTCGTAGCTTGATGATAATGTCTTGTTTCTGAACCATAGAAAGTATCCCAAGGCGTATCTAGAGATTATTTTCCTGAAATATGGAGACCAAAGGCAAAGATAATTGTACAAGCAGTATTGTACACAGTTTATATATCTATACATAGTCTATATATTCTGTCACCAGTTTCTCCTGGCATCTTTCTCCCACATGGCAAGTAAAAACTAATTTCCCAGACCTTGGCCTTTTGTCAGTTCAGTTTATAAGCTTGATATGCTTGTTTTTACATTGATAATAAAAATATAGTTTTAGCTGCAAGGTTTAACACTTTAATTTTTAAGGGATTATTTTAGATTTAATCGCAAGTGTCTTATACTAAGAAACATAAGATCCAAGTCTCTAAATTTACTTATCAGGTAATATTTCATATATAAATAAAGATATGTAACCGACTGACAGAGTAGGGCTGGTGGAGATTTTGCTGTCACATCATTAATTTCTTATACAGTTATAAAAATGCAATAAAATATCCACCCAGACAGATTTACGACGGTAGAAGTGCAGCCCCCTCTATTGAAATGTATTCTCTTTGTCTGTAACAGACACTTTCTAAGCTATTAAGGTCCATGAGTTTTAGAAAGGCAAATAGAAATGTCTTTGACCTGTGTATAAATCTATTTCTGCCTACTGTGTTTGTGTAATAGCGCAACCCTGCTTCTTCCCTCCTGATGATTATTGTTTCAAACCATTGTTTATTGTTGCAGTAATAATTTAACACATACACACAACTTAAATATAACAGCAGGGACTAAAACTTAGCTTTTAATCTAATCAATAAAATTAATAAAGTGCTAGTGCATAATTGTGCAATATATAAACAATTTATGCTAAATGGCTAAAGATTAGACAGATCTCACCCAAACTTTCTCCATAGGTAAGACTGTACACCAGGGGTCTCAAACATGCGGCCCGCGGGCCGCATGTGGCCCCTCAGGGTAGTTCGTGCGGCCCCCAGGCCCGTGCCCCTATTCACTATCGCGGCAGGGGCCGCAGCCACTGTCTGCACTTTATGTCAGATGAATGTGTTGCTGGCGCTGCGCTCTGGCGCCGCCAATACAATCATCTCACATAAATCACTGACAGTGACACTGCACCTGCCGCGATAGTGAACAGGGGCACGGGCCTGGGGGCCGTTGTCTGCACTTTATGTCAGATGAATGTGTTGCTGGCGCTGCGCTCTGGCGCCGCCAATACAATCATCTCACATAAATCACTGACAGTGACACTGCACCTGCCGCGATAGTGAACAGGGGCACGGGCCTGGGGGCCGCACGAAGCAGAGATGAGGCAGCGGAGGGAGCACGGGACAGGTGAGAAGAATGGTTTGTGTTTGTTTGTGTGTGTGTGTGTGTGTGTGTGTTGGACATTAACCCCTTAGCGACCTATGACGTACTGGGTACGTTATGGCTCCCTGATACTTAAGGACCCATGACGTACCCAGTACGTCATGGCGAAATCACAGCCCCGGTGGCTGCGATCGCTGCAAATACCCTAGATTCGGGGAGGAGGGGACCTCAGGAGGGGTGGTATCTCCTCCCCGGACCTACGGAGGCTGTGATTGGCTGACGAACGCCGCTCAGCCAATCACAGCCACTAATGTTTCAGCCATTGAAAATCGCTGAAACATTGAAATCCAGCCAAGATCAGGGCAGCTATAGCACTGCTAATTGGCTGGAGCTGGGTGACCTGTGTTTCACCCGCCCCCAGCTCTGATTGGAGAGACCGGCCTTGTGACCGATCTCTCCAATCACTGTGGATCTGGGGCCGCAGACCACTCCCCTCAGCTTCACTCCGATGTCTGTGGAAGCTGAGGGGAGCTGCTGACCCATTACTACAGAATGGGGACAAAGTGCGCACATTACTATGAGATGGGGATAAGGCTGGGGACATTACTATAGGATTGGGACATTACAAGGATGGGCACAATGCTATTGGATGGGGACATTATTACTATAGTATGGGGACATTATTACTATAGGATGGGGACTAAGATGGGCACATTACTATAGGATAGGGACTAGGATGGGCACATGACTATAGAATTGGGACATTACTATAGGATGGGGACAAGGTGGGCACAGTACTATAGGATGGGGACTAGGATGGGCACAGTACTATAGGATGGGGGACATTACTACAGGATGGGGACAAGGTGGGCACATTACTGTAGAATAGGGACATTACTACAAGGGGACAAGGATGGGAAACATTACTATAGAATAGGGATAATGCTGGGGACATTACTATAGGGTAGGGACAAGGTTGGCACATTACTAAAGGATGGGCACATTACTATAGAATGGGAACAGTACTATAGGATGGGGACATTGCTACAAGGGGACAAGGATGGGGAACATTGCTATAAGATGGGGGACAAGAATGGACACATTACTATAGATAGGGGACAGTACTATAGGATGGGGTCAAGGATGGACACATTACTATAACATGGGGACAAGGATGGGGAACATTACTTTAGGATGGGGACAAGGATGAGCACATTACTGTGGGATGGGGACGAGGATGGGGTACAATACTACAAGGGGACAAGGATGGGCACATTACTGTGGGATGGGGACTAGGATGGGGTACAATACTACAAGGGGACAAGGATGGGCACATTACTGTGGGATGGGGCACAATACTACAAGGGGACAAGGATGGGCACGTTACAACAATATGGGGAACATTACTAAAAGATGTTGGTCAAAATTTCTATATAGTGCTAGTTGTAAGACTATTAGTTACAAGAAAGGAATAAAATATAAAAAAAAAAAGTTTATATTTAAACAAAGAATGTGCACGTTTGCTATAATGAACAAGTGAAAATGTTCAAAATCAGTGATCCCAAGGTGTGTAAAAAACAATAAAATATATTATATATGGTACCAATAAAAATGTCACTTTGTCCTGCAAAGAATGCGGCCCCCCAAATTATTTTTTTTCCTTTGTGCGGCTCATACACCCAGCCGAGTTTGAGACCCCTGCTGTACACCAATCCAGATGTAGGAGGTCACAAGCTGGAAGAACCAGGGTCAGCCGTCGGGTAATAATGTGTCGTGTCCCGTGGATGAACTTCCGTCCTGACAAGGGCAGCACCCAAATAAGCTGTCTGCCCCGCAACCACACAAAAGAGAAAAGAGACGCCCTCCCGACGCGTTTCCCTCTCAATAATGAGAGTTCCTCAGGGGAGACAAAAAGAAGTCAACCTGCAGTGGCAGGGACCAGTACAGGCTTCAGGGGTAACAAACCTATCTGTACAGAGATAGACGGTGGTATGTTTGGGTGAGATCTGTCTAATCTTTAGCCATTTGGCATAAATTGTATATTGCACAATTATGCACTAGCACTTTATTAATTTTATTGATTAGATTAAAAGCTAAGTTTTAGTCCCTGCTGTTATATTTACTGATTTTCGGACTATTGGGCATAATTTCTCTGCATAGCAGAATTGCTTTTGTATACACACACACACACACACACACACACACACACACACACACACACACACAACTTACAAAAAATTAGTGATATTTGGTTTTTGGGTGAAATTTTAGGATGATTTTAAAATGCCCTCTAACCTTTTCAGGTGAACTTAATGTGACCTTCCCTAAACCTCTGAATGCAGATGTCCAAGTATTCAATGTCTCAGTACCTTTTGCACAACTTGCTGTTCTCTACTAAGGAGCTTAATTGCAAAATTCACCACAGGTGTTTGATCCATGAATCACCCAATAAATTTCTGGGTTCATTTAGAATTGGAATTTCAACAGTCCTCCTCATCATTCTGTACATATTTTGACATCATGAGACCAAGACGACACTAACGATTGGTCAGCAGTACCGTGCCATTGTGAGACTTCAAGCAGTATGCATCAGCTACTGTTGTCACTAGACGAACCTTTGGTGGTGGTGTTAGTGTGGGGTGGGTAGGTGTGTCTAGTCAGTACAAAACGGCCCTATAATTTGTGAATGATACATTGACAAGCCCCTTCTACTTGAATAACATCATTACTCCAGTCATTGTACCGCTGCATGAGCAACACAGGCCTAATCTCATCTTCATGGAGGACAATGCTCCAGCTCATTGAGGTCGCATCATTAGGGAACAGCTGCTGAAGACTCGGGCACCTCAAATGGAGCGGCCTGTACTTTCCACAGACCTGAATCCCATAGAAAACCTATGTGACTAGCTCAGTCACCATGTAGAGACTGTAACTCTGTACCCCAGAACCTCAATGACCTAAGGAACATGCTTCAAAAAGAGTGGGATGCCGGCCTCTGCAGAGAATAACTCCACTGGTGACCAGCAGGAGGCGTCATTGTCAGCTGTAATTGATGCTCAAGGCCACATGAAAAGTTATTGAGACATTAACATTTTGGGGGTATACACACCACTGTTGTTGGCTTTTGTTTCAATAAATTGTTTGACATGCGGAAATCTTCATTGCATGCTTCTATTTAAATACCCTACTATCATGATAAAATATCACTGTAGTGTGAATTTTTTAGGTTTTACATACATTTTTAGAGGATTTCTTCTATTTTGTATTGGCGTCAGTGCTTGAGTCACTCGTTTATGGAAAATTAATATTCACTCCCTCCAGTCCCCACCCACCCCCTGCTCTGGTATCAGTGATTGGAACGTGCGTTAATGCAAATTAATATTCACCTCCTTCCCATGGTCATAATCTCACCCACCCCTCTGTGCCAGCATCATTGATTGGAACACGGTAATGAAAATTAATATTCACCCCCTTTCTATGCCCCAAATCCCGGCCACCCCTCTGTGGCGACAACACTGACTCTGTCAGACTGCTGTATTACTGCCTGAGGATCACAGCGCAATCCTCAGAGTGGCCAGCGTCTCTTTTTACTCCAGCGTCTCTTCTTACTCCAGCGTCTCTTCTGAACCCAGCGTGTCAACGTGTATTTCTATGTAGCAGTCACGCTTAGATGAGGAGAGCTTCCGGACAGTCTGAGGATTGCAGTGTGATCCTCTGGCAGTAATACTGTAATCTGAGTGAATTACTGATGCCAACACAGAGGATTGGGTGGGATTATGGGCGAGGGTGAATATTCATTTGCAATTAAAACAGGTTCCAATCACTGACGCCAGCACAGAGGGTAGTGTGAATATGGGCGGGGAATCGGGGTGAATATTCAATTGCCAATAACACATATTCCAATCACTGACACTGGCACAGATGGGTGGGTGGGAAAAAGGGTGAATATTCATTTTCTGTACTAGCCAGCACGTGACTATAAACTTCCTGGGCTTATAGCAGCATAATGGAGCAACATACACCAAAAAAGGTTATATATCCAGAAACAGCTGCCCATGCCCTGTTTCAGGATACTATTGTAGTAAGGTACGCAATTAGCGCTTATTTATTGAGTAGTGCTTATAATATTACCATACTCCAAGAAGGCTGAAAAATCCTACTAGGGCTTATTTTCCGGGTAGGTCTTATTTTCAAGGTTTAGTCTTGTTTTCATGGGAAATATACATATACACATATGTTGGAATCTCACTGTATAAGGAAAAAAAATACAATAAAGCAAATATATATATATATTTCTTTATGCCGTGATATTCCAACTTAGATATATATTTTTTTATTTTAACACTCTTTATTGATTTTATTGCTGCTTTGTTGTGATCCTCAGTTATTTGTAAGGGAACATTTACAGATGAAATTTAGATTTATTTTTTGTTCCTGAGCACTGAGTTATTCCTGGGTTTCCGGCAAAATATTGACTACCACCCATGATGCCTTTTTATCTGTTGATCTCTAATAAAACCTCATTGCTGAGAAATATTTCCCCCTGTGGACAGCACTATCATTACACTCCTTGTAACATATATTGTATAAATAAAATCTTTATGCTTTAGAAAAAAATTATGACATATCAATGGAATATGCCATAGCTGCCAATAGATGTCTTTGCAAGAGGTCGGGTGCACATGCACAGATCTTTAAGATATAGAAAATAGCATTTCAGCTCACTTGATAAAGTGCACAAGCAGCTATTTATTCAGGAGATTATTCATCACTCTCAATTTACGCCATTGAAAGGGTTAATAGACCAGATTGTAGTGGGGATGGAGGCGAGCGCTTCTGAGTAGGGAGGTATATTGGATTTTAATGTTAAATACATCTCATCCTGCCAGCCTAAACAAAAGGACAATGTGTGACACCGCAAGAACGAGGAACAACCTCGTACCTGCGGCCGCCTGCAATGAGGAAGGAAGGAGATGGGCGTAATGTTACGCTCGCTCATTTCCGCCCCTCCGCTTCTATTGGGCGGCCGCTTAGTGATGCTGCTGTGACGCCGCATGAACCGCCCCCTTAGAAAGGTGGCGGTTCGCCAGCAACAGCAACATCGCTAGGCAGGTAAGTCAGTGTGACGGCTCCTAATTATATTGTGCGCCACGGGCAGCGATTTGCCCGTGACGCACAAACAACGGGGGCGAGTGCTTTCAGCAGCGATATCGCTGCATGTAAAGCCCCCTTTAGTCTGCAGGTGTATTTTATTGCCAAGACGGGCAGGGATTTTTTTCTCTCCTCCTCCATATATATTCTTCCTAAGTTGGGGTTTCAGCAGGTTGAGACTCTGGACCAGAAACACATTACCTTTACCTGTCTTGGATCAGTTTTTTTTATATTTGAATCCACCTACCTTCTTGTTTTTATGCCTTTTTGTATTGAATAAAATCAAAAACATTTTTTTACAAATTTGTGCTGGTACTATTTCTACTTTTGGAATGCACAGCTCTTCCTCTTCATTCATTTTTATGGAAGTTTTCTAAATTGCAGAATGCTCTTAGTCATAGAAAGAAATGGAGAGCGCAGTACAAGTATGGCCTCTCTTTTCCTAACCGCATTTATTAGAGCCCCACTTTTATACCAAATCCTATCAATATTCTAAGTTTGTCCCATATAGAAATACTCCTATACGTAAAAGCAGCTAGAATTCTTGCTATCAGTTCTGTCATATGATATTTGGCTTGTATTTTTCCCTTTAGTACTATGTATTTACTTTATTTTTTATTTCATACATGAATGAAAAATTATATATTTAGCTGTCCAATAAAATCATAGAAAAACTTGGTGCCAGAATCTGGTTTCCTGTTACATGCGTCTAAACAGAGATGTGTCAAAACTACATTTTCTCTGACAGCTAACCAACATGGTGAAGTGTGTGGAAGAATGACACGGAGGTCTCTCCAATAAAATATTGCTTTTGCAGAGGCCAAAAAGTCCACATTCCCATGCCATAAAATAACACATTGCATTGGCAGAACTGATATTTTAAATCATTACCTGGTTTCGGGAGGTCTGTGCAGAGCAATCCTTCATGAATACAAGAGTGGGACTTTCAGAGCGAGCTGTAAGAACAAGTTTTTAATTACCCTTGATCTGGGTGGTCTCCGGCAGCGTTCTCCACTTTGCCCTCGTGCATACCTGCCTTATGCAGAATTGGTGTGAACACTTATCTACACCACCAGAAATGTTCAGCAGGTGTTCTCATGATTATAATTTTCCTGTTGCTCATAACTCCTTGCTCAAGTTACAGACCGTGGCCTAGACTTGCTAATCCTCAGAAATTTGCCTTTTCCAAAGTGTCAACTCTTTTTTTTTTTTTTTTTTTCTCTCTCTCCCTCAAGAAACAAGGATGACTGGGTTTGAGGCAGTTATATTAGTTTCTCAAGATAACACGCCAAACACATAGCAAACCATGTTTTATGGCCTTTATTTGGCACAGAGTTCTTCAAAAGCCTTTATTTTTATGACTTTATTTAAAGGTTACTGGTTTTAACTCAATGGCAACTTCATAATTTAGATTTCTTCAGCCAGCCTCCTTAGGAGATATTTTCTAAAACTGCTAAATTCAATGTAGCCACATAAAGAAGTAATCCAGCAAAGATCTAAAAATCTGGATAGTTTACTTCTTAACCCATCAGGAGAGAGGACCTGATCCTCTCTTGGAGGACACTGGAATGGCAAGTGCTTGATTCAGGTTTTTTTTCCTTCTCTATTATGTTATTATGAACATCTTGGTTCTTCTCCTTATCTAGTAAGTGATTGTGTGAAAACTGGAGACTAGGGCTATGTGCACACAGTGCGTTTTTTGCGACGTTTTTGCGCGTTTTTCGGGTGCGTTTTTAGCCTCAAAACTGCATGACTTTGCTTTCCCAGCAAAGTCTATGAGTTTTCATTTTTGCTGTTCGCACACAACTTTTTTTTTAAGCTTCGTTTTTGAGCTTAAAAAAAAAAAATGGACATGTCAATCCTTTCCTGCGTTTTTCTGCGTTTTTCCCTCATGCAATGCATTGGAAAAACACAGAGATCAATAACGCAGCAAAATGCGGTAAAAACGCATGCGTTTTTTGCCGCGGTGCGTTTTTGTGCGTTTTTAGCGGCCAAAAACGCAGCGTCAAAAAAACGCCGCGTCTGCACATAGCCTAGTATTGACATTCCTGAGATGTTGTTTTTCTTTCCTTTTAAAGTTTAGTATTAAACCATTTATTTGACCCTCTGCTTTTACATTTCTCCTGCCACATTCAGTTTCTCCAAACTATTGCCGAAAAGCATGCAGTTTTTTTTATAATTTCTTTATCTGAAGGGCCAACACAAACAATAAAACACCCTGATCATATTTCTATCAGCATTTACAGTTGGCACTGCCAACGTGAGCATCTGACATATTGCTGGTCAGATAGAGGGAAAAGTATTGTTCTCAAGGCTCTGATATAAGCCTCCCTATAGGCATGCAGTGAAATTATTGTAGACAAAGAGGGCAAAGAAGAAAAGGCACAAAATTGTATGCAAGCAATGTTATACATTTTTATTGGATAATAAATATACAATATATCAAAAAAGTTATTTTCATATATATCAGAGGAACAACATTCAAAAAAAGTGAAACAATGAGGTCACAATGGTGTAGATGGACTAGAAGATAAAACTGGAACATAGTACCGTATGACATAAAATGTACCCATACCCCCACTATATAGTACATAAAAGTATATGTGACATGGATCAGAATAAATAGTTTTATTGCACAGTCAAGAAGGATCCATGAAACACAAGAATATATGAACGCCACAATGTATATAAGTACACAAAATGTATATCCAGGGTACTGGCCAAAGGGAAGTAAAATGAGCGACCCCTGAGGGGCGGTATAATAAGTATGACAATTATTGAGAGATGGGGCACACGAGGTCAAAAAAATATGGCCTAGATATAAGGACCTATATAACAGGGGGAACCAGAGGGTGTCAACAAATCTGTGTAAGATATATAAAACCACAATAGATTATATATATATATATATATATATATATACGGGATACCCAAGGTTAATTGTGGTTTTATACAGAATGTATGACTACCTATATAACAGGGAAAACCAAGGGGAGAATCACGAGGCCATGAAACGTATATATAAGGCCTAGGTATATACACCTGTATAACAGGGAATACCTAAGGGAAAATCAATTTGACCAGTAATATAACAGATGGTGCCTGCAGAAAGATCAATATTATAACCCAGATGAACAGGGAATACCAAAGGGGAGAAGTGAAAAAGAAAGCATATACCACCATTAAAGACAGTGACTCATAGATGACATGTGCAGCGTCAACAAGACAACATAGAGCAAGGTTATGTTAAGTATAAAGCAAATTGCTACAATTATGAATAGGGTTGAGGCTCTGCACATAAATATGAGAAAGAGTTATTACACCGCCAAAGTGGTGGGGGTACTGTGACAACATGGCATCAGCATATATGTGATGTAAGATCCATCGCTGTCACAGACACCAGATACAAGTTACAGATTATGGCCAGTTACCTGATAAGGTGGCGAGCGGGTGAAGGCCCGCACATCCGTTTCGCAAGGCGCTTTTTCGAGGGGACTTCCCAGTACTCCAGTACAGTGTACACAGTACAGTGGCAGTGCAACAAACGACGGTCACATGCTTTCATGTAACCATTGTTGACCTTAGGAAGATCAACATATCCACTGCGGAGACACCATCACGTGTTTCTCAACGCAGTGATTCTAGAGCAACGCCCCCTGGGAAGTATGCAAGTAAGAAAGCCGCGGAGACACCATCACGTGTTTCTCAACGCTGCCAGGAAACTAGCCAGGTCTTTCACCGGGAAAGAACAACCACGGGAAGGGCAGTCTCCAGTCAAGGAGACCACCTATACCATATACCAAACATGGTATCCATCCACAGACAGCCGTTTCGGGGTATTTGCCCCTCATCAGTGTGGAGTAGGAATCTGGCTAGTGGGGGCAATGTCTAGTAAAAGACTACTTAAGCAACCATTGTTGACCTTAGGGAGATCAACATAACCACTGCGGAGACACCATCACGTGTTTCTCAACGCAGTGATGTGAAGACACCATGGCCAGATTCCTACTCCACACTGATGACGGGCAAATACCCCGAAACGGCTGTCTGTGGATGGATACCATGTTTGGTATAGGTGGTCTCCTTGACTGGAGACTGCCCTTCCCGTGGTTGTTCCTTCCCGGTGAAAGACCTGGCTAGTTTCCTGGCAGCGTTGAGAAACACGTGATGGTGTCTCCGCGGCTTTCTTATTTACATGCTTTCATGTGACCGGAGCATGGGACCTGGAAGTTACGGCGCTGCCACTATACTGTATCGTACTGTACTGGCGTGCGCCGCATCCGCCAAATCGGCAAAAAGCCGGATGTGTGAAACTGGGCGGACATGCTGGAAATCTGATTGGAAAAGTGAGGAAATTGGTTATTGCCGTCAGAACCCCTAAAATTGATTCCATCTTGAAGAGACGTGCTGGGAAAGGGGAAATTGTTGATCAAGCCACTCGGTGAGGCAGCACTTATTTAATGACTGAGCGATTGCTAGTACTAAAATAATTTCTTATAGATATGGTGAACCCTCAAGTAATCTTAAATGAAGGTCAATGGATACAGCTGGCTGAATTGAAGGAATTGCTTAATCACCCATTTACCGTAACTAAAAAATTACAAGCTGAGAATTTAACTCCTGGCATTTTCATAAGGGAGTGGAAGAACTTGCTATTTTTCCTGTCCCAAAGAGGAGGTTTAATCCCAGATGGCATTTCTGCTTCAATGAAATGGAGAGAGACACAGCTATTGGAAAATAAAATTCTTCTGGCAGCTGTTTATGTTGACCCAAGTCATCGTATACTGCTTGATGATCAACAGCTTACTAAAGGAAAAGAAGCTTTGAGTGAGGTAGCAGTTAGGATGAGTGGCTACAGGACCGCCAGGCGCAAGAGGACTTGGGTCCTGACAGTGCTACTGCTGCCATAACTTCATCCTCATCAGATGAGGAGTTTAACTTTGACAAGAATTTGGATGACATGGAGCAGGCAAAGCGTTGCCGCAAGGAAAAAGATTTCACTCCGTCTCCTATAGCAGCAGATTGACCAGATTTCAGTAAAATTTTTCACTTGCTCTCAAAGAAATAGAGAAATTCAACCATTCATTAAAACTGACTGTGCATGAGGCAATTCCTTTATAACCGGAAATTGTTGAAGATGTTGCCCATGTGGTTACGGCTTTGCCTCCAACACATGTTAGTGTACAGAGGTTGTTCTCTAGCCTTAAAATTATTAGGTCAAATTTGAGGTCATCTGTGCAGGAGGATCTGATGGAGGCAATTCTATTTCTTACAATAAATTCATAGACTGCACAAATGTTTAGTATATTTTTGTTGAAAACTGGTTTTTTTGCCACTTATATATAACACTATGTAATACAATATGTAAGTGGCAAAAAAACAGTAATCAACAAAAACATACTAAATAATAAAATTTAGTATATTGCTTATATTTAAGAGAAATGTAATCTTTAATCATTTTTATGATACAATAATCAATATATTTAGATAGAACATAAAATATATTTATTGTAATACAACTTTAGAACACAAAAAACTGTAGTAAATTGTAAATATGTAATACAATATGTCAATATGTAATATATATACAAGATATATATGTAATGTACTGTATATTGCATAGCGTATTACATATCTACATTTTATTACAGTTTTTTGTTTTCTAAAGTTGTATTACAATACATATATTTTATGTTCTATTTAAATATCTTGTATCTTGATTATTGTATCATAAAAATGATTAAATGTCTGATGTTCTCATTGTACTACAATACATTTTTCACTTAACTATAAGCAATATATGTGGGAGTCAGAGTCGCGGAGTCGGAGTCGGTGCAAGGGAAATTGACGAGTCGGAGTCGAAGTTTTGGCTTACCGACTCCACAGCCCTGTGACAAAGGACACAACGGGTCCGTGGCACATGGACTTTTTCCTGGCATATGCCTAATTGATGGCTCTAAAGTTATAAAAGGTAGTCGTTTGAGGCATCTTCCAGCACAACACAGTATGAAATGTGACTTATTGAAAGTCTAATAATCTTCAGTACAACTAATTGTAATCCTGATGTTGATAGGGACTGTGTAAGGTAATATGTTTGATTGTATGCAGCTATTAGCTTTACATCTGACTGCAGTGACATTATTAAAAGGGGTGGTCCATATTTTCTTTTATCCTCTTCACGACACATGACGTACTAGGTTCGTCATGGATCGTGTGATTTTAACGCAATCCGCGGACATGTCAGCTGATTTCAATAGCTGACATGTGTGCCTGCCAAGCGCGAGTAGAGACTGGAATCGCGTTCCACGCATGCCTGTTAACCTTTTACATCTCGCTGTCAAATTCTCACAGCGAGTAACAGCACACCACCTTAAGCATAACTTACCCACCCCCATCGGAAGTCATGTGACGTCCGGTGGTTGCCATGGTAGCACAGGGTCATGTGATGGCTCTTGTAGCTACCATGAGTCACTTTCTCTCACTGCCGGCAAAAAAAAAGTTCAAAAAAAGTTGAAAAATTTTTTTAAAAAAACCCCTAAAAGTTCAAATCAACCCCCATTCGACACATTGAAAATTAAAGGGTTAAAAAAATAAACACATATTTGGTATCTATTAAAAATTGACACTAGCTCTAACCCAGGGGGATAATGGGGGAAGGGTTTTGGAAAATGGCGAAAAAAGTGCGCCACTTTTTTTGGACAAGTTTGTGAATTTTTTTGAACCCCTTAGATAAAAGTAAACCTATACGTGTTTGTTGTCTACAAACTCGTACCGACCTGAGACATCACACCAACACATCAGTTTTTTCATGTAGTGAACATGATATCATGAATAAGATATCCCAAACATGAATAAGATATCCCAAAAACTATTGTGCGATCGCACTTTTTTTTTGCAGTTTTCTGCACTTGATTTTTTTTTGCTGTTCTCGAGTACACTAGATGGTAAAACTTATAGTTGCATTGAAAAGTACAGCTCGTCTCGCAAAAAAAAGCCCTTATATGGCAAGATTGACGGAAAAATAAAAAAGTTACAGCTCTTGGAAGCAGGGGAGAAAAAAAAACTAAACGGAAAATCGCTCAGGGGTGAAGGGGTTAACTATGTGTTTAAAAACTAAAAGGAAGGTAGTAACTAAAAGAAGCAATGACCTGCCTGTTGTACCTGACAGTGGCACAGAGTAGTCATTGTCTGCTCCTGGAAGCAATTCAGCTGTTCCACCTCGACAGACCAACTTTGTCAACCGGGTGTGACTGCCGGGGTCGCGCTGATTGACTACTAGATTCCTCCAGTTAGCCAGCTGTCGATCTGCATGACGTCCGCAGTCTTGCCCTGTCAACAGAGCAGAAAAGGAGCCACTGCTCTGTCAATGTGACGTCAGCGGGAGCCACTGAATCGCTGGCAGAAGAGGTGTGTCACCACTCTGTGCTGGCGAAGAGCGGTGCTGGGCACAACAGGCAAGTAGTTAACAACTACCTGCCTGTTTGTTCTTAAGACACTTTTAAGTCATACATTTGGCCATGGAGTAAATAATTCTGCTGTCATGTTTGCATTTATTCCATTTAGTCTCTAATTATAGTTTCTTTGGAGATAGATTTCCTTTGAATGACCAAAGCTCTCTAGAGAATATGTCAGCGTGATTTCTTCCCCCCAACTCCAAACTGTTTGTGTATATGGCTCTTCCAAAGACAGGTCCATCCATACCTTTAGCTTGCCAGTTACTGAGAAATTACTGTTTAAATCAATATACAAATAAGACTGAAGTGCTTTGGCAAATAGAAGCACTTCTTCTCTGTTCTTCACCTATCACCACTTTCTCTTGCTTCGCTAATAGTTTATTTGCTGTGTAACTCCAAGCATATGCTGTAAAATATATATAAAGCCCCCGTCACATTTAGCGACTTACCAGCGATCCCGAAAATGATGCGACCTGATAAGGATCGCTGGTAAGTCGCTGGGAGGTCGCTGGTGAGATGTCACACAGTCAGACCTTACCAACGACTCAGTAACGATACAGGTCGCATTAGCGACCTGTATAACGATCACTGCTGTCATTGGGACCCTGTCACACAGTGTCAAACATAGCGATGCGTCCTGCCTAGCAGGACATCGCCTTTGAAGAAAATGGTCCAGGACATTCAGCAGCGACCGGCGATCTCACAGCAGGGGCCAGGTCGTTGATGGATGTCACACACAGCGACATCGCTAGCAACATCGCTGTTGCGTCACCAAACCCATGACTCAGCAGCGATGTCGCTAGTGATGTCGCTTAGTGAGACGTGGCCTTAAGGGCTTCCCAAATCTTCCTCCATGGATGATGTCGGATAAGATAAGGATGTCTGATTTCAGATTCATATCCCTGGCAGAGTGAGCGCTCCTGTTTTTGGGGGAGTGTAGAGAGGTAGCTGCTGGCCGAACCGTAGTTTGGCAGGCAGCCTTATAGTGTGCATCCCTGTTATTTTGGATTCACATATAATGCTATGTTTTCTCACTGCACTCTTGTTTAATTTGCATTTCGGAGTTTTCCAAGTTTTTCCAGCAATAGTTCCTGCAGAGCATATGGGTTATACGCATTGTAAATATGCATGTAATATTTTACACAGTTTATTCCCCATTTTCTGTCTCTCAACCCTTCATTTTTCTAAAAGTAACAGAACATATTTGTTACATAGAAAGGAAGTTATCTGATTAACCAGTTGGGTTACAGTACAATAAACTTATATATATGGATTATTATGGAGTGTTAATCAGCCCCTCTGGGAGATAAGGGATTAGTGTAAAAAATGTAAATATGTCAGACAAGTGTCATAACGAACAGCAGCTTTTTAATGAAGGCATTTTTGTTCAAAGCAAATTAGGGACTGTGCCTTCCTGCCCCATTCTTGGCAGACACTTTTGACCTTTTTAAGGTGAGCAGTCACATATGATTAACAATGAAGGTGTTATGTTGTTTTCATCTCTACATTTTTTACGTTATTGCATCACTAGACATGTCAATTAGATCCATGATCATCTTGACTTGAGCTATTTCCCCCCCTAATGAAATAAGTGTCCTAACAAGGTCGCTGAATGGAGCTTCTGCTCCTGTGTTCGCAAGGTGTAAAAAGAAGTACCATTCAAATCTGTGAAGGTAGATGTCATTTATAGTCCTTCTGATTTCTATCTTACTTTGCAAAAATCAAATATACATTTGACCATAGTTGTAGGGTAATGTTTGATGGTGCTGAATCTGTTTTTTTCTCAATACCAGGAACTGGATTTGGTTACAAAGTGGTAACTACTCATGGCAAAAACAATTTATCTTGGTAGAACATAGGGCGAACTCCAGGCGAGGAAAAAGTAACTTAGAAAGTAAAGGGCACAGTTTCAGTATCTCCAGTGTCGCATATGCCATATTAATCAACAGTGTACACCACCTTTGATGAATTTGCCATAGGGATAAAGCAATACCAGGTTTACTCAGAAAAGTGTAGAAAATCATTGACTGAGTAATATCTACTGAATTCTCATCAAACTTGCTGTCAACTGTGACACCTGAAATGTTGTCACTACTGCGGTACTTATATTCTTCCAATAATCCACTGTAAATTGATAAGTGAAAATTCAGCTCACCGAGTTGCTGTGGTCCGCTGTATGTCTGGATCCGCGCACGGAAGCCTAGGCTGCCAGTCTCATGAATAAAGAAGGAAAAATCCAGCGCAGTCCTCAAGTGCAATTAAAAAATTTTTCATTTATTTGATAAATCCGTTAACAATGGGGGGGTTGTTCTGGGGGGTTCTCTCTCTATGTCCCCCATACTTTCCCAGCTGACCGCTTTGTACACCTTCCATTTTTAACGGATTTATCAAATAAATGAAAAAAAAATTAATTGCACTTGAGGACTGCGCTGGATTTTTCCTTCTTTACTGTAAATTGATACTGGTATACAGACAATGATCACCAATAAATAAAACCAAAGTGTACAGAACTAAAAATCCTAAAATAACTTATCATCACTTTACCTCATCTTACATTTGAAGATGTTAAAAAAAAAAAAAATACATTATATATCTAATATATAAAGCTGAATGTGTTTATGTGTGTGTGTGTGTGTGTGTGTGTGTGTGTGTGTGTGTGTGTGTGTGTGTGTGTGTGTGTGTGTGTGTGTCTGTATGTCCGGGATTGGCATCTGCACCGTTGCAGCTACAAAATTTTGCACACTCACACGTCTGGACCCCGAGAGCGTCATAGGCTATGTTTTGAGGGGAAATTTTAACCCCGCGCTTTACAGTTATTCACCAAAAAACCTGCCTCCATTAAAGCGAATGGAGCTGGGAGCCACAGTGCAGCCAGAACTTCAGAAGAATGCGCAGCCACGCCCTTATATGGAATGTTGGCGTGTCACAATGCAACCAGGGAAAGAGAGACACAGACAGGGAAAGAGGCAGACACAGACAGGGTAAGAAACAGACATAGACAGAGTAAGAGACAGACACAAAGAGACAGACACAGACAAAGAGACAGACTGACAGGGAAAGAGACAGACAGGGAAAGAGAGGGAAAGAGACAGACAGGGTAAGAGACAGACACAGGGAATGAGACAGACAGGAAAAGAGAGGGAAAGAGACAGACAGGGGAAGAGAGAGAAAGAGACAGACAGGGAAAGAGAGGGAAAGAAACAAACAGGGAAAGAGACAGACAGGGAAAGTGACAGAGATAGATAGACAGGGAAAGAGACAGACAGGGAAAGAGATTGAGACAGACAGGGAAAAAGACAGACAGGGAAAGAAAAAGAGATAGAGAGAGAGAGACAAAGAGATATATACAGAGGGGGAGACAGACATTATAGTTACATTTATATTTATTTGTTTTGTGGTGTTTGTGTGCAGAATACATTTTTGTTAATACATTCTATTTTGTTAACAGCAGTTATTAACCCGGGCGAAGCCGGGTAGTACAGCTAGTATACAGTCATATGAAAAAGATTGGGCACCCCTATTAATGTTAACCTTTTTTCTTTATAACAATTTGGGTTTTTGCAACAGCTATTTCAGTTTCATATATCTAATAACTGATGAACTGAGTAATATTTCTGGATTGAAATGAGGTTTATTGTACTAACAGAAAATGTGCAATCCGCATTTAAACAAAATTTGACTGGTGCAAAAGTATGGGCACCTCAACATAAAAGTGACATTAATATTTTGTAGATCCTCCTTTTGCAAAAATAACAGCCTCTAGTCGCTTCCTGTAGCTTTTAATGAGTTCCTGGATGAAGGTATATTTGACCATTCCTGTTTACAAAACAATTCCAGTTCAGTTAAGTTTGATGGTCGCCGAGCATGGACAGCACGCTTCAAATCATCCCACAGATTTTCAATGATATTCAGGTCTGGGGACTGGGATGGCCATTCCAGAACATTGTAATAGTTCCTCTGCTTGAATGCCTGAGTAGATTTGGAGCGGTGTTTTGGATCATTGTCTTGCTGAAATATCCATCCCCTGTGTAACTTCAACTTCATCATTGATTCTTGCACATTATTGTCAAGAATCTGCTGATACTGAGTTGAATCCATGCGACCCTCAACTTTAATAAGATTCCCGGTACCGGCATCGGCCACACAGCCCCAAAGCATGATGGAACCTCCACCAAATTTTACTGTGGGTAGCAAGTGCTTTTCTTGGAATGCCGTGTTTTTTTGCCTCCATGCATAATGCCTTTTTATATGACCAAACAACTCAATCTTTGTTTCATCAGTCCACAGGACCTTCTTCCAAAATGTAACTGGCTTGTCCAAATGTGCTTTTGCATACCTCAGGCGACTCTGTTTGTGGCGTGCTTGCAGAAACGGCTTCTTTCGCATCACTCTCCCATACAGCTTCTCCTTGTGCCAAGTGCGCTGTATTGTTGACCGATGCACATTGACACCATCTGCAGCAAGATGATGCTGCAGGTCTTTGGAGGGGGTCTGTGGATTGTCCTTGACTGTTCTCACCATTCTTCTCTGCTTTTCTGATATTTTTCTTGGCCTGACACTTCTGGGCTTAACAAGAACGGTACCTGTGTTCTTCCATTTCCTTACTATGTTCCTCACAGTGGAAACTGACAGTTTAAATCTCTGAGACAACTTTTTGTACCTTCCCCTGAACAACTAGGTTAAATAATCTTTGTTTTCAGATCATTTGAGAGTTGTTTTGAGGAACCCATGATGCCACTCTTCATAGGAGATTCAAATAGGAGAACAACTTGCAAGTGGCCACCTTAAATACCTTTTCTCATGATTGGATACACCTGCCTATGAAGTTCAAAGCTCAATGAGGTTACAAATCCAATTTAGTGCTTTAGTAAGTCAGTAAAAAGTAGTTAGGAGTGTTCAAATCAAGAAATTGATAAGGGTGCCCATACTTTTTCACCGGTCAAATTTTGTTTACCTGCGGATTGCACATTTTCTGTTAGTACAATAAACCTCATTTCAATCCAGAAATATTACTCAGTCCATCAGTTATTAGATATATGAAACTGAAATAGCTGTTGCAAAAAAAACAAATTGTTATAAAGAAAAAAGGTTAACATTAATAGGGGTGCCCAAACTTTTTCATATGACTGTATATATATATACATATATATATATATATATACTGTATATACATAAGCCATATTTACCAGCACAAAACAAAAATAAATAGCTTTCTTTTAGTCTTTCAGCTGCAAAAATGTATCTTTCAATGTGTTCAGAATTATGTGCAATGTATTAATATACTTAAATTAAGGAGGGTGACCCGATATCAGCACTCGTTTTTCTTTCCTAACTTGTCATCAATGGGCTGACTGGCTCATTTCAGTACTTAAAGGGGATGTCATCTTAAAATGATGCATTGTTTTACTACATTTCTTTGTGTGTGGTAAATGCATTACCTTTTTTTAAATGTTTCTTTTTCTCTATTACAATATTTATTAACCCCTTATGCTCCATAATCTACTATGTCATGGAGCATGTCTGTATATTTAGAGCAGGTTCAGGTGGTGAGCCTGCTCCACACAGGGCAGATGCCAGTTATATTACATAGCAGTGATTAATGCTACCACTCAGATTGCTGGTATCCATTTAAACACTGTAATCTGCCCAGGCATTTGTTCTGCCACATGTCCTTCCCCCTCTTCCACAACACCATTACGGGGAGCCATGGGTTGCTATGACAACAAGGGCCTAATGAAAGCGCTCATGCCTGTTGAGACATTTCTCATGTGACGGCCAGCCGTAGGCATGGACCATGCAAATTAATCTCTTGCCAAATATTTTTTTCATATTGTCTACATAGAAGTCCTTGTAAAAATCTTCAGCCCATGGAAGCTGCCACAGAGCAATTTCCCTCGTTACCCAGTATAAAATTGAGCTTAAAGGGAATCTATCAGTAGGCTTAATCCTCCTAATAGGCATGTAGGTCAAAGTAAGTTGAAGAAAATGACACCTTGATGTCTGTGATCTGTTGGAGTTTTCCAGAGGAATCTATGCTTTTCTTATATGTAAATGAGCTGTTGAGATCTATGGGGCAGACATAGATCTCCCTGAAAATCTGGGGTGTTACTGGTGTGAGACATGTAATCACTGACAGTCTGCTCTCGTGATCTACATGTCTCACACTGATAATGCCCCCTTTCATTTACAATAAGCTCTGGAGGCGAATTTTCCTGGGATCTATGTTCGGCCCATAGATCTTAACAGCTCATTTACATATTAAGAAAAACATTGATTTCTCATGAATAAAATATCAGCTTGCAGATATCAACTTAATTATTAAACTTCCTATGACCGATACGCCCATGTAGATGGTTCTGGGGAGAGGCTCCTACTGACAGATTGCCTTTAAATGTTCATACATTACACTTAACATGAAACTTCTTTTCAGTTCCTGATCTACATGCAACTTTATGCAGAACAGCACATATTTATTATCTTACTTATGCAGTGGCAATCGTGTATTTTCCAGTTTTTGACATAGAATTTTTGGTGTTATGACTGGTGATATTGCACAATTTGTGAATTAGGACAAACGGATAGCTTTATTATTTTTTTAGCTATTGATTTGGTTGCTTGTTGGTAGCAGAGCTCACACTAGTTTCTATGTCTTTTAGATCCATGATGCTTTAGAATCAGGAGTGATTTGCACCATTTTTGTGGTTGATTGAAGTTGCTCTTTTCTGCTAGCTCAGGAAGCCCATAATCATCCAAAATGTAAATCCTTATTTCACCTTTATTTTATTATTTTATTTTTTTTGCTTCATAAAAATCTTCATTTTTTTCCACTGTGCAAATTTTGGATTTAGAATCTATAAACTCAAGAGAACCAGTGTTTAAAATTAGAAAACTTTATAACTTCCAAGTGTGTATATACATAGCTCTAACAAGATCCGTCTCACAAGTAACAAAGACAATTTATTTTAATGATCACATGAAGAATTATTAAGAGCTAAATCTTTTAAACAGGAAACATTATCTTAGAAGTACTTAAATAATTTTATGGGCTATTGTCTCTCCCTGCCGGACTTGATTTTTGGCTGATATTTATTGCGAGGGGGAACACAAGTCAGCAGTAAAATATAGATTTATGACTGTATCTGAGTATTACAATTGATGTGCAAATGTCCCTCGGTCTCCAAAAATAATACACCTATAAAACAGAATGTAGGGTAGGCTTGTGCTGGAAAATGAACTTTAGTTAGATAGCGGATGAATGTTGTACAGAATGCTTTGGGCTCGAGCCTTTTGAGGTGCGTAAAGCTTCAGTTCTCATGTCTGTCCTCAGAATACCTTGGCCAACCATATTTTAGGAATGAGCGGCCAATATTCCACACAATTATATATAAACTATGCACGCACATCCTATTGGTTTACCCGATCCATTTGCTTCACTAATTATAGGGCTTAGGACCACACTTTTGGAGTAGGCAACTGTTTGGTTAAGAGGAAATGCAACATGTAAAAGCAGGATGAAGAACCAGAATCATTCAGGACATATAGGACAGTTATTTTAGTTAATGCAGCCCAAGTGTTATCTAAGAAATGTGACCTTCCTGAAACCATTACAATTATATTTCTCATGAGCTTTGGGTACTACTATTGCTAAGAAACTGATTCAATGACCTGTCGAGTTGGAAATTTTTGTTTCACCAACCATTTAGGCAACATATAAAGCAGTTCCTGAAAATTGGATAAATGTCAGCAACACACTGCCAATTTCAGTGGGATCCACTTAATTATTTTTCATTTTTTATGTTTTTGGACATCCGACTGGTCCCAATGCCTGTAATTGGGTTAAGAAACATAATTATGTTTGGATGTGTATGACTTAAGGTACCGTCACACATAACGAGATCGCTAGCGAGATCGCAGCTGAGTCACGGTTTCCGTGACGCAGTAGCGATCCCGTTAGCGATCTTGTTATGTGTGACACCTACCAGAGATCAGGCCCCTGCTGTGAGATCTCTAGTCGTTGCAGAATGATCCAGGCCATTTTCTTCAAAGGCGAAGTCCTGCTGGGCAGGACACATCGCTGTGTTTGATACTGTGTGACAGGGTCACAGTGACTGCTGAGATCGTTATACAGGTCGTTACTGCGACCTGTATTGTTCCTGCATCGCTGGTAAGATCTGACTGTGTGACATCTCACCTGCGACCTCCCAGCGACTTACCTGCGATCCCTATCAGGTCGCATCGTTTTCGGGATCGCTGGTAAGTCGTCGTGTGTGACTGGGCCTTTACCTCAGTACACACAAAAGCAATGTCTTCCTCTTAATCGACATATCATAAATAAGGGGGGGGTTCTTCAATCATCTAATTGTATGTATTCTTGTTGATATTTTTATTATTCATACATGGTTCAAGATAAAACTGTAACAGTGGGGAATAGCAATTCAAACCTTGTTGCTATCTTATCTTTGGCTTTGAACTCAACTGGTACTTTGAATAGAGCCAATATACACATTAAGATCCAAAGAAGTAGGGATGCTGGTGTCACTTTTGTGCCTCTAATTACAGTGCTGGCCAAAAGTACTGGCACCCCTGCAATTCTGTCAGAGAATACTCAGTTTCTTCCTGAAAATGATTGCAATCACAAATTCTTTGGTATTATTATCTTCATTTAATTTGTCTTCAAAGAAAAAAAAAATTGTCATAAAGCCAAATTGGATATAATTCCACACCAAACATAAAAAAGGGGGTGGACAAAAGTATTGGCACTGTTTGAAAAATCATGTAACGCTTCTCTAATTTGTGTAATTAACAGCACCTGTAACTTACCTGTGGCACCTAACAGGTGTTGGCAATAAGTAAATCACACTTGCAGCCAGTTGACATGGATTAAAGTTGACTCAACCTCTGTCCTGTGTCCTTGTGTGTACCACATTGAGCATGGAGAAAAGAAAGAAGACCAAAGAACTGTCTTAGGACTTGAGAATCCAAATTGTGAGGAAGCATGAGCAATCTCAAGGCTACAAGTCCATCTCCAAAGACCTGAAAGTTCCTGTGTCTACGGTGCGCAGGGTCATCAAGAAGTTTAAAGCCCATGGCACTGTGGCTAACCTCCCTAGATGTGGAAGGAAAAGAAAAATTGACGAGAGATTTCAACGCAAGATTGTGCGGATGGTGGATAAAAAACCTCGACTAACATCCAAACAAGTTCAAGCTGCCCTGCAGTCCGAAGGTACAACAGTGTCAACCCATACTATCCGTCGGCGTCTGAATGAAAAGGGTCTGTATGGTAGGATTCCCAGGAAGACCCCACTTCTTACCCCCAGACATAAAAAAGCCAGGCTGGAGATTTCCAAAACTTACCTGAGAAAGCCTAAAACGTTTTGGAAGCATGTTCTCTGGTCAGATGAGACCAAAGTAGAGCTTTTTGGGAAAAGCCATCAACATAGAGTTTACAGGAAAAAAAAAGAGGAATTCAAAGAAAACAAAACGGTCCCTACAGTCAAACATGGCGGAGGTTCCCTGATGTTTTGGGGTTGCTTTGCTGCCTCTGGCACTGGACTGCTTGACCGTGTGCATGGCATTATGAAGTCTGAAGACTACCAACAAATTTTGCAGCATACTGTAGGGCCCAGTGTGAGAAAGCTGGGTCTCCCTCAGAGGTCATGGGTCTTCCAGCAGGACAATGACCCAAAATACACTTCAAAAGGCACTAGAAAATGGTTTGAGAGAAAGCACTGGAGACTACTAAAGTGGCCAGCAATGAGTCCAGACCTGAACCCCATAGAACACCTGTGGCGAGATCTCAAAATCGCAGTTTGGAAAAGGCCCCCTTCAAATCTCAGGGACCTGGAGCAGTTTGCCAAAGAAGAATGGTCTAAAATTCCAGCAGAGCATTGTAAGAAACTCATTAATGGTTACCGGAAGCTGTTGTTCGCAGTTATTTTGGCTAAAGGTTGTGCAACCAAGTATTAGGCTAAGGCGGGCTTTGCACACTGCGACATTGCAGGTGCGATGTCGGTGGGGTCAAATTGAAAGTGACGCACATCCGGCATCGCATGCGACATCGCAGTGTGTAAAGCCTGGATGATACGATTAACGAGCGCAAAAGTGTCGTAATCGTATCATCGGTACAGCGTCGGCGTAATTCATAATTACGCCGACGCGACAGTCCGATGTTGTTCCTCGCTCCTGCGGCAGCACACATCGCTGTGTGTGAAGCCGCAGGAGCGAGGAACATCTCCTACCGGCGTCACTGCGGCTTCCGTAGGATATGCGGAAGGAAGGAGATGGGCAGGATGTTTACATCCTGCTCATCTCCGCCCCTCCGCTCCGATTGGCCGCCTGCCGTGTGACGTCGCAGTGACGCCGCACGACCCGCCCCCTTAACAAGGAGGCGGGTCGCCGGCCACAGGGACGTCGCACGGCAGGTGAGTGTGTGTGAAGCTGGCGTAGCGATAATTTTCGCTACGCCAGCTATCACCACATATCGCTGCTGCGACGGGGGCGGGCACTATCGCACTCGGCATCGCAGCATCGGCCTGCGATGTCGCAGTGTGCAAAGCCCACCTAAGGGTACCAATACTTTTGTCTGGCCCATTTTTGGAGTTTTGTGTGAAATGATCAATGATTTGATTTTTGTTTCATTCTCTTTTGTGTCTTTTCATTGCAAGCAAAATAAATGAAGATAATAATACCAAAGAATTTGTGATTATAATAATAATAATTTTTATTTCTATAGCGCCAACATATTCCGCAGCACTTTACAATTCAGCAGGATCATATACAAACAAGTAACAGTTATAGAAAATACAATATTTAAAGGGAAAAAAGACAACCCTGCTCGTGAGAGCTTACAATCTACAATGAGATGGGGGTGGGGGGGGGGGGACAAGATACAAGTGCTTATTTACAATGACAATCCAGCTATCTCAAGAAAATGGGGGATAGATAATGGCTTCCTGGATCAGTTGGCCAGAGCCTTGAGATGCATTTGGGTGCCATGGAGTTTGACGTGGGGTAAGTTTCTGAGAAGTTGGAGGGATTAGGTGAAATTAGTTTGCTAGGGATTGTGATAGGCCACCCTAAAAAGATAAGTTTTTAGGGTGCGTCTGAAGCTGAGTAAGTTGTGATTCGTCCTAACTTCTTGGGGTAGAGCGTTACAGAGGTTTGGTGCAGTCTTGGATTCGGGAGTGGGAGGATCGAATTAGTGTGGATGTTAGTCGAAAGTCATTTGCAGAGCGTAGAGAACGGGTGGGATGATAGACAGAGAGGAGGGTGGAGATGTAGGGGGGTACCGCACTGTGGAGAGCTTTGTGGGTGAGAACAAGCTATTTGAATTGGATCCTGTGATATACGGGCACCCAGTGCAATGACTGGCACAGAGCAGAGGCATCCGAGTAGCGGTTAGCCAGATAGGTAACCCTGGCTGCTGCATTAAGGATGGACTGTAGAGGAGAGAGTCTAGTTAGGGGGAGACCAATTAATAGAGAGTTACAGTAGTCAAGGCGAGAGTGGATCAGGGCCACGGTGAGTGTTTCCATTGTGAGAAAGGGGCGGATTCTAGAGATGTTCTTGAGGTGCAAGCGGCAGGAGCGGGCAAGATATTGTATGTGGAAGGTGAAGGAGAGATCAGTGTCAAGTATAACACCCAGACAGCGGGCTTGCGCCTAGGACTTATCGTTGTGCCACACACAGAGAGGGAGATGTCAAGTTTAGGAAGGTTGGAAGATGGAGGGAAAAGAAGAAGTTCAGTTTTGGAAAGGTTAAGTTTCAGATAGAGAGCAGACATGACATTGCAAACTGCAGTCAGGCAATCACTGGTGTTCTGTAGTACAGTGGGGGTGAGCTCAGGGGATGAGGTGTATAGCTGTGTGTCATCAGCATAAAGATGGTACTGAAAGCCAAATCTGCTGATGGTCATTCCAAGTGGGGCAGTGTAGAGGGAGAAATGAAGAGAGCCAAGGACTGAGCCTTGAGGGACCCTAACAGTGAGAGGAAGAGGAGAAGATGTGGAGCCAGCAAATGATATACTGAATGAGCGGCCAGAAAGATAGGAAGAGAACCAGGAAAGCAGTGTCCTTTAGGCCCATAGAATGGAGCATAGAGAGAAGGAGATGGTGGTCAACAGTGTCGAAGGCAGCAGAGAGGTCAAGAAGGATAAGCAGAGAGTGGTCACCATTACGTTTTGCTGTCAATAGGTCATTGGTCACTTTGACAAGAGCAGTTTCTGTTGAGTGTAAAGGGCGGAAGCCAGACTGTAAAGGATCTAGAAGAGAGTGAGTGGAAAGGTAGCGGGTGAGACAAGAGTAGACCAGGCGCTCTAAGAGTTTGGAGATGAAGGGGAGATTGGAGACTGGTCTGTAGTTGCTTGTGCAGGACGGATCAAGAGAAGGTTTTTTTAATAATGGAGTAATGACAGAGTGTTTGAGGGAACAGGGGAAGATACCAGAAGAGAGAGAGAGATTGAAGATTTTAGTTAGGTGAGTAGTGACAACCGGAGAGAGGGACTGGAGTAGGTGTGAGGGAAAGGGATCAGTAGGGCAAGTGGTAGGACGAGAAGAAGAGAGGAGCCTGTAGACTTCCTCCTCTGTGACTGAGTCAAATGTGGAAAGTGAGCTGGATGGGATATGGGGAGGGATGGGATTCACAAAGCTTGGTGGCTGGGAGCTGATCTCTCGGCAGATGTTTTTTTATTTTCTCTGTGATTGCAATCATGTTCAGGAAGAAACTGAGTATTCTCTGACAGAATTGCAGGGGTGCCAATACTTTTGGCCAGCACTGTATTTGTTGCATAGTTGTAGTGCTTGTCTGCATCTGGAGCCACAATTATTGTTTCTCTCTTGGGACATAGCCCTTGGTGAACCCCCATTTATCAAGGCAAAAGGGATAAGGCACAGGGTTTGCGTCCACATCATTCAGTGGCTCTCTCGGGCTCAGCTGTCTTCATGCAGTGTGAGGCGTGAATCCAGTTGGACTCCCTTCTAGCTTTACAGACGTTTCGGTTGTCAGCAGCCCTTGGATCAAATCAAGGGCTCTTCTGATGTGTCTTTTGACCACTACCCAGTCTCTAGGCTGTAGGCAGTGGCTTCTTTCTACAGAATCTGGATTTGGAAGAGAAGAGTAAACTTGAGAGTATATGTTAGACAAGCATTTTGTGAGCGCACAACATAAGAAGACAGCCTATGATGTTGCATCTGGAGCTGCTGTGGAAAATATAACTTTAGCCTAGGGGCTGTCCCAAATAACACGTCATATGGGTTAAGACCTATCTTTCTGCTGGAAGTATACCTGTTTGAGAATAGTGCAAGGGGCAAGCTTTCTGTCCATGGTCTGCCTGTCTTAACCATTGCTTTTTAGATTTTTAGTTTCAGGGACCCATTTAGTCTCTCTACTCTTCCGCTACTTTGTGAATGGTACAGAGTATGGAAGGTCTGTTCCACTCCCAGGGTCAACATTATTTCTTGGGCACCCTGTGTCTGCAGACAACTTCTGAGGTTAGTTTATTTGCTGTAGCCTTGGGGTACGCTTCCGGACATCCAGGGAAGAGGTCGACACAAAGTACATACTCGTAGATTTGCACCTAGGGAAGCTGAATGTAGTCTATCTTGAGGCACTGGTACAGGGGCATTAGTGTGTGTACCACGGCCTCTTGGTGGTGTGTCCCACATTAAGCACACAACTTAGGCAAGCTTGAACGTATTTGGCTGCATTGACACTGAACCCAGGAGCATAACAATAGTGGTGGACGAGATCTATCAGTCTTAGATTGGTAGGTATTTCCATGGGTGGCTTGAGCCATCATGGGATACAGAACACGTGGAAGACAAAGTTTGTTCTCCACTTTCCTTTTGATGACTGCATAGCTCCCTTCTTTAACCAGCAACCAAAATGTTTTGGTTGTACTTAAGAAAGAATGGCAGCAATATCATATGGGACATAAACAGTAAGGGAGGAAGTCAGAACACTCTCAGAAAACTTATTCAGAAGGAGGTGTATATCTTTTATAGCTCACAGACAAGAGGGAACACCTTTTGCTACAGGATCTAGACGGGTGCAATAGTAGGCCACTAGTTGTTGTTGGCCGCCATGGGTTTGGATGAGTACACCGGAAGCATGGCCTGAGTGTTCATGACAATACAAGCTGAAAGTTTTTGAGTAGTCTGGGAAGCCTAAGGCCAAGGTGGAGGCAATAGTCAGTTTGAGTGTATAGAAGTTTTCTAGGGCTTCATCAGATGTCAGCTGGGTGGATAGACAATCATACACATATGAGTCCCAAGGCAATTTGAAACAATGGGCGGCAATATGAGATAAGGTCAAGAATCGTTAGAGATATGTGGTAATAGGGTTAGGCATGATAGGCGTATTGAGGACAGTAGCCTCATTAACAGCTCACAAGTCGTGGACCATGTGGTAATGGGTAGGCTGACCTTTCTCAACCATTTTCTTGACTGTGAACAGTGGAGTATTGTATGGTGATGTTATTTCGGCAATAACTGCTTTTTCTAAGAACTCCTTTACTGTCTTGGATTTTGCATCTGACTGTGTAATGCTTAATGGGTACTGTGGCTTCCTTGGTAAATGGGCTCCAGGCTTTAGATCAACTCTAAGTGGGGGCACAGAAAGGCAGCTTACAGCTGTTGGACCATTGGACCAAAGGTGTTCCGGTATAGCAGAAAGAAACTGGGTGATCTCCTCTTTGGGTTGAACAGTGACAACCGTGTACCAATGTTTTATAGTTGCAGGTAGCCAATAGGCAAATCTCCTTAGTGTTTAACCCCTTAACAACCGCAGGCAGTAATCTTACGTCCTAGCGGTCATAGTGAAACTGCAAGCAGCTTGCAGTGATCGGCGCACATATCAGCTGATTTTTACAGCTGACATGTATGTCTGCCAGGCACGAGCGGAATCGTTATCCGCCCGTGCCATTTAACCCCTTAAATGGCGCTGTCAACAAGTGACACAGCGCCATTATAATCGCATCGGCGGTAAACATTTACTCACCGGCCGATACCGGAAGTCACGTGATGTGATCACATCACTTCCGGTAGTTGTCATGGTAGCACAGAGTCATGTGATGACTCCTGTAGCTCACATGACTCACACAGCCGAAAGCTGGGTAAGACAGGAAATGAGCATATTTGGTGTTCAGAGCTGTGTAGCTGTGATCAGCAGATATGGCAGAGCGATCAGACAGCTGATCTATATAGCCCCCTAGGGGACCTAGTAAAATAAAAAAAAGTTTAAAAAAAGTTTTAAAAAATGTAAAAAAAATTAAAAAAAAAACCTAAAATTTCAAATCACTCCCCTTTCTCCCCATTGAAATTTAAAGGGTTAAAAAAATAAAAAATATACACACATTTGGTATCGCTGTATTCAGAAATGCCCGATCTATCAAAATATAAAATCAGTCAATCTGATCGGTAAACGTCGTAGCAGCAAAAAAAATTCCAAACGCCAAAATTATGTTTTTTGGTCAACATAAATTTTACGCTAAATGCAATAACAGTTGATCAAAATGTAGCATTTGCGCAAAAATGGTACCATTAAAAACGTCATCCTAAGACGCTAAAAATAAGCTAGCACTAAGCCCCAGATCCCGAAAAATGAGAACACTACGGGTCACGGAATATGGCGTAAAACGTACGCCACTTTTTCCGGACAAACTTCTGCTTTTTTTTAACCCCTTAGATAAAAGTAAACCTATTCATGTTTGGTGTCTACGAACTCGCACCGACCTGAGGCATCAGATCGCACATCAGTTTTACCATATAGTGAACACAGTGAATAAAATATCTCAAAAACAATAGTGCTATCAAACATTTTTTTGCAATTTTTCTGCATTTGGAATTTTTTTGCCGTTTTCCAGTACACTATATGGTAAAACTTGTGGTTTCATTTAAAATTACAGCTCGTTCCGCAAAAAATGAGCCCTCACATGACCATATTGACTGAAAAATAAAAAAGTTACATCTCTCAGAAAAAAAATGGCTAAAAAAAAAAACGGAAAGTGCAAAATTCGGCCAGTCATGAAGGGGTTAAACTACTGGAGAGGCTCTCTCAGGGCCTTCCTCCTGATACTGTATGTTGGCAAGTATCTTCTGTAGCAGGTCTCCCAAGTTTCCCAACCGGTGGTACCCAAACACAGCAAAATCTACTCCTTTTCTGGGTATATTTCTTAACTTCCTTTTCTTTCATCACCTAAACAGCAGCCTTCCCTCGACCAGTCTTTTCTTTAGTGTACAAATTACCCATCTTCTGTCTTTTTCAACAGGGACACACAAGTAGAGGGATAAAACAAGCGGTAACTCTTCCTTTTGCAATGGTCTCACTTTCTGTCTCTCCTTGCCTGTCTATATTATCCGACGAATGTCTTCAGCTTTTACGTCAAGGGGTTGGGACCCTATATGTTTTCTTTGTACTATAGGAGACTGCTACCGGTAATCATCAATATCAATACAATCCATTAATACTACAATCAAACCCCACGGACCAATGACCAGTAAAATGCCAAATTCACACTTCCTACACAACATACAACCTCAACAAAGAAATTTAACACAGTACACAAAGTCTCTTTAGAGTTCTTTGTCTAACAATAATGACTTCACCTTCTGGGTTCAGAAAGATTTATCTGAGACACACCCAACACAGACCAAAACCAGGACAGAGAGACATATTTTGTTTTTTGTAAAAATAAAGCTTCTTATCTTGCTGCAGCTATCCCAGTTTGTCTGTCTGATCGGGAAAGGCAAAGCGGTTGGATCAGCAGTCCTCTGGATTAGTGTGTTCCTGTTCAAGGTGCCAAGTTTTGTCGTTGTCATTCAGCATAGCGAGGTATGAGACTAAAGCGTACTTTACACGCAACGACATCGCTAACGAGATGTCGTTGGGGTCACGGAATTCGTGACGCACATCCGGCCTCGTTAGCAACGTCGTTGCGAATGAAACGTACGAACGACCGGTAACTATCAAAATTACTCACCTAATCATTGATCATTGACACGTCGTTCTAATCCCAAATATCGTTGCAGGACGCAGGTTGTTCGTCGTTCCTGAGGCAGCACACATTGCTACGTGTGACACCGGAGGAACGAGAAACAACACCTTACCTGCGTTCTCCGGCAACGAGCTGGGCGTCACTTTCTTTCGGCTGCTCTCCGCCCCCCTTCTATTGGGCGGCTGCTGTGTGACGTTGCTGTGACGCCGCAAGAACCGCCCCCTTAGAAAAGAGGTTGTTCGCTGGCCACAGCGATGTCACTAGGCAGGTAAGTATGTGTGACGGGTATTAGCGATATTGTGCGTCACGGGCAGCGATTTGCCGGTGACGCACAACCGACGGGGGCGGGTGCTTTTACCAGCGACATTGCTAGCGATGTCGCTGCGTGTAAAGCAGCCTTTAGTGTCTGTTCCTGATTAAATCACAGAGACTGTGTACTACGTAGAAAACTACGGTGGAACAGTCATGTACCAAGGCAGCCCTCTCATTATCTTCAAAAAATTGCTTTTATTCCATCATCATCACTCAGTTATATAAAGGCATTTCTTGGAGTTGCATTGTAGCATCTTCTTAATTGGCTCAGCTTTTCTCTTACATAGTGCTGGCATTAACATATATATAGCCTATTGGCTAAATGTTAGTATCCTTTTCACCCAGCTTTAAGAGTCTGGGTGTGACATACACGTCTTAAGCGGGCTTTACACGCTACGATATATCTTACGATATTTCGTCGGTGTCACAGAGTTTGTGACGCACATCCGGCATCGTATGACATATCGTAACATGTGACAGCTACGAGCGAGTGTGAACGAGCAAAAATGCTCACCTTATCGGTGCTTGTTGACACGTCGCTCATTTTCTAAATATCGAACGTTTTTCTGCGCGCCGGTTGTTCATTGTTTCCGAGGCAGCACACATCGCTCCGTGTGACACCCCGGGAACGATGAACTGCAGCTTACCTGGGGCCGCCGGCTATGCGGAAGGAAGGAGGTGGGCAGGATGTTTTACGTGTCCCACTCATCTCCACCCCTCCGAGTCTATTGGCCGGCGACTGTGTGATGTCGCTGTGACGCCGACCGTCCCTCCCCCTTCAGGAATAGGATGTTTGCCGCTCACATCGAGGTCGTTTGGGAGGAAAGTGCGTGTGACGGGGGTCAGTGACTTTGTGCGACACGGGCAACAAGTTGCCCGTGCCGCACAAACGATGGGGGCGGGGGCAGCCTTTAGTTTCACATTCCTGAGCTTTTCTCAGTTTAGATTTAAACAAAGAGATGTGCCTCTTATTTAAAGTAAACAATTATCTTCATGCAATGCATTTCAGGTGGATATTATCCTATATAATGTGAATGTAACTTTGTTTAACATGCCTGATGAAGAGGATTTTATGTACTTGAAACGTGTTGCATGAAGATACAAATAAAGAAAATTCCTTTGGCTTTGACAGCGCTAGTATTATCGCATTTTTTAAAATTTACTTTTAGGCTATGTGCGCACTAGAAAAGTGATTTTTCTCGAGAAAATTTCTTGAGAAACTCCTGGGAGTTGAAGATTACCGCACCTGCGGTAAAAAAAACGCACCAAAACCGCGGGAAAAATGCATGCGTTTTTGCCGCGTTTTTTTCGCAGGTTGGTCCCTGCAGTTTTTTATGCTGTAATTGCAATAAATAATATAGATAATAGATAGATAATCAACAGATAGATAGACAGACAGATAATGGATAGAAGGATAGATAGATAGGTAATAGATGAGAATGACCTATATAATGTCCCACCCTCCTGCATATTATAAGCTGGCATCCTTTAGTGACTTTCATGTGGCACTAAAGGGTGATTAGCTTTATATTTAGTCAAAAAATAAATAAATAATTAAAAGAAAAATGACGTGAGGTCCCCCATATCTTTTGTAGCCAGCTAGGGTAAAGCAGACGGCAGACCACAGTTGGCAGCTTCACCTTGGCTGGTAATCCAAAACAGAGTGCACCCCACGCTGTTATTTAACATTAAATAAATAATTTAAAACAAAACGTGGGGTCCCCCCCAAATTGGATCACCAGCCAAGGTAAAGCAGACAGCTGTGGTCTGGTATTCTCAGACTAGGGAGGTCCACCGTTATTGGACACTCCCCACCCTAAAAATAGCAGGCCACAGCCGCCCCAGAAGTGGCGCATCCATTAGACGTGCCAATCCTGGCGCTTTGCCCCAACTCATCCCATTGCCCTGGTGCGGTGGCAAACGGCGAAATATATGGGGTTGATGCCAGATGTGTAATGTCACCTGACATCAAGCCCTGGGGTTAGTGATGTCAAGCGTCTATCAGATACGTGACATCACGAACCTAGTCAGTAAGAAATAAAAAATAGACAACAAAAAAAGTTTTATTTGAAAAAAACAGTCCCTCTTTCACCAATTTATTGAAAAGAACAATCAATTCCAGGTCCGGCTTAATCCAATAAGGGGGTCCCACAATGATCCATACCATAGTCACTGTCCCAGTCAATGAAGAACAAAATGTTCCCCATTGGCTGGGAGAGCAATGCAGTGACCTGAGCTAACATCAATAGGTCAGCCCAGGTCACTGCAGGGGATGACGAGCACTGACTTCAGGAGGTTAGATGAGATCATTACCTGCTGTGATGGTCTCCTGCACTGCTGCCTTCACCGCTGTCACTGACTTCTATGCCCGCTGCGTTCTCAGCAGTATCGCGAGAGCCCGTGACATCAGCGCTAGTCACAGTCTCAGGCCACCTGCGAGACGGGCATAGAAGGCATTGACAGCGCTGATGTCAGGAGACCAGGAGATCGTCACAGAAGGGAATGATCTCATCTAACCTGACAGCACTCGTCATCCCCGCGGCTGCCAGCACTGCAGCGTGAGAAGCTGCTGATACTGCGGGCAGACACTAACACTACATTGCAGGCAGCTGCGGGGCTGGAGTGGGACACAGACTACACGGGCGCCTGACGGAGGTCACACGGAAGTGCTTCTGTGCGGCGTCCAGGGAGTGTGATGTGTGTATACTCTGCTTCGCTTCCTCTTCCTGTCACAATGACATCACTTCCCTGCAAATCGCCGGCAGTGATGAACATTACCGCAGGTAAACCGCGGCTATACCGAGGGTATACCGCACATCATTTGCTACCTGCGGTATATTATATATTTCGCGATTACATTATAGTGAATGGAGTGAAATACCGCAGGTACCTGCGGAAAAGAAGTGACATGCACAGTTTCTCAAGAAATTTTCTCAAGAAATTCTGCAGAAAGAATTTTCTTGAGAAAAAAAACGCAGTGTGCGCACAGCTATTTTTTTTCCAATAGGTTTTGCTGGGACATGTCTGCAGAAAGGTTACAAACATTTCTCAAGAAATTTCTGCAGCAAAACCGCGGGTAAAAACGCAGTGTGGCTCCCTAGGGGAACCAGCCGTGGCTCCAGTCCATGTGAACATCAAAGTTGTGCCTGATAACTATTACAGGTGAGCCGTTCCGTAAAGGGATCACAACACCTAAGGCTATGTTCACACTAGAAAAATGATTTTTCTTAAGAAATTTCTTAAGAAATTTCTTAAGAGTGCACCTGTGTTAAAAAACGCACCAAAAACGCACTTGCGTTTTTGCCGCGTTTTCGGTGCGTTTTTGGTGCGTTTTCGGTGCGTTTTTGGTGCGTTTTCGGTGCGTTTTTACCGCTGGTTGCTCCCTGCGTTATTGTGCCAATTATATATGGCAAAAAACGCAGTTAGCTGCAGAAAAGAAGTGACATGCTCATTCTTTTTCTTAAGAAAATCTACTGAAAGAATTTTCTTAAGAAAAAAACGCAGCGTGCGCACAGCTAATTTTTTTTGCCATAGGTTTTGCTGGGGAATGTCTGCAGAAAGGTTACAAGAATTTCTCAAGAAATTTCTGCAGCAAAAACGGACCAAAAACGGACCAAAAACGCAGGTGAAAAACGCAGTGTGTGAACATAGCCTAAAAGTGTACTGATTCACCCATTGGAGCATCTCTGCCACTATTTCTTTATCTTAAAATAAACAATGGAATACATTATATAGGAAGAAGAAATAAACACAGACACACACTCAAAATGGAGTTGAGATAATCATTATACCTAGATCCTGCTCTCACAAGCACATTTTAATGGGAGCTGTAGAGATAGCAGAGTGCTGTGCTGGGCTTGGATGGCAAGACACGGATGTGAAATCCGGTCTCAGGATGATAATTGACCAAATGATTTGTTAAAATGATTGTTTACGGTAAGTGCCCTGTGTAACCATCTGCAGCTACTGAACAACAAATTATTCAGTTTTTTGCTTGTTTATTGTCAGTTGCTTTTTTTATGCAGACATAAACATTAGCATTTGATGGCGACGCATCCCATTGTGTTGACTGACATATACCATGAGAGCAGTAAGGAAGATTAGTCACAATCATTGCAGCAGATAAAATCAATGATAATGTGCAACCTTCAAAGAAACCAGTTATGTAAGAAAATGCTATTAACCTGCAGATATGGGATTATTCTGTAGGTTAATAGTGTTCTGAGGTCACACTGTAGACCCGCTGCTGGTAGGAAATGTTATTCCTCCTGGCAGCCTCTGACTTTTAGCCATAAGAGCGCGGTGGGCGTAGTTTCAGTCACCGCTCTTGCATAGTGAGTGGCGGCTGTAACTGCACCCTGGCACTGACTGACAGCTGGGTGTGTATTGATGAGCTCATTGTCAGTGGTGACTCAAACTACGCTGAATGCGCCCTTGTGACTGAAAGCCTGAGGCCGCCCGGAGGAATAAAGTTCATTTCTTCCCTGCATTGGGGCTTTCAGTGCAGCGGTTGCACAGCATAAGAACACTATTAACCTGCAGTTAAACACTATATCTGCAGCCTTCTAGTGTTATTTTTTACCTGTCAGGTTCCTTTTAATTCTTGTTACAGGAAATTTATCTATCACTGCAAAAGGGACCCTCACTGCTGTATTTTATCACAATGAGCAAGCAGAGCGAGCCTTTTATCTACAGTATATGAATAACCGGAATCAAAACACTGAGCATCATATATCAGGGTGCACTAAATAAAATTGCCGTCGGAAGGGCAAAGGGGTTAACTTAAAGAGACCATTAGTCTTTTAAATGCTTAGCATCTACTTTAAACTGCCTGGTCACTCCTCTCGACACCTGAAAGCGCTCACCATGAGAGATGGCTAATGTGCTAATTACCCAGAACCCAAACATCCCCACTGTAAACAGGCGAGAGATGTATTTATAATAAATCAGTTTTATGACCTTGTGATGGGAGGATAGCGCTGGAGTTTATGTTTGAAAGACCTCACAATGCTTTGTGGCAGCTGTATTCTTTTGTTCTCATCCAGAGCTGTGGAGGAGGAGGAGGACGACAGCAGAGTATTGCTTATCAAGTCTATAGTGTATATGGAGGCTTATTAAACTCATGCGTTAATCCAATGTTTTAACATGATTGCATTTTGCAGCCTGGAGATAATTGTAAACTGGGGAGAATAAAAGAAATAAAAAGAACCTAAATGTAATACTCCCTATTATTTTTTTATCCATCGAGCGCAGTACTGTGACATGTACAAATGTTAATGCCATGATAGTGTATAATACCATGGATTCCAGCTATTTAGTGACAGTTTGCATACTACAAGTTTGTTGGTCTATCCATCCAATCATCTGTCCATCAAACAAGAGAGTGCTCCAGTAAATTACCACCATCAGGCCTCCTTAAAGGGAATCTGTCACCAGGTTTTTGCCATCTAATCTGAGTGCAGCATAATATACTATTGATAAATCACTGTTTAATCAGCAGTAGATTATCATTAGAGCACTACTTGGCGTGCTGGCAGGTAGTCCAGCATATTCATGAGCTCTATATAACTGCTAGATCTGCAGCAGATAAAATAGTGATTTTTTTCAAAATCACAACAAACAGCTCAGTAAGTGACACATCACTGGAATCAGGGACTCCATCTCTACATTATGCTGCTCCCAGATGGGGGAGCAAAAACCTGTTGACCGACTCCCTTTAATTCACACATAAGCTGGCCGTACATGAGAGAGCTATTGGCTGATCGTTGGTTTGGCATACAGTCATCTCCCTCGACTCCCCCATACACGTGAGCACTCGGCTCGGCCAAACATTCATGTGTTTTCAATGGAGAGCGAGGATAAAGCTGCTGCCGGGACATTATCGAAAACAAAAATGATCGACCTGAATGTTCTTTTTTTTAATTTTTTGCTTGTAAACATTTTTTTTTATTATTTTCTTTGCAAACATTTTTTGTTGGTATTTTTAACTACGGTATATTTGCAACAGTTGTGTTTCTGGTATTTTTCATAACCCATAAAAAAGTCTATTGGAAAAATGCCAGAATATTGCTGTGCCAGAGAATTCTATGCTTTAATAGGAGAAGCCACTCAGCACCTCCATCCCCCCAAATTTGATAACCCTAAACACCCCTTAAATAAAAAAACGCATTGTTTGTAGTGCTTGCTATTATTATTATTATTTATTTTGACGCTATTAATTCCATGGCGCTTTACAATTGAAAAAGGTATACATAAAAACTAGTACAACAATCATTAACAGTACAAACCAGACTAGTACAGGAGGAGAGAGGACCCTGCCCATAAGGGCTCACAGTCTACAGGTATTTCAGTTTCTTTATAAATGTGCACATAACATCTTGCTGCACAAAAAAAAATCTACAAAAATGAAGTGATTGACAAGGTGTTTTTTCTCACAGTCAAAGACAAAAGTTATTGAAGGGATATGAGAAATACAAATTAAGGAAGGACCTATACTTCTCCCTTTCTAATTATTGTCGATTTCACTTCTGGCTCAACAAAAAACCTCTTCACAAAAAAAAGCACCTATGGCCGCATTTTTCATGGTTATGTTTTTTGTGTTTGGGGTTTTTTAATACCTGCAGCCAGGTGGTACATTTAAGTATTTAGTGAAGTGTAGTGAGCACAACATTAAATGCATTTTGGTCTGTGGTATTTTGATGTTTATTTTATTTTTACTGTTTTTCCTCTAGACTTTCTTCTCACAATTAGAAGACCCCAATATCTATAACTAGCTTTGTCTCTATCAAATAATTTCTAAATATTACTGGGGTAAAACGTATAACATAATCCTATTAAAAAAGAGGGAATGAGACTAAAGGCCGCTTTACACGCAGCGACATCGCTAGCGATCGCACCCGTCACAGGCAAATCTCTGCCCTTGGCGAACAATATCGCTAGTACACGTCACACGTACATACCTTACTAACGACGTCGCTGTGGCCGTCGAACAAACTCTTTTTTAAGGGGGAGGTTCGTGCGGCATCACAGCGACGTCACACAGCGGCCCGCCAATAGAAGCGGAGGGGCGGAGAGCAGCCGCATTAATGTCACTCCCACCTCGTTGCCGGAGGAAGCAGGAACGCTGTTGTTCGTCGTTCCCGGGGTGTCACACGTAGCGATGTGTGCTGCCTCAGGAACGACGAACAACCTGCGTCCAAAAATGAGCATATTTGGAAAGTAACGACGTGTCAACAATCAACGATTTTTGCCGTTTTTTGGATTGTTAGCAGTTGCTCGTAGGTGTCACACGCAACAACGTCGCTAATGATGCTGGATGTGCGTCACGAATTCCGTGATCCCAGCGATATCTCGTTAGCGATGTCGTTGCGTGTAAAGCGGCCTTAAGTCTGGAGAAGGATATCTTGCACCTTATTACAAATCAATATATATTTATAACTAGAAGGTGGCCCGATTCTACGCATCGGGTATTCTAGAATTTACGTATTGTGTAGTTCATGTATGATTTTTGTTATATATATATATATATATATATATATATATATATATATATAGATGTTGTTGTGTGTAGTTACCAAGTGTTTGTGTAGGGCGCTGTACATGTTCTGGGTGTTGTCTGGGTGTGATGGGGGGTGAGAGCGGTGTTGTTTGTGTGTTGCGTTGTTTGTGGAGCGCTGTGTGTCTGTAGCGTTGTGTGTGTGTTGCGCAGTTTGTGTGTGTGTGGTGTGTTTTGGGGGGAGGTATGTTTTGTGCAATGTGCGTGTTGTGCGGTATGTGCGTATATTTGTGTGTGCAGCGTTGTCTGTGTGTGTGTCTGTGTAGGGCAGTTGTTTGTGGTTCCCAGTGTGTGAGTGTGGTGTGGTGTGTTGTGCAGTGCGCGCGTGTGTGTGTGTGTGTTGGGGGGAGGTGTGCACTTCCCATCGTGCTCCATCCCCCATGCAGCGCACTCCCCATCGTGCTCCATCCCGTATGCTGCGCACCCCCCATCGTGCTCCATATCCCATCCTGCGCACTCCCAAACGTGCTCCATCCGCCATGCTGCGCACTCCCAAACGTGCTCCATCCGCCATGCTGCGCACTCCCCATCGTGCTCCATCCCCCATGCTGCGCACTCCCAAACGTGCTCCATCCGCCATGCTGCGCACTCCCCATCGTGCTCCATCTCCCATGCTGCGCACTCCCAAACGTGCTCCATCCGCCATGCTGCGCACTCCCAAACGTGGTCCATCCGCCATGCTGCGCACTCCCAAACGTGCTCCATCCGCCATACTCCGCACTCCCCATCGTGCTGCATCCTCCATGCTGCGCACTCCCAAACGTGCTCCATCCGCCATACTCCGCACTCCCCATCGTGCTGCATCCCCCATGCTGCGCACTCCCAAACGTGCTCCATCCGCCATGCTGCGCATTTCCAAACGTGCTCCATCCGCCATGCTGCGCACTCCCAAACGTGCTCCATCCGCCATGCTGCGCACTCCCAAACGTGCTCCATCCGCCATGCTGCGCACTCCCAAACGTGCTCCATCCGCCATGCTGCGCACTCCCAAACGTGCTCCATCCGCCATGCTGCGCACTCCCAAAGGTGCTCCATCCGCCATGCTGCGCCAGCATCAGCCTCTCTACCTGCAGCATCAGCCTCTCTCCTCTCAGCATCAGCCTCTCTGTCCCCAGCATCAGCCTCTCTGTCTCCAGCATCAGCCTCTCTGTCCCCAGCATCAGCCTCTCTGTCGCCAGCATCAGCCTCTCTGTCGCCAGCATCAGCCTCTCTGTCCCCAGCATCAGCCTCTCTGTCCCCAGCATCAGCCTCTCTGTCCCTAGCATCAGCCTCTGTCCCCAGCATCAGCCTCTCTGTCCCCAGCATCAGCCTCTCTGTCCCCAGCATCAGCCTCTCTGTCCCCAGCATCAGCCTCTGTCCCCAGCATCAGCCTCTGTCCCCAGCATCAGCCTCTCTGTCCCCAGCATCAGCCTCTCTGTCCCCAGCATCAGCCTCTCTGTCTCCAGCATCAGCCTCTCTGTCCCCAGCATCAGCCTCTCTGTCCCCAGCATCAGCTTCTCTGTCCCCAGCATCAGCCTCTCTGTCTCCAGCATCAGCCTCTCTGTCCCCAGCATCAGCCTCCCGCAGCATCAGCCTCTCTGTCCCCAGCATCAGCTTCTCTGTCCCCAGCATCAGCCTCTCTGTCCTCAGCATCAGCTTCTCTGTCCCCAGCATCAGCCTCTCCGTGTCCAGCATCAGCCTCTCTGTCCTCAGCATCAGCTTCTCTGTCCCCAGCATCAGCCTCTCTGTCCCCAGCATCAGCCTCTCTGTCCCCAGCATCAGCCTCTCCGTGTCCAGCATCAGCCTCCCCATCCCAGCCTTCCCCAGGATCAGCCTCTTTCCTCTCAGCCTCCTCCAGCACGCCGTGCTCCTCTGCCGACACTCACAGATCCGATCGCATACACTCACACACACCCACACACACCCACCCGATCGCATACACTCACACACACCCGATCGCATACACTCACACACAAAGACACACACACTGACGATATTGCACATACGCGCTGATACTCACAACATCTGGGGATATCACATGCTTCTGGCCATGTGATCCCCCGGCAGGTCCTGGAAGCTCACAACAGCACAGTATCGCCGCCGAGAAGCAAGCGATATCCCAGGATGTTGTGAGTATGTGGATGCGATGTGATGTGTGAGGTGTGTGTGAGTGTGATCTGATTTGTGTGTGTATGTGTGTGTGTGTGTGCTGTTATGTGTGTGTATGTTCCGCAGCTGCAGGACCTTGATGTGTGGATGCGATGTGATGTGTGTGTGAGGTGTGTGTGAGAGTAAGTGTGAGCCGGTGTACACTGGTAACTATGATACACATCGGGTAACTAAGGGACCTTAGTTACCCGATGTGTATAATGGTTACCAGCGTTCACGGCATCCGTCAAGATCCCAGCATCGCAAGGTTATGTCTGGCGCTGCCGGGATCCTGACGGAGCCGGTGTAGAAGCAAGCGATATCCCAGCATGTTGTGATGTGTGAGAGTGAGTGTGAGAGTGAGTGTGATCTGATGTGTGTGTGTACTCACCTGGGAATCGGAGCTCCGTGTCAGTTGGGCCAGAGCGAGCGTGCATTGCGTGAGGGGGGCGGGGCCTGCAGAGAGCCGGGGCGAGAGGCCAATCCGTGTGGGGGGGCGGGGCCATGGCGAGCCCAGCGGCCAATCAGCTTTGTGTCACCGTAAGGACACAATTTCGGAGCATGACATACAGACAGACAGATAGACAGACAGATAGACAGACAGACAGACAGACAGACAGAATAAGGCAATTATATATATAGATTAGCTGTTTTGCTGTTAATTATACATCAAATTTCCAACCTAGAACATTTTTGTGTTCTTTATATCCACCATGACAACTTGGGAAACGGAACCCACTTACCAGAAATTGTACGCATCATTAAATGTGCGGCCATGCAAACAAATTGTCCAAGTTGGATTGATTCTACAAATAATGGCTTTGGGCTCAATTACCAGATAGGATCAGATCACCTCCAATCACCAGATACGCTTTCAGCTGTAGAAATTACATTTCCATGGTTTCAGTCCCATTCATCTACTTGGCGGTCAGTTGATAAGTACAGCTTTGGGCTGAGGAGTAATCTCATGCTTTTTATGATCGCTAAATATTGACTTTTAACCAGTGATTTTCTGGTTCCCGGAGGTGGAATAAAAAAGTGTCTATGAAAGAGGGGTCTATTCCATAGGTGTTGGGGCAGGTGGATTCTGCCTAAAAATATCACATATTAAATAATACTGTCCACAAAACTGTCCTCAATTTTTCATATTACAACAACCCAATTTTTTATTTTTTTTTCTAAAATTGACAAAACCATGTTATTTTATTTTTTTTTAATGTCTTCAGCTCAACTGATCTATAGAAATTGACGGCTAGCTCATGTCTGTTTCCAAGAATAAATTTATAAATAGTATATGTGAAAAAAACTTTTAGGAAGAAAGGTAAAATCATTCTAACGTTCTAAAAATTAGGAATGTAAAAACTGCACATTTAATTCTATACAAAAAGTGACTTTATGTCAAACAAAGAAAATAGGAAATGGTCAAATAGACAGAGCAGTAGAATATAACACTGCCTTTTTCTGTATATCATACAACTATTTCAAATAGCACAACTCATAGTTGCACAAATATGTTGTGACTTTTGCTGTTTTTAGGCTATGACCGCACTTTGCGTCGTGCTACTTGCAGTTCAGAACGCACGTTTTGGCATTAATTGATTTAGCCAAAGTTGCCCTTTTAAGAAATTTAGCCCTAAAAACGCATGCGTATTTACTGCGTTTTAGATGCGTTTTCAGCGCTTTTTACATGCTTTTCCCCTTGCGTTTTGACAGATGCGTTTTGAACATCAAGACACTGCTAAATAAAGATTAAATAGTCAAACAGAATGAAAAAAGAGAAAAAAAGCAAAACATATATAATTTTTGATTTAATAAAGAAAATAGTAATATTTCATGAAATTATAGCGGCTTTATAATATTTATTGCTAAAATAGCAATAAAATCATAATTTTCAGTAATTTAATTGTCGGACTATGTGTATGTAAAGGAATATATTATTCCATTATTTTAATGTCTGAAAAGCATGCGTTTTTGAAGTCAAAAACACAGTGTTTCTGCACCTAAAAAGCATGTAAGATGCTGGAATTTTGAGGTTTGTTGCTTTTTGATACTTCTCTTTGACTTCAATGGTAGCAAAACGCTGCAGAAATGGCAAAAACAATTGACATGCTGCTTCTTTGAACGCTTGGTTTTTTCCACAAATTATACAAATTAAACGCAACGTTTTGAAACGCAAATTGCGATCAGGAAATCGTCATTTTCCATAGACTATCATGGAAAATCAAAACGCCTGCCTTTTGGCATGAAAACGCTGCAGCTCAAAACGCTGTTGAAACGCAGGTAAAACCGCAAAGTGCGGTCATACCCTTACACCAGTTCTGGTCAACTTAGTATAGTGGGTGATGTTTGGCTGGCAAATTCATCATAATTTACTTCTCAAGCGTGTTCTAAATTGCCATTTACATCAACTGTAGACCATGAGTGGCGCACACCTCTTTATGAGTTTTCCGCATTTTACTAGACCGCATTTAACATCAAGATTTGTGTGCAAAATATCAGTCTTAAAGAATTGGGTCCTTTGCGTTTTATGTAGTAGCTACCAGACCATGGGACTTAAAGGAATGTCAAACATTATTTACAATTCCAGCTCAGTAATGAAAATGAGTCCAAGGATGATTTCAGTACAACAAAACTGTATATCTGAAGCTGGCTGTGCGGCCACATTAAATTTTCGATTAAAGTAAAGGTGCTGCTATGTAATCATGAAACGGAAGGATGTGGATTTTTTGGAAGCTGGAAGTTTTGCTAGCGAGGCTTTGTTTCATATAGAAAGTGAGTCAAACCCCAGAAAATCGTGCCTGCATTTTTATCCTCAACTTTAATAAATGCTTGACATAAATCAAGCCATTTTGTATTACCTAATGTTGCAGTCATTGAATTAATCATCATCATATAGAAGTCAGCGCTGGAAATGTGAATGCCGTTTTATTAGACACAGTCTGCGCCATATGCACATAAAGCACATGTGATGTGTCATCTGATATTATAAAGCAATAACTTCATAAACATAAAATACACAATTCACAACATATGTGCTCCACAAGCTGAAAATGCCCTTCTAAATGGTAAAAAAAAAAAGAATCTTTACGAGTTGCATGTTTGACATTTCATTATATCCCTATTTCACATCGCTACATTTTAACATTGGCTACAAGAGCCTGGAAAATGTCCTAAGTAGTTCTCTGTAAGGCTATGTGTGCACGTTGCCTTTTTTTGTGACCACAAAGATGCAGCGTTTTTGGCCGCTAAAAACCGTGCAAAAATGCACCCGTGGTAAAAAAAGCATGCGTTTTTGCGCGTTTTACCGCATTTTTGTTGCTGCATTTTTTTCTACTGTATTGCATGGGTGAAAAACGCTGGCAAAAACACAGAAAGAATTGACATCTTCATGGTCACCACAAAAAAGCACCTGAAATAAAACTGCACTGTGCGGACAGCAAAAATGAAAACTCAGAGACCTTGCTCAGGAAGCAAAGTCATGCAGTTTTAAGACCAAAAACACACCCGAAAAATGCACCGTGCACACATAGCCTAACCGTTGGATTGCTGAATGGAGGTTTGCATATATAATTCATGGAAGATGTTTTTTCTCTGTTTATTAGATAAATAAATGTTTGCAAAAATTCACTGTGTGATAAAGTAATCTGTCTGTTGAAGAAGTTCTAATGTTTTGTAGATCACAGACAATACTGTCATATGAAAAAGTTTGAGCACCCCTATCAATGTTAACCTTTTTTCTTTATAACAATTTGGGTTTTTGCAGCAGCTATTTCAGTTTCATATATCTAATAACTGATGGACTGAGTAATATTTCTGGATTGAAATGAGGTTTATTGTACTAACAGAAAATGTGCAATCCGCTTTTAAACAAAATTTGACCGGTGCAAAAGTATGGGTACCCTTATCAATTTCTTGATTTGAACACTCCTAACTACTTTTTACTGACTTACTAAAGCACTAAATTGGTTTTGTAACCTCATTGAGCTTTGAACTTTATAGGCAGGTGTATCCAATCATGAGAAAAGGTATTTAAGGTGGCCACTTGCAAGTTGTTCTCCTATTTGAATCTCCTATGAAGAGTGGCATCATGGGCTCCTCAAAACAACTCTCAAATGATCTGAAAACAAAGATTATTCAACATAGTTTTTCAGGGGAAGGATACAAAAAGTTGTCTCAGAGATTTAAACTGTCAGTTTCCACTGTGAGGAACATAGTAAGGAAATGAAAGAACACAGGTACAGTTCTTGTTAAGCCCAGAAGTGGCAGGCCAAGAAAAATATCAGAAAGGCAGAGAAGAAGAATGGTGAGAATAGTCAAGGACAATCCACAGACCACCTCCAAAGACCTGCAGCATCATCTTGCTGCAGATGGTGTCACTGTGCATCGGTCAACAATACAGCGCACGTTGCACAAGGAGAAGCTGTATGGGAGAGTGATGCGAAAGAAGCCGTTTCTGCAAGCATGCCACAAACAGAGTCGCCTGAGGTATGCAAAAGCACATTTGGACAAGCCAGTTACATTTTGGAAGAAGGTCCTGTGGACTGATGAAACAAAGATTGAGTTGTTTGGTCATACGAAAAGGCGTTATGCATGGAGGCAAAAAAACACGACATTCCGAGAAAAGCACTTGCTACCCACAGTAAAATTTGGTTCCATCATGCTTTGGGGCTGTGTGGCCAATGCCGGCACCGGGAATCTTGTTAAAGTTGAGGGTCGCAAGGATTCAACTCAGTATCAGCAGATTCTTGAGAATAATGTGCAAGAATCAATGACGAAGTTGAAGTTACGCAGGGGATGGATATTTCAGCAAGACAATGATCCAAAACACCGCTCCAAATCTACTCAGGCATTCATGCAGAGGAACAATTACAATGTTCTGGAATGGCCATCCCAGTCCCCAGACCTGAATATCATTGAAAATCTGTGAGATGATTTGAAGCGGCTGTCCATGCTCGGCAACCATCAAACTTAACTGAGCTGGAATTGTTTTGTAAACAGGAATGGTCAAATATACCTGGATCCAAGAACTCATTAAAAGCTACAGGAAGCGACTAGAGGCTGTTATTTTTGCAAAAGGAGGATCTACAAAATATTAATGTCACTTTTATGTTGAGGTGCCCATACTTTTGCACCGGTCAAATTTTGATTAAATGCGGATTGCACATTTTCTCTTAGTACAATAAACCTCATTTCAATCCAGAAATATTACTCAGTACATCAGTTATTAGATATATGAAACTGAAATAGCTGTTGCAAAAACCCAAATTGTTATAAAGAAAAAAGTTTAACATTAATAGGGGTGCCCAAACTTTTTCATATGACTGTATAACAAGTGATGTATTAAAGGGATCTCTCAGCAGGACATTTAGCCCTTTCTAAGACAAATTCAGCAATACTTATTCATGGCCAATCCGTTCCTCTGTTATTAGGAAATCAGCATTTGAATTTACAGTGAAACCTTGCTTAATGAGAACAATCCGTTCTGGGACTGTGGTTATTAACCAAGTTACTCGTTCAGCAAAGCAAGATTTTTCATAGGAAATCATTGCAATGCAGACAATTCGCTCCACAACTTGTTAAATGTCTCATCCTGGTCCCCTATTGTATCACTCCACACATGCACAAACACACACAAACACGTACAAACACACACAAAACTCAGACAAAAACACACACGCACACACACATATTATGCTCACCTTACCTTCCTTTCTATCACCGGTCTCCTGGGACTTGCTGTTCTCTGGTACAGGGCCGGGCTGTGTATCGGGTAACCATGATGACGAGGGAGGAACTTCCGCACCCAGAGTGCTGACGTCAAAGGCAGAGCCGCTTGCCTATGATTGGTCAGCGCGCTGCTCTTGAGTAGCGTCTGACAGCGGAAGTTCCTGCCTCATTACTGATGGTTACTGATACACAGCCTGGAGCGGCGAACTACAGGACCCAGGAGGCCGGCGATGGAACGAAAGGTACACATATTATGCTCACCTTAACTTCCGTTCCATCGCCGGCCTCCTGGATCTTATAGTTCGCTGTGAGGATTCCTCCCTCGTCGCGATGCACCGGCGAACTACAAGAACCTGAGTCCGGCAATGGAACGGAAGGTAAGGTGAGCATAATACTGTATGTGCGTGCGTGCGTGCTTGTGTGTGCGTGTGTGTGTTTGTGTGTGTTTGTGTTGACTGCAAGAGCGGGTCAGTGCGCGGTGGATGTACGGAACCGGAACTGTGTGCGTTGAGGATTTTGCTCGTACAGCAAAGCTTTCTCGTAAAATGAGTTACAAATTTACAGAAAGCTTTGCTTGTTAAGCGAAATTCTCGTTAAGTGGGTTACTCGTTAAGCGAGGTTCCACTGTATATGCAAATAAGGCTTAAGAGCTATGGTAGGTCTGAAGCCTCTGTCACTCCAACTCTATTTCCCATCAGAAGCCTCTCCCTGCTTAATTTATGCCTTCTTTGCCTGAGGACACACAACATAAGTGCCATGAAACAGGAGAAGCCGTCGCTGGACGAGGAATAGAGTTGGAGTGACAGAGGCTTAAGAACTGTTACAGCTCTTCAGCCTCATTTGTATATCAATTCAAACTCTGATTTCTCTGTAAATGAGAACCAGCCTAACAATGTAAAGATTTTGCTGGACTCGTCTTTGAAAGAGCTACATGCGCCTATAAATAGTTTTGAGGGTGAAGTGAGATATTCCATTATCCTTTAGATAGTCACATGTCTCCTTTGGACCCCAAGCGAGTTTACTTTAGTCATATTTCCGCAAGTATGGAAGGAAGGTAACCGTTCATTTCATTAGCTACATAGGTTTAGGGACCTTACTTCCTCAGTTCCATCGCGAGATGTGGCATCGACTACACATGTCACAATAACCCCACTCTTTACATCTCTGGCAAAAATTAAGAGACCACTGCAAAATTGTCAGTTTTCCTGATATTTCTCTTTATAGGTATATTTTTGAGTAAAATGTAAATTATTCTTTTATTCTATAAACTACTGACAACATCTTCGATTTTCCAAGCAATAAATTTTGTATTTATTTCCGGAAAATGAGAAATGGTTAAAAGAACAAAAAATTGCATTGCTTTCAGACCTCAAATAATGCAAAGAAAACAGGTTCATATTCATTTAGAAACAACAATACTAATGTTTTAACTCAGGAAGAGTTCGTTCAGAAATCAATATTTTGTGGAATAACCATGATTTTTAATCACAGCTTTGATGCGTCTCGGCTGCTTTCCACCAGGCTGTCACACTGCTTTTGGGTGACCTTGTGCCACTCCTGGTGCAAAAATGTAAGCAGTTCTTTGTTTGATGGCTTGTGACTATCCATCTTCCTCTTGATTACATTCCAGAGGTTTTCAATGTGGGTCAGGTCTGGAGATTGGGCTGGCCATGACAGGGTTTTGATGTGGTGGTCCTTCATCCACACATTAATTGACTTAGCTGTGTGCCATGGCGCATTGTGCTGCTGGAAAAAACAGTCCTCAGAGTTGGGGAACATTGCCTGAGCAGAAGGAAGCAACTGTTTTTCCAGGATAACCTTCTATGCGGCTTGATTCATACATCATGCGCAAAGTTTAATCTGTCTCTGACTTGATTGGAGATCTCCTTGCTTTGGTCTTAATTGTTTGCAGTCTCTGTGGCCTTTCAGAAAAGGTGCGTACATACTGACAGACCACGGGACACTTAGATGGCAGACAGGCGGACCTCATTTCACTAAGCATGTGACTTACGAAGGTAATTGCTTGCATCAGAAATTTTTAGGGACTTCATAGCAAAAGGGTTAAATATATATGCAAATAGTATTTTTTTTTATTTTATCCCATAAATTCATTTTCTGCCTTTATTTTTCCAACTTATCTTCCCCAACGTAGACTATTAACGCTGATGCAGTGCACACAAATTGGATAGCAAAAATATTTAAATACAGGTTGTAATGTACCAAAATAGGTAAGAGGTTAATGGGGTGAATACTTTTGCAAGGCACTGTATGTATATAAACACATCCTTTTTTTTACTGAAATGTAAAATACTTTTATTAAATTGGGTGTATTGAAAAAGGTTGCACTGTTTATTGACGTCTGCAGAATGGGTAATAAGAGACTGTCAGTGAGTTTGTTATATTGGGAGAGTTTAAAAATAAAAAAAAACTTAACCCAAAGGTTTCCTTTAAAAGGGTAGGTTTAGCAAAGGTCTGACCAAATTATATCACTTATAGTCTAGTGATAACTGGTAGTGAAATGGTTTTAGAGGGAACCGGTCACTAGGTTTTTCCCTTATGAGCTGAGGCCAGCACCAATGAGCTCTTATATACAGCGTTCTAGAATATTGAATATACAGTATGAGCCATGCAGACATGCAGTTTTGGGGTAGTTATATTGAGTTAAAGAGGAAGACTTTTTATTTCTCCAAGCTGGATCCAGCATGGTGATTAGTGCCAAGATGCTTTCCCTCTTCTCTGCTGTCAGCAGGCTGTCAATCCAGCAAGGAATGGTCGGGAGAGATGTGCTTATTAGTCCCGATACCTGGCATATACTGCCTAACGATCGTTGTCCATGGTAGTACATATCTAGCACAATGCTGTATCTCAGATGCCCCTGCCTAGAAATGTCACTAGAGTGATGCAAGGAGTCCTGGTTGGACTTAATTTAGGAGATCCTCATGACTGAATATGTCTGCTTTTTATGACCCTCTTTCAGTGTGGCATTATCCACCGAGCACATGTAAATGTTACGAATTGCATGTTGTACAGACCTAGTAAACTATACCCATATGTTTCATACCACATCTCATGGAAAATAAATCTTCACTTATAATCAGGGAATATTTTTCTTCTAAATGGTGCTTCTGTCATGTTTCCATGTGAAGTTTCGGCATGGCATTCTCGGTTGGACATATTTCATGCTAATGAGTTGCTGTCCTGGCAGGCACAACTTAGAAAAAGAGGAAGGAAAATAAACTAGCATTTCAGATAGCATTTTGAATGTGAAATATTTTAAGTGCGCTAGGAAATTATTTACATGTTTTCCTGTCTTAAGCCAACAAAGAAAAAATAAGCAAGTAAAAACATGTCTCCTGCTGCCGCTCAGTGCACATCTACACTATGCAAAACCTTTGATTTGCTGTCCCTCTAAGAAGGTTAAAACCAGTGATCATGCACAGGAATTTCTAATGAGTTATCTTGAAGATGTGTCTTTTTTTTTTTTTTTTTATAAGCCACATTCCCATTGTCATGTAGATGACCCTTTTTCCATTGCAATCTCCCTGATACTGGCCAGATTGCCATTTTAATCAAAGTGCAAACCCATCATTTTTGGTTGTACTAAGTGCAAACCCATCATTTTTGGTTGTACTTCACCGTACTGTAATGCGAGCAGGAGTGGACCCACTGGGCACAGAACTGGCTTACCTAAGGGGTGTGACTAAGCGACTACCTCTTCTTCACTAGAACCTCTGATGGTGAGGGTAGGTTTGCGCTGAAAGGTAGCCATCAGGTGCTACTCAGGGAGACACGGTACTGCGACAGCTAACCCCAGGGGTAGGGAATACCTGTACAGGCACAGCTGCAGAATACCGGTACAGGCACAGCTGCAGAATACCGGTACAGGCACAGCTGCAGAATACCGGTACAAGCACAGCTGCAGGCAGGTACAGTCTCTGGTGCAAACAGGTGCAACCGGGATGGCTGATGCATCTGAATGGCTGGGAACGGCAGGGATGTAGGATTCGGCTGATATGGCAGGAGTAGCTGTGACAGTTGGTATGGCAGGTACTGACAGGTGCAGCAGGTTCGGCTAGTACAGCAGGCACAGATGGTACAGCAAGTACAGCAAGTACAGTGAGTTCTAAGACACAGATACATATTGCCAACAACAGTTTAAGGTACAGAACATGGGAACGGTTCCTGAACAACTAGCAACGCTAGTTTAAGTATAGACCACATTGCCCAGGCATCTCTCATAAGAGGAGGGTGCCTTAAATACCTAGGTACCTCTCACCCACAGACAGAGAGGCACTTCCGGGTTAGGGAACGCTGACCCTGTAAGAATAGGTGTGTGCGCCCTAAGCTTACTCTCAGGAGACCTGCGTGGCGCGTGCAGGCCCTGGCAGTCAGCGGCAAGGACCGGTGACACAGAAGCTACTGCTGGGCAGCTGGGAGGGTAAGTGTACCAGTGTCTCCAGGGAAAGTGGGCAAAACAGTGCGGGGATGCCAGTAATAATTACAGGTAGCTCTTTGCAGCAGTTCCTCACCTCTTGCAAAGGTCTTTATTAACAGTTACACTGACGAGTAAAAGAGTAAGAATGGCATTACACGGGACAATATATCGTGCGATCGCATGAGCAATTTGTTGCCCATGGCGCACAAAGTCGTTGACCCCGTCACACATACTTACCTCCCGAACGACCTCGCTGTGGGCGGTGAACATCCTCTTCCTGAAGGGGAAGGGACGTTCGGCGTCACAGCGACGTCACACAGCGGCCGCCCAATAGAAGCGGAGGGGTGGAGATGAGCGGGACGTAACATCCCGCCCACCTTCTTCCTTCCTCATTGCCGGCGGGACACAGGTAAGCTGTGTTCGGCGTTCCCGGGGTGTCACACGGAGCGATGTGTGCTGCCTCGGGAACGATGAACAACCGGCATTCAGAAGGAGGAACGACTTTATGAAACCGAACGACGTGTCAACGAGCAACGATAAGGTGAGTATTTTTGCTCGTTCGCAGTCGTTCGTAGCTGTCACATGCTACAATATCTCTATCGATGCCGGATGTGCGTCACGGAATCCGTGACCCCGACGACATATCCCCCGATATATCGTAGCGTGTGACGCCGCCCTAACAGTGTTTTGAACTTTTGATTTTAAGGCTTCATAGACCATTAGTATATTAGATATAGTAGAATACAGGAATTCATAATATACATTATGAGGATTACAAAGTGACTAAGATCACCATATAGTACATTATTGAAAAAGATCTGACTTAGTCAGGAGTATATAAATTATTAATAAAGGCTGAAATGCACACAGTTTTTGAGAAAATACAAAAAGTATTTATTATTATGCGTGACACATAAAGGACATACACAGACAATGATGGTTTAAAATCAACACAGCCGAAAAAATGGGTGGTGTGACAGAGGATGGAGCTAATAATATATTTGCAAATTGCAGGTGAATATGAGCTCTATAAGTACAGCTATTAATATTATCAATAGGGAGATAGAAAAATCACGGAGTAAAAAACCTTTTTAACCATGGCAATTCATCAATATATTCCCAATGATAGTGGTAAATTGGCACTGAACATTATTGAAAGAGTAATCAAATCATATGATAAAGACTGCCACATAGGAATCAAGGTTAATTAATGTAGATCATTGCAGCTAAGCAAAATGCAGAGACCCGCTTAAGTATACAGTAGATTTTAGCCAGAGCCGCTGCAGACAATAAAGAAAAGACAAAATAGTCCAGCTAACTACAGCAGCAGTGAAAAAATATTATTAAGCAGGTCTATCAATATATGCCCAATGATAGTAGTAAATCGGCACTGAACATTATTGAAAGAGTAATCAAATCATATGATGAAGACTGCCACATAGAAATCAGTGTTAATTAATGTAGATCATTGCAGCCAAGCAAAGTTCAAATACCCGCTTAAATATACAATAGATTTTAGCCAGAGCCGCTGCAGACAATAAAGAAAGGGTTAAAGACAAAATAGTCCAGCTAACTACAGCAGCAGTGAAAATAAATGTTATTAAGCAGGTCTTTAGGGCATGCATAGGCTGCAATGTAATCAAAGGCAGTACATAGAAATCAACGATCACCACTGGTAACGGTTGTATACCCAAATGTAATAGAGCTCAATTGGGAAAATACCCACCAAGATAGCAGCCCCACCAGAGCACACCGCCCACACCTGACGCGCGTTTCGCAACGGCTTCGTCGGAGGTGTATGGGCTGTGTGTCTGGTGGCATTTAAATCTCCCCCTTGTGCCACTTACCCGCCTATGGCGGCACGCGCCGGCCCAGCGACGCCCATCCTCCACTGCACGCCGGCGTCCAGGAAATCCATGGTGCGCACGCGCAACTCATGAATACCTATTGGACGCCGGCTGCAGGGAGGAGAGGAGTCACAGAGCCGGAGTGCGCACAGGCAGGAAGCTAACGGCACCATTTGTAACTAGGGCAGCAGTGAGGGAAAAATAGAAGACAGGTTAACATAACCTGATGTAAAATACAGAAGGAAAAATAGGCACTCCATTGATAAGATAGTTGTTACATGAAGTTACAAAAATGAAAAGTCGCAATAGTAATAGGCAAAATGGTATAGCAAAAATTCTTGATAATCTTCATTGTAGGAAAATTGCCTATTATTACTTCTTTAATTGCAGTCACATTAGAGGGGAAGAGAAAAATCCACCAGATCTATAAAAAATGAAAAAACATTAAAATCAAAGTTAATGACAGTGATACCAGCAAACATACTGCCAGAATATACGCGCAAAATTCATAGAGGTTGCACATATATAGATATTAAAGATATGGGGGGAACACAGTGAAGTGAGCAACAAGATACAAAGAACTTTTTCCATTAGGTCTACTTACACAAATATGTTTTACTGCAGCTTCAGGTTTCCTGTCCTGAACTCGACTGCATATGAGACTGTTTATTTCGGGTCAGCAGACCCAAGGCCAGTTTCTGTATGGACACATCTACATATTTTTCTCACGATCTGACATGAAATCAGAATAAACCTTTCCAGTTTTAGGTAAATTAGGAACCAAAATTATTTATATTTGACAAATGCGAGAATAATGGGAAAGAGAAAGTTTTAAGGCATTTGTATTACTTCAAACGTTTACATACACTAAGAATACTATGCGTTTAACCAATATGGGATAGCCCATATGATGATGTCATGTCTTTGGAAGCTTCTGATAGGTTTATTGGCAACATCTGAGTTAATCAGAAACACCACTGTGGATGTATTTTAATGCACACCTGTAACGCACTGCTTCTTTGTGTAGCATCATGGGAAAGTCTAAAGAAATCTGCCACGATCTCAGGAAGAGAATTGTGGACTTGCACAAGTTTGGTTCATCCTTGGGTACAATTTCCAGATACCTGAAGGTGCCTCATTCATCTGTACAAACAATTATATACAAGTACAAACAAGATGGGAATGTCCAGCCATCATACCGCTCAGGAAGGAGACGGGTTCTGTGTACCAGAGATGAATGTGCTTCGGTCAGACATGTGCAGATCAACCCAAGAACAAAAGCAAAAGACCTTGTGAAGATGCTTGCGGAAGCTGGTAAGATTGTGTCATTATCCACAGTGAAAGAGTACTGTATCAACACGGGCTGAAAGGCCACTCTGCCAGGAAGAAGGCATTACTCCAAAAGAAACTGTTATGATTCAGGGACGAAGGAGGATAAAAAAATGCGGAATCCCAAAAAGGTAACAGAGTGGCTGGAATCTTAATGGACTGCAGACCTAATCTTGACACACAACTAACAGTGCCTACGATGACCTGGACCCCTCGACAAAGCCGGAGAACTAAATAATCTCACAGATAGAAATATAAGAAAGCTAATCTGTCTCGGAGTTGTCCCCAAAGATAGATAGATAGCCCCCACATGTAAAGGCTACGGTGATATAGAAAAATACAATACAAAGCCAGAAAAGACAGATTCAACAAAGGTGAGGCCCCAACTATCTTTATAGGAAAGGATAGGAAAGAGCAACTGTCTGCAGCCGTAAAACCCCTAATATATACCAGCACTACTGATATGGAAAAATCCTGAAGTCATACAATCTCTCCCCCACTGTACCAGCACTCAGATGTTACTGGGATCCAAAAACACTAATACAGATGAGGGACTGAATTAATACCAAGCATGACCAACATAAATCTTACAGAATCATGGAGCTAAGTATACAGGCACTCCCAGCAGGGAATGATCCCATTCCACCACAAACTCCACACAGACAAAATAGGAATCATGCATTAGTATCAAAGCAGAAAAAGCAACAGGAAACTGGAAAACAAGCAGCAGAGGTACAAAGACTACTTATCTGCGAATAGTTCTGGAAGTGAGCAGAGCTGGTTACAGAATGTCCTTAACACACAGGAGCAATTGACCACCGGCAAGTAACAAGAGAAGGCTACTAAATTTAATAGCCCAATCTGACCCTGATTGCCAGCCCTCTGCAGGTGTGTCGCTTTCATTCCACACATCAACTGCACCGCCAGCACTGACCACAAGAGGGAGCGCCAAACTGGAAAACGTATTCACAACAGAAACATAAAAAAGCCAGATTAATGATTGCAAATGCGCACAGGAATAAAGACCATAATTTATGCAGGCATGTCCTGTGGTCTGTCAAAACTAAAATTGAACTACAGGCACTCCCAGCAGGGAATGATCCCATTCCACCACAAACTCCACACAGACAAAATAGGAATCATGCATTAGTATCAAAGCAGAAAAAGCAACAGGAAACTGGAAAACAAGCAGCAGAGGTACAAAGACTACTTATCTGCGAATAGTTCTGGAAGTGAGCAGAGCTGGTTACAGAATGTCCTTAACACACAGGAGCAATTGACCACCGGCAAGTAACAAGAGAAGGCTACTAAATTTAATAGCCCAATCTGACCCTGATTGCCAGCCCTCTGCAGGTGTGTCGCTTTCATTCCACACATCAACTGCACCGCCAGCACTGACCACAAGAGGGAGCGCCAAACTGGAAAACGTATTCACAACAGAAACATAAAAAAGCCAGATTAATGATTGCAAATGCGCACAGGAATAAAGACCATAATTTATGCAGGCATGTCCTGTGGTCTGTCAAAACTAAAATTGAACTGCTTGGCGATAATGACCATCGTTATATTTGAAGGAAAAAGATGGAAGCTTTGAAGCCTAAGAACACCATCCCAACTGTGAAACACAGGGGTGGCAGCATCATATTGTGGGCTTATTTTGCTGCACTAGGGACTGGTGCACTTAACAAAATAGATGGCATCATGAGGAAAGAAGATTATGTGGCACTACTGGAGCAACATCCCAAGACATCAGCAAGAAACTTAAAGCTTGGGCAGAAATGTGTCTTACAAATGGACAAGGACCCGTAGCATATTGCCAAACTGGTTACAAAATGGCTTAAGGACAACAAAGTCAATGTTTTGGAGCGGCCATCACAAACCCTAATCTCAATGGAATTGAAAATTTATTGTCAAAGCTGAAAAGGCAGGTGCGAGCAACGAGATCTACAAACATGGCTCAGTTACACTAGTTTTGTTTGTAGGAATAGGCCCAAATTCTACCAACTATTTTGAGAAGTTTCTGGAAGGATATCCAAATGTTTGATCCAAGTCATACAGTTTAAAGGCCCCGTTACACGCAACGACATCGCTAAGAAGATGTTGCTGGGGTCACGGAATTCGTGACGCACATCCGGCCTCGTTAGTGCCGTTGTTGCATGTGACACGTACGAACGACCGCTAACTATCCCACATACAGTTAGGTCCAGAAATATTTGGACAGTGACACAATTTTCGCGAGTTGGGCTCTGCATGCCACCACATTGGATTTGAAATGAAACCTCTACAACAGAATTCAAGTGCAGATTGTAACGTTTAATTTGAAGGTTTGAACAAAAATATCTGATAGAAATTGTAGGAATTGTACACATTTCTTTACAAACACTCCACATTTTAGGAGGTCAAAAGTAATTGGACAAATAAACCAAACCCAAACAAAATATTTTTATTTTCAATATTTTGTTGCGAATCCTTTGGAGGCAATCACTGCCTTAAGTCTGGAACCCATGGACATCACCAAACGCTGGGTTTCCTCCTTCTTAATGCTTTGCCAGGCCTTTAGAGCCGCAGCCTTCAGGTCTTGCTTGTTTGTGGGTCTTTCCGTCTTAAGTCTGGATTTGAGCAAGTGAAATGCATTCTCAATTGGGTTAAGATCTGGTGATTGACTTGGCCACTGTAGAATGTTCCACGTTTTTGCACTCATGAACTCCTGGGTAGCTTTGGCTGTATGTTTGGGGTCATTGTCCATCTGTACTATGAAGCGCCGTCCGATCAACTTTGCGGCATTTGGCTGAATCTGGGCTGAAAGTATATCCCGGTACACTTCAGAAATCATCCGGCTACTCTTGTCTGCTGTTATGTCATCAATAAACACAAGTGACCCAGTGCCATTGAAAGCCATGCATGCCCATGCCATCACGTTGCCTCCACCATGTTTTACAGAGGATGTGGTGTGCCTTGGATCATGTGCCGTTCCCTTTCTTCTTCAAACTTTTTTCTTCCCATCATTCTGGTACAGGTTGATCTTTGTCTCATCTGTCCATAGAATACTTTTCCAGAACTGAGCTGGCTTCATGAGGTGTTTTTCAGCAAATTTAACTCTGGCCTGTCTATTTTTGGAATTGATGAATGGTTTGCATCTAGATGTGAACCCTTTGTATTTACTTTCATGGAGTCTTCTCTTTACTGTTGACTTAGAGACAGATACACCTACTTCACTGAGAGTGTTCTGGACTTCAGTTGATGTTGTGAACGGGTTCTTCTTCACCAAAGAAAGTATGCGGCGATCATCCACCACTGTTGTCATCCGTGGACGCCCTGGCCTTTTTGAGTTCCCAAGCTCACCAGTCAATTCCTTTTTTCTCAGAAAGTACCCGACTGTTGATTTTGCTACTCCAAGCATGTCTGCTATCTCTCTGATGGATTTTTTCTTTTTTTTCAGCCTCAGGATGTTCTGCTTCACCTCAATTGAGAGTTCCTTAGACCGCATATTGTCTGGTCACAGCAACAGCTTCCAAATGCAAAACCACACACCTGTAATCAACCCCAGACATTTTAACTACTTCATTGATTACAGGTTAACGAGGGAGATGCCTTCAGAGTTAATTGCAGCCCTTAGAGTCCCTTGTCCAATTACTTTTGGTCCCTTTAAAAAGAGGAGGCTATGCATTACAGAGCTATGATTCCTAAACCCTTTCTCCGATTTGGATGTGAAAACTCTCATATTGCAGCTGGGAGTGTGCACTTTCAGCCCATATTATATATATAATTGTATTTCTGAACATGTTTTTGTAAACAGCTAAAATAACAAAACTTGTGTCACTGTCCAAATATTTCTGGACCTAACTGTACTCACCAAATCGTTGATTGTTGACACGTCATTGATTTTCAAAATATCGTTGCTCGTTTTGGACGCAGGTTGTTTGTCGTTCCTGAGGCAGCACACATCGCTACGTGTGACACCCCAGGAACGACGAACAACAGAGTTCTTGTGTCCTCCGGCAACGAGGTGGGAGTGACATTTATGCGGCTGCTCTCCGCCCCTCTGCTTCTATTGGTTGCCCGCTGTGTGACGTCGCTGTGACGCCGCACGAACTACCCCCTTAGAAAAGAGGTTGTTCGTCGGCCACAGCAATGTCGTTAGGAAAGTAAGTTCTTGTGACGCGCACTACCGATATTGTTCGCCACGGGCAGCGATTTGCCCGTGACACACAAACGACGGTGGCGGGTGCGATCGCTAGCGACATCGCTAGCAATGTCACAGCATGTAAAGCGGCCTTTAGGAAATTGGTACGAAATACTAATGAAATGTATGTAAACTTTGGACTGCAGAAAGTAATAAAAAATGCCTTAAAAATTTTCTTTCTCTCTATCCCTCTCAATATTCTGGCATTTGGCAAATATAAATAATTTTGGTTCCAAATTGACCTAAACCAGGAAAGGTTTATTCTGATTTCATGTCAGATAGTGAGAGAAACATGCAGATGTGTCTTTTTAGGTAGTGTATGTAAACTTCTGGTTTCAACTATAATAGATACAGTAGATCGAGAATAGATGGAGAGATAGCTAGATAGTGTTACAGGTATTTAGAAGAGTTAACAAAAAAAATAAATGTGGAGTTCCCCCTAATTTTCATAACCAGCACAGGTACAGTAGGTGCAGCTTGCAACTCTCAGCTGTCGGCTGTCTCTTGGTTGATTTTGAAAAATAAAGGAGATGCCATGCTGACTTTTTTAATAATTTGAACAGAGTGGGGTCCCTCAATTCTTCAAAAGCAGCCTTGGTCATTTGAGCCTTCCCACCCTAAAAATAGCAGCCCGCAGTCACCCCGAGGTGGCGCATCTATTAGATGCATCAAATTTGGCGTTCTACTCTGCTCATCTCATTGTCCTGCTGTGGCAAACGGGATAATATATGGTGTTGATGCTAGGTGTGAATTGCCAGCTGACATCAAGCTCTGGTATTAAAACAAATGGGTGGGTGGGCGTCTATCACACAACAATATTACTAATCCAGTAGAAATATAAAAAAATATATATTTTATTTGAACACTCATCCCCCCGACTACAATCCCCATTCACAAACTTATTAATTTTCTTTTTCTTTTAAATGTCCACCATAATCCATGTAAGATCCTGGTGGTGGAACCTCTGGGCCGTGCACCGGACTCCTCCAGTGGAGCAACCCGGAGCTAACCCCTATACAGGGACTGTCCGGTCACCCCGCCAGAGGGCCTTAATGCACGGTAGCCGAAGCACTCGCTGTACAGGAACAGTCCGTCCCGGGAAAAAGGAAGGAAGACGTCCCTGAGGTCACAGGGCTCCAGGTGGTAGTCCCGATAACAAGGCTCCGGTCCAGGTGTCGGATGAAGATGAGAGGCGGGAACCGGATCCAGCTGGACAAGAGGACAGAGGTCACCACATGGAGCTGGGGATCGGAGCTGGGTCCAGACTGAAGAAGATGGTGGAGTCACCGACAGGAGTTCCGTAGCAGTCGAGGATAGAACCGGTTGGCGTCACAGGACAGGCTCTGCGAGACAAACGAGGGTTAATATCGGACAAGGCAAAAGGGGACCTGAACTCCTAGCTTACTAAACACGTAGAACAGGCCCTGCCCACTTGGAAGAAGAATCCTCTTATACCCTGTACCTGTAAGCCAATATCCTGTTTTAGGACGCTGGCCCTTTAAGAGAGGGTCAATGACCGCGCGCGCGCCCTAATGCGCATTCGCGAGGCCTGTGTGCCAGAGACCAGGGAAAGCAGCGGCGCTGAAGAAGCAGGAGTGCTGGGCAGCGTGTCCTGCGATGCAGAGAGGCACCTGGAGCGAGGACGCATGGAGGACGCCGGCGAGGGAGAGGGAGCAGGGTAGCCATGGAAAGGAGGAGCGGGGACCGGAGTGGTGAGCAGGGAGCGCCGTCGGGAAGCGGGGAGCGCCTCACGGGGACCAGAGGACGCCGCACGGGGACCGGAGGGCACCGCACGGGTACCGGGGAGCACCGCACGGGAACCAGGGAGCACCGCACGGGAATCGGGGAGCGCTGCACGGGAACGGGGGAGCGTGACAGTACCCCTTCCCCCACGCCCCCCTCCCCGCAACCGGAACAGGAAGGCACGAATTAGGGGAGTGCCAACATTCTCCCGGGGTTCCGAGGATCTGTCCTCGGGACCATAAGCCGCCCAGTCCACCAGGAAGTACTGCCGACCTCGCATGGTCTTCATGGCCACGATATCCATTACCGCATAGACGTCATCTTCAGCAATAGGAGGAGGAGCAGCACAGACAGCATCGGAGAAGGGACCAAGAACAACCGGTTTAAGCAAGGAGACATGGAATGAGTTGGGTATCCGCATCGTGGCCGGGAGCTGCAGTCTGTAGGAGACCTCATTGATCTTGCTGACAACCTTGAATGGCCCTATGTATCGAGGACCCAACTTGTACGAAGGCAGCTTCAATCGGATGTATTTGGAAGCCAGCCAGACCTGATCGCCTGGAGAGAAATTCGGTGGATCCAGACGCCTCTTGTCGGCGTGTCTCTTCATGCGCAGGGAGGCGCATTCAAGGGAGGTCTTAACAGTGTTCCATATGGCAGTGAAGTCTCGGGTCAGGGTATCAGCCGCGGGGACATCAGAAGCCGGGGATACTGGTAAAGGAACGGAAGGCTGAAGTCCGTAAACAACATGGAAGGGAGAGCTGGAGGTGGACTCGCTGACGTGATGGTTGTAGGAGAATTCAGCCCAAGGAAGGAACGTGGACCAGTCGTCATGATGGACGTTGACGTAGTGGCGCAGGAAGGAAGTCAGGATCTGATTGACTCGTTCCACTTGGCCATTTGACTGAGGATGGTAGGCTGAAAAAAAGTCCAGAGTCACTCCCAGATGTTTGCAGAGGGCCCTCCAGAAGCGTGAGGTAAACGGAGTTCCTCTGTCAGACACAATGTGTGCAGGAAAGTCATGTAACCGGAAGATGTGTTGTATGAAGGCGTCAGCGAGCTCCGGAGTGGAGGGCAGCCCGACCATGGGGATGAAATGAGCCATTTTTGAGAAATGGTCTACCACGACCCATATGACCGTATGCCCGGAGGACAAGGGCAAGTCTGTAATAAAGTCCATGGCAATGTGTTGCCACGGTACGAAGGGAATTGGCAAAGGCAGAAGACGGCCATAGGGAAGGTGCTTGGGCGTTTTGTTCCGAGCACAGGATGGGCAGGCTGAGACGAAGGAAGCGACGTCCTTGCGAAGAGCTGGCCACCAATAGTGGGGGACAATCGTACTCCAAGTCTTCTTCTGGCCAGCATGGCCGGCTGTTTTCAAGGCATGGCCCCAGTGTAAGACTCTCTCTCTGTCGGTCTCCGAGATATAGGTCTTCCCAGGAGGTATCTGGGCCAGCGTGACAGGAGCCACCGGAATAACCTTACTAGGACAAATGATGGGCTGGAACGCCTCCTCTTCTTGCTCCACTGGCGCAAAGGACCTGGACAAGGCATCAGCTCGCATGTTCTTATCCGCGGGCCGGAAATGGAGTTGGAAATCGAACCAGGCAAAGAACAAGGACCATCAGGCTTGTCGTGGGTTCAGCCTTTGAGCCGACCGCAGGTATTCCGGGTTCTTGTGGTCAGTGTAAATGATCACGGGGTATACTGCTCCCTCCAGGAGGTAGCGCCATTCCTCCAACGCCAGTTTGACAGCCAGTAGCTCTCGATCACCGATGGTGTAGTTGCGCTCAGGTGCCGAGAAGCTCTTGGAGAAGAATCCGCAAGTGACCATCTTCCCGGTGGAGGATTTCTGCATAAGCACTGCCCCGGCCCCTGAGGAGGAGGCATCCACCTCCAAGGTGAACTGTCGGTTCAATTCTGGACGATGGAGAACAGGAGAGGAAGCAAATGCCTGATTCAGGGAGCGGAATGCAGCATCAGTCGCCGGTGGCCAGTCCTTCGGGTTAGCCCCCTTCTTGGTCAAGGCAGAGAGAGGCGCAGTCAAGGCAGAGAAGTGAGGAATAAACTGGCGGTAGTAATTGGCAAAGCCGAGGAAGCGTTGGATAGCCTTCAGCCCGGAAGGAGGGGGCCAGTTGAGGATGGAAGAGACCTTCTCTGGATCCATCTGCAGACCGATGTTGGAGATCATGTAACCCAGGAAGGGAAGAGACGACTGTTCGAACATGCACTTCTCGTACTTAGCGTACAGGCGGTTCTCTCTCAGCCTTTGTAGGACCAGCTGCACGTTTTCTCTGTGGGTCGGTAGATCCGGAGAAAAGACCAGGATGTCGTCAAGATACACGACCACACAGACATAGAGGAGATCCCTGAATACGTCGTTCACTAGTTCTTGGAAGACTGCCGGGGCTTTACACAGACCAAAAAGGCATTACACAATACTCGTAATGCCCGTCACGAGTGTTGAATGCGGTCTTCCATTCGTCCCCAGGGCGGGTGCGAACCAGGTTCTAGGCACCACGGAGATCCAACTTGGTGAACACACGGACTCCTCTAAGCCGATCGAATAATTCAGGAATGAGCGGCAGAGGGCATTTGTTTTTTACGGTGATCTGGTTTAGTCCACGGTAGTCAATGCAGGGACGCAGGTCACCTTCTTTCTTCTTCACGAAGAAGAAGCCTGCTCCAGCAGGAGACGAGGATCTCCGAATGAATCCCCTTGCCAGATTCTCACTGATGTAGGTGGACATGGCCCGTGTTTCAGCAGGGGACAAGGGATATATCCGTCCCCAAGGAGGCATGGTTCCTGGCAGCAGGTCGATGGCACAGTCGTAGGGACGATGTGGCGGAAGCACCTCCGACTCCTTTTTATGGAACACGTCCGCAAAGGACCAATAAGCAGAAGGCAGTCCTGGTAGAAACTCCGGGGCCGGAGGTTGTCGGATGGACTGTATGGACTTCAGACAGTTCTCGTGACAGAACGGACCCCATCGGGTGATCTCTCCAGTACACCAGCTGACCGACGGTTCGTGTGCCCGTAACCAGGGGAGACCCAGCAGGATCTGATGAGACATGCGCGGAAGGACGTAAAGAGCGATTTTCTCAATGTGCAGGGCACCGATGCGAAGTTCCACAGGCTTGGTGATGAACGAGATTGTGTCCAAGAGGGGTCTCCCATCCACCGAGGCAATCACGAGGGGTTTGTCTAGTGAAGTAACAGGCACTTGGTACTTGTCCACCGTGGCCTGCTGGATGAAGTTGCCTGCGGCCCCAGAGTCGAGATACGCTTCTGCCGTGAACTGGGACTCCTCTGTTGTCACCTGCACCATCCATGTAATAGGATCTGAGAGAGTCCCAGTACCTAGGGTGGCCTCTCCTACCAACCCTAGGCTTTGGATTTTCCCGGTCTCTCAGGACAGGACCGTAGCAGATGTGTGCCGTCTCCGCAGTAGAGGCAGAGGCCCTTGGCGAGTTGTTCTGCTCGGCGTTGCTCAGACTGCCTCAGACGGTCGATTTGCATAGGCTCGTGGACGGGAATGCCAGATGACGCCGCCTGGGGAGCGGCGGGTTTCAGCGGGGGAGAGGAGTACCGTACTGGACGTCTCTCGCGGGACAGTTCTTTGGATCGTTCCTGAAAACGGAGGTCCACTCGGGTTGCTAGAGCAATCAGGGCATCCGAGGTGGAGGGAACGTCGCGGCCAGCCAACTCGTCCTTGATGCGGCCAGTGAGCCCTTCCCAGAAGGCGTCAGTCAAAGCCTCATTGTTCCATCCTACTTCTGAGGCCAAGGTGCGGAAGCGGATGGCATACTGGCCCACCGTCAAGGTCCCCTGACGTAACCTGAGGAGTGATGAAGCGGACATGGCGGTGCTTCCAGGTTCGTCAAATGTGGTGCGAAAAGCCTGCAGGAAGTCCTGGATGTTGTTGGTCACAGGATCCTCCTTCTCCCACAAGGGATTCATCCAGGCCAGTGCTTCACCCTCTAGATGGGACATCACAAACGCAACCTTGGCTTGGTCTGAGGCAAAAAGGTGCAGAAGAAGCTTGAAGTGGAGGGAGCACTGATTCACAAATCCCCTGCAGGTCTTAGGATCCCCAGCATATCGGGGCGGAGATGCCAGCTGGAGTTTAGAGGTTTCCAAGGAAGCCCCTACGGGAGCTGCGGATGTGGACTGAGTAGCCAGGGACGTGGCTGTCGCTTGTAGCGTATTCAGGCGGGTGTCCACCGATGTCATGAAAGCCAGCATGTGGGATTGGGTTTTGCGTTGACGTCCTAGTTCCTGCTGTAATCCGGTGAGCTGGGATGCCAGTTCTTTGGCGGGATCCATGGCCTGTTCTAGCTGTAAGATCCTGGTGGTGGAACCTCTGGGCCGTGCACCGGACTCCTCCAGTGGAGCAACCCGGAGCTAACCCCTATACAGGGACTGTCCGGTCACCCCGCCAGAGGGCCTTAATGCACGGTAGCCGAAGCACTTGCTGTACAGGAACAGTCCGTCCCGGGAAAGAGGAAGGAAGACGTCCCTGAGGTCACAGGGCTCCAGGTGGTAGTCCCGATAACAAGGCTCCGGTCCAGGTGTCGGATGAAGATGACAGGCGGGAACCGGATCCAGCTGGACAAGAGGACGGAGGTCACCACGTGGAGCTGGGGATCGGAGCCGGGTCCAGACTGAAGAAGATGGTGGAGTCACCGACAGGAGTTCCGCAGCAGTCGAGGATAGAACCGGTTGGCGTCACAGGACAGGCTCTGCGAGACAAACGAGGGTTAATATCGGACAAGGCAAAAGGGGACCTGAACTCCTAGCTTACTAAACACGTAGAACAGGCCCCGCCCACTTGGAAGAAGAATCCTCTTATACCCTGTACCTGTAAGCCAATATCCTGTTTTAGGATGCTGGCCCTTTAAGAGAGGGTCAATGACCGCGCGCCCCAATGCACATGCGCGAGCCCCGAGTGCCAGAGACCAGGGAAGGCAGCGGCGCTGAAGAAGCAGGAGTGCTGGGCAGAGTGTCCTGCGATGCAGAGAGGCGCCTGGAGCGAGGACGCATGGAGGACGCCGGCGAGGGAGAGGGAGCAGGGTAGCCATGGAAAGGAGGAGCGGGGACCGGAGTGGTGAGCAGGGAGCGCCGTCGGGAAGCGGGGAGCGCCGCACGGGGACTGGAGGGCACCGCACGGGTACCGGGGAGCACCGCACGGGAACCGGGGAGCACCGCACGGGAACCGGGGAGCGTGACAATCCATAGAGATGTCCCACGACGTTCCCAAAAAGTGAATCTGAAATTATAAAGAGAAAATGTTTAAAGTAGTAAAATATACCCTCATTCACCAATTTATTTCCCTTCAAAACCCTAACCAATGTCCTGTGTAATCCAAAAGGAGGTCCCGCAACATTCCATACTCACTGTCCTAGCCAATGAAGAACATATGGCTCCTCACTGGCAGGGAGAGAAGTCACTGCAGGCTCACTCACTGTTCTGTGTGTGAACCACTGCAGTTTACTGAGATGACCTCATGAGGTCAGCCCAGGTCACTGCAGTGGGTCATACAGTAGTGTGTGAGCAGTTGTGGGCAGTGATAAGTGGTGACAGCATGAGTTAACCGCAGGTCAGTGCCCGTGGCTCTCACTCCAAGTAACGCAAGAGATGAACAGAAAACAGAACACCCAGTGTATGGTACGAACCCCTAATCTGTATCCAACAATACCAGACCCTTATGCAGTTCATCAAATATTTAAGTATCGTGTCTATTATTATAAACATTCCTCCACTAGGAATGCTGGATATGCTTCTATAAAAGTAACAAATAAACTAGAATTTAGAGAAATTTGTTGTTATTCTCTTAAAAGATTCTTTTTGACCACTGCATGACGATAGTATCACAGAAGATCTAAAATTAAAAATAGAATGTTTCACTAGAAGGTAATTGTGGCAGCCAATAAAAGCTAAGCACTGAGTCATTGTGTTGGGACTATCTCCATAAAAATACATAGAAATTAGGGGTGCTAGTGAGTGTCCCTATGTTTCTCATAGTCACAAATATATATGGCTCGATTTGCCAATGCTGTTATTACACATCCAAAAGAAAACCTGGAATATGCATTACATGGTTAGTATATTACCCACGTAGTCTGAAGATAGGAATGTACCAGCAGCACATAAGGCCTATATCTACGGTACTTTCACAAACATATAAACTTTAGATGGAATTATGTAAATATAATAATGATTATATAAACTTGGGAAAAAAATCCTAATATCCAGTACCACCCTTATCTCATGCTTTATGAGACTGTATATATGTATTTTCTAGTGTAGATCCTGGTATGCGGACATCGTAGAAGGTGCCGACTGCGACCTCTCACCATTGCCAGAAGAAATCAACTTACAGATTGTCAAGCACAAAAAATAACTAGCAGCGGTGTTGTTTGTTGGCCACTGTAACCTTTATCTGTGGTTGTAAACTATGGGAATGCACATAAAGGCATATGCTTGCCTTAGTATATAAAGTTATAGGAAAAAAGGAAGTTTTTTAAAGAGGGAAAAATATCCAATTTGAGTAAAACTGGAATTAAGAGAAAGTAGCAGTACAAAAAAAGGAACTTAAGGCTTGTGAACTTTAAAGCACTTAGGAAATTGTGTGAACACACCCTAGATAATTGTAATTATGTGCACAAATGCATCAAACAATAAAACGCCGGCGGCTTGTCCTAACATACTTCACACGTTTTCTGCTCAGAGATCAATAGACCTTATGAAGTTCTTCAAGCCTAAGGGAATAGTCCATGTGACACTATAAACTCTCAGCCATGTGAGAAATCTATGAGTTATCCCAACTCTATGCACTAGACATGTCAATTCTCCTACGACAGAGTAAAATACGATACATTTTACTTTTCTGTTTTAGAAAAGTACTGATACATAGTTTATGGGCAGCCTTTTAATCAGATGGACCAGGTGGTACGCAGGCTATAACTTTAGTCAAGACCGTGAGCATCACTTAGATACATGAAAGCTAATTTTGGTTTTGCCAACTCTATTTTTGGGAGGAGGGAGTTGGTGATTTATGGTAAAACACAGATAGTTACCTTCATTGGGTTCGAGCCTGAAACAAGTGAATTCCCTTTCCTATGTAACAGTTCAGAAAAACGCTTGTGTATGTACAATTTCACGAAAGGTAATCACTCTTTAACGTGTCACATATTTTTTTTTCTGCTAGCAGAAGACTTCTTTAAATAGCTGCAGATTAAATGGACATTACAGTAAAAATATCACCTAGGCACTAACTTACTAGATTGTATGGAGTATATCACTCATACTTAAAATCAGACGTTTACATCCACTATCTAAAGAGACACATCTGCTTGTTTTTCTCACTATCTTACATGAAACCAGAATAAACCTTTCCCGTTTTAGGTCAATTATTATTTAGGTTAATTGTTATTACCAAATGCCAGAATAATGAGATAGAATGTTTTAAGGCATTTTTATTACTTTCTTCAAAGTCGAACATTTACATACACTAAGGGGCACTTTGCACACTTCGACATCGCAAGCCGATGCTGCGATGCCGTGCGCGATAGTCCCCGCCCCCGTCGCAGCTGCGATATCATGGTGATAGCTGCCGTAGCGAACATTATCGCTACGGCAGCTTCACATGCACTCACCTGCCCTGTGACGTCGCTCTGGCCGGTGACCCGCCTCCTTATTAAGGGGGCGGGTCGTGCGGCATCATAGCGACGGCAGGCGGCCAATAGAAGCGGAGGGGCGGAGATGAGCGGGACGTAAACATCCCGCCCACCTCCTTCCTTCCGCATGGCCGGCGTGAACCGCAGGACGCAGGTAGGAGATGTTCCTCGCTCCTGCGGCTTCACACACAGCGATGTGTTCTGTCGCAGGAACGAGGAACAACATCGTAACATCGGTATTTCCCAATTCATGGAAATGCCGGACCCTACACCGATGATACAATAACGACGCTTTTGCGCTCGTTAATCGTATCAAAAAGGATTTACACACTACGATATCGACTGTGACGCCGGATGTGCGTCACTTTCGATTTGACCCCACCGACATCGCAGCTGCAATGTCGTAGTGTGCAAAGTGCCCCTTAGAGTACTATGCCTTTAAACAATATGGGACAGCCCATATGATGATGTCATGTCTTTGGAAGCTTCTGATAGGTTTATTGGCAACATCTGAATTAATTAGAGACTCACCATAATGACCATCGTTTTGTTTAGAGGCAAAAGGGAGAAGCTTTGAAGCCTAAGAACACCATCCCAGCTATGAAACACAGGGGTGGCAGCATCAATCATATTGTGGGGTTGTTTTGCTGCAGGAGGGACTGGTGCACTTCACAAAATAGATGACATCATGAGGAAAGAAGATTATGTGGCAATACTGCAGCAACATCTCAAGACATCAGCCAGGAACTTAAAGGTTGGGCAGAAAGGGGTCTTCCAAATAGACAATGACCCAAAACATAAGTCAATCTGGTTACAAAGTGCCTTAAGGATAACAACGTCAATGTTTTGGAATGGCCATCTTGTGATGTGATGTGATGTCTTGAGATGTTGCTGCAGTATTGCCACATACTGATCTACAGCCCTGATCTGAATCCTATTGAAAATTTATGTCCAAAGCTGAAAAGGTCGGTGCAAGCAAGACGACCTACAAACATCCCTCAGCTACACCAATTCTGTCAGGAGGATTGGGCCCAAATTTCTACCAACTATTCGGAGAAGCTTGTAGAAGGAGATCCCAAACATTTCACCCAAGTCACACAGTGTAAGGGCAATGTCAACAAATACTAATGACATGGAGGGAAACTTCTAACTTTCCAGAAAGTAATAAAAATGTCTTAAAACATTCTCTTTCTCTCATTATTCTGCCATTTGGCAAATATAAATAATTTTGGTTCCTAATTGACTTAAAACAGGAAAGTTTTATTCTAAGTTCATGTCAGCTAGTGAGACAAATCTGCAGAGGTGTCTTTATAGAGAGCGGAGGGAAAAACCTGCAGATGTGTCTTTATAGAGAGCGGAAGGAAAAACCAAGAGATAGGTGATAACTTAGCTATTATTATTATTATTATTTATTTATTTATAGAGCACCATTGATTTAATGGTGATGTACATGAGAAGGGGTTTCATACAAAATACAGATACAAGTTACAGTAGACAGACTGGTACAGAGGGAAGAGGGCACTGCACTTGCCGGCTTACATTCTATAGGATAATGGAGAGGAGACAGTAAATGGGGAGGTTGTGGCAGCTCCAGTTGTAAAGTGGCAGTGGAGTCATTGCAGATTGTAGGTTTTCTTGAAGAGATGGGATTTCAAGTTCCATTTGAAATTTGCGAGTGCAGCAGATAATCTGATGTGTTGGGGCACAGAATTCCAGAGGAGAGGGGATACTCTGGAGAGGTTTTGGAGGTAGTTGGATGAGGAATGTATAAGTGTGGAGGAGAGAAGGAGGTCTTGGGAGGAGCGGAGATTACGTGTTTGAGTATATCGGGAGATTAGTTGGAGATATACGGAGGAGACAGATTATGAACATCTTTGTAGGTCAGTGTTAGTAGATTGAATTGGGCAATTGGGAGCCAATGAAAGGGTTTGCATAGGGGAGAGGCAGAGGAGTAGTGAGGAGTGAGGTGGATTAGTCAGGCAGCAGAGTTAAAGAGTTATTTCCATCTCCAAGATCCTATCCCAATAAGGAGTAAATGTAGTATATTTCTCTTGATTACCTATGTTACATATCCAATGTAGGACATTGCAGGACATTAGGTTGCTTGTGGTCGTAACCAGGGATATTTTAGCTAAAATAACTGCTCATGAGGTAAGGAGAAAACTAAGGCAGAAAATAAGCACAGTAGTGTCTTAACTGGGTATAATAGGGCTAGAGATGAAATTATTATCGCTTCACCTGGGATAGTGGTGTGTGACACAACTATTAATGCATGTGTGACAGCCTGCTGCAGATCTGCGGGTGAAGCACACCGAGATAGGAGACAATAAGGCTATGTGCGCACTTACCGGATTTTGCCGCGGATTTTCCGCGGATTTGCTGCATGTTTCGCTGCAGAAAATGTTCATAACATCTCTGCAGTGAATCACCAGCAAATCCTATGGAGAAAAAAAATCCTGTGCGCACTGGGCGGAATTTGACAGCTGCATGTTTTGCTGTGGGAATCCCGCAGCAAAAACAAGTGCATGTCACTTCTTTTCCGCACATCGCTGCGGGATTTCACTCCATTGACTCCAATGTTAATCGTGAAATCCCGCAGGGAATAACGCAGGCAGCAAATTCTGTGCGGTTCACTGCGTTTTCCTGCGTTATTCCCTGCGGTATTTCGCGGTTTACCTCCGGTAATGTACATCGCCTGTCTGCGATTTTGCAGGGAAGTGATGTCATTACAGGAAGAGGAAGCGGAGCAGAGAGTAAACAAACACACAGATCACACTCACACAGACATCACAGACATAGATCACAGACACATAGAACACACATAGAAAGAAAACGGAAATATAGAAAACAAAGAACGTGGGCTCCGCTGTATATTTACCTTCCAGCCGAGGTAAGCACACAGCGGCGGCCCGGTATTCTCAGGCTGGGGAGGGAGAGGGGCAGGGTTAATGTCCCCCGCCTCACTCCCCCTCCGGCAGCCGAGAATATCAGCCGCAGCTGCCCCGGCACTGTCGCATGCATTATGCGGCACTACCGGAGTGTCCTCGGCTCTTCTTGCCGCCGTGTAGCAGTGGCAGCAGGGTAATACAAGGGGTTAATGGTGGTGGATCACCGCCATTAACTCCAGGCTTGATCATGGCAGCGTCTATGTGACAGCTGACATGATCAACCCGTAAGTAAAGTGAATAAAACACAGACACAGAAAAATCCTTTATTTTAAATAAAACAAACAAGCCTCGTTCACTATTTTATTAACCCCTCCCGCACCAAAGCTCCGGCGTAATCCACAGCTCCGACGTCCTGCGCTGCTTACATCCAGCCGCGACTGTCACAGACACAGCGCTGAATGAAAGCAGCAGACAGCAGAGGTAATTACCGGTCATTTCCCACGGCCGGTAATGTGAACTCACTGCCGACCGTGGGAAATGCAGCAATCTGTCCTCTATCTATCCCTCTAGCTATCCCTCTATCTGTCTGTCTATCTATCTATCCCTCTATCTATTCTTCTGTCTATCTATCTACTATCTCAGAATTAAATGACTTTTTTTTTTTTTTTTTTCAATGTGCTTTATTGCATTGAATGCAATAAAGCACATCCCAACCCGCACGCGGCAAAACCGCGGCAATACCGCGAACAATACCGCGGTGAAACCGCAGCAAACCACATGCGGTTTTCGGGTGCGGTTTGCCGCGTTTTTTTACCGCGGGTGCAGTAATCTTAAGTTCCTCTGCACTGCCTCGATGAAAGAGAAGGACTCCAAATGGATTAAGTTAAAAATGGTTTATTTGTCTAACACATGAGGTACACATGAAATAAGAGACGTGTATATCAGGAAAACTATACTATATTTCTAATTGGAGGTATTTGCTAATATTACAATTATTATATCTACGTCATATTTTGATAACATCTTGCAGATGGGAATACCCCTTTAAGGGTGGACTGGAAAGTTGTGAGAGAATTAGTAGTGAGGCCACAGAAGAGGATGTTGCACAAGTCGACATGAGAGATTATGAGGGCATGCACTAGCATTTTCGTAGATTGGCAGTTGAGGAAAGGACAGATTCTGGAAATATTTTTGAGTTGAATACAGTAGAAGATGGTGAGAGCTTGGATGTGCGGTAAGAAGGACAAGGCAGAGTTGAGGGTTACTCCTAGGTAGTAGACTTCGGATATTAGGACGAGCGTGATGTTATTTATTGTAATTGATAGATCACTTAGTGGAGTTGGCAGAAAGATGATTAGTTTAGTTTTGTCTATAAAGAGAAGGAAAAAAAGCTCTGCATGTAAACATGTGCACACCAGGAATTAGATATATCTTAAAATATGATAGTTTAGTTTTGTCCACATTGAGTTTTAGGAAGCGAGAGGAGAAAAAGGAGGCTATGGCTGATACCATCCAGGATTCTGGACAGCACGGAGATGACATCTGGGCCAGAGAGATAGAGCTGAATGTCATCAGCATATAGGAGGTGGTACTGGAAGCCAAATGTCTTTGAGTTGTCCCAAGTCAAAGGTATAGATCGATAAGGGTAAGGGTCCCAGAACAGAGTATTGAGGGACACCAACAGAGAGAGAGCAGGATAAGGAGGTAGTGTGGGAGTGGGAGACACAAAAATTGTGGTTGGATAGGTATGAGGAGATCCAGGAGAGGGCAAGGTCTATGACACCAAAGGATTCGAGGATCTGTAGTAGGAGAGGTCGATTAGTGTCAAAGAGCACAAGTCTAGAAGGAGGAGTGTAGAGAAGTGTCTGTAAGCTGAACATACAGTTTGGTTTCTCTCTGACCCCAAGTACATAAGTACCTGATGTATGATTTCTTCTCCATAGGAAACCTATCTCACTTAATGTGTTCTTCTGGCGCCACTCATGTCCACATTGGTAGGTGAGCTGCTGCTCTATAGATACATTGATGATCACAAGGGTAACAATGTTTTGAACTTTTGACTTCTAGGCTCCATATCTCACCATCCACTATAGCTTTGAACGTGAGACTACCATCATTTTATATGCAATCATCTTGGCTATATGATACAGAATATAGATTTGCAGCTATTTAGCATATGATTAGTTATGCAGATTCTTGTTATGTAAAAATGAAGGTAGTCTCACGCTCAAAGCTGTAGTGGATGGAGAGATATGGAGACTGAAAGTCAAAAGTTCAAAACATTGTTACTCTTTTGCTCGTCAGTGTACCTGCCGATCATCCATGTATCCTGGCTGGTATAATATAGATGTTGAATCACTGGCACCCCTCACTTCTGAGAGGAATAAACGATTAAGAATAAAAGGAAATTGGACCCTTCTTTCCCCTGACTACTGCCTTTGAAGAAAAATCTGGACCCCAAAATAGGTATTAGATAGTGGGCTGGTCTCCTCCAATATGACAGGTTCAGTTGGCAGTTTTCTGAAGTGTATGGCTACCTGTACATCTAATGGTATTCACTGATCTCCAGGCATCTCAGCAGAGGTCATTGATTGCAGCATTGGGGCACTTTCTAGGTGGAATGTTGCTGGCTGTTCATGAGAGAGAAATGTTCTCCATGTCTTTTCTCTGAGAAAAAAAAAGAAAGTTTCACTTTATCACATGTAAAAAGGGTTTTCTGCTATAGCAAATTTGCTGACTTTACTTTTAGGGTAAGTCATTAATATGAGATTGCTGGTGGTCCAGCGTTCCCACCAATCATCTGTTACCAGCTCTGGCAGTGAGCGGATGTGCACAATGGGCGGAGGGGAGACCACATTTCCGTCACACTGTTTTGTTGCCGCAGATCAGCTCTTTTGAACAGGAGTTAGCCTGCTTTACACGTTGCAATTTCGCATACGATATCGTATGCGATTTGCAACGCCCCCATCATATGTGTGGCACGTTCAATTTGTTGAACGTGCCGAACAAACGATTAACCCCCGTCACACGTACTTACCTGTCCATACGACCTCGATGTGGGCGGCGAACGTCCACTTCCTGGAGTGGGAGGGACGTTCGGCGTCACATCGACGTCACTCGGCAGCCGGCCAATAGAAGCGGAGGGGCGGAGATGAGCAGGATGTAAACATCCCGCCCGCCTTCTTCCTTCCGCATTACCGGCCGGGAGCCACAGGACGCAGGTAAGATCTGTTCATCGTTCCCAGGGTGTCACACACTGCGATGTGTGCTACCCCGGGTACGATGAACAATCTGACGTTCAATTCATGAGGAATGAACGACGTGTATGCGATGAACGTTTTACGGTTCAATCGCAATCGCACGTAGCTGTTACACACTGCAATGTACCTTACGATGCCGGATGTGTGTCACTTACGACGTGACCCTGCCGACACATTGTAAGATACATTGCAGCGTGTAAAGCGGGCTTAAGTCTGTTGTACCTGAGAATGTGACTGAGCCAGCAACAGCTGCCCACTGGGTGTACGGGGGGCCTGAGCCCCCACTCATTGGATATTGATGACCTACCCTAAGGACCTTGTGTACATTAGGTCATCAATATCATAGTACTGAAAAAATAATTAACTTTCTATTAGAGTTGAGCGGATTGCTAATAATCCGGGTCTGGCGGATCACTGTCGGGTTGACACAGAAGTCCGAAATCCGATCCGGAATCCGCCCAATATATGTCAATGAGGAGGGGAATCCGGGACGAGAGAGGGAGAGGGAGAGGGAGAGGGACTCGGATCTTCCGCTGCCGGATTTTTCAGGTCCGGGTCCGCTCAAGACCACTTTCTATCTTATGATGATCACCATTACAGGTGCATTTTCTGTAGTGTTACTGTCATGTATCAGATAATGTAGATAGCGAGTAAAATGTTAGGATTATTCTGTCAGACCAGGTCCGTGCGTGCCAAGCTTTCCCTACATGATATTTTTTTATTAAATACCTTTGTCTCTATTTTTTATAAACTTGATTTGTAGTCTCTCATTTGATGAGTCCTTTATACAGCATTTGATATAAACTGGCTGCATTGTACAGGCGGTGGGAACGTTCTGTGTTGGCTGTACTTCGGCTTCTTACATCTGACTGGGTGGACAGTTGTAGATGACAGGCAATATGTTTGTGTTCCTTTAGTTCATGCAGCGTACTGTCTGTTTACTCCTTTACAGAATACATTGTGCAATAGCGGGGTTGTTCTTTAATAATTCACTGCTTTGCATTATTTATCTTTTGTAACCAGAGATCTGTTTGGACAGTAAATCGATGAACCATTGCAATCTTCAAGTACAGTGTAGGCAGCAACACCTTGTAACTTTCAGGTGATGTGGTGCCATAAAGCATCCAAATGTGACACTGCCCTCTTACATACGTATAAGTTCATTGTACTCAGCCTGACCCATGGGAAACAGTGTGGTAAAAAAAAGTGCAGTTGTCCTAGTGTAAAGAGGCAGAAGGGATTGTTAGGTGTTTAGCCGTGTTGTGAACAGCTAACTTTGTATTAATTCAGAAAAGTGTTTGCATTTTGTATATACCAGGTAATAATCTGTATTTACAGCCTTTTGGGGGATAGGCTTGTAGTTTTGCCTGTTATTATTTGGGTTAATCTGTCTTGACATTATGAACTGAAGGTCGTATATCAAACAAAAAAAGCACATTGTGCACACCTAAAGTATCGCTAGAGCTCTCTTTATTTGGTATATGCCAAAATAGTCTACTTTTGGCAAACAATTGGTCAGTATATATCCAAATACATACCATGCATTATGTATGGAGGCTTCCCAACTTTCCTCCAACAGATGCTGTCAGGGGAAATGGGGATCATGCAGTTCGAATTCCAGCGCCCAATCCTTTTGGTCTTTAAGCACATGAGCCGTGGCTTTTATTGTCCAAAGTCCTGGCCAGTTTAGCAAAAGTGGCCAACCCCCTTTGACCAGCAAGCATTAATAAGAAAGTTTGTTCATTGGTTGGCTGATCATTTATATTGGCCATTAAATCATAGTTATCAACATCGCATCACCCTATGCAGTCGACATGCATCCTGTACGGGGGCACAATGACCAGATCAACAAAGGTTCTGCTCCATACAGTTTTGTTGGCTCATGTGAATGGAGCCATAAACATCGATCAGCTTTTGGTTATGGGCTGAAATTGGTCAGTCTAAATTGGCCTTTACTTTGCTCTCCCCATAGAGAACACCTGAATTCTTAGTCGAGGGTCCCAGTGTATAGTAGTAGAGAAATGTAACTTTCTCCTGAGACTGTTTTGGCTGCCAGCTATCTATTGTGTATAATTAATGACTGAACTGGTGACTTGTAAAAGGTTTGTACAATTTGACTGTGCCATTAAGGGGATGGTCATGTAGTTTAGCTGGACTGAACTTTTCATATCAAGTAGTATTGCCAGTCCTATGCTGGGGACCAAGCTTCTTTCCAGTTTACCCCTTTTCAATAATGGATATTTCTAAATCTTTCTTTCGAGTCTGGTGGTAAATATCAGGGATGGACGGCACACACCTGGCTCCACAGAGGACAGAACTGGTTGGTAAAGAGTATACCTGGCCTACTCAGGACCTGGTCATTAAACGACAGAAACCTGCTCTTCTAATCCTCTCATGTACCACATGTGGATGTTAGCATATTTTAACTGCTTCACATTCCTTCTTGCCTGCTTTCGAGAACGTAGTACATTTTAAAACTTGTAGCCTTCTTTCATGTTTTATTTGAACCTATGTAATTGCATTCCTGAAAGAATAACAGGCCCCCACAGTGATTTATATCCTGTATTAAGTGTCAGTTCTGAAGAGACACACTTAACAGTTTGGTTTAACCTTCTGATTTTCAATTTAAGTTCAAAAACGAAAAAAAGCTGAACTGTATCCACCATGACAATATAATGAAACATTCTGTACAAAGAGGTACGAGCGAACAGCCCGAGGAACAACACAAAACTGCAGCCTCTTACTCCCATCGATCAACCCAGACTTAAAATGTTTTTTCATCAAATATGACAGGCTCATTTTTCTACACCTATGGGGCTTGAGCTTTTTTTTTTCTACAGGTAATTATTATCTGAAATGTAGTTTGATTATTTCTTTATCTCATATTATACATCATTAGATTTTGACCGGATGTCAATATCTATTGGCCACATGATTAAAAATGAAAATTATACATTTTTCGATAATGAACATTTCTCTACTATGGCTTTATATGCTGCTCAATACTACAGTATATCTGTGTCTTGTGCAAATGGACCATATACATAGCAGATTACAGGTGGGTGCAACTGGCAGTACCAGCATGAGATCTTACCATCATCCTCCGGCCTTGAGAGAAACTACTGTGTAAATTGATATCCACAGTGGGTCAGCTTGCGGTACTGCTGTCACAGTGGATTTTACTATGTGCAATGCAAAGACCGAAACCTGCAGCAGAACTGTAGCACCTCTGCCACAAAATCCACAGCCATTCCTGTGCATCATATCCTAAATTTATTACTAACCAAATATTATTAGCTTCTGCCATTGTCATGCTGGCAAAGATGGTTTCCGTGTCCATTCTCACAGTTGAGTGATTATCACTGTGGCCAAGTGTCCAAGTCTTAAACCCAACCAGGTTGTAAGTAAGTTCTTTTTGCGTTTCTGCGGTTGTCACCACAATCCAATAATACTAATAACTGATTTGGGCCCAGTGTGTTTGGGATTAGCTATGATGATTTCAATTTGCGTTAAAGTGCGTCAGCAACGAAAGTAATAGAAATCCTTATCTTTCTATAGAAAACGTCTGCAGCTTTAAAAATACGGGCACACAAAAGTAGTTGGGACTTCTTAAGAGATGGGGATCCTTCTAAAAGGATACAGTTTATGGCATTCTGGATACTGGAATATTATGGTTTTACCCGATGGAATTTGGATGGATGGTCTTGGAATGGTCACAGCCGCCAGAGATACTGGACAGCGGTCTCCTCAATAAAAGAAATTCAACTATTGTGTATGACCAGCTTTGTGTGCATATGCGGGAGAGATAGTGATCAGCCAACAGTGAATACAGGCGTATGTCCAACATAGGTCATCGGATTTTTAGTAAGTTGCCAGTTTTTAATAACGTCCTTCCCTTTTAAGATGAAGTGTGAACTGAAAACCGTAGCGTGTAAGAAGCAGACAAGTCTGTGTATTGGCAAGGATTAATCTAGACAAGAAATAATGCATCTCTGATACACACGGGTAGCACGTCTCATTACGGGCGCCCGCAGCTCGAGCACCTTCTTGTCCTGTTCACGGCTTCAGAACATTTCTAACCTGTCTGATGTGCATGTGAGGAACAGTAAGAGGCGTTCACAGAACTTCATATAATGATGACCTTGCTTAGCCAAAACAAGTTTCAACAAACCTGCAACCTTTAAAGTATCATTTACCAACAATATAAGTGTATTTGTTTGGTTGGCATGGAGCCAACAGATTTCCTCACCTGGCGTGGCTTTCATATAACCTTCAAAGGATGCAGGTGTCCTGGGTAATAGATGTTTTCTGTAGCATAAAAAAGGACAGAGAAGCCTGTAAAAATAACTAAATACAGTCACTATCAGTCTCTACGCATTCATTTATATTTCTATCCCCATAAAATCTGAAAATCTAAAAAAAGAAAAGAAAATAATTAAAGGGGTTATCCTTATTCTCAGAATGAAGTCTTCCTGATAATCCATTGATCAGTGCTGATCCAGTTCTGATCTATATTGATCCTGTCAGAAGCTGCATTGCAGTGAGAATGGAGCGTTATATGGTGTAAAGTCACCTGTATGGCTGACAAAACTTGGCCACAGATTCTGTCTGCTTTTTTTTCCCATACTTAACATGACTTATAGAGATTTCTATAGTCTGGTAGAAAGCTGTGCAGGTAATCATGGCATCTCAAATGTGCATCTGTTTTACTCCAAATTGCTGCTTTTTGAGATGCCATTTTTTACCACACTTTTTTTTATTACAGGTGAAACCTGATTCTATACGTGTGTCCAAAAAGTACCATTTTCTTCAGATTGCAAACACCATTAGGAGACACCATCATGTTACTTTTCTTTTTTTTTTTTGCAAAATGATCACCATCCCAGTTCTTAAGGTCCCTCATGTAACTGATCTGGCAATGCTGCTTTCAATTCTCTGTTTTTATGGCATAACAGAAAATACCTGTGTAAGGTTCATCACAGTCTAAGGCGGGCTTTGCACATTACGACATCGCGGCTGCGATGTCGGTGGGGTCAAATCGAAAGTGATGCACATCCGGCGTCGCAGTCGATATCGTAGTGTGCAAATTCTTTTTGATACGATTAACGAGTGCAATAGCGTCGTTATCGTATCATCGGTGTAGGGTCCGACATTTCCATAATGCCGGTGCCGCGACAGGTATGATGTTCCTCGTTCCTGCGGCAGCACACATCACTGTGTGTGAAGCCGCAGGAGCGAGGAACATCTCCTACCGGCTGCAATGCGCAAGGACGGAGGTGTGCGTGATGTTTATATCCTGCTCATCTCCGCCCCTCCACTGCTATTGGCCGCCTGCCGTGTGACGTCGCTGTGACGCCACACGACTCGCCCCCTTAGGAAGGAGGCGGGTCGCCGGCCAGAGCGACGTCGCACGGCAGGTGAGTGCATGTGAAGCCGGCGTAGCGATAATGTTCGCTACGCCAGCAATCACAAGATATTGCTGCTGCGACGGCGGTGGGGACTATCGCGTGCGACATCGCAGCATCGGCTTGCGATGTCGCAGCGTGCAAAGTACCCCTTAGAGTACCTATTTCCAATCTGGGGCTGCCTTTTTTTATTTAATAAAAGAATGGGAAGCCCCAAATTAAATATGTTAAACCCCTCTAATGATAGTAAAGTAGACGGCAGAGCTGGGTTAGAGCAAAGGGCGAGATCTCACTCTGTCATTTCAAAAAGGGTTATGGGATCCCGTTTGGCATGCAGGGATCACCGAACCTGGAAGTTTGTGGACATTAGGGTTACTTTGAGAGCACATTTGTTGTTATTATTATTATTATTATTATTATTATTATTAATAATATTTATAGCGCACCATTGATTCTATGGTGTTCTGCATGAGAAGGTGTTACAATCAAAATATATATACAAGTTACAATAGACAGACTGGTACAGAGGGAAGAGGGCTTTGCCCTTGCAGGCTTACTTTCTATAGGATATTGGGGACGAAACAGTAGGTGGGGCTATGGTGAAGCGGCAGCTCCAGCGGTGGTGAGGTGGTGGGGTCATTGGAGACTCTAGGCATTTCTGAACAAATGAGTGTGAAGCTTGCAAGTGTAGCACATCTGCTGAGGGCAGATCCTAGCATTGTAGTGCACATGCAGTCTTTAACCTTTCCTCGTGCTTGCACACTACAATACTCAATGCCCTGAGTAGAGCAGATCAAAGTGCGCCTGCGCAGGACTGCAATGCCAGCCTGTGTGGATGACGTAGGACACATTATCCATACTGGGCTGGGTAGAAGGAGAACAGTGGATAGTGGATGCGCTGGACCAGAGAGCAGCGTTACCAATCGGACCGGACCACCCCCCAGGTGAGTATAATAAAAGTGATTTTTACATTATACAGTGCTGCCTGGGCACTTATATACAGCATTCTGGAATGCTGCATATAAGGGCTCACTGGTGGTGGCCATAGCTATAGTCGCCAAATCTGGTGACAGGTTCCCTTTAAATAAAAAGGTGAAGCTCCAGACTGGTGATTACTCTTTAAAGCCCCTATAGACATCAGACTAAAATCAGCAGATCCTTTCTATGCCAACAGGATTGGTTGACAGTCTAATATGTATGGAGGCCTCCCGACTGTCCGTGGTAAATGATAAGGGGACATTGGAATTTTAATGGCCTGTCCTTTTGTTCTCCCTGTAGATAATCCGCTGGCACATGATTCTCACAGCGAATCTCAGAGCAGACAGCAGCATTTGGGCGAGCATTCCTCGGGGGAGGCGGGAGTGAGAGCTGTTGGTTGAACGATCATTCGGCTAACAGCTATCTAATGTGTTTAGGGGTCTTTAACTTTGCTTACTCAAACACAATTTGCCAATATGATTCAGCAAACATATTGGGTTGCTCTACTTGTTAATTTTAGATTGGTCTGTTTATTTTGTGTATAGTAATAAAAGTTACGTTTTATCAATCTTTAGTTAGGGTGCCTCTAATTTCCCCATGGGAAAATTGTGTTTGTGTTAATGACCCTATGCTGATTGAGGATATAGATTGAGGTTTCAGTGTTTACTAACTTTGCTTACTGACTCATTAAAATGTACAATTGGGGAAAAGTGACGTTACACCCAAGATTTTAGGTTTAAGTGTAACGCTTTAATGAGAGAAAGCCCAATGCTTAAACTTTTTGCAAATTTGTGTCATTCTGTCCAGTGTAAAGCCAATAGAAGACAACAAATCAAAACATCCAAATCTGAGCAGAAAATCAGTTCCAGCTCAAAATGGAATAGTTGGAAGTCCAAACTATTTAATAGGGAGGAATCGAGTTGAGAACATATCACATTATGAAGCATATTTTCCACAAAACCTCATTTCCAGTAAACAAACAAGAGAGATATTCTAGGGCCGTTCTATAAGAATTCTAATTACATAATCGCTCTCGTAGGAATTTGTGTCCATCTCTCCTTTGAACATTTTTTTCCGAGGACGCAGGTGAAATTCCAGAGTAAACTTTGTAATGTGCTAGCAAATATGTATTTCTTTGAGCTGTTTCCACGCAGCTGTGTACAGTTAGACCGAGTCCTACAAAATGTTAGGGGAACAGATGATTTCCTTCCACAGCCCATGCTCCTGCAGAACGGAGACAAAACTAAACCAAAATAGCTGACTGCTGTCACATGTCAACGAACATTCTAAAGACACTTTATGTGGATCACCAAACAGATCCCATAGGAGTCTATGGGGAAGGCACACGTGGTATTTCAGCTTGTACATACTGTACATTACAGAGCCAACATGTTAAGCTCCGTTAGTTACTATTGAACCCTGAAATTCATGTAAAAAGTGTCTGTATGCTAAAGCTTGTATGCTATGTCATTCCCAAACATTGTTCTTAGTAACAAAGCAAGTAGGTTCATTAAAATATATTCTGCTTAATATGCATTAATATATATATTCACATTTGCCTGCAATTGTTCTTAATATTCATCATGTTTGTACAAGTACAGTCACTCATGGATTTAGGTAGAGGTTATTGTAGGCTTCTGCAGAGGGAAGAGATGGTCAGTGCTCAGCTAAATGCTTAAAGGCCCAGTCACACACAACGACTTACCAGCGATCCCGAAAACGATGCGACCTGATAGGGATCGCAGGTAAGTCGCTGGGAGGTCGCAGGTGAGATGTCACACAGTCAGATCTTACCAGCGATGCAGGAACAATACAGGTCGCAGTAGCGACCTGTATAACGATCTCAGCCGTCACTGTGACCCTGTCACACAGTGTGAAACACAGCGATGGGTCCTGCCCAGCAGGACGTCGCCTTTGAAGAAAATGACCTGGACCATTCAGCAACGACTAGCGATCTCACAGCAGGGGCCTGATCGCTGGTAGATGTCACACATAACGAGATCGCTAACGGGATCGCTATTGCGTCACCAAACGGTGACTCAGCTGCGATCTCGCTAGCGATCTCGTTATGTGTGACAGTACCTTAACTGTTGCATATGATAGGTGACAATTAACATCAGAAGATTAAGACAAGTGTCATGCTCAGAGATTGTGTTTCCAAAGAACAGTATTCTCATTAATTGAGTGCTCCAAGAGATTAATGGCAGCTTTACATGGGTCTATAATCGACACAATGTTGCTTTCCAATAATTGGCCTGTGTAAACAGGGAAGCAATTGACCATTAGACAAATAATATCCTCAGACGGCTGATTGGATTGTTTGAGCACCTGAATGTCATCAGTGTCGGCAGCACATCTCACCACGTAAGCATGGATGTGCCGCCAAGAATATACAGAACGTCTGAACAATCATATTAACAATTAACCCATACAGTTTACATCAGTCCCACATAATTTACACATTTTTCATGCCTTAGAAAAATAACCCTAATTTTAGAATCTTTTAATCTATCACTCTTGAACTGTGAGTGAGTCTGTAGGTGTCCTGTAAGGATACACATGAACGCCAACAAAAGCACGTCAAGGGCATGCTGATGTTAATTCAATTATAAATGACCAACTAAACAAATAGTAATAATTGCTGTATAGTGTAAAACACACATTCAGTAACCTTTATAGCAAAAAATATAAATCAGGGAACCTTGAAATATTAAGTTACTGCAATCAAAGTAACGGCAGAGAAGACTCTGGTGAACCTATCTAGACTTACCGTATTTTCCATCGTATAAGACGACTTTTTAACCCGTGAAAATCTTCTCAGAAGTTGAAAGTTGTCTTATACGCCGGATGTCGTCTTATACGCCGGGTGTCGTCTTATACGACGTATAATTAGGTAATTTAGAAACCCTCCCTGTCTCCAAGACTCTGCCTCTCAGATCTCGCAGTGAGGTTCCCACAAAAAAATATTTTCACCTGTCCTCCGTTCCCGCGGTGTTCTCATCTGCTTCTTGCAGACCACAAGCACTTAGACCTCTCGGTGATCTCGTCTGGTGCACAGACCCGCCACTGCAAGCTGCCATCATGGCTTTACTGCAGTTGAATGCTTTACGGCAGTGGTGCCACAAAGCATTCAACTGCAGTAAAGCGCTGACAGCAGCGGCAGCTCTGTGTATTGGACGCGGTCATGGAGGGGTCTATGTGCCTGCTGTCCACAAGAAGCACCCCTTAATGATCAAGTCTGGTGTACAGAGCCGCCGCTGCTGTCAGTGCTTTACAGCAGTTCAAATGGTTTGCGGCACCGCTGCCGTAAAGCATTCAACTGCACTAAAGCCATGATGGCAGCCTGCAGTGGCGGCTCCGTGCACCGGACGAGATCACAAAAGGTCTAAGTGTCAGTGGGCTGCAAGAAGCAGCTGAGGACACTGCGGGAACGGAGGACAGGTGGGAGTTTAGATTGTGAGCCCCAATTGGGACAGTGATGATAGTGTGCGTAAAACACTATGGAATTAATGGTGTTAAATAAATAAACTTGGAAGCTATTATCAGAAAATGACCTATTGTTTAAATCTGTTTTTTGTGTTACTTTTTATTATAAGTTTTTGAAATGTTTTTATTATATGTTTACGAGGGGCTGCAGATAAGCCTTTGGCCTTACCCAGAAAGAAACAAGATAGGATGATGAAACTTTACATTTATTCCACATACTCTCGACTGATGTCAACACACTTCTTACATTGGTATTCCAAGTTCTGTAAGCCTAGCAAAAAGAAGGATTTCGGTTGTGCCTCAAACCAGGCATCCGTAGCAGCCATGGCATCAGAAATGGTGTGAAATTTGGTATCCTTGAGGTGTTTCTTCAGGTTTGGAAACAGATGATAGTCAGAGGGAGTTAGATCTGGTGAATAAGGTGGGTGGTCAACCAGCTGGGAGCCCAGCTCTGCCAGTTTTGCCATGGTCGCTTGTGCAGTGTGAATGGAGGCATCTTGCAGGAACAAGATTCCTTTGGACAGATTGCCGCGCCTTTTGGCCTTCAGAGCTGCCTTCACTTGGTCCAAACATTCAGTGTAATACCTTGCATTGATAGGGGAACCCTTTTGAAGGTAGTCCACTAGCAGCACGCCCTCCTTATCAAAGAACACAGATGCCATCACCTTAGTGGCTGATTTTTGCACCCTGAACTTCTTTGGATGAGAACTACTGTGCCTTCACTCTTTTGACTGCTCCTTGTTTTCAGGGTCATACAAATAAATCCAGGTCTCACCCATAGTGACCAGTCACTCCAGGAAGTTCTTATCAATCCGCAAATGTGACAAATGGACCAGGATGTTTTCACTCGCGTGCTTCCCTGATCTGTTGTCAAACATTTGGGGACCCACTTTGCAGATCGCTTCCCCATGGATAATGACACAAAAACATTCACGGGAAATCTCCATGATGTCTGCTACTGCTTTAGCTGATATTTGTGGATTCTCCAGTATGAGGTTGTGCACAGCATCGACGATCTTTGAAACAACAGCCACTCTTGGTCGTCCACGACGTTGCTCATCATTGGTGCTGAAGTGACCCGTTTTAAATTTGGCAACCCAGTTCTTAACTGTGGAATATGAAGGGCATTGATCCCCCCCATGTCTGCGACATATCACCATGAATATCTTTTGCGAACTTTCCTTGCAGAAACAAGAATTTTATCCCTCCTCTGCTCTCAGTTGCTGTGAATATCGCATTAGACTCCGCCATTTTATTTCCCCGCGTGCGTAGAACACTGTTACCATAAGCAACAAACACAAAATTTTGAAAACATATAAACGTTTTCAGCAGGATCCTATTAGAAGCAAGATTACAATGTTTGATATTACCTCTATACATAGCTAACACAGAATCCACCAATCACCGTAGGCAATATCACAGCTCACCTCCTCCTCCTGTACAATGACTGATAACACCTCTATACACAGATAACACAGAATCCACCAATCACTGTAAGCGATATCACAGCTCATCTCCTCCTCCTGTACAATGACTGATAACACCTCTATACACAGATAACACAGGATCCACCAATCACAATTGATCCTTCTCTCACTCCCACTTCACAATTATCTTTGTACACGCTCATTAGATGCTTCAATACAAAAGATAGGGTTAGTTCTGTTCATTGCTGCTGATGTACATATGGTGTTTCCTGTAATAACAGGGAGTTATTCATTTTTTAGAACTGTAATTTTTATTGAGATTTATAAAGTTTAACAATCAACATAAACACAGAACATTTACATTAAGAAAGAGTAGATCAGAGGGTGTAACGGGTATTAAAATGTATCATTAGGATCGAACGGCCCTCCAGTGGCCCTTAAGACATATTGCATCCTGGAACATAGTAATACAATTGAGCTTTTGAGCAACCCTCATATGCAAATTAAACACACAGCCACTATAAACCCAACCCATTTAACCTTATCCATACAAGATTTCCTTATTAACAATAACAATACCCAGACAAAAGGACTCAAACACATTGGGAAAGTGAAACTGCTTGACATGAGTATCTTAGTTATTATGTTGAGCCCAGAAATAATCCAAAGGATTATGGCTTTTCTTTAAAGGGGTTGTCTACTTTCCGATCCATATGTTCCGCCTTTTTAAAATACTAAATCTTATACTCCCCTCTGGTGCTGGCGCCGTTCCAGCGATGTCAGCATTGTCTCTCCTGTGATTACATACCAGTGTGGCATTACACAATCCCTGTGGCCAATCAGCGGTTACTTAACTCTCCCAGACTTCAGACGTATCAAATCTGGAAGAAGAAGGAGAGCAGCAGTGCTCCTTTCCTCCGCATGTCAGCGATTTGTCCAAAGACGGGGAAGGTGAAGCGGCCTCTGATTGGGTACACTGGTACGCGATCCTAGGAAGGACAGTGCCAACATCACTGGACGGTGCGTATAAGTTTATTTTAAAAAGGAGACACATACAAATTGGGAAGGGGTTGTCCGAGAAGCTCTGCTTCTGCTTCTAACTTTTTCCTGCAGAGTTTGCCTGCAGTATCCAGACTCTTCCGAGAACTACATTTCTAAGTTTCACGTGCATGTTCCATTCATTGTTTATTTTGCATAACACAAAATTATATTAGTCCATGTGCCTTTTCATAAAGTGAATAGGTCTGTGTAAGAATGCACCCGTGTGCTGTGCTTTTTGCCATCTGCGGTCCTGTTTGCACTAACTCTAGGAAGATTTGGGTAACATCCATTACTTTCTTTCTTCTGATGCAAGAAAACCAGATGACACATGGATCAAGTATGGATGAAAATCGAATAAAGAAAATGATTAAAAAAAGAACAAAAAAACTGACATGAATTCTGCTTTACAATGTGTTACATGATAAGATTCACGAAAAGCGTAAGAGCAAGTTTAAAAACCGCTAAATATCATTATAGAAAATACTATTATCTTCGTTTTGTATAAAGAATGTGTTTTTTTTTTTTATTTTACTCCATATTAAAAAATTTTTGAAATGGTTCATTTTAAGAAGATACAATCACCACCAAAAAACGTTATATCATTTTAGATTACAGGGGTCTAAATTATTTCATATTTACTTATGTCAACTAGTTCAAAGGAGACTACACCCTATACTTTACCTCACGCCAAGAACTAAATTGAGTATAATGACTTAGCAAGTCTTAAATTACCTTGATTAGCGAAGTCATTTAGCAAACTTTTTCTTCTACAAGTGTAAATCAACTTTTACCTATGTACAGTTAAAAACAACAACTGTTTTGTTTTTTTCGTGGCAAATTTGATAAACCAAAATGAGTCTAATTGTTTTTGTGTTCCAAACATTTGAAGTCTTTTTAAGAACACTGTGCTGCCATTTACATTTCATCTATTTGTCTTCATTTAAGGCCCCGTCACACTAAGCAACATCGCTAGCAACATCGCTGCTAACGAACAACTTTTGTGACGTTGCTAGCGATGTCGCTGTGTGTGACATCCAGCAACAACCTGGCCCCTGCTGTGAGGTCGTTGGTTGTTGCTGAATTTCCTGGGCCATTTTTTAGTTGTTGCTGTCCCGCTGTGAAGCACAGATCGCTGTGTGTGACAGCGAGACAGCAACAACTAAATGTGCAGGTAGCAGGAGCCGACTTCTGCGGAGGCTGGTAACCAATGTAAACATCGGGTAACCAAGAAGCCCTGTCCTTGGTTACCCGATATTTACCTTTGATACCAGCCTCCTCCGCTCTCACTGTCAGTGCCGGCTCCTGCTCTGTGCACATGTAGCTGCAGCACACATCGGGTTAATTAACCCGATGTGTGCTGTAACTAGGAGAGCAAGGAGCCAGCGCTAAGCATTGTGCGCTGCTCCCTGCTCTGTGCACATTTAGCTGCAGCACACATCGGGTTAATTAACCCGATGTGTGCTGTAACTAGGAGAGCAGGGAGCCAGCGCTCAGTGTGCGCTGCTCCCTGCTCTCTGCACGTGTAGCTCCGTGCAGTGGTAACCAAGGTAAATATCGGGTTGGTTACCCGATATTTACCTTAGTTACCAAGCGCAGCATCTTCCACGCGGCGCTGGGGGCTGGTCACTGGTTGCTGGTGAGCTCACCAGCAACTTGTGTAGCCACGCTCCAGCGATCCCTGCCAGGTCAGGTTGCTGGTGGGATCGCTGGAGCGTCGCAGTGTGACATCTCACCAGCAACCTCCTAGCAACTTACCAGCGATCCCTATCGTTGTTGGGATCGCTGGTAAGTTGCTTAGTGTGACTGGACCTTTAGCCTTATTTTGTTTTACACAAGTTAGCAAGTCTTAAGTAGAGATGAGTGTTCCTGCCAAGGATGGGATTTGTTCAGGATCGCCAAGCCCACCTGAGATTAGCCGATCCGATTGTCGATCCTAGACGAACCCATTAAATTCAATAAAAAAGAAAAAATACAAAAAGGAACCACTCACCGTTGTACGGTTTGCCCGGATAAACCTCCAATGTATCTATAATCCAAGCAGGGACTACGGCAGCCATTGCACAAATGTCCAAAGAAACAAGAAAAGGTATAGTCCAGCTAGGTATCCTCCGGATGATGTATTTAGACATTAAAAGTTCATAGTTACACAGGCAATTTCATACTGACTATAAAGGGGGCAAGTTACAAAAACAACACATTTCGGCGCACTGTTGCCTGCCTCAGGTCTAACTAACCATTGTTGTAAGAGAATATAAAAACACAGGAAACATAAAATTGACACTTACCCAGTAACCAATTAGGCAATCAAATAATTAAAATAGGGAGTAAGAAAAAGTTCATTGTTCAAATATCCCAATATATTTGCACATTCCCAACTCCTTCCATGTGTTTCTCCTCAAGCTTGTTGCCCTGGTGCCCTGCCTTCACCGGTCTGTGCAGAAGACATATTTGAGGTAAAAGACATCCTTGCTATGAAGAGGGTGAAGGGTAGGACTCTCTTTTTGGTAGATTGGAAGGGCTTTAGTCCTGAGGAAATGTCATGGGAGCCCAAGAACAATATTAATACCTTTCTTCTCCTTAAGAGTTTCTTGGAAAGGGGGGTTCTGAAGGGGGGATACTGTAATATAGGCACCGGCATCCCCGCACTATCCCGTCCTCACCTGACCGGGACCCTAGTATTTTCACCTTCCTGGCCATTCAGTAGTGGCTGCTAGCCAATAACGGTTAATTTTCAAGACCAAACAGGGGGAAAAATTATGGAATCACTCAATTATGAGGAAAAATTATGAAATCACCCTGTAAATTTTCATTCCCAAAACTAACATCTGCATCAAATAAGATCTGCTCGTTAGTCTGCATCTAAAAAGGTGTGATCAAACCTTGGTGAGCTGTTGCACCAAGTGGACTGACATGAATCATGTCTCCAACACGAGAGATGTCATTTGAAACAAAGGAGAAGATTATCAAACTCTTAAAAGAGGGTAAATCATCACACAATGTTGCAAAAGATGTTGGTTGTTCACAGTCAGCTGTGTCTAATATCTGGACCAAATACAAACAATATGGGAAGGTTTTTAAAGGCAAACTTCCTGGTAGACCAAGGAAGACATCAAAGCGTCAAGGCAGGAAACTTAAAGCAATATGTCTCAAAAACAGGAAATGCACAATAAAACAAATGAGGAATGATTGGGAGGAAACTGGAGTCAATGTCTGTGACCGAACTGTAAGAAACCGCCTAAAGGAAATGGGATTTACATACAGAAAAGCTAAACAATAAAAAGATGACTGCCTGAAGAGAACATGTAAATTTCCATAATCATTGATGATATGGGGCTGCATGACAGGTAAAGGCGCTGGGGAGATGGCTGTCATTACATCTTCAATAAATGCCCAAGTTTACATTGAAATTTTGGACACTTTTCTTATCCCATCAATTGAAAGGATGTTTGGTGATGAGGAAATCATTTATCAAGATGAAACAATATTAAGTGAGAGTTTTTTTTAAAGTAAAAAAAACCCCAATAAACCAGCGCTGATAATGTTTTTTTAGTTGATGTTTTATTATATTGCTATCCTTGTTTTAGACACAAAATTAAATCAGCACAATACACACAATATAGAAATAAAAATTAAAAAACATACATCACATGGAAAAAGTTGATTATGCACAGACAATTACCAGATAACTGGTTGAAATGCCCCGGCCGGTGGCAAAATCAACTGTTAAAAACTAATAAATTATTGAAAACGTTTCAAGGTATAGGACTTTCAATACCAATCAAATTAACGTTGCAACACACTTTTTCAGAGGCTTGAAACAATTATTATTTGCCGTAGGAAAAGTATTAATAGTGGCTTTAGATTGCAAACAGTAACTTCAACAGTCCAAGTACCGTTAATAGGTATAAAAATACTGCGCTCCAGAAGTATAATGGTAATAGGATAGAGCCACGGCTCAACAAGGTATGTCCCGATAGGAGTTTACCTGCAGTCAGGTTCAAAAATCAATTTCCATAGTCTGGATACCTGCACGATACTTTCTCCTTTTGTGAATATCAGAATGTTCCCGTGCAGGGGTCCTTATTCGGCGCTCCTGAACCAAGCGGAGCAGAGCCAGCAGAGCACTAGCCTGTGCTGGATCCCAGGACGGTAATATAGCAAATACACAGCTTCTCCTGCTCCTGCAGGGGTCCTTTATTTGCGCTCCTAAATCAACCGGAGCAGAGCCGACAAAGCACTGCCTGTGCTGGCTCCAAGGACGGTAGTACAATAAGCATGTAGCTTCTCCTGTTCCTTCTGTGACAGCCCGGGCATTTGCCGCATACAAGGCTGGAGGGCTCTACAGGGGAGAGAGAGGCTACCAAATTACAATTCACCGGACCGGTGAGCTGAGCAAGAATCTGCTCGTTAGTCTGCATCTAAAAAGGTGTGATCAAACCTTGGTGAGCTGTTGCACCAAGTGGACTGACATGAATCATGTCTCCAACACGAGAGATGTCATTTGAAACAAAGGAGAAGATTATCAAACTCTTAAAAGAGGGTAAATCATCACACAATGTTGCAAAAGATGTTGGTTGTTCACAGTCAGCTGTGTCTAATATCTGGACCAAATACAAACAATATGGGAAGGTTTTTAAAGGCAAACTTCCTATTAGACCAAGGAAGACGTCAAGGCAGGAAACTTAAAGCAATATGTCTCAAAAACAGGAAATGCACAATAAAACAAATGAGGAATGATTGGGAGGAAACTGGAGTCAATGTCTGTGACCGAACTGTAAGAAACCGCCTAAAGGAAATGGGATTTACATACAGAAAAGCTAAACAATAAAAAGATGACTGCCTGAAGAGAACATGTAAATTTCCCCAATCATTGATGATATGGGGCTGCATGACAGGTAAAGGCGCTGGGGAGATGGCTGTCATTACATCTTCAATAAATGCCCAAGTTTACATTGAAATTTTGGACACTTTTCTTATCCCATCAATTGAAAGGATGTTTGGTGATGAGGAAATCATTTATCAAGATGATAATGCATCCTGCCATAAAGCAAAAACTGTGAAAACATTCCTTGAAAGAAGGTCAATGCCATGGCCTACAAATAGTTCGGATCTCAATCCAATTGAAAATCTTTGGTGAAAGTTGAAGAAAATGGTCCATTACAAGGCTCCTGCAAAGCTGATCTGAAAACAGCAATCAGAGAAAGTTGGAGCCAAATTGATGAAGAGACTGTTTGTCACTCATTAAGTCCATGCCTAAGAGACTGTAAGCTGTTATTGAAGCCAGAGGTTGTGCAATTAAATACTAGTGATATATTGGAGTGTTCTTTTGTTTGTTTGTTTTTCATGATTCCATAATTTTTTCCTTATAATTGAGTGATTCCATCATTTTTTCCCCATTTGGTCTTGTAAAGTAACCCTTACTGGCTGCACATTATGTTTTCAGGAATTTTTTTTAATGTTTCTTAAAACCAGAAAGTTGCCATTTGAAATTACTTTAGTTTTGTGCCATGTCTATGATCTGCTTTTTTCTTAAACAAAAATAAACAACTGAATGAACATCCTCAGAGCCAGGGGAGTCCATAATTTTTGCCAGGGGTTATAGTTGTCAGGTCCCTTGTGCTGACACTGCTTCTTTATCACTGTGTGCTGCATTATTACCTCCCGTTTGTATTTCAGCACCTGACATAACCGCTGCTGCAACTATCTATACCAGCTATATGTGCCGCACTACTGCTGCAACTATCCATACCATATGTATCTGCCCAATGTATAGAAAAAGAAAAAAGGCCAGCTTACCGGTAGTAGAGATCCCTCATGTAGCGTCTATGTCCTATGGAGCCGCTCGGAGCAGGGTGCATGCCCTTCCAGGAGCAAATAGTGAAACAGTTTCAAAATTTACAGCGGGACACCATGTTAGTTTTCTACCAGCCATACAAATGTAGTGTTTTTTTTAATCAAATTAACAAATAAAATTTTGAATTTTTTTATGAGAAAATTTTTTTCCATACACTTGGATTCGCTGGAAATGTTGAAACTGCTTTACTATATGCATCTGCCGTACCCACTGCTGCAACTATCCATACCAGATTTACCTGCCGTAGCCACTGCTGACATTATCCATACCAGATGTATTTGTCATACCCGCTGCTGCAACTATCCGTAGCCTCCTAGTCTGCGGCATCAGCCGTCCCGGCTGCATTCGACATTACACAGACTGTGTCCGTACCTCTGGTGCCAGCTGCTGAGGTACCGAAATCTGCTGGCGTAGCTCTTGGCGGTTGTTAACACTAGCACTACTGGACTCGTGACACCTATATAGAAATACATGGTACAAAGTAGTCAAAATGACTACCTCAGTAGTTCTAGTGTTAAACCACTGTATGGTCTTAGCCACCGTGCTGCAGCTCAGTGTCAGGGTGTTGGCAATCTTGTTATAGCCTTGGCCATCTTTATGTAGATTAACAATTATTTTTTTTTAGATCCTCAGAGAATTCTTTGCCATGAGGAGCCATGTTGAACTTCCAGTGACCAGTATGAGAGAGTGTGTGAGCGATAACACCAAATGTAACACACCTGCTCCCCATTCACACCTGAGACCAACGCTAATGAGTCACATGAGATTGGGGAGGGAAAATGGCTAATTAGGCACAATTTAGCTATTTTCACTTAGGGGCGTACTTGCATTTGTTGCCAGCGGTTTAGACATTAATGGCTGTATGTGGCGTTATTTAGAGGGCACCAAATTTACACTGTTCTACAAGCTGCACACTGATTGCTTTACATTGTATCAAAGTGTCAGATCTTCAGTGTCGTCTCATGAAAAGATATAATAAAATATTTACAAAAATGGGCGTCTTGTACTTTTGTGATATAGTGTATGTGCAATTCAGCCCATCTGAAACTGACATGGTCTTTGGACAATCTGTATTTTTAGTGGAGCTCAAGAAATATAAATGTTTTCATATTTTTCATCCTTTCTATTTGTCCCAAGCGATTTGCACCGTCTCCATGATAATAAGGGTTGTATCATGGAACTATAATTTATACATACTTTAAGTAGCCATAAATGAGCATACAGTGCTTATAAAAACATGCCTATTGCCAGGACCAAACTCGTACAGACACATTTGTTCATCCACTGATAATAAATCCAGTCGTTCTAATCACTGTTTCAAGATCTTCTGAATTATGACATGTGCTCTGCCATTATTAGCTTTGGTCTGATAGAATATGGATGTGTATGGTTTCACTGTAACAAAGTGCAAACACTAAATTCCATGGTGGGTATTGTGTAACACATGAAAATAAAACCCAGTATCTGTGTTTTAAGAACTCATAGGAGAAAAGCCGCAAGCCGGCTGTACATTCCAGGATGATAATTAAATCCAGAGAGCCACACGGATATACTCTACAGCGCTGGATCAACGGGACCAGCATCTCCACATGGCATCGAAGACCGCGGGAAGTTTTCTACTTGAGATGAAAGAACGTGCCAGCCAATGACATCAGTCAGTGGAAAGACTGAAAAAGACGGAAAACGAAAACTAGAATTTTATATATATATTTTTTTTTACTGTCTGGAATGTGACATTAAAACACGGTGCAGATTTATTCTACACAGCTTCTGGGCTTCTGCTTGGATCTGCCATCCTACATTTGACTTACAATTTGACATGAAAGAGGTTAAATAAAACATACATTTATAGGCTTTTTCTGTGTCATACATCGTCAGTAGACCAAAACTGTAAATCATAACAATCTGCTCCGTGATAAACTTCTGCCCCTCTCCATTTGTTTTGTCTCATTTCCAGTGGCTAGTGGAAGAATTTGTGTATATATCTTTAGGTTAACATATTCCTGAACCCAGGCATCTTAAATATGCCAGAAGGTCTCATATTTGTCTTACAAGTTAAGTCTCAAGCTTTCGTTATGCACCATGAGCTTATTCTAAAAATGTCTGGACACATTCTGCATTTCCCGAAGGCAAGTTTTGGTGAAATGACAACAGGATTGTCAGTGGGTAACTGATTACCTTATCTTTCTCTAATTGTATCCATCTAGATCTTTAACTCTACAAGAAATGGCATTTAAGCCACTAGAACACCCAGGATCATGCCTAAGGCTTTACTCATTCCCCTCACAGGACAATCTCTGGGTATTAACAGTCAGAAGGAGCTGGGTGGTAAGCTGTGATATGACAGGTTATTTCCAATAGAGCAAAAACATTATTGTGGTGTGTTTTTTTCTTTTTTAAATCTGGAAAATCCAATAGCTATTTAGACTTTTGTCCTGTTCAGAAATGTCACTATTAAACCAGTTAGGATACTATCATGCATTGCTTATATAGCGCCATCACGCAGCGCTTTACAGAGACCATCCCTGTCCCCATTGAGGCTCACAATCTAGATTCCCTTTCAGTATATAATAATAATAATAATATTTATTCACTTGTTGGAGGAAAACGGAGTGCCTGGAGAACACCCACACAAACTGTGGAAGAACTTGCAAACTCCTTGCCGATGTAGGATACAAACAAAACTTTACAGATCCTTCTGTGATCTCTCATCAGGTACGCTGCATGCCTCCCCTGCGTCTGGCCGACATCAGATCTCACACACACACACACACACAAATCAGATCACACTCACTCACACACAAACACACACCCACCCCACTTCTTCCCACCCACCCCACGATCCCAGCAGTTGTGCTCCTCTGCCTTCTGCCGACACTCACAGATCCGATTGCTTACGTTCACACACAGTCACACATCAGACAGTATACACGCACACATCTGATCGCATACACTCACACACACACCCCACTTCTCCCTGTGCCCTCCGGTGGGCGGTCCCAGCAGCTGTTCTGCACGCCGTGCTCCTCTGCCTTCTGCCGACACTCACAGATCCGATCGCATACACACACACACTCACACATCAGAACACACTCACACATCAGACAGCATACACGCACACATCCGATCGCATACACTCACACACACACTGACGATATCGCACATACGCGCGCACACACTCACAACATCCGGAGATACCACATGCTTCCGGCCATGTGATCCTCCGGCAGGTCCTGGAAGGTCACTGCACGCACAGTTTCGCCGCCGAGAAGCAAGCGATATCGCCGGATGTTGTGAGTGTGTGGATGCGATCTGATGTGTGTGTGAGGTGTGTGTGAGAGTGAGTGAGTGTGATCTGATGTGTGTGTGTGTGTGTGTTTTCCGCCGCTGCAGGACCTTGATACGCTCACCTGCTCCCGGTCGGCTTCTGGTGAGTATGATCGGGGGTCTTCTTTCTTCTGTCTTCTCTCTTCTGGGGTGTCCGCTGACTATAATGAAGTGTCCTGCAGTGTCTTTAACTCTTCCACCGCTGCATGACACTTCATTATTGACTGCAGCTATGTCTTATTTTCAGGGGATGTCTTATATTAAAGCTTCCCTGAAAACTCCTGGGATGTCTTATTTCGGGGGATGTCTTATTTTCGGGGAATGTGAATATTCGATGCAAAAAAGTAAGTCTATGGGAAGCCCGAATAGTTGCTATTCGGCAACTATTCAGGTTTCCCATAGGCTTTCATTGTACTTTGAATATTCGCAAATAGTCGAATAGCGGCAACCTATTTGGCAAATATGGGCGTTGCCGAATATTTGAGGTATTCGATCATCCCTAAAAATGATCATCAGGAATCTAGATTTTATGCCGTTGATTTTAGTTTTTATTTAATATTATTCAGCAGGCTACACTGATTCTTTAAACTATATAGGCTTAGATTACATACTTTCAACATAAATATAATTGAATCCATAGCCAGGTGGGTTATGATAAACCAGCATAGCACCTCTTATTAAAGGAAGTATCACCAATTTATCCCAATAAATCCTAACAGATCTTATTCACTTAGGCAGGACTCAGACCATACCTATTCATGACTCCATAGGCGACTTCTATCTGATCCCCAAAAGACCGACATTCCCACTGATGAAGCAGTTGACTTTAATGAGGCAAATGGAATCCATAGAATTATATTTTGGCCTTCGCTTGGCTTCCTTTTCGGCATTGTCCCTATTTGTTGGACACAATAATATTGTGTCCAGCTCAAAACAATAACATTACTTGTAAAAAAAAAAAAAGTCAGATAGAGTCAAAAAGTTTCATGTTTTACACTCAGTATCCTTAATTGAAGTCAGTGTTTCTGTTAGATGTTCGTCTGCATTTCATTTTTTTTTTCAGGTGGAAGCCTTCGACTGAGAAATGATCTCAATCTGGCCTTTTTTCTTATTTTGTTGATCTCTGACTCAACTTAAGCCCACTTTACACGTTGCAATTAGTTGTACAATCGCATTTGCGATGTGACACGCCCAGGTTGCATACGGGATCTATGAGATTTCACGTTGGTCGTTCATTTGCTGTCACACGAGCGTTAGTAGTCTATGTTAAATTGGTCAATTTTGTGTGCGATCCTTTAGATCATGTGTTCTGTGACGTATGCATTGAGCACCTTTTTTTTTTTTTTATTTATTGACTTGTCAAGCGTGTGTAATGTGGGATGCGTTTTTACTATGTCATCTGCCATTCAGCTCTGCTACATGGCCGCTAACAGCAGACACAGACAGCCATGTAGCAGAGCTGAATGGCAGATGACAGCAGACACAGACAGAGCCGCACTGTCAGAATGAACTCGGGTGAACTTCACCCGACTTCATTGTGATGCTGCGGCTGTGTCTGTGTCGCGTCCTGATTAGCGGTCACCAGTGAAGACTCACCGGTGACCGCTAATCTCCTGAGTAACTGAAGTTAGCAGCCCTCTCTCATATACTCACCAATCCCCGATCCCCGGCGCTGCACGGCATTCACACTGCTCCGGCGGCTTTTACTGTTTTGAAAAAGCCGGCCGCCCATTAAACAATTTCGTATTCCCTGCTTTCCCCGCCCACCAGCGCCTATGATTGGTTACAGTGAGACACGCCCCCACTCTGAGTGACAGGTGTCACACTGCACCCAATCACAGCAGCCGGTGGGCGTGTCTATACTGTGTAGTGAAATAAATAATTAAATAATTAAAAAAAAACGGCGTGCGGTTCCCCCCATTTTTAAAACCAGCCAGATAAAGCCATACGGCTGAAGGCTGGTATTCTCAGGATGGGGAGCTCCACGTTATGGGGAGCCCCCCACCCTAACAATATCAGCCAACAGCCGCCTAGAATTGCCGCATACATTAGATGCGACAGTTCTGGGACTGTACCCGGCTCTTCCCGATTTACCCTGGTGCGTTGGCAAATCGGGGTAATAAGGAGTTATTGGCAGCCCATAGCTGCCAATAAGTCCTAGATTAATCATGTCAGGCGTCTATGAGACACCCTCCATGATTAATCTGTAAGTTACAGTAAATAAACACACACACCAGAAAAAAATCCTTTATTAGAAATAAAAACACACACATATACCCTGGTTCACCACTTTAATCAGCCCCAAAAAGCCCTCCTTGTCCGGCGTAATCCAGGATGATCCAGCGTCGCATCCAGCGCTGCTGCATGGAGGTGACCGGAGCTGCAGCACACACAGCCGCTCCGGTCACCTCCACACAGCAAATGAACACAGCCGCGTGATCAGCTGCTGTCACTGAGGTTACCCGCGGCCACCGCTGCATCCACCGGTGGCCGCGGGTAACCTCAGTGACAGCAGCTGATCGCACGGCTGTCTTCATTTGCTGCATGGAGGTGACCGGAGCGGCTGTGTCTGCTGCGGCTCCGGTCACCTCCATGCAGCTGCGGTGGAAGCGACGCTGGATCATCCTGGATTACGCCGGACAAGGAGGGCTTTTTGGGGCTGATTAAAGTGGTGAACCAGGGTATATGTGTGTGTTTTTATTTCTAATAAAGGATTTTTTCGGGTGTGTGTTTATTTACTGTAACTTACAGATTAATCATGGAGGGTGTCTCATAGACGCCTGACATGATTAATCTAGGACTTATTGGCAGCTATGGGCTGCCAATAACTCCTTATTACCCCGATTTGCCAACGCACCAGGGTAAATCGGGAAGAGCCGGGTACAGTCCCAGAACTGTCGCATCTAATGTATGCGGCAATTCTGGGCGGCTGTTGGCTGATATTGTTAGGGTGGGGGGCTCCCCATAACGTGGAGCTCCCCATCCTGAGAATACCAGCCTTCAGCCGTATGGCTTTATCTGGCTGGTTTTAAAAATGGGGGGAACCGCACGCTGTTTTTTTTTAATTATTTAATTATTTATTTCACTACACAGTATAGACACGCCCACCGGCTGCTGTGATTGGGTGCAGTGTGACACCTGTCACTCAGAGTGGGGGCGTGTCTCACTGTAACCAATCATAGGCGCTGGTGGGCGGGGAAAGCAGGGAATACGAAATTGTTTAATGGGCGGCCGGCTTTTTCAAAACAGTAAAAGCCGCCGGAGCAGTGTGAATGCCGTGCAGCGCCAGGGATCGGGGATCGGTGAGTATATGAGAGAGGGGGATAGACTGACATGGACTGAGAGTGAGGGACAGAGATAGTGACGGACTGACAGAGATTAGTGCATGACAGACATTGTGAGGCGCTTCAGAACGCAGCTTTTCAGCTGCGCTCTGAAGCAGACCTTTTTTAAGCTGCGGTGCAGAGCGCACACCTGCGCACATAGCATCAGACAACAAAATCGTATGAGGGATGTCACACGTTACAATTGACTAGGTTCGTGCAACAAAACGCTCAATTCTAGAGAATGATACGATGTGTTTGCGATCAACGGTTTTGCGTTCAATCCTGATCGCATGTAGCTGTCACACGCAGATACCTCACAAACGATGCCGGATGTGCATCACTTACAACTTGACCCCAACGACGGATTGTGAGATATATTGAAGCGTGTGTAGCGGGCTTTAGTTAGATAGGTTGAAAAAAGACTTTGGTCCTTCAAGTTCAACCAATTATTTATTTATTTTTATCTCGTTAATATTGCTGCACAATTTTCTGTTTACTTTTGCAATCGTCCCAAATGTGGAGCTGTACAATTGTATTTGTTATGATAATTTGACATTGAGATTTTACCCTCTCTGACTCTTGTTCCTAATTTCATGCCACTCCCCCCCAAATAAAGGCACAGAAGGAGTAGCATTCCTTGCCAGTGAGTACTCATTCTAATTTTAAAAACCAGAGACCTAGTAATTATCTTGATTGTTTTGCAGCCAAAGGCAGAGACTGGGAATTTCAGCATTTACCTCCAGGAATATGGTCACAGTGCTTTATTTTTTTGTACACTTAAATAATGAATATTTTGTAAATGGGCTCATGATTACATTACTACATAGGAGCAAATTTAGTGAATCCCTTGGCTGTAACATGGAATGATCTAGTATTTTTAGGGTGTCAAATTATTTACCAATAAACAGCTAAAGCCCCCATACACATTAGACAGCGGTCGACTGAAGGATTCTTCAGCCAATTGTTTGGCTGAAATCTGTCTCTTGCGACTTCCACTATGCACGAGCTCCCGGCTCAGCCTGTGTTCTCTGGGAGAGCTGCTACCAGACTCCTCCTGTAGCAGCTGAGCTCTTTGTAAAAAAAAGATAGGTAGTCCGAAATCGGACATGTCAGATCCAGATCTCCCCAACATCATCTGTTTGGAAAGAGTGGGGAACCCCATACACATTAAACTGTTGGACAACATTAGTCTAATGTGTATGAAGGCCTTTAGAGACTTCCTACATTTAAAAGTTATATATCCTCATGAAGATAACTCTTCTTAAACTCTTAAGAACTGAAACTGTGGCAAAAGTGCAAAATATACTCTGTATTGAAGGGATTGTCCACTATTTGGACAACCCCTTCTCATTCCCCTTGTTTGCCTCAGAAGAATAAATAAGCCGATACTCCCCTTCGATGTGGCAACGGTACCTGCAATCTCAGACATTATGTTCCCGGCACCCATGTGACATTGTTATGACACGCGGGCTCTGCGACCAATCAGCACCAACTTCCTTCACCCTGACTTTAGACATTTAGGCTGGGGCCACACGAGCGTATGGTATCCAGTGCGAGTGCATTGGATGCAATATGCTAGCTCTTGCTGTGCTGCGAGTGTAAGCTGAATGTCCTTCCACTGTCATCCGATCCTGCAATCAGATCACAGACGAGAGGGCTTTGCCAGCAGAGATGATTATCGCACTGCACTCCGGTGTCATCCGAGTGCAGTGCGATGTTTCACTTGCACCCTTACACTTGTATGTGTTAGAGTGAATACAAATCGGATTTCAGCCGCAGCATGCTGCGACTGTTTTCTCGGTCCGATTAGGGTTGAGAAAATAATCGCAGATAGGAACAGTCCCATAGAGTAACATGGGTCCGGGTTGAATGCGGTTTCTTTTTTTTACGTATTCCAGTCGGTCCGTTTTACTCGGCGTGTGTCCTAGCTCTTATGCAGTAAGTCAGCGCAGCGCCCACATCCTGCTCGAATTTCTAAAGTTGAGGAGACAGACGCAGAGCGCTGATTAATCGCGGGGCTCTCGTCATAACAATGTCTCGTGAGAACTGGGAACACAACTTCAGACATCGCTGGAACCGCAGCCGCACCGGAGGTGCGTATTATCTTATTTATTTGAACAAGGGGAATGAGTAGTTGTCCAAGTAGTGGACATCCCCTTGAAGGTTTCAATATTAAGAAAGCTTTTTAATTTAACGTTACATACTAAAATGGTCTTAGGCCTCCGGTTCATTATTAAATAGAAGAAATTGAGGGGATTTCTCCCTTTTTAATTAAATATTAACACTTTCCATTATTAAATTTAATTAACCCTTCAGTGTTTAAAAAGACAGAAAAAAAAAAGTAAAAGCTTTAAAGTCATGTTAGTGTTTGGAATGGACAGGATTGTACATGCTGACATCAAAGTGGACCAGTGTGTGTGATCTGCCCAGATGTCATCTGACCTGCCATCTACCGTCTGCCATTACTGTGATAGAACTTTTACAGATTTCTCAGGGCTTTGTCTGCAGTCACGAGACAGTCCCATGTAGCCAGACTTCAAACCGGAGCGGAATAAAGATGTCATAGTTAGAAAGCAATAGACGGATTTGCTATATTTCAATGAAATTTACAGTGTGCAATTAGTCCAATAAGGCTTTTATTTCTCACTTTAAAGAGTACCTAGCACTGGATTGTATCATTTAATCTGAGGACCTCCTCCAAATACTGCTGCTCCATTGAATCTGGACCAGTTTTTGTTTTATGTCCCTCTTGTTCAGCTATGGCCCACTACCACCCACCCCAGAAATGAAGATGAATATATATCCTTCAGTCAACTGGGCGAATTCCACAGAACGTCTCTGTGGACGTTTGCTTTCTCTCCTCTGACTCTGGCCAACCAAAACACAGCCGCACCAACAGAGAAGTAATCGGGTATACGCCCAGTTAGTTGATGCGAAAATTAGCTCCTTTATTACCGGAAGGAACAGAGGGTTGCAGAAGAAAAAGAAAAACTGTTCCAGAATCATTGGAGCAGAGGGAATTGGTCTAAGTTAAAAGGGTGTTCCCATCTCCAAGATTCTATCCCAATATGTAGTAGGTGTAATAATAATATTACCAAATACCTCCATAGTGACAGTTAGGCTATGTGCGCACATTGCGTAAATACATGCAGTTACGCTGCGCTTTGTAGCGCAGCGCAACTGCATGCGTCCTGCGTCCCCTGCACAGTCTATGGAGATTGTGCAGGGGCCGTGCGCACGTGGCGTCTTAGAGCGCAGCAGCTTCGGCTGCTGCCCGAAGCGCTGCGTTCTAAGAAGTGACATGTCACGTATTCCGTGCGCTTTGCCGGCAGCTCCTGCTCTGTCTATGGGAGGAGCTGCAGGCAGAGCGCATGGAATCTGCTTTTTTTTTTTTATCTCTACGGACATTTTCTGCAGCGATTTGACGCGCACGTGTGCTCTTCAGATCGCTGCAGAAATTTCTGCAGGGTTAGTACGCAATGTACGCACATAGCCTTAGTTGGTTGTTAGCAGTCGTAACTATTGATACCTAAGCTGCAAAGCCCTGTACATAGGATAAGTGACATAGGTAATCAGTTGAACTATACTACATTTATGAAAATGTAGTATAGTTCACCTGATTAGCAATGTCACTTACCCTATGTACAGGGCTTTGCAGCTTAGGTATGCATAGTTACAACTACTAACAACCAACTGTCGCTATATGCGTGGTTGTAACCATGGATACCTAATGCCACTGCAATGTCTTACGTGGGGTATGTAACAGGAGAACTATAGTACATTTCTAATTGGAGATATTTGTTAATATTATTATTATTAGACCTACTACATAATGGGATAGGATCTTTGAAATGGGAATACTCCTTTAAAGAATCCTTTATGGAAATCTACTTGTTTAAAAGAATTGTGATGCTAGACACTACAAGCAGTATGAATAGAAAGGTAGTCACACAAGCCGAGAGGTAAGGTATAAGATTCAGGCAGCAGACAGAGACGTGGTCAAGAAGAGGTCCGAGGTCAGAAGCCTGGAGGTAACGTGTAAGGTCCAGGGAGCAGACAGAGACGTGGTCAGGAAGAGGTCAGAAGCCAAGGTCAGAACACTTACACCAGACAGGAACCAAGAGCACACTGAGCAAATAGGAAGTACGACTGGCGAAGTTCAGACAGAGCATGCCCAGTAAAGAAACAGAGAAATCACCAGGAACGAGGCGCATCAGTGAAGGCTCCTCCTAAAACCAGTATGGACCCTAGTGCTGAAAGACAACCTGTAAGCAAGTGCACAAGACACATAGCAGAGCGTTTTCATATACAAAATGCTCAGCACAGCGGAACCGGGACAGGAATATTCCCATATCTGTTCTGTCTGAAAGCGGTGTGGATCCCACACATGGGCACATACTGTATATCTCATGAACAAATAAGGAGGAGATATATTAAAACTGATGCTAAACCATGTTTTAAAGTTGTGGCTCAGTATTACAAAACAATAAATAAAAGTTCAGTAGCGTTCAGTGCCTTTCTCTGAACTAGGAATAAGCTGATACCAGGCTTTTTTTCTTTTACTGTACATTTTTGTTTGCAGCATTAGGCTTTTCTTTTTAAAGGGAATTGTATCATCTGTATCCATGTAGTTATGCTAATTTACACATATCCTTTTTTTCTGTTTTGATTTGTATTTTATTTTGATTATATTTTTTGGGATATAATTCTGGGAACGGCTATCTTGCCTACTGCAAACACATAAACCTTTAATCTGTTGACTTTCAATGATTGTTGTGGGCATGCTCTGTGACCTTTGCAGAGTTTTATGTGCAGGGAGGAGGTAAGGTCCAACATCACCTTTTCCAATCCTGCCTGTATTAATAAGGCCAGGGCCACACAGGGTTATGTGCGATCCTCGCATTACAATCTGTTCACGCTGGCAGCACAGAGGGAGCCGAGTGTCGTGTCATGCGAGGGTCATTGCGACTGTGGTCCAATCGTGCGATCAGACCACAGCTGCGGGGGGTGGGCCGGTGCTGTGGAGGGGAGGGCCGGTGCTGCAGAAGGGAGGGCCGGGGCTGCGGAGGGGAGGGATTTATCTCCCACTCTCCTGTGTAGCTGGCAATTGCGATTCTCTCATCACACCGGTATAACATGAGAGTAATGTAATGTTTCTCTCGCCCCATAGACTTGTATGGGTGCGGTGGCAACAGGATCGCGTTCCACTCGCAGAATGCTGCGACTGTTTTCACGGTCCGATTAGGGCTGAGAAAATAATCGCTCATGGGAGCGGGCACATAGAGTAATATTGGTCCAAGTGGAATGCTATTTTTTTATCGCATTCCACTCGCACCGTTTTTCTCGCCGTGTGTCCTAGGCCTAATGGGAGAACTCTGCAAAACAGGAAGGTCCCAATTAATTGAAACTTGCATTTTGTAGTCCAGTCTTAATGAAAGGAGTACTGGAGTAACATGCACCAACCTCAGTAAGAAATATATGCAATTGGTGCATCTTACAACTGGCTTGCACCTCCGCCATGGGCTGGTGTATATTTCTGGTGTAATTTAAGCACTGCTTGTGGCATAAATCCTTTTGAACTTGTGGGACCAACTTTGCCATCCCCCAACTTCACCTACTTTGTTGGAGCTGGCCAAGAATGACATCATAACTTCAAAATTAGCAACATTTTTACGCAATTTCAAATTGCACAAAGGTTTTGTATCATTTACAGGCGTATTACTGACGAATTGTGGTTAAAAAAACTCCTTGATTAATCAGTGCTGAGGTGTCGGTCAACTATAAGGCTCAATAGTCAGCAATAAATTTGCAAAGTTTTAACAGTTTATATTTGTTTTTTGTTTTTTTAACTATTAGTACGTAAGATTGAAACTTAAAATAAAATAAATGAAAAATAACGCTTTGCCTATTACTTTGATTTAATCTGTAGCTAATTTTCTGATGACATATTTCCGGATTATCATGGCTTTGTAGTCTATTATGTTATAATTATGTTATGTTACTATTATGTTACTGTAGCATTGAACCACTAAGCCAAAAACAATACCACCACATAAATAAAATAACAAAAAATGTGCCACCGTTACCAGAACCGGATCTTATTCTAATCAGGTGCAATCATGGCTTATTTAGTCATTAACTCAATGCAAAGATGGGAAATAAGCTATAACCGTTTGCTTCCAAATAATTCTGCGGGGTAAACTATGTGTCACGTCTCGGGTTCAGCGATTCTGTAAGTCAATGCAGGCTAGCTGCGGGTGCGGTATCTCTACAGATACTGAACAGCAAGATCCATAATTTGATTTAACCAATAAGGGTCGTAGTGTGCTATGAAATACATCAGCCATAATCAACAAAGACATATGCTTGCTGAGAGCTTGTAACAAAATACAGAACGAGTGGACAATATTGCATTTAGCCATCTTTTTTTCTGATATTTTTTTCCTTTGACAGATGTTATAGGTTTTAGTTCTTGGCACCAGAATTTCCACTGGGGATTTTGCATATATAAACTTAGCATGTTTAAGTGAGAAGACAGTTCTGTCCAAAACCAACAGCATGTACATATCATACTTCATCTCGGGTTTAATCAAAACTGAACCCATTGCTCATGAACCAATAAATTATCAATGCATGAGAGTACAGCTGCCCAGCTGTTCAGATCATATTAATGATATCTGATAAAAAAAAAGGCACATGTGGCGTGATACAACTTGAGTGCCAAGTATTTCTCTTTTATATGTGATTTCCACCATGTGTTACCATAAATCTTCTAAAACTACACATTGAAGAAAAGCCTTCTACAGATGTATGTGTGATCCTGCCATATTAGACAGCGATTCTAGCAGAATACGAACATACTCCTACCTGTTACAGGATTCTTGTACTCTTCAGTCCCCCGCACACAAAAGATGAATGTGAGGACCGGCTGACCATTGTGTGTGTATGGTGGCTTACCAAAACTACCCTGATGTTAAGAGAGACCGAATTATTTTTCTTTTCAGGGGGCATAAGCCGCTTCCAAAGCACATCTTTCTGCTCTCTGACATTACAAACAGATGAACGCTCAGCTCGGAGTTGGGAAAGATAGCTGTCAGATTAAAGAGTACTATCTCGTGTATGAACAGCTTTAAATGGGCCACCAATGTGTTATCTGTAGATTTCTGACTCCTAAATCCACTAATTAGTGAAACTAAAAGGGTACATGAGCTTGTGTCCTGTATTGCTGCCCATGACTAATCCAGTGAAACTTACATAGGTGCAATGCCAGTATGCATGGAAAGGCCATCAATTTATATTCCCGGAAGAAGATAATATTATTGTTCACAGGATACAGTAATGTATTTTTATTGATTGCCGTAACAGTGAAGAGAAATATAAAGGCCCCGTAACACACAGAGATAAATCTTTGGCAGATCTGTGGTTGCAGTGAAATCATGGACATATTGTTACATTTGTACACAGCCACAAACTTGGCACTGATTGTCCACAATTTCACTGCAACCACAGATCCGCCGCAGATTTATCTCTGTGTGTGACAGGGCCTTTAGGCAAGCCTTTAGGGTGCAATTACTCATGCGCCGGCCTGCACTTTCAAACTGAAAATACAAGTGCTGTGCAGCAGCTGGTGGTACTACCTGTCGGTGCAACACCGCCTGCTTACCCAAATTTGTAATAGTAACCTTATTCTGTTACTACCAACGGTTAACAGAGTTTGAAATATGACAACTAGTGATAAGTAAACGTGCTTGGCACTGCTCGTTACTCAATCGAGCATCGCAGTGCTTGGGTACTCGCAGAGCTCGGCTAAGTATTAAGGGTGCTCTGATGGTTTGTTTGTGAAACAACGACCACAACGCACAGGCTTCACTGCATGATGTGTGTAGGCACCCTAAAGGAGAGCTATTCTCAGTCTCTACGTGGCTGTCCTGAGGCAAAAAAACAACATTCTTGGATGTAGTGTGATCAAAAACATAAATCAGCCCTCCCTTCTGCCGAAAATGCTCTGCTTATGGCTGGCTGTAGGTGGATGGAGATCCGACCAGGCCAATCATCGCCTTTCCATAATGCTTATTACTTGCATCGAGATTGTCCAAGCATATGTGTTACGTCACCACCGGAGTCCGCTCCAGCGACTTCTACTCCACCAGGCGATGCCGTGTTCCTGCCGTGGATGGTGTAGGTGATCGGAGAGGAGTCGATGCCAGCGGCGCAGGTGGGCGCAGGCTCTGCTCATCCACTGGGCTGGGTTTCCTTGGGATCTGCAGTACCGCTGGCTGACTATAGGTGGCGTGTATCTTTTAGCTGAAGTTACCATCATTCAGCTACAGCCAATGGGAAGACACCACACCCTTCTTAATTCCCCTTCTATCTGCTGACCACTGCCAGAGATAGTTCTGATATTCTGGCTCCTGTTGTGTTTTCTGATTTTGGTGTTCTGACTTCTGCTTATTCCTGACTACCCTCCTGCCTGTTGTTTATGTACCTCGCTGCCCAATCCGGATTTTACCTCTGCTTTGTTTTCTGATTATGTCCTTGCCTACCGATTCTGTCCCTGTTCTGCAATTCCTGGTTTGACCCTGCCTGACGACTACTCTCTCGGACTGCAGCCTTCCACAGGTAGTGATCTCCTGGGCCCTGTGTAATTCCAAATCTCTGTATAGGGGTTAAAGGTTTTCAGGGTTCTGAGGGTCCAGCTTGGTGAAGTGGTTTTCCTCTAGCCTGTCCATTACAGCCCGTCTGAGTCTGTGGATCCAGGCAGGCGTTACATTATGACCCTCTCAATGAGTACAAGCATTCTAGCGTTTTCATGCTCACCCATCACTAATGACAACCAAAAAGGATGGAACCAGATTTCTCTCTTATAACCGTAGCTCTCTCAGTAGCTCATGTAAAGAGTACTACTGTGCAGTGGATGAGCACATTACCACATAGGGTGTCCCAAAATGAGACAATACAACCAAGGACATTTACTGATGTTATTACTGTACACTGGTGACAAATGGCCTCCATTACTGAAATGTCTAATCAGTGAATATAAAAGTATATGTGCAGCAAAAGAATATGATTTGCATGATTAAAAAGGACCAGTTTTTACTCTTCTTTTATATGCGCTGCTCCCTAGAATATTCCGTTTTTGTGTTGTTGTTTTTTTTAAATCCTTGATTCAGTTCCAGAGATTTGGGCTTTTTTGATTTAGAACAAATGTTTATGGTCTTTACTGACAGGGTAATAATCCTGTGGGCAACACCCCTTTGAAAACACCATAAAAACCAGCACTAAATAAAAAAGACCCATATCTCTGGAACTGTAAGGCAAATTAAAAAAAAACCAAAAAACAGAATACTGAGGGGAGCAGCGGGAATAAAATAAAAGGACAAAAACGCCACTTTTGACCTGGCAACCTATCCGCTTTAAAGTAACTTTCTGATGGAAGTTTTCAGCACTGGTCATATCAGAAGCTGATTGACCGATGTTGACCCTATAATGAAAACTTTGCTACATCTTGAGATATGAAATTTATAATAAAAGTATAAATGATCAACACAATATATAGAATTATTTAACTTAGCGGCGTCTCATGTGTCTTGATGTGATGTGTTACTGGTGACATCCGCTACGTCCTAGCAAGTTTTGTAGATCCTCACTGGCAGTTCTTCAAATTCTCAGGATGCCAAATTTTAGTTCTGAAAATTATATTTCTATTTCTCTCCACAGGGAGCAGTCATTGGGTATTTACAGCATGAGGGATATCAGTGCTGCTGACATAGAATGGAATGGAACACTTATCGGCATGGAGGAGGAAAAAGAAAGGTAAGGACCTGGAAAATAACAATGACAATAAATGGATGTATTGTATAGACTGACTGGTAGCGACCACCATAAAATGCATCAATAACAGATAATATACTATTATCAATAATATAACCGCTTGTATGGGATGGGAAACTTGTGATAGCACATAATACCCATTTGTTAAGGTTATCACATGTTAATGCATTCTTGCATCCGTGAGAATTATCAGTGCCCACTCATTTTGCTTCTAGGATTTCTGGCTCAAAAAGAGATTTATTTTCCATGTAAGGAGTTTTCCAGTCTTTGCTGTAAAAACATATGAACACGCATTATCAATCGTCTGAGAATTTGCTGCAATTACATCCGGTTCAGGCAATCCTCTGTAAGGTTACACACCTAAATGCTAGACTCATAGTCTGTTTCAAACTATGTGCAATGTTTGTGAAATGTATCAATCAACCAGGGTTTGTCCTGTTCATGTATTTATGCTACAGAGGATTGCCTAAGGAGGACACCGCTGTATACCTTTCTATCAGCCTAAGCCACACGGCGAGAAAATCGGTGCGAGTGGAGTGCGATAAAACATCGCATTCCCCTCGGACCAATTGTAGCCTGTGTGACAGCACACATGAGCGATTATTTTCTCAGCCCTAATCGGACCGAGGAAACAATCGTAGCATGCTGCGATTGTAAGGTGAGTCCCTTTTCTCTCGCACCCATTCAAGTGAATGGGATGAGAGAAAAATCGCACTGCACTCGCCGTACACCGGTGTACCGTGCGTGCAGAGCGAGAATCACAATAGCCGGCTACGGAGGAGAGCGGGAGATAAATCCCTCCCCTCCTCCGTGCCGGCCCGCCCCTCTGCAGTGCTGGTCCGCCCCTCCACATCGCCGGCCCGCCCGCCGCAGCTGAGGTCCGCTCGCAGGGTCGGACCTCAGACGCAGGCACGCTCGCATAACACTCGGCTCCTGCTGTGCTGCCAGCGCGAGCCGAGTCTCATGCGAGCATCGCAGTAGTGCCCCGTGTGGCCCCAGCCTAAAGAGAGCTCTTGGAATTGGTGAGAAACTATGGTAAAACCTAAAGTATATTCGAAAATTGTATAACTATTAAGGCCACTTTACACACAGAGATAAATCTGCGGCAGATCTGTGGCTGCAGTGAAATTGTGGACAATCAGTGCCAGGTTTGTGGCTGTGTACAAATGGAACAATATGTCCATGATTTTACTGCAACCACAGATCTGACAAAGATTTATCTCTGTGTGTGAAGTGGGCTTTATCGTATTATAGGGGTTGACCGTCTCCAATCTTTTATCAAACAACATGCAAAATATGTGGAAACTTCCCTAGATATGTTTTCTACTTAAAATCCATGAGTTCTTCCATTCTTGGGTCGGCAGTTGTGGACCATTTATTTACGTCAGCCTCTTCCAGTCCTCAGCCACTTTTGAGCATGTTACATATACTAGTGTCCAGTATCCCTTGCAATTCATCTGAATCACCAGTGTTTCTGCTGTTCAAGTCCATCCACTTCACCTACCAGAACCAGACAGGTCTGAACATACAGTGATGCATGCGGTGCAAGATCGTCAGGTCAGGCAAACTTGGTTCGAGGTTGCTCAGAGAAAAGAAACTGCTTCACAGGAGTGATGATAAGCTGTACATCCGCCCCACCGGAATAGGTGGAAAAGACAAGAATGTCACCGGAATTAGAACTTTTTTATGAATTTTGATTCAACCATTACAGCAGAATTGGTAAATCAAATATTATACAAAGTTGCATTAATGCAGATTCGCCTGTTCAGTCCTGGTGAACCCCTTTAAAGGGAATCTGCCAAAAGGAAAAACATTATTAACCTTCAGATAGGGGGTTAATCGGCAGGTTAATAGCGTTCTGAACCTGCCCCATGTCGACACTTAGAATCCCGCTGCAGGGAGTAAATAAACTTTATTCCTCCCGGCAGCCACGGGCTTCCAGTCATGGGATAGCATCGACGTAGGTTTAGTCATTTCTAAGTGTATAGTGAGGGACAGCTGTAACCGCGCCCTCCGCACAAACTGACAGCAAGTTCATTTGCTCCCGGCAGTGGGGCTCTAAGCGTCGGCAGGTTCAGAATGCTATTAACTGCCGGTTAATAACGTTTTTTTCACAGGACAAGTTTTCCTTAAAGTTATATTTGTATAAAAAGATAATCCCTTGTATTCATTACATTTTCAACAATAAAACCTACAGAACACAGATACCTCTAACCTGAACTAAAACAAATTGCAAACATGTCCAGTTTATAGGTCCCATAGGATTTGATAGGTATTATCCTTACAATCAGTGTGTGGAATAAAAGACACCTGATTATATAAATATAAGTGACATTTCTATAAACTAACACATATACTTATGTCTTTAAATATGTAACCTATAAAAATTCCCTAAATTAAGCATCTACAGTACTGGTCATTAGTTTTAGGCAGGTGTGCGAAAAATGCTGCAGAGTAAGAAGCTTTCCAAAATAGAAGTGTTATTAGTTTATTTTTATTAACAAAATACAAAAGTGCAATGTACTGTAAATCCCATCAATATTCACTGACCGCCCTTTTTCTTCATGGGCTCTTCTAGGTTCACTTGCACACCATTTTTGAAGGAACACGGCATCGAGGTTGTTCCAAACATCTTGGAGAACTGACCCCAGATCTTCTGTGTATGAGGCTTGTGCGGATCCTTCTGTCTCTCCATATAACCCCAGACAGACTTTATGATCTTGAGATCAGGGCTCTATGGAGTTCGTATCATCCCTTCAAGTACACCTTGTTTTTGTTATGCTAAAAATAGTTCTTAATGACATTAGCTGTATATTAAGGCTATGTGCGCACGTTGCGTTCTCTGGAGTGCGGAAAAGAACGCACCCTCTGGCAGACTGGACACTGCATTTATAAAATAAAATGCATCCACAACGCATGCATTTTGGATGCTTTTTCCATGCGTTTTGCATGCGCTTTGGATGCATTTTTGACAGTGCGTTCCCCCGGCAATTCAGCTCTGCTACATGCCAGCTGACAGCACACACAGAAAGAGTCGGGCGATGAGAATGAACTCTGGTGAACTGCACCCGACTTCATTGTCATACCGCGGCTCTGTCTGTGTGTGGCGTCCCGATTATCATCTTCACCGCACACATCCCGACATTACCGCCTACATCCCCGCACACATCCCGACATTACCGCACACAACCCGACATTACCGCCGACATCCCCGCACACACCCCGATATTACCGCCTACATCCCCGCACACATCCCGACATTGCCGCCTACATCCCCGCACACATCCCAACATTACCGCTTACATCACCGCACACATCCCGACATTACCGCCGACATCCCCGCACACACCCCGACATTACCGCCTACATCCCCGCACACATCCCGACATTACCGCCTACATCCCCGCACACATCCCAACATTACCGCTTACATCACCGCACACATCCCGACATTACCGCCTACATCCCCGCACACATCCCGACATTACCGCCGACAACCCGAAATTACCACCGACATCCCCGCGCACACCCCGATATTACCGCCTACATCCCCGCACACATCCCGACATTACCGCTTACATCACTGCACACATCCCGACATTACCGCCGACATCCCCGCACACACCCCGACATTACCGCCTACATCCCCGCACACATCCCGACATTACCGCCGACATCACCGCACACATCCCGACATTACCGCCTACATCACCGCACACACCCCGACATTACCGCCGACATCCCCGCACACACCCCGATATTACCGCCTACATCCCCGCACACATCCCGACATTGCCGCCTACATCCCCGCACACATCCCAACATTACCGCTTACATCACCGCACACATCCCGACATTACCGCCGACATCCCCGCACACACCCCGACATTACCGCCTACATCCCCGCACACATCCCGACATTACCGCCTACATCCCCGCACACATCCCAACATTACCGCTTACATCACCGCACACATCCCGACATTACCGCCTACATCCCCGCACACATCCCGACATTACCGCCGACAACCCGAAATTACCACCGACATCCCCGCGCACACCCCGATATTACCGCCTACATCCCCGCACACATCCCGACATTACCGCTTACATCACTGCACACATCCCGACATTACCGCCGACATCACCGCACACATCCCGACATTACCGCCTACATCACCGCACACACCCCGACATTACCGCCGACATCCCCGCACACACCCCGATATTACCGCCTACATCCCCGCACACATCCCGACATTGCCGCCTACATCCCCGCACACATCCCAACATTACCGCTTACATCACCGCACACATCCCGACATTACCGCCGACATCCCCGCACACACCCCGACATTACCGCCTACATCCCCGCACACATCCCGACATTACCGCCTACATCCCCGCACACATCCCAACATTACCGCTTACATCACCGCACACATCCCGACATTACCGCCTACATCCCCGCACACATCCCGACATTACCGCCGACAACCCGAAATTACCACCGACATCCCCGCGCACACCCCGATATTACCGCCTACATCCCCGCACACATCCCGACATTACCGCTTACATCACTGCACACATCCCGACATTACCGCCGACATCCCCGCACACACCCCGACATTACCGCCTACATCCCCGCACACATCCCGACATTACCGCCGACATCACCGCACACATCCCGACATTACCGCCTACATCACCGCACACACCCCGACATTACCGCCGACATCCCCGCACACACCCCGACATTACCACCGACATCCCCGCACACATCCCGACATTACCGCCTACATCCCCGCACACATCCCGACATTACAGCCCACATCACTGCACACATCCCGACATTACCGCCGACATCCCCGCACACACCCCGACATTACCGCCTACATCCCCGCACACACCCCGACATTACCGCCGACATCCCCGCACACATCCCGACATTACCGCCGACATCCCCGCACACATCCCGACATTACCGCCGACATCCCCGCACACACCCCGACATTACCACCGACATCCCCGCACACATCCCGACATTACCGCCTACATCCCCGCACACATCCCGACATTACCGCCGACATCACCGCACACATCCCGACATTACCGCCTACATCACCGCACACAACCCGACATTACCGCCGACATCCCCGCACACATCCCGACATTACAGCCCACATCACCACCGCACACACCCCGACATTACCGCCGACATCCCCGCACACATCCCGACATTACCGCCGACATCCCCGCACACATCCCGACATTACCGCCGACATCCCCGCACACACCCCGACATTACCACCGACATCCCCGCACACATCCCAACATTACCGCTTACATCACCGCACACATCCCGACATTACCGCCTACATCCCCGCAACATCCCGACATTACCGCACACAACCCGACATTACCGCCGACATCCCCGCACAGACCCCGATATTACCGCCTACATCCCCGCACACATCCCGACATTGCCGCCTACATCCCCGCACACATCCCAACATTACCGCTTACATCACCGCCGACATCCCGACATTACCGCCGACATCCCCGCACACACCCCGACATTACCGCCTACATCCCCGCACACATCCCGACATTACCGCCTACATCCCCGCACACATCCCAACATTACCGCTTACATCACCGCACACATCCCGACATTACCGCCTACATCCCCGCACACATCCCGACATTACCGCACACACCCCGACATTACCGCCGACATCCCCGCGCACACCCCGATATTACCGCCTACATCCCCGCACACATCCCGACATTACCGCTTACATCACTGCACACATCCCGACATTACCGCCGACATCCCCGCACACACCCCGACATTACCGCCGACATCACCGCACACATCCCGACATTACCGCCTACATCACCGCACACACCCCGACATTACCGCCGACATCCCCGCACACATCCCGACATTACAGCCCACATCACCACCGCACACACCCCGACATTACCGCCGACATCCCCGCACACATCCCGACATTACCGCCGACATCCCCGCACACATCCCGACATTACCGCCGACATCCCCGCACACACCCCGACATTACCACCGACATCCCCGCACACATCCCGACATTACCGCCTACATCCCCGCACACATCCCGACATTACAGCCCACATCACCTTCCGCACACATCCCGACATTACTGCCGACTTCCCCGCACACACCCCGACATTACCGCCGACATCACCGCACACATCCCGACATTACCACCTACATCACCGCACACACCCCGACATTACTGCCGACTTCCCCGCACACATCCCGACATTACCGCCGACATCACCGCAGACATCCCGACATTACCACCTACATCACCGCACACACCCCGACATTACCGCCGACATTACCGCCGACATCCCCGCACACATCCCGACATTACCACCGACATCACTGCACACATCCCAACATTACCACCTACATCACCGCACACACCCCAACATTACCTCTGACATTACCGCCGACATCCCCGCACACATCCCGACATTACCGCCGACATCCCCGCACACATCCCGACATTACCACCTACATCCCCGCACACATCCCGACATTACAGCCCACATCACCACCGCACACATCCCGACATTACCGCTTACATCCCCGCACACATCCTGACATTACCGCCGACATCCCCGCACACATCCCGACATTATTGCCTACATCCCGATATTACCGCTGACATCCCCGCACACATCCCGACATTACCGCCTACATCCCGACATTACCGCCGACATCCACGCACACATCCCGACATTACCGCACACATCCCGACATTACCGCCGACATCCCCGCACACATCCCGACATTACCGCCTACATCACCGCACACATCCCGACACTACAGCCCTCATCATCACCGCACACACACCGGCATTACCTCAGTGACGTCCCCGCTGACAGCGCGATTCACTTCAGTTGCTGCGTGGAGCTCACAGGAGCGACTGTTTTCTACTGCCGCTCCTGTCAGCTTCATGTAGCAGAGCTGGATGCGTCGCGGGACCTCTGGATTACGCCGGACCTGGAGGGGTATTTGGGGATTTTAATAAAGTGGTGAAAGAGGGTGTTTTTTTTGTCTTTTATTCCAAATAAAGGATTTTTTTGGGTGTATGTGTTTATTTACTTTCACTTACAGGTTAATTATGGAAGGTATCATGACGCCTGTCATGATTAACCTAGGACTTAGTGGCAGCTATGGGCTGCTGCCATTAACCCCTTATTACCCCGATTGCCACCGCACCAGGGCAATTCGGGATGAGCCGGGTAAAGTCCCGGGACTGTCGCATCTAATGTATGCAGCAATTCCGGGCGGCTCCTGGCTGATATTGTTAGGCTGCGGGGCTCCCCATAACGTGGCGCTCCCCATCCTGAGAATACCAGCCTTCAGCCGTGTGGCTTTATCTTGGCTGGTATCAAAATTGGGGGGGGACCCACACGCCGTTTTTTAAAATTATTTATTTATTTATTTTACTGCACAATATAGACCCGCCCACCTGCGGCTGTGATTGGTTGCAGTGAGACAGCTGTCACTCAGCTTGTGGCCGTGTCTGACTGCAACCAATCATAGGCGCCGGTGGGCGGGGAAAGCAGGGAATATGAGATTGAATAATGAGCGGCCGGCATTTTCGAGAGGAAAAGCCGCTGGAGCAGTGTGAACGCCATGCAGCGCCGCGCCGGTGATCTGGGATCTGGTGAGTATGAGAGAGGGGGAGAGACTGACCGACGGACAGAGAGAGGGACAGACAGGCAGGGAGACCGACAGAGAGAGACAGACAGAGCGACCAACTGACAGAGAAAGAGACCGACCGACAAAAGGAGTTTCACCGACATCCACAGACAGAAATTGAACGACATTGACAGAGACTGAAAAAGACCTGCGTTTTGCTTGTCAAAAAAGCATGCGGAACGCAACAAAAATTCAGTCCAAGTGCATTTTGGTTGCGTTCTGACCCACATCATTGATTTCAATGGGTGGAGAACGAAGCTACAACGCACAAAAGAAGTGACATGCTGCTTTTTTTTCCGCAGCGATTTTGGGTATCCAAAACGCTGCGTTTACAAACGCAGCGTGTACATTGATTTTTCGGCTTTCTCATAGACTTTGCTGGGGAAGCTGAACGCATGCAGTTACGCTGCAGTTCAAAAGGCAGCGTTTCCGCGGAAAAAAACGCAACGTGCGCACATAGCCTAAGGGTCGTTGTTCTGCTGCAAAACATATTTGAAGCTGATGAGAAGCCTCCTAGATGGTACTGCATGATATATACCATCTGACTGTTTTTCTCCACATTGAGGACACCAAGAAATGGGAAAGTTAAAAACCATAGACACAGTGGTCGGCCAAGGAAACTTACTGCAGCAGATGAAAAATACATCATTCTCACGCTGTTTTGAAATTGAGATGGGGGCTCATTCACAATTTTGCCTAAGAACACTGCCATGAATAAAGTTTGGGTTCTAAACATCTTCCAAGAGCAACTTCTCCAAATTATCTAGGAGCAAAGTGGCGATGAATAATGCTATTTCTGGCATGATGGTTATCATGTCACATGGCAAAGATGATAGCTAAAGTGGATCAGTGAACAAAACACTGTGTGTATCGCCATGAAACTCCCCAGATTTCAATCCCATTGAGAACCTGTGTTCAATCCTCAAATAGCGGATGGACAAAGCAAAACACAGAAATTATGATACACTTCAAGCTCTCATTAGACAAGAACGGGCCATCAGTCAGGGTTTTATCCAGAAGCTGCCAGGGCGATGGGCAGAATCCTTGATAATTTAACAGTCAGCTCTGGAAATAATACGTCTTTGCAGTAACTTGATGTATTTGTCAAAAGTTTAAAAAATGTACTGTATAAAATACCTAAAATTGTAGTCCAGTAACCATAGTAACATCCAACTAAAAGATCTAAAAACCCTAAACCAACAAACTTTGTGAAAAAACACATTTTTACCAGTCTGAAAACTTTTAGCTACCACAACAACAATTACATCTGCAGGCAGCAGTGAAGCAGGGGGAGGTTCCTGGTAAGTTTTGGGGATGTATTTTAACAAATGGAGTTGTGAATTTGGTCAAGAGTAATGGTGTGCTCCATGCTGAAAAATACAGACAGATAGTTTCCATCAGTGCTTTTTTTGTAAAAAAAATATTTGCTGGTACGCATCTCTGAGGCAAGGAGTGGGGGGGAATGAGTGCTGTAAGGCATGCCGCCGGCTGACATTGAGGAGCGGGGGGAGGGGACGGCGGGGTGCCAGTGGAGAGAGTGGACGATCATGTGAGCACAAGTATGAGATTTGTATACTTCTGGCCACATTCTGATTTGATGTGTCCAGCCTCAGTCAATTCATTTTCATTGAGCATGTCTGTTCAGCACGTGACCACATCTATGTAAATCGCATACTTGCAGCTTCATAACCTCCCACTCTCACCGCCGGCACCAGACAATCCTGACAGCGTGCAGTGTGCACACTGTGAGAATTCAGAAGGCTGCAGTCACAGAGTGACACACAGAGTGACTGCAGACTCATCACAAACTTGGACAACCCCTTTAAAGCTCCTAACAACATAAATAAATACATAGTAACCCTTAACTTGTCAGACGGCACAAGACTTTATTAAAGAGATTGTCCACTACTTTAACATTAATGACCTTTCTTTAGGATAGGTCACCAATGTCTGACTGGTTGGGGTCCGGCACCTGGCAACCCCGCCAATTCCCTACTCTAGGTGTCAGTGGTGGCAGGTGGCCGGAAGTGCTCAGTTCTGGATCTGCTCCGTCTTCTGATAGTGGCAGCAGTCTCCTGTTAAAATCAATGAGGCGGATGTGCAGTACCCGGCCGCGGACACTATCAGAGGATGGAGCAGATCCAGAAATAACCATTTCTGGCCACCTGCACCAAGAGCATATGATCAGTGGGGGTCCCATTGTGCTCACATCAGAAGCAATGCGCAAGTGGGACCAAGGCCTAATGATAAGACATTGTCAGTATCACAAATAAAAATGTCTCTAGTCATTTCTTTCTATTTTTCATCTTGTCCTGACGCAATGATGACTTTTCACATTCACATCTCATCTCTGCAGATTTCCATCTTCTCCGGTCTTCTGTAACACATCCTGACACGATGCCCCTAAAAGTAACAGAATGATTATAATACTTCTACTTAAAAATATCTGCCCTACACTGTGCCCCAGAATAAATCATGGCCCCTCACAGTATTCTCTGCATAAAATATGACCCACACTGTCCCTCTTATGGTACATGGCCTACATATTCCCTCTTTCCAAACTGAGCCTACTGTTTACAGTGTCCTTTACACTGTGTCCCCTTATACTGCCCAGTCTTTATACTGTGCCCTCATCACACTCCCCCTCCTTGCTATAACCTCACACTGTCCTCCCATTCTGCCCCCTCTCCATACCACCCCCTTCCACTACCCAGTCTTTATTCTGTGCCCCTCACATTCTTCTCATCCCTTACTGTCTCCTCACTACCTCCTGTGTGTCCATATACTTTTCCACCTCACTCCCCATCCTGCCCACTTGCTCCTCATACCATGTCACTTTTTATTCTGTGTCCTCAAAATTTCTTTCCAGTTCGCTCCACATTCTCTCTGTCCCCATGCATGAAACCTCATCCTCTCTGTCCCCATGCATCACCCTTCATCCTCTCTGTCCCCATGCATCACCCCTCATCCTCTCTGTCCCCATGCATCACCCCTCATCCTCTCTGTCACCATGCATCACCCCTCATCCTCTCTGTCCCCATGCATCACCCCTCATCCTCTCTGTCCCCATGCATCACCCCTCATCCTCTCTGTCCCCATGCATCACCCCTCATCCTCTGTGTCCCCATGCATGAAACCTCATCCTCTCTGTCCCCATGCATCACCCCTCATCCTCTGTCTCCATGCATCACCCCTCATCCTCTATGTCCCCATGCATCACCCCCTCATCCTCTCTGTCCCCATGTATGAAACCTCATCCTCTCTCTCCCCATACATCACCTCTCATCCTCTCTCTCCCCATGCATGAAACCTCATCCTCTCTCCCCCCATACATCACCTCTCATCCTCTCTCTCCCCATGCATGAAACCTCATCCTCTCTCTCCCCATGCATGAAACCTCATCCTCTCCCCATACTGTGTCCAAAGATACTTCCCCCTCCCCATCCTCTCTTCCCACCATACTCTGTCCACAGATAGTTCCCTCCCCCACCCATACTGTGTATATACATATTGCCCCCTCCCCACCCTTTGCCCCCCCAAAGTGTGTCCACAGATGGTTCCCATTACCCACCCTCTGTCCCCCCCCATAGTGTGTCCACAGATAGTTCCCTCCCCCACCCTCTCTCCCCCATACTGTTTCATAAATACTCCCCTCTTACCCCATAATGTTCCTCCGTCCATGTCTTCTTCAGCTCCACTGTGGAGCACTTATCAGCGTTGCTCTGCCACCTCCACGCTGCAGCGCTGGCTTCCGGGTCAGCAGTCTGATCAACTGACCTGATCACATGAAAGCCATCGCGCTGACCTGGAAGTCAGCGCCGGCGTCACCGCTTCAATTGTCCTCGCGTCTGACAGATGCAAGGACAATTGAGCAGTGGGAGCACTTTCTATGAGTGCGGCTGTCAGCGTTACAGCCACGCTCAGAGAATAGCAACTCCCACCCCGGCAGACTTCTACACCGCCGCATCAGACAGCCCGACAGCGCCCCCTAGAGACGCCTCTGGCTTGTGCCTCCGCTCCACATGGCTAATTTGCATAGTTTACAAATTAGCCATGTGGACAGAGCCAGAGGCGCTCTTCAGATTTTCCAGTAAGCCGTAGCGGTGCGTACCACCGCAAAAAAAGCACTGGTTTCCATCATCCAAATTGCGCCATCATCCAAATTGCGAGGCGACTGTTTCCCTCCAAATTTAGAATTTGTTTTACTGCAGAATAAATGTCAAAAACCTATCTTCAGTTAAAAGAAGCCCTAGAAGTGATGATATGACCCCATAGAGCCCAGATCTCAACATTATCGATTCTATGTGAGATTACATAAAGAGAAGAGACACAAGGCTTTGCGCAAGTCTCAGAAAGTCTGTGGTTAGTTTTCCATGATGTTTGGAACAACATTCCTGCAGAATTCCTCCAAAAATTGTGTGCAATAGTACCTGAAGCAATTGATGCTTTGTGACGGTAAATTGTGGTCACACCAAATATTGATATGATTTAGATTTCCCTTTTGTTCATTCACTTTGCATTTTGTTAACTGATGAAAAAGAAACTATTAACACTTTGATTTTGAAAGTTTTCTTCTTTGTCAGGATTTTTTTTCTCACACATGCCTATAACTTTTGCGCAATACTGTACGTCAAGGATGTACACAGGGAGATCCATTGCACAGTATTATGCAGTAATAATGTAGTAAACAAACCCACCCATAAGGTCAATATTGATTAAGCTATTTACTGGCCCCTCTCCCAAGACCCCATGAAAACGTTTCTCATGGTTGGGTAGCTGTTAATGACTTTCTTGCCTTAAGTGACTAGAGGGTTTGTTGTAGAACAATGGGCCTCCAGCTCCTGTGTGAAAGCTTTGAAATGCTGAGTGGCACAAGCACAATACTACTATGGGGCTTTCATTTGCGAATTGCAAGTAATTATATAACAGTGCCATGTGCATTGCACTTTTAAATTCGGATGTTTGCATAGATTTGCTCCATGAATATGAATCCGTAAAATCACAAGCCTTAGTGTTGACAGAAACATGAGGCAAAGTTATGTAAATCACACACAGAAAACAAAAGGAGGGTACTAAGAAGCTGAAAGGAAAACTATCATGACCCTTATTAATTCCATTTGCCTATGTAATAAAGAGTGAAATAAATAATGATCTCTCTTTCCATAGTCATAGATATAATAGAAAGCTAAACAGCAGGTTATCGGTCGTGATTTTATTGGCCGAAAACCTTCTGCAAACTACGTTAGCAGTGCTGTCTAAGCTTTTAAAAAATTGCATGAATATGCTACAAAAAATATCAAGTATGTAAATTGACTAGGGCTGCAGATATGGAATGTACAGCAAGTTGTTAATTTATGCTGTGGTTGTCATACACCAATTTCAAAACAAAAATCTGCATCAGAACGTTCCATTCTGCACATATCCAAAAGCTGCTGGTACACATTACATGCCATCTCAGCCGACTCTCCCAGATACAGGAGTGATCGTTTATCCAGGCAATCCTTTGTTGGTTATGTTAAAGTTGGTAGTTCACCCATCAGCCAGCAAATTATCACTGGGAGAGCAATGCAATTGGTAGTCTGAAATCGGAGATGAACAATCGACATCTTCCCCGACGATCAGCTGTCCGACACCCCCATACACATTTTACTGTCGCTGTTAATATTTGTGGGTTCAGCCAACAGTCTAATGTGTATGGAAGCCGTAAGGCACTTTAGCACCACTATACAGTATTTTGTATCATAATTTAGAAGCCAAAAACCAGGAGTGGATCCAATACATATGCTGATTAAAATACTGTAGTTTGACAGCAGCATATACACAGCTAATTTTTTAGGTGAATCTGTGACCATATCAGCATTGTGGATCAGAATTCATAAAATTTCATTCACGTGGAAAGAAAATTCATAATGTCAATGTATGCTATGGATTTAACCACAATGTAAAGGATGAAAAGAAAGGCAAATCTTTTAGCATTTCCATAACTAAATCCACTTCAGATACTGCTACAGTACCTTAGGCCCCATGTGCGCGCTGCGTTTTTGGGTACAGATTATGGCACAAACTGCATACATTTCTTTCCCCTTCAAAGTCTATGAGATTTACGTTTTGCTGTGCGTACGTTGCTTCTTTTCAAGTTCAATTCTTTGTGCGTTTTTGATCAGTGTTTTTAGTAGTGACGGTAGGAGTCGCAGATACCCGGGATTGGCAGGTCTAACTGGGTTTAAAAAAAAACAAAACAGTTTTCAGTCCAGATTTTATCCTGGGTAGCTGGCTGGATAACAGTCCCCATATAAGTCTATGGTGGCCAGAATCTGGTGTTTAAAAATGGTGGTAGAAGGGATAGGGGATTGGAGCAAATCCGTTATACTGATTGAGTCTCCAGTGCGGCTATAACTGCTCCCGTGGCCTCTCATTCTACTTTCAGGGCTGCTCATTAGCCTCATGCACATTCACTGCTTCCTCCGCCCACTGGCGTCTGATTGGTTGCAGTCAAACCACGCCCCTACCCTGAATGACAGCATATCTGACTGCTTCCAATCACAGACCCTGTCTGCGGATCTTTCATGGTATACAAAGAATATAGTTTTTTAAAAAATTGATACCCAGCACATATAAAGCATCCGGCTACAGTCTGCAGCCCCCAGCTGTGCTCTTATCTTGGCTGTGTCTCAAAATAAGAGGAACTGCATGCGGCTTTTTTTTTCATTATTTCAATAAATAATTTTAAACAATGGCGTGCTATCCCCCCCAATTTTGTTATGCAGCCAAGATGAAGCCCAACAGCCGGGGGCTGGTATTTTCAGGCTGGGGAGACCCATGATTATTGGGCCCCCAACCTTAAAATAGCAGCCTACAACCACCCAGGATTGCCGCATCCATTAGATGCAACAACTCCGGAACTCTACATGACTTTTCCCTATTGCCCTGGCACGGTGGAAATCGGGGTAATAAGGGGTTAATGGCAACTCATCTTTCAGGGGCATTTTTGGGGATAATAAAGAGGGTGAAAGAGGGTGCTTTTTGTGTTTTATTACAAGTAAAGGATTTTTCCCTGTTTGTGTCTATTTTCACTTGCAGATTAGTAATAAGGGGTCTCATAGACGCCTCCCATTACTAATCTAGGGCTTAGTGGCAGCTGTGAGCTGCCATTAACGTCTTATTATCCCGATTGCCACTGCACTCTCCCAGTGAAATGGATAGGAGATTTGCCACTGTTCCCTGCTGCGGCACTTTCAGACAACTGATCATGGAACATAAATCCTGAGTTCTGGAAAACCCCTTTAAGATCAGTCATTTCTCGGTTATTCTTGTTATATAGTAACATTATCGTCTCATTTTAAAATCTTTAACCAGACGTTGCATGTAACAATTTAATCGACATCATTCTGAATGTCCCCAAGATTCTGTATACTGTAAATGTTACATGTGCTATAATCAGTAAATTGCTGTGTAGGAATCCTTTTCTTTGTAACATGTATGCCATGTATGGCTCACTACATGTTATTGAAAGATTCAAACAAAAACCCTACATATGATATTCCCTCAGATCCTCAATAGATAGTGTTACCATTGTAAGTACTGTTTACTAAGACCACTGCCCTTTCAGTCATAACATTGTGTTTCCCTGGGGGGATAGATTTACAGTTAGTCCAAATTAAAGGTCCCGTAGCCGGATTATACCAACCAGAGGCTTTGTAAACACTCCGTAACAAAGACAACATATTAGCATAGTAATCTCTCCAGGAGAAACAGCTTCAACAACTCTCTTACCAAGACCGCACCACAGGATAGCTGAAATGCAAGTGTAACATCTACTGAAAGCAACAACTAATGTTAACATGAAGTTGAATGACTAAGCAAGCTGGCCCTACTGATTATAGGTAAACCGCAGGGCTCAAACATGCTTTTTTTTCCCTCCCTGGTTCAGGACAAAACATTAGTCACCTCAATCATTGGGATTACTCAAGGGATGAAACATTAGCTGCTCAGGCCACTGGCTATGCATCCATACCTGGGACTAATTATTATAAAATGAAGAATTGATCGAAACGCTTTAGGAAATTGACAGCCACAAGAATGAGAGGTCAGCACTGCAAAACCAAAGTTAATACTTAATAAACTGACCCTCACCTCCACTAATGGAAGGTATTTACATAGCGGCAAACACCAGTCTTCTTGCAGGCCGTTAACAGACCACACTGTGGGTAATGCGTTTCACATTCAAAAAGTTTGCAAATGAGTAAAATCATAGAAGTATATATTCAACCAGGAAAACAAAACCAGAAACCTTTTTTTCCCTGCATTTCCTCAGACTTGACCACAATCAATATGATCACTTCCATTTATCCACTAAATGAAATGATTACTCTTGCATATAAAGCAACTGACAAAAGGGATATATACACACTGTATATATATATATATATATATATATATATATATATATATATATATATATATATATATATATATATATATATATATATATATATATATATATATATATATATATATATACATACTAACACACACACACTACAGTTCAAAAGTTTGGGGTCACTCTGACAATTTTGTTTTTTTCCATGACAATCATACTTTTATTTATCAAATGAGTTGCATAATGAATAAAAAATACAGTCGAGACATTGACTAGGTTAGAAATAATGATTTTTACTTGAAATAATAATTTTCTCTTCACACTTTGCTTTCGGCACAGAATACTCCTTTGCAGCAATTACAGCTTTGCAGACCTTTGGCATTCTAGCTGTTAATTTGCAGAGGTAATCTGGAGATATTTCACCCCATGCTTCGAGAAACCCCCTCCCACAAGTTGGATTGGCTTGATAGGCACTTTTTGCGTACCATACGGTCAAGCTGCTCCCACAACAGCTCAATAGGGTTGAGATCTGGTGACTGGGCTGGCCACTCCATTACAGATAAAAACCAGCTGCCTGCTTCTTCCCTAAATAGTTCATGCATAATTTGGAGGTGTGCTTTGGGTCATTGTCCTGTTGTAGGATGAAATTGGCTCCAATCAAGCGCTGTCCATAGGGTATGGCATGGCGTTGCAAAATGGAGTGATAGCCTTTCTTATTCAAAATCCCTTTTACCTTGTACAAATCTCCCACTTTACCAGCACCAAAGCAACCCCAGACCATCACATTACCTCCACCATGCTTGACAGATGGCGTCAGCCACTCTTCCAGCATCTTTTCAGTTGTTCGGCATCTCACAAATGTTCTTGTGTGTGATCCAAACACCTCAAACTTCGATTCATCTGTCCATAACACTTTTTTCCAATGTTCCTCTGTCCATTGTCTGTGTTCTTTTGCCCATATTAATCTTTTCCTTGTATTATACAGTCTCAGAAATGGTTATCTTTGCCACTCTGCTCTGAAGGCCAGCATCCCGGAGTCTCCTCTTCACTGTAGACGTTGACATTGGCATTTTGCGGGTACTATTTAATAAAGCTGCCAGTTGAAGACCTGTGAGGCATGGCTTTCTCAAACTAGAGACTCTAATGTACTTGTCTTGTTGCTCAGTTGCGCAGCAGGGCCTCCCACTTCTGTTTCTACTCTGGTTAGAGCCTGTTTGTGCTCTCCTCTGAAGGGAGTAGTACACACCGCTGTAGGAAATCTTCAGTTTCTTGGCAATTTGTCACATGGAATATCCTTCATTTCCAAGAACAAGAATAGACTGTTTAGTTTCACATGACAGTTCTCTTTTTCTGGCCATTTTGAGAGTTTAATGGAACCAACAAATGTAATGCTGCAGATTCTCAACTAGCTCGAAGGAAGGTCAGTTTTATAGCTTCTCTAATCAGCAAAACTGTTTTCAGCTGTGCTAACATACTTGCACCTTGCACAAGGGTTTTCAAGGGATTTCTAAACATCCATTAGCCTTCTAACACAGTTAGCAAACACAATGTACCATTAGAACACTGGAGTGGTGGTTGTTGGAAATGGGCCTCTATACACCTATGTAGATAATGCATTAAAAACCAGACGTTTGAAGCTAGAATAGTCATTTACCACATTAACAATGTATAGAGGGGATTTCTGTACTGTGCAAATTAATTGGGACAAAGCAAGAAAAACACATTTTTTAAGTTTTAATAATAGAATCTTATAATGCACTGTTACATACCAATTTAGTAAGAAATATCTTCCATTAGCAGATATAAGATTTTCAATGCGTTTTGGCTTTGATTCTACCAAGTTGTTGCATAAATTCTTCATCATGGAGCCACACTTGTATGGCACTGTTTATCATGCGTTCTTTGGTTGTACAGTCCATTTTGCCAAGACGTCTCTTCACAATGCTCCACAAATTTTCTATAAGATTTAAGTCTGGTGAATTGCCAGGCCAGTCCACATATAGCTTCTCATAGACCAGATCAGATACCCACACTTTGCACTGACGAAGGGCAATCACCCTGAAACACCGTGTCTGCAAATTGGGATTCTGATCTGGCAGATATCCTAGGTCATATGAAAAGGCTTGTCAGAAGGCCACTTTTGACTTTTAGGATTGCTACTTCCAATAGGTAGAAGAAAAGACCGGGTTTATGCCGCGCTGAAAACCACTGATGCGTGTAAATTAAAAGGTTTCCTTTTTATTGGATAGTTCCTACGCGTTTCAGAGACATCCGTCTCCTTCCTCAGGAAGGAGACGGATGTCTCTGAAACGCGTAGGAACTATCCAATAAAAAGGAAATCTTTTAATTTACACGCATCAGTGGTTTTCAGCGCGGCATAAACCCGGTCTTTTCTTCTACCTGTGTGGTACAAAATTCCTCTCCCGGGGCTGCAGCTAAACCACCAGGCACTCACAGGCTATCATAAGGGGTTGTGACTGGCACAACCTCACCAGGTGAGTGCTTCTTTGTCTTGTTTGTCCACCCTCATACCGGGTAAGACCCTATTGCGCTTTTTTCCCCTTTACAGTTTTACAAAGACTTCCAATAGGTGGCGCTAGAGTTTGTCATCTTTCTTGGAGTGACAATCACGCCAGTCCAGTATTCTACTTTATTTTCTTCCAGGAATTTCTTCACACACTTGGAATTGTGGCATGGAGCCAAATCTTGTTGGAACGTCCCTTCAAATTTACACATGAATGTCACAATAAAACATTTTAAAACGCCTATGTATTAGGATGAATTCATCATACCATCAACAGGAAATAAGCTCCCTGTACCATCAGGTTTAAAAAAAGCCCCAAAATATCTGTTTTTGAGGGTGTTTTACAGTTTGTTGAATATGATCAGCTCGCAATGGTTCATTTTTGCTTCGTCTGACAACACTTGCTCTCTACCCTTGAACAAAAAGATGGGTTTCATCACTGAAAATTACCCTTTTCCACTGGCCAGTTGTCCAAGATTTATATTTTTTTGCCCATGCAAGTCGTTTTGCCTTCATTGCAGATGTCAGCAGTTGTTTCTTTACTGGCTTTGTTGCCCTCCGACCAACTTCCAGAAGCCTGCGCCGTACAATCGAATCGCTAATATTGTATCAATACCTGCAGCAAACAAGTCTCTTTGGGGGTCTTTACTTGTTTTTCTTGCATTCATTTTACAATTTCTTATAAGTGTTTTATAAGTTCTTGGTGTCATATTCCTTTTTCTTCCACGTGTCCCTTTTCAAAGCAGTTAAAACTGGTGTGAATCACTGACTGGTAACCAACTTACGATTTTACTTAAAAAATGCTTTGTCCCAATTAATTTGCACAGCACTGTATATATATTCTGCTGCATTACCATGGTCTTGGCTTTTGGTCATATTCAGAGGTGTAACTACAATAGGTATGAGGGTTGCAATTAGAGATGAGCAAACCTGAGGTTCGATGTTCAAAGTTTGGTTTCGGAAATCGACTACCTAAAACCAAAGTTTGGGTTTGAAATTCGAGTGAGTTATAAGTGCAAACCACTGAAGCGAGCAGAGCTATGCTTGAGTATGAGTGATGCTCAGCCCTGTGTGAGCCGCCTGCAATGTTTGAACGGCTCGCACTTGGGGTAAAATCAACATGATTAGATCTAGTGTGTGCAGACATACACACAAACATTTAAAAAAAAAATACCCCGCCCACCCTATCCTGGAACTGTTCTGCTTATGGCTGGAAGTATGTGGGTAGAGCCATGAAATGCCCAATTACAGACTTCCATTGAGGTTCGGATCAAGTCGGGGTCACAAACCAAACTTTTTAAAGGTTCGACTGTACATGCCAAACTGAACTTCCAAAGGTTCACTCATCTCTAGTTGCAATCACACCCAGGCGCTGGAGCCTGGGGTCCCCAAAAGTTCCTTTGGTCTATATGAAAAGACCAATGCTATTAAAGACTTGCAATGATCGGGGGCCCCGTTTGAGGCATTGGGGATCATGAGATTCAAGTTACACCAATATCTATATTTACAATCTTTTACATTTAGGTCTATTATTTAGTGCCAGTATAGAATACAGCCTCTGTACACTTGGACCATATGGAGGTAATATATTTCTTATCTGCTCCACATACTTTTTACTTGATATTTTGTCTTTGGTGAGTGATTTGAAGAATGAGGACATATTACACAACATTATTATAACTTTACAATTCAGCCATATCTGGCTTGTACCCGACTGACCTGACCAAGTCGATATTTAGGGTTATAGCCCCGTGAGCCCTGGTCCACCTTAAGAAAATTTTAGCTCTCACTTACTTGACCTGGTAACGCATTTCCCTTTAGGGCTCCGTCTAAGTTACACATAACTTCCTTACTTTTCGAGAAGACCACCGTATGGTCCACGTCAGTGACAAAGATGATTGATGGTTTTTTTTTTTTTTTTAATAAAGTAGAGTCCAGCACCTACAAATGTTTTCCAGTCTTCAAGAATGACCCTACATTATACAAGATCTGTGGCAAGTGACAAATGTGGCATATTCTCAATATGGAATTATTACTAATGACCTCCTAAAGATTGGACATAAATCTTCATTCATTTCCATCTTTTACCTATATGGTGTGTGAAGTAACAGATTAACCGGCCAATTTTACATATAGAAAGTCATTCAGTTAAAAATAAAAATCCATGTTTCTGACAACCTTTGAACCAAAATATTTTTTTCATTTGTAGCTAATGGTTTCTGATTCAGGATCTTATTATATATTAGTTTGTACTAAACCTAAAACCTTACATCTTAAAACAATCTAGCAAGCAAAAAAAAAAGCACATACTTGGTAGAAAAGTTGTAAATTACTGTGGTCTTCCACTTGTTTTGGGAAGAATTGATACCCCGTGTTATTCCTAATACAGGGCCTGAAGGGGCAAAGCATAACACGGAGGCAAAGAACACCAAGGAGAGACTCCCTGTGTCATGCACCGAACTTTCAGGTCTTGCATGTACCAGTTTTTATGGTAGTAATTTTCATGCATCATGTGAAAAAGAGTAGTGTCCAGATATTAGCTTTAGGGAAAAGGAAATTATTAGCAGCTTTTTGGGACTTGTACAGAATATCTTCCCCTTTATCTCTTTACACCTCCCTCCCCCACAAGCCATCAGTGAATAATCTAGGAACACAGTTCATAAATGCATAAATATGGTACTTGAAATAAAGTGAATGTATTTTTCCATAAGAACATTTCCTACAAATGTCCCTTTAAAGGGTTATTGCTATTACATATGGTTCTGGTGGTTTTGTGCTGATGGTCATTATGGGAATGTAAATTGTCCTGTTATTTGTTCTGATCCTGAACATATGCAATAATTCATAACTTGTCATATTACATGACCCTGTTAATAAAGTATTGTGCCATCTGAAAAGTTAAGGTTTACTACTTTTGTACTTATGTTGAGAGCATTAAGGGGGTTGTCCAGGTTTGTGATGAAAATCACCATATGTGCCTGCAGACTTTTCCATCTTCACAGAACGCGTAGTTCGTGCTGTCATGATTTTCAAATGCCGGCGTTAAGAGTGCGCAGTCATGAAACCGCAAATATGTGATTTCCATACATGTTGTCATGTGCCAACTAGACTTGTGCTGCATAGCTCAATTCTTTTGTATTGAGTGAGGCCGCACATCACTTGTCTAAATGTGACTGGATGTATTGCAAATCACATATTTGCATTCATAAGACCGCCTGCTACCAGCACCAGAGAATCCTAACAGTGTGCACTGTGTAAGCTGTAAGGATTCAAAAGTCTGCAGTCAAATAGGGTAACTGCAGACTTTCATCACAAACATGGACAACCCATTAAGGCCGGTTTCATACTTGCATTGTTTTGACGCAAATGGAATCCGTCACTAATGTAGTACCGTTCATTTATTTACAGTGTAAGCGCGACACCATGCGGACACATGCGGGTAGTGTAAGCAGCATGGTGTCGCGCTTCCACTGTAAATAAATGAACTGTACTACATTAGTGACGGATTCCGTTTGCGTCAAAACAACGCAAGTGTGAAACCGGCCTTAATTATAGAATTAAGCACTGTAGCATGCCAATCCTAATAGCCTTTAATAATCTGACTGTCAGGATTCAGTTCTTCTAGCCAGTTCCAGTGGTCCTGCTCATGCAATTTTCATACTTTTGGTTATATGCCAACTATCTTCTATTTTTGCTTTTCTCAATGAAACAGGGGCTGAACTTTTTCACTGAATGTTGAGTTTAATATGAAGGGCAGCTAATCGGCACATAGGTGCACAAATCACATAAGAGCGGTCACATGACCACTACTCAACCCACTTAAGTCGTGTATAGGATGGGGAAGCAAACTGAATTCTTTCTTGCCTTGAGTGCTAGAAAACCTAAATCCGCCTCTGCACTTGCTGCATTTTTCTATCATCAATGGATTTTCTAGAATTTCTTCTTACAATTGTGGATAAGCTGAAATACCCGGAATTTATCCTTGATATAATAATAAATTAGTACAAATATAAGATAGGGCCCCCTGTGTGACAGACAGCTGGACAGACCTGGTTACATATAAAGACCAGGGTTATGCCCCCAGGTGCCGTCATACTGGGGGCAGAGCTAGCCGGACTTTGAAGCCCAAGGTTGTTGCATTGTAATATTTTGTGTTGCGTTGTGTGACTTGCTTTCTGATGGGATTAAAAAAAATGCACCTTCCAGTCTGCTCTGCCTTTTCTCCTCCACCTTGAATGGAGCATGCCGCCCAATGTGACACTTGCTGGAAGTGGTGTAAGTGTTTTGTGCTGCATGCAATCTGCAGCAATTAATAAGAATCGGGGAGGGGGCTGCATGGGAATTGATTGACAGCTGGTCCATACCTTGGGTTTATAGACAAGTTTTCAGTACCCACGGCCCCCTCCTTCTCTTAATGAGTCCATTTCTCGACTTGTGATCTGTTTTTACGTCTTTGCTTAGATTTTGAAACTTCCGTCTGCTTTCAGAAATGTCCTTAATTACTCAGAGGAAGCGTGTGTGTGTTTTTGATGTTCTTAGTAAAGCATCCAGTGTAAGATTTCAGCTCTCCCACAGGCCTATAAATCAGTTTTAGTGCACAGATTGAGGGTCTCTTGTTGCATGTTTGCTAATCACAATGTGTCTGGTTTGAATTCTTTCATGCAGGAAACACTCATGTCCCTGTTAAATGAGGGAAATTAGCATTTTTTTGTTCTAGCTTCTTGTTTTATTGAAATGGATGTTTTATGTTACACACTTATTGCAGAGGAAGGCACCTTGTTATATGTTGGGTGAGGAACAATTTCAATAGAAGTCAACAGAGAATAAACTTCTGCCAAGTAGCTGAACAGGTTAAATAGTGCCATCCACCACTGGGTACAGCCCAGTTCTGTGCATAAGTCTCCAGCATAGACCTGAGCGTTGTCTGTTTGGTTGCACTCTTCTTCTTTGAAGAGTTTTCTTTTTTCCATTTGTGTTGTGTATATATTAGGTTGTCCTGGTGATCATACACAAATCCAGATGATAGACTATTATTGCTGTAAGATGACGAAATGTCCCAATAGGTTGTTTTCCTTGGTCTAATTCCTACCCACACCATGCAGAGGCACGTCACTGAGACTGACTGGAGGCCTTGGTATACATCATAGTATTTGTCACTGCAGAGAACATGAGATGCAACACTTCTCTTATATTGGGAAGAATTTCAAGAGTCCACCTAAAGGCAATGTGCCAGAAAGCACTACATTATTTGCTATAGGGTAGCTGAAGTGACATTGGCAATATATTTTAGGTTCTGTTGTACCAATTTTTAAAGAAAACCTGTTACAATGTACTTTCTTCCCTATGGACCGACAATCTGCTATATACAGAGCAGGAGGAACTGAGTACATTTATTAATATGCATGTGTAAGACTGTGGAAAACCGTAGTGGAAGAAATGATGTAAAGTAAGAATGCTTTCAAATATAAAGGTGTTAGTTTGTTTGTACATTGTTTTTGAAGGAACTGTGCAGGGAGGTTGTTCTAAACATCTTGGAGAACTGACCCCAGATCTGTGGATGTAGGCTTGAGCAAAGGTGATGATGAGGTAAGAAAAAGGACCGCACTCCTTCGCTGTGCTGGAAACTTTATTCAGACAGGTGCAAGGTAAAAAGCTGGAGGCAACCTGTATGCCAGCTCCTGCTATGGACGACGGCCGTTTCACCTATTGATTAGGCTTCCACGGGACCTTTGGGACCCATGGAAGCCTAATCAATAGGCGAAACGGCCGTCGTCCATAGAAGGAGCTGGCATACAGGTTGCCTCCAACTTTTTACCTTGCACCTGTCTGAATAAAGTTTCCAGCACGGCGAAGGAGTGCGGTCCTTTTTCTTACCTCGTCATCATCCTTGGATCTTGTTTCTGTGACGCGCACCCCGCTCTGGACTGAATCACCGGCAAGTAAATACCCCGGGCATATGCGGTACCGCAGGTGACAGGCAGTGGTGCACGACCACTCTTTATTTGTGCATGTAGGCTTGCGCAAATCCTTCACTCTCTTCATGTCATTCCATGCAGACGTGATGATGTTGAGGTCAGGGCTCTGTGGGGATATAACGTCACTTCCACGACTGTATGTTCTTTATTGCTGAATGTATTTCCCAGTCCTCATGCAGATATCTTTGATTTTTATCACACGTAAAAATACAGAACATTATTCATTAGTGTTCTGTATCCGCGTTTCATCATTGCTTGGTAAATGTCAGTTTTTAGCATCAGTGATTTTCCGTGTGCTGTCTGATCTTAACAGGCTATAGACTCGTACGGGTAATTTTAATCTGTGACTTGGATTAAAAACGGACGCCCGCAAAAGTTTTTGTAGACCATTCAATACACACAAAAAACACAGATATGTCAATAACCCCATAGACACCCCCCCACAGTATATGTTCTGTCTGTGGAAAAACACTGGTAGAACATGTATATGACTCAGACACATCTGAATGAGGCCCTAATCACATTGGCTGCATCTCTGAAGTTATTGTCCAGATGCAGAGTATTTGGAACCAATCAGAGACCTACATAATGATACTGCATGATAGTTAAGTATCTGCCTGTATTTCTCAGCATTGACAACACCAATAATTAGTTTGCAAAAAAACACCACAGATATGTGAACAGTCCTATAGATTACAATGGGTATATGTTTTATCAGTGAAAAACATGGATAGAACATGTAAATTTGACTCACATACTTATGAATGAGGCCAGTGGTGTAACTAGAATCCCATGGGCCATGATGCAAAATTTGGACCATGGGCCTTATACTGTGGCAATGTCCTTCGTCTTGGCACTCATACTGTAATAATGACATCCATCCGATAATATTGTCCCCATCCTGAATAATAGCCTTCATCCTGACTACATCCTGTAATAATGTCCCCATCCTGTAATAATGTCCCCAATCCAGTGCCCATTCCTGTAATAATGACCCTGTCCTTGCCTCTTGTTGTAATAATGTACCCTGTCCTGACCCCTTCCTGTATTAATGTCCCCCGTCTTAACTCATTCCTATAGTAATGTCCCCCAATCTAGCCCCTTCCTGTAATAATGTCTTCCATCCTGTGCCCCTTTCTGTAATAGTGTCCCCCATTCTGGCCTCTTCCTGTAATAATGTAATTTGTCCTCACCCTTCCTGTAATGTCCCCATCCTATAAAAATGGCCCTTATCCTGTAATAATCTCTCCTATCCGGTGCCCCTTCCTGTATTAATGTTTTAATGTTCCCCATCCTGTAATAATGGCTCCTACCGTGTTTTTCCAAAAATAAGACACTGTCTTATATTTTTTATGCCCCCCAAAAAAGCGCTAGGGCTTATTTTTGGAGGAGGTCTTATTCTTGGAGAAACACGGTTGGGGGTAAGTTTACCCCCCCAAAAAGCAGACCCCCCCACTTCCCAGGAGACTCATACTCACCAAACCAGGACGTCTGCGTGGTTCCCAGGTCCTCCTGTGATCTCTGGTCGGTGCTGCACGCCGTCCTACCCTGCTGCTAGCTGACACGCTGACACACACAGCAGATCCCAGACACACACAGCAGATCACACACAGACACACAGCAGATCACAGATATACACAGCAGATCACACACAGCAGATCGCAGGCACGCACAGCCATCACAGACACACACAGCCGATCACAGATGCACACATCCGATCACACAGGCACACACAGCCGATCACAGATACACACATCCGAACGCAGACACACACAGCCGATCGCAGACACACACACACAGCCGATTGCAGACACACACACACATCACATCACATCCAGCACTTACGGCAGCAGAGAATGAGAGCAAGTCACGTGTCCGGCTGCAGGTCCTGTTCGTTGCGCTGCACTGCACTATCTCTCAGGATTCTCCCGGCGAGAAGAGATCGGTGTCACTGGATGAGGTGTGTGTGCGATCCGATGTGTGTGTGTGTGTGTGATTTGTTGTTTGCGTGTGAGCCGATGTTTGTGTGTGCAATCTGATTATGTGTGCGATCCGATGTTTGTGTGTGAGATCTGATTATGTGTGCGATCCGATGTTTGTGTGTGAGATCTGATTATGTGTGCGATCCGATGTTTGTGTGTGAGATCTGGTGTGTGTGTGAGATCTGAGTGTGTGTGTGTGTGTGTGTGTGTGTGTGAGCTGATGTGTGCAGGTGTGTGATCACTGCAGAACCTGCCGCTCAGTGTTGGGTGAGTGTAATTGCCGGGTGCCGCTGTCTATAATGAAGTGTCCTGCAGTATCTGTATCTTTTTTAGCTGCACAGACACTTCATTATTGATCCGGGACTAGGGCTTATTTTCGGGGGAGGGCTTAAATTTAAGCCTTTCTCCGAAAATGCTGAAAATCCCTGCTAGGGCTTATTTTTGGGGGAGGTCTTATTTTTGGAAAAACACGGTATCCAGTGCCTCTTCCTGTAATAATGATGTCCTCCGTCCTGGCCCTTTCCTGTAATAATGTTTCTCGTTCTGACCTCTTCCTTCCATAACACCTCTCATCCTGTAATGACAACCCTGTCCTGGCCACTTTTGGTAATAATGTCCTTTGTCCTAACACTTCTTGTATTAATGTCCCCTATCCGGACACCTTTCAGTAATAATGTCCGCCATCCTGATGCCTTCCTGTAATAATGTCGCTTGTCCTGGTGTTCTTGCTTGTTCTGGCACTCTTCTCCAATGGATTAAAACTAAATAAATAAAATATGCTTCATACCTGTCTCCGCTCCCACAGCGAGCAGTATCCTCCGCCTCCACCACAGCCGGTGTATGGGGGCAGAGGAAACATAACAGTAGCAACAAGCGCCGCATGCGACTTGCCCAGCGTCAACTTTTGAATGGCCAGCTGCCTGTATAGCTATTGCAGCGCAGAGATCTGGCAGCTGTGTACAGTGCAATACATTTCAGCTGAATGTGTGTCAGAGAATGCAAATTTATCTGAAAATAGTGCTGGCATTGGCGGGCCCCTTGACTTCATGGGTTCGATCGCAGATCACTTCTGAATGAGGCCTTAATTACATTGCTGTATGTTTGGAGCCATTATCCTCCTCCAGAATTAGTCTGGAACCCATGGGATGCCTCCCTGATGATTTTACATGATTAATAAGTATCTGCCTGTATTTCTCACAAAACAATTCAGTTTAACCAAACTCCCAACTTCATTTACTGAAATGCAGCCCCAAACATGCAAGGAACCTCCACCCGCTTCACTGTTGCCTGCAGGCCCTCATTATTATACCGCCTGCTGCAGTAACACAGTGTCCAATTCACCTGATCTGTGGTTCGGGCAGCATGAGTCAGCTGATTGGTTCTTTAATGCATATGGGGGTGTTTGCCCTTGCACGCTACAATACTGCAACAGGTCTATGATGCCACTTCTTTATATCATGTTCATACTATTTCAAAATTGAGCCCTATGTAAATAGTAAATTATATAGAAATATAAAATGATTCTAGTTAAATAACTTATGTGCCACACATGACTCCATCTATTGATAATCATGCTAATTGAATTTATCATAATTTTACCAGAGTAATAAAGTGCTAAAGGTCTTTACTGGATAAGTACTTTTGTAAGGGTATATTTCACACTTGCGTTCAGCGGAGTCCGTCACTATGGAGAATAGCGCAGTCCGCTAACGCACTGCGCTATTCTTCATAGACTTGTTTGGACGACGCACTGTAACGCAAGTGTCAGCGTTGCATCCGCTGGACGACGCAGCGTCGTTATTTTGAAGCTGCAGCGGGCGGAAGGAACGCAGCATGTAACTTTTTTTGAGCGGCGGAAACCTTTATTTTTCACTGCGCATGCTCATTTTTTTTTTTATCACAGAAACTTTATTTTGTTTCTCGGTGGCCGAACATTCAGCTGAGTGCCCGGCCGCCGGCATGTGAGAGCTCTCAGCTGAGTGCCCGGCCGCCGGCATGTGAGAGCTCTCAGCTGAGCGCCCGGCCGCCGCCATGTGAGAGCTCTCAGCTGAGCGCCCGGCCGCCGCCATGTGAGAGCTCTCAGCTGAGCGTTTGGCCGCCGCCATGTGAGAGCTCTCAGCTGAGCGCCCGGCCGCCGCCATGTGAGAGCTCTCAGCTGAGCGCCCGGCCGCCGCCATGTGAGAGCTCTCAGCTGAGCGCCCGGCCGCCGGCATGTGAGAGCTCTCAGCTGAGTGCCCGGCCGCCGCCATGTGAGAGCTCTCAGCTGAGCGCCCGGCCGCCGGCTTGTGAGAGCTCTCAGCTGAGCGCCCGGCCGCCGCCATGTGAGAGCTCTCAGCTTAGCGCCCGGCCGCCGGCATGTGAGAGCTCTCAGCTGAGCGCCGGGTGATCAGCTGATCGTTCACAATAGTCTGCTGCCGGTAAAACTGTAAAGAAGAAAAAAAAAAAAGCTTTACGTTGTTTTGTACGATCCGTTGTATCCGTCACACAACGCAATGCAACGGATGCCGTTCAATGCAAGTGTGAGACTAGCCTAAACCAGCAAGTTTAGCTTTAGGGTGGGTTTACACGCTGCAGATTTTGTTGCAAACATTTCTGCAATTGTAAATTTATCTGTATGCAAGCGCATAGATTTCTGCAAGCGCCTTTTAAGTAAAACAAAATATGCAGCAGGTGAATCCACCCTCACATGGTATCGACTACACTTATACTAGATTATTTCATTATTATAAATGGTTAAAATCCAGAGTGCATGTACAAACAAGCAACTTTGCAATTTGTTGGTTTATTTTATTTATTTATTTTTTTAAAATCCTCTCTGTTATCAAGAATTGAGATGGTTATTTTCTTTACTGTTAAGAGTGCAGAGATGGCAAGTAACCTATCAATCGTGATTCATCTCCTAAGCAAGTACATCGCTTACAAGATCTTTTTCATAGAGCTTGTAAGCACTGTTCTGAAGCTTGCTAGATCTGACCAGCTTTACCTGCTTTTTTAGACACTTAGAAATCTATTTGTGTAGGTAGAAAATCAAATATAGAACCAGTATACTACCTCAATTTAAATCTTATAAAAACACTATTTATTGAAATTCATTTAAAATTCAAAAAAGTTCCACCTGTGAAAAAAATGACACACAGAACACATATATCAGGACCATGGAATGACTCCAAAGTATCTGCCCACAGGAACCAAAACCAATTAATTCATATGTTGATAATAGTCCTGCCCAAGATCAGATCTAAATGACCCTCACTCTTTCTCTCCTCTACCTGCCAATGGAGGTGTGACATAAAGTCACAATTCACCCTAAAGGTAATGAGGTGCCCCCATTCCTCGGCGGCTTTCCCTTCTACAGGTATCCCTAATCTCCCTCAACTTATAATGTAAGCTAGGGGTACTTAATTTTTAGAGGGGAAGATGGAGAATTAAACTTATCTGAGAGATGAGTCAAAAATTAGTAGTCCCTCAGCAGTCCATTCTTTTCATAGTGTGTAGGCATCCGAGCTTTCCATGGTCCTCAACCCAATAACATAGATACACATAGTCTCAGTCTCAACGCGTTTCTCCCCAAAAGATTAGTCAGGGTTCATCAGGAGACAAAATGAAAGATAGCTGGCCCAATCGCCTGAAAGCTGTTAGGGGGGCTACTCATTTAGCAGCACACACCTCTCCTTGTGGATATGTATAATGGCCCAATTGACCCGGAGCACACCGGTCTCTGTATAGGAATTTTAGGCGCTCTGTAGGGAATTTATCAAGACTGAATTTGTGTTTGCCGATATTAAACCTAATCACTCACTGGCATAAAGTGTGCTATATCTATTATAAGATGCACACCTCTTAATAAATTAGTTTCATCTTTAGGTTGCCCATGTACCTGTAATAAATGAGCATACATTTCAGCTGCAATGTACTCTAGTTGTTTGCATACATTATAATAAATCTGTTGTGCTGTGTTTGGATGAGTTACCTTTTAATTTGTACCATACAGTTTTTGGAAAAAAGCAAAAAATATAGTTAGTGAAAACCACTAGCGACAACATTTTTTACTTTTTGATGACCGTTTTCTAATTTAAACTCACCGTTCTGTGTTGCAGAAATCTACCTCATACATTTTTGACACTGAACACATCCTTGGCATAGTCTGCATAGTCACGCCCTGACCCTCTATGGTAGCTATACCCATGTATTTGATAGATCATTCAAGAATCGAAACGGCAAAAACTCAAAATGACTGTCCCTGACTCTTAGAAATGTAAAATTGTTAAATTTAATAATAAATAATAAAAAATAATAAAAATAAAAAAATAAATATAAATAATTAATATATTAATATAAATAAATATAATATAAATAAATATAATAAAAAAAAAATAATTAAAAAAATTGACTTCCAATTCTTGTCCCCTGCACCTGTATAAATTCTTGCCGATGACAGGTTCGTGCAGATGGTTCTGAATACCCTTTTAAATCGATGGCCAGACCATATATAACAAGCTTTTCTCTCCCATTCACCTTTTGTGCCCCCCCTATTTCCTCATAGACTGTAAGCTTACGAGCAGGGCCCTCACTCCTCCTGATATCTTAATTTTAGGGTTTTTTTTGTATTGTCTCAAATTGTCTGTACATGTCCCCTCTGAATTGTAAGGCGCTGCGGAATATGTTGGCGCTATAGAAATAAAACATTATTATTATTATAAAGCGCACCAATCACCAGGATATTCCTATATAACCTAAAGTCAGTGCTATACTGGCACTATCAAAGCTGATACCAGGAAGCAACATTTTCCTGTTGGCTGAGGCCCCGCCCCTTCTGGTCACATGGGTATGACATCAGCATAGGTCCTGCTAGTCAAAAGGTAAATCGATTCTATAACAGAATTAGCATTAATAACAGGGGGAGGGGATAAGTATTAATACCCCCCAGCTATTATCTGATCCACAGCTGCTGTCACTCAACAAGCTGCTGATTTTACAAACGTTACTTGCTTGGATTTTAAAACCTAAACATCCGAGCTGCCACCTAAAGGTATGTATAGAATCAGCCTGATAGTGCCAGTATAGCACTGGCTTTAGGTTATATAGGAAAATGCTGGTGATTGGTGTGCTTTAAGTAGTGGGTGGTGGTATATAAACACAAAAAGTTGGGAGTCATCCATTGTTTAGACTAGAGGTGAGAAGAAATAAGAACACCATGGTAGGTGAGAAGTGGAGTTGTGTAATGTGAAAGGTTATTGCAAAGGACAAGCGGCAGGGTGGCCTTCTGATGTAACAAATGGCTAATATCTTTAGACTGGCCCCCACTAAACCTTGATGCTAGTAGACTTTCTGCTGCCTCCAACATCAAAGGGTTGTGAACTCTCCATACACTAATTAGATAAGAAATGTTATGGGCAACCCATGTAAATGCTTTACTTGATGTGATCAGCTGTTGATAAAATGTTATTTTGGTTCAACAGGGCACAAAACAAAAGTAGTGATTGTGTGGTAAAGCTGCGACAATACACCGCGGCATGACTATCATGTCACATTGTGGCCTAGTAAATGATAATGGGGTCGCGCTGTGACCCATGATCAACTACCATCATAGCACGGCTGTTGTAGGACTTAGGCTATGTGCGCACGTTGCGTAAATACATGCAGTTACGCTGCGCTTTGTAGCGCAGCGTAACTGCATGCGTCCTGCGTCCCCTGCACAGTCTATGGAGATTGTGCAGGGGCCGTGCGCACGTGGCGTCTTAGAGCGCAGCGCTTCGGCTGCTGCCCGAAGCCCTGCGTTCTAAGAAGTGACATGTCACTTCTTCCGTGCGCTTTGCCGGCAGCTCCTGCTCTGTCTATGGCAGGAGCTGCAGTCAGAGCGCATGGAATCGGCTTTTTTTTTTTTCTCTACGGACATTTTCTGCAACGATTTGAAGCGCACGTGTGCTCTTCAGATCGCTGCAGAAATTTCTGCAGGGCTAGTACGCAACGTGCGCACATAGCCTTATAATGCAGTTGTATACACTCAGAACTTTGCCTTCATGGACGTCAATACGTCACATGTGACAGACACTTGTAACCGGTCTGCAATTTGGCTTTTTTTTTGTTTGTTTTTTAAGCCAAATCACAGCTCTAATATAGTAGCTCAGCAGCAGTCACAGACACTACACAAAAGCTTTTCATCTCACAACTTGTCTGAGAATTGTTGCCACATGACACAAGTCACTTTGTAGCCCTGGTCCAATCGCGAGGAGCTCTGTAATGACCCCATCATTCTTGATAAACTAACTTAAATAGCAAGGGAACCGCATACAGAGGAGCCTGCTGCTGTCTTTTTTTTACTTTGGATCCAGTACCAATTTTTACACATAGGGCAGGTTGTGTACTTAAAATAATGCATGACCGAGAATGTATGTGATCACAAATTAGTACGGTAATTTACAAATTTACAGACCCTCCATAAGTAAGGATAATGCTCTGCTAAATATTTTATTATATGTAGTATAAACATCTTTTAAAGAAGTGACATAGACATGATTCTTTTCTTAATCTGAGTTGGTCTATGTATATATGTACAGTACAGACCAAAGGTTTGGACACACTTTCTCATTCAAAGAGTTTTCTTTATTTTCATGACTCTGAAAATTGTAGATTCACATTGAAGGCATCAAAACTATGAATTAACACATGTGGAATGAAATACCGTATGTTTCGCTTTATAAGACACACTTTTGTTGCCCCAAATTTTGGGGGAAAGTAGGGGGTGCGTCTTATAAACCGAATATACGGGGGTGTGTGTGTACATCATATATATATATATATATATATATATATATATATATATATATATATATATATGTATATACTGCAGGGTCCGCTCTGGAGCGGTGCTGGGGGCAGGTGAAAGCTGCGGGCTGCAGCGTTAGATCTCCTGCTCCCGCTCATATAATATGCACAGCCGCTGTCCATCAGCATGGTGCTGAAACCGCCTCACGTTGATGGGCTGGGGCAGCGGGACATATTATATCTGCCTGTGCTCCCTTTGATCGCACATGATCCCCTCTGTGTTAGATATGGCCCCCATACTGCTGCCCATAGAAAAATAAAAAAAGCTTTACTTGCCTCCAGCGCTTATCTCCCGGTCTCCTGCTGCTGCTGTCTGTGATAAGGCACGCAGAGATGATATCACTCTGCCATGCCGATCACATGACCGGCAGCAAGAACCAGAAAGTGGAGGGAGACACAGGGAGGGAGACACAGGGATTACACCCCACGGAGGGAGACACAGGGAATACAGCACTGAGAAGGTAAGGAAAGAGTGTTTTATTTTATTATGGGCAGCAGTATGGGGGGCATATCTAACACAGGCGAGGTGTGCCATCTATATTGGCCATGGGCAGCAGTATGGGGGCCATATCAAACACAGGGGAGATGTGCCATCTATAGTGGCCATGGGCAGCACACATTGGGGCCATATCTAACACAGGGGAGGTGTGCCATCTATAGTGGCCATGGGCAGCAGTATGGGGGCGATATCAAACACAGGGGAGATGTGCCATCTATAGTGGCCATGGGCAGAAGTATGGGGGCCATATCAAACACAGGGGAGATGTGCCATCTATAGTGGTGGCCATGGGCAGCAGTATGGGGGCCATATCAAACACAGAGGAGATGTGCCATCTATAGTGGCCATGGGCAGCAGTATGGGGGCCATATCAAACACAGGGGAGATGTGCCACCTATAGGGGCCATGGGCAGCAGTATGGGGGCCATATCAAACACAGGGGAGGTGTGCCATCTATAGGGGCCATGGGCAGCAGTATGGGGGCCATATCAAACACAGGGGAGGTGTGCCATCTATAGGGGCCATGGGCAGCAGTATGGGGGCCATATCAAACACAGGGGAGGTGTGCCATCTATAGGGGCCATGGGCAGCACAGGGGGACGTGTCCCAGCACAAGGGGGCTATATTCAATATATGGAGGCCATATCCAGATTAAGGGGGGCTAATTTTAGGATGGGGCGATGAGGGACATATACCCTATATGATTTGTTAGACGGACACTGAAAAAATATATATGACCCTTAAAAAGTTCAATTTTTATTAAATTACTCTAAAATCCAAAACCCAGTGTATATCAAAAATTTAGAAAAAGAGAAAGGGAGGAGGGTAAAGTTCTTACCCTAAAATGCACCTCCCTCCTGTCCACTATCTACCGTGGAGGTCGGCACCCTAAATCTGATACGAATGTGGCGCCCCCACTCAACGGTGGCTGTCCCTGTGGAAGCCCTAATAGGCCCTTGCACCAGTCATGAAAATCAAGGACAGATAGGCAGGATATGCTTTTATATATATAGTGGACAGGCTAGACAGAAACACACATATATCCCTCCAATAATACAGATATCGAATGAAGGATAATAGGTATATATAGAGGGGTCCTCAACTGTACATAGTCAGACAGGACCTCATCCTTTCTTTCAATCTGGTAAGGGGTCAGATCTTATGGATAAAGGTTCTGATACCCCAAGTGTGAACTAACCTCTGGTTGCAACCCTCTATCCTCTAGATCAAGAGGTCTGGATAAAAAAAAAAGATGACGGACACTGGCATTATAAGATGGACCCCATTTAACATTAAAAAAAAAATTGTCTTTTCCTTCACCAAATTTGGGGGTGAGTCTTATAATCAGGTGCGTCTTATAAAGCGAAAAATACGGTACTTAACAAAAAAGTGTGAAACAACTGAAAATGTGTCTTATATTCTAGGTTGTTCAAAGTAGCCACCTTTTGCTTTGATTACTGCTTTGCTCACTCTTGGCATTCTCTTGATAATCTTCAAGAGGTAGTCACCTGAAATGCTTTTCACTTCATAGGAGTGCCCTGTCAGGGTCAATAAGTGGGATTTCATGCCTTATAAATGGGGTTGGGACCATCAGTTGTGTTGTGCAGACGTCTGGTGGATACACAGCTGATAGTGCTACTGAATAGACTGTTAGAATTTGTATTTTGGCAAGAAAAAAGCAGCTAAGTAAAGAAAAACGAGTGGCCATCATTACTTTAAGAAATGAAGGTCAGTCAGTTTGAAAAATTGGGAAAACTTTGAAAGTGTCCCCAAGTGGAGTGGCAAAAACCATCAATCGCCCCAGGAAAGGAAGACCAAGAGTCACCTCTGCTGCGGAGGATACGTTTTTCCGAGTCACCAGCCTCAGAAATCGCAGGTTAACAGCAGCTCAGATTAGAGACCAGGTTAATGCCACACAGAGTTCTAGCAGCAGACACATCTCTAGAACAACTGCTAAGAGGAGACTTTGTGCAGCAGGCCTTCATAGTAAAATAGCTGCTAGGAAGCCACTGCTGAGGACATGCAACAAGCAGTAGAGACTTGTTTGGGCTCCAGAACACAAGGAATGGACATCAGACCAGGGGAAATCTGTGCTTTGGTCTGATGAGTCCAAATTTGAGATCTTTGGATCTAGCCACCGTGTCTTTGTACGACGCAGAAAAGGTGAACGGATGGACTCTACATGGCTGGTTCCCCCATGAAGCATGGAGGAGGAGGTGTGACGGTGTGCGGGTGCTTTGCTGGTGACACTGTTGGGGATTTATTCAAAATTGAAGGCATACTGAACCAGCATGGCTACCACAGCATCTTGCAGCGCCATGCTATTCCATCCGATTTGTGTTTAGTTGGACCATCATTTATTTTTCAACAGGACAATGACCCCAAACACACCTCCAGGCTGTGTAAGGGCTATTTGATTATGAAGGAGAGTGATGGGGTGCTACGCCAAATGACCTGGCCTCCACAGTCACCAGACCTGAACCCAATCGAGATGGTTTGGGGTGAGCTGGACCGCAGAGTGAAGGCAAAAGGGCCAACAAGTGCTAAGCATCTCTGGGAACTCCTTCAAGACTGTTGGAAGACCATTTCCGGTGACTACATCTTGAAGCTCATCAAGAGAATGCCAAGAGTGTGCAAAGCAGTAATCAAAGCAAAAGGTGGCTACTTTGAAGAACCTAGAATATAAGACATATTTTCAGTTGTTTCACACTTTTTTGTTAAGTATTTCATTCCACATGTGATAATTCATAGTTTTGACGCCTTCAATGTGAATCTACAATGTTCAGTCATGAAAATAAAGAAAACTCCTTGAATGAGAAGGTGTGTCCAAACTTTTTCCTTTCTGTTGCTAACATATATACCAGGAAGAGCTCAGGAGGGGTCATATATACAAGGAGTGGGATATATGTACCAGGAGGGGCCCAAGAGGCGGACATATGTACTAGGAGGAGGACATATATACAAGGAAGGGGACAAATAAACCAGGATGGGGATAGATATACCAGCAGGGTATATCTATATATATATATATATATCTATATATATATATATATATATATAGATATATATATATATATATATATATACACACATATATATATATATATATATATATACATATATATATATATACATATATACATTATATATACAGTTAGGTCCAGAAATATTTGGACAGTGACACAAGTTTTGTTATTTTAGCTGTTTACAAAAACATGTTCAGAAATACAATTATATATATAATATGGGTTGAAAGTGCACACTCCCAGCTGCAATATGAGAGTTTTCACATCCAAATCGGAGAAAGGGTTTAGGAATCATAGCTCTGTAATGCATAGCCTCCTCTTTTTCAAGGGACCAAAATTAATTGGACAAGGGACTCTAAGGGCTGCAATTAACTCTGAAGGCGTCTCCTTCGTTAACCTGTAATCAATGAAGTAGTTAAAAGGTCTGGGGTTGATTACAGGTGTGTGGTTTTGCATTTGGAAGCTGTTGCTGTGACCAGACAACATGCGGTGTAAGGAACTCTCAATTGAGGTGAAGCAGAACATCCTGAGGCTGAAAAAAAAGAAAAAATCCATCAGAGAGATAGCAGACATGCTTGGAGTAGCAAAATCAACAGTCGGGTACATTCTGAGAAAAAAGGAATTGACTGGTGAGCTTGGGAACTCAGAAAGGCCTGGGCGTCCACGGATGACAACAGTGGTGGATGATCGCCGCATACTTTCTTTGGTGAAGACAAACCCGTTCACAACATCAACTGAAGTCCAGAACACTCTCAGTGAAGTAGGTGTATCTGTCTCTAAGTCAACAGTAAAGAGAAGACTCCATGAAAGTAAATACAAAGGGTTCACATCTAGATGCAAACCATTCATCAATTCCAAAAATAGACAGGCCAGAGTTAAATTTGCTGAAAAACACCTCATGAAGCCAGCTCAGTTCTGGAAAAGTATTCTATGGACAGATGAGACAAAGATCAACCTGTACCAGAATGATGGGAAGAAAAAAGTTTGGAGAAGAAAGGGAACGGCACATGATCCAAGGCACACCACATCCTCTGTAAAACATGGTGGAGGCAACGTGATGGCATGGGCATGCATGGCTTTCATGGCACTGGGTCACTTGTGTTTATTGATGACATAACAGCAGACAAGAGTAGCCGGATGAATTCTGAAGTGTACCGGGATATACTTTCAGCCCAGATTCAGCCAAATGCCGCAAAGTTGATCGGACGGCGCTTCATAGTACAGATAGACAATGACCCCAAGCATACAGCCAAAGCTACCCAGGAGTTCATGAGTGCAAAAAAGTGGAACATTCTGCAATGGCCAAGTCAATCACCAGATCTTAACCCAATTGAGCATGCATTTCACTTGCTCAAATCCAGACTTAAGACGGAAAGACCCACAAACAAGCAAGACCTGAAGGCTGCGGCTGTAAAGGCCTGGCAAAGCATTAAGAAGGAGGAAACCCAGCGTTTGGTGATGTCCATGGGTTCCAGTCTTAAGGCAGTGATTGCCTCCAAAGGATTCGCAACAAAATATTGAAAATAAAAATATTTTGTTTGGGTTTGGTTTATTTGTCCAATTACTTTTGACCTCCTAAAATGTGGAGTGTTTGTAAAGAAATGTGACAATTCCTACAATTTCCATCAGATATTTTTGTTCAAACCTTCAAATTAAACGTTACAATCTGCACTTGAATTCTGTTGTAGAGGTTTCATTTCAAATCCAATGTGGTGGCATGCAGAGACCAACTCGCGAAAATTGTGTCACTGTCCAAATATTTCTGGACCTAACTGTATATATATATATATATATATATATATATATATATATACATATGGTATGTATATATATATCTATATATATGTATAAAAAATATTTACACACCAGGCGGGGCCCAGAGTGACTGACTGGACTGAGACCCCCCCGTGTCACCTCTGACTGCCTAAGTTCCCTCCCCCTGTATCATCTTTGTCTGACTGAGCCCCTCTCCCAGAATTACCCCTGACTAGTGACTATGCCCCCTCCTCCGTTATCACCCCGGATTGACTGAGCCCCCTACCCCTGTATCACTCAGGACTGACTGAACCCCTCTACCCAATTCACCCCTGACTGACTGCTCCCCCTCCCCATATCACCCCGGACTGAGTGAGCCCCCTCCTCCTGTACAAACCCTGATTGACTGTGCCCCTCCCCCTGTATCACTTCTCACTGGGCCCCTTCTGCCCTTATATCATCCCTGACTGACTGCACCCCCTTTCACTTGATCACCTTTGACTGACTGCGACTCTTTCCCCTTGTATCACCCCTGACTGAGTTCGCCCCCTCCCGCTGTATCACCCCTGATTAACTGTCCCCTCTCCCTGTATAACCCCTGACTGACTGCACCCCTTTATCCTGTATAAACCCTGACTGACTGCGTCCCCTCCTTCTATATCACCCCTGACTCACTGCGTCCCCTCCCCCAGTATCACCCCTGACTTACTGTCCCCTCCCCCTGTATCACTCCTGACTGACTGCGCTCCCTTCCCCCTGAATCATTCCTGACAGCGCCCCCCCCTGCTGTGTCACCCCTGACTGACTGCGCCCCTCCCACTATGTCACCCCTGATTGACTGCGTCCCCTCCTGCTGTGTCACCCCTGACTGACTGCGCCCCTCCCACTGTGTCACCCCTGATTGACTGCGTCCCCTCCTGCTGTCTCACACCTGACTGACTGCGTCCCTCCCACTGTGTCACCCCTGACTGACTGCGCCCCTCCCACTATGTCACCCCTGATTGACTGCGTCCCCTCCCCCTATATCACCCCTGACTGACTGCGTCCCCTCCCACAGTATCACCCCTGAATGACTTTGGGTTTTTTCCCCCGTCACTAACAAAATGAGGCTGTTCATAAAAAATGTTATGGCCTTACAAATAACAGAGATTTCTGAGAAGTGTATAGGGCATGTAAAGGTGGCTTTACACACTGCAACATCGCAAATGACATCGCTGTAACGTCACCGGTTTTGTGACGTAATAGCGACCTCCCCAGCGACATTGCAGTGTGTGAAACACATCAGCGACCTGGCCCCTGCTGTGAAGTTGCTGATCGCTACAAATTGTTCAGGACCATTCTTTGGTCCTTTGTTTCCCGCTGTGCAGCAAAGTCTCAGTGTGTAAAGGGGACTTTACAGCGACTTCGTTAGCGACTTCCCTTTCAAAAAGCTGCTTTACAACGTCCCCAATGACTAGCTAGGTCGTTCTGCAGGTCCGGATCGCTGTTGCGTCGTTGGCCAGGTCTGCCTGTTTGACAGCTCACCAGCGACTCACCAGAGACTTTGTAGCGATCCCGACCAGGTTGGGATCGCTGGTGGGATCGCTAGAGAGTCTCAGTGTGTAAAGGGGCCTTAAGGGAAAGCTTTCTTTCGATGCCACTGCAATGTTACACATAGCTAGGGCCCCCACCACTCTTAGTACATATAGTTTGTACATTTACATAATGTACTTGCTGTAGAATATCTACAATAGAAATCTCACAGCAAATTAACAGTGGTAGTATCCATGCAAATATTGTGCAGATATTGCTGCGTTTACTAGTATACAATTGGTTCATTCACCTTTACCTCTGACCTCCTCCTTTGTGTTGTAAAGGATGAAATCAGTGATAAACATCCGCAGCATAAATTAACACATTGTTCATGTCAGATCTCCAGCGCGAGTCAATTCGTTTAATGGTTAATACTCATCAGTGGACATCTATCATTGAGTTTTCACCAAAATGTTGGTGCCAACTCTTTCTAGAACATTAATGCACCACTCCAGCATTTTGGTTTTTTTCACCACTGCAGTGGTACTTTTAAAGGGAACCTGTCAGGTGCAATATGCACCCTGAACCACAAGCAGTTCTTTGTGCATATTTCTAATCCCTGCCTAACTGTCCCAGTATGTAGTAGCATATATAAAGAGATCTGTAGAAAAAGTATTTCAAAAGATACTTTACGGTATGCTAATGATCGCACGGAATAGTTGCAGGGGCTTGCTAATATGCTATTCAATGCCCATTGCCCAGCGTCATCAGCGGTGGAGCGCGTACCTGTGTCCATTGTCACCACCTCAGACACCGGGCTTAAAGGGAACCTGTCACCAGTTTTTTGCCCTATAAGCTGCGGCCACCACCACCAGGCTGTTATATGCAGCATTCTAACATACTGTATAAGAGCCCAGACCACTGTGTAGAACATAAAAAAACACTTTATAATACTAACCTAAACCGGTGGCTGCAGATCAAATGGGCGTCTTCGTCCTCCGGTGCCGACGCCTTCTCTTTTGGCCATCTTTGTCCCCCATCTTCTGAAGCCGCGGTGCACGACGTATCCGACGTCTGCACCAAGAATTGCTTGTGATTTTGGGTGCATAACCTGAAAGGTTCACTTTAACCCAAGGTCTCTGCTATTGTCTTATACTCACTCTCTGGCATTTTCATTTTCACCTTTTTTCTCCCCTGTGGCGCAATCTTGTGAGCGCAACTTTGGACTGTCCCAAACTAGGCTCTCATAGACTTGTATTGAGGTGTAACTTCTGGCTCCATGAAACACTGGAGCAGCCGGCAAGTCACAAACTGCTGGAGACCAATAAGCTCATCGGCACTAGGGGGTGAAAATGCCATAAGGGGAGCATAAGAGTAACGTCAGAGACTTTAGATGAGAACCCCACTCCAGTGGTAAAAGAAAAAAAGCCCTGGAGAGGTGCTTTAGAAGTGTATTACCTTGTATTATGTCCTGATATTAGCATGTTTTGCAACACAATTGGTGGTCTAATATTTATTTATATGTAGCTACAGAGTATGATTTTCTCTTCGACTCAGGGTACTCCAGTCCAACGCTGCATCCGAGTGCAGTTCGGTGTTTCACACGCACTCATAGACTTATATGGGTGCGCATGAGCTGCTAGATGCGATTTTTCTTTTGTGTCAATTCAGCAAGGTCAAAAATCGCAGATCTGCTCTGCCTCATTGAAAAACAGTGGTCCGAGGACACTGTGATATTTTCTTGCATTACACTTGTCCGATTCATGCGCTTGTCTGAGCAAGGTCTATGCTAAGTATAAGCAAGAGGCACCCTAGTGTCAAGTGATTGCAAATGTAGCATTGGTGCAACCTATGAGGCGGAACAAGGGCCAAAAAGTTAAGGGGCCACTATCCCCTCCTAAGCAGCTGAAATGGTGCAGTATGACGAGACATTGCATTTCTAAGGGCCCATATATTGATCGTACACAGGGGCCTCTTCTGTCTGTATCTGCCCCTATTATAGCGAGAGTAATAGTGAACATTTCATGCCTTTCCAATGCTGGAGAGTTCATAATATTGTGTGTGTGTATGTATATACATACATATATATATATATATATATATGTACATATATATGTATATGTATATATATACTGTATATGTATATATGTGAAAATACTGTATGTGTGTGTATGTATATTTATATATATATATATGTATATATATGTGTGTGTATATACTGTATATGTATATATGTGTGTATACTGTATATGCGTGTATATATACTCTATGTGTATGTGTATATACTGTATATGTGTGTGGGTATATATATATATATATATATATACATATATACACACACACACATATATATATATATATATATAATATATATATATATATATAAAATGTATTGTATTGCACCCCCTTCCGGCAGGGACCCCAGGCATGTAGTATTTCCCCCAGTTGCAGTGCTTGTGGTCCTGACGTTAGTGTGTGGATGTGCAGGTATCTGTGTAGGGTGGGCTTTGGAATCCCTGTGAGGGGCTATAGGAATGCTAATGGCTGGAGATGAGATGTTCGGCCCTTCTCTCTCCTCACGTCTTGGATGGTCAGTTCACCTTCATCCTCGCCCCTTCAGTCTGGGGTTCTCGCAGTTTTTGGCTAGCAGCCTGTTCCTAGCGAGCCCCTGTGATGACGGCCCCCATCCTCAGCACAGTCATGTGTTCGGAGCAGTGAATTGCCGGCTGATCCCTCCCGGACTGTTCCCTGCGCGGCTGCAGCTCCCGGGAGCAGGGGGCTGAGTTTTCATACACAGGACGCCCGATGGGCTGGGAAGGCAGACCTGATTGACAGGTTCCCGGAGTGATTTGCACCACGTGACTGTAGAGGGGGGCTGGAAGAAAAACAGACTGTCTGGCTGGAGTCTCATTATAGTCATTTTAGTTGCCAGCTCCATTCTTATAGTATCATCGCAATCTGCAAACTGCCTCCGTGCCCTGAGCCTTCTCCACACCGCTGTCCAGGATTGGCTGTCAAGAATCATGGACTGTTTTTCTATGCCTTGTTTTCTGTCAGTGAGTAGACTTTAATATTTTGATTTTTGGGGGGTTCTGTCTCTACTTTCCTTCTGTCACCCCTTCTCTCGTCGCTGCTGATCAGCAGTTGTGGTGGGATGTGTTGCAATCCTAGCATGGCAGGGATGCTGCTGTATGCGGAGGTGATTGCTCCCCATCTGCTGTGTGATGTGGAGCGGGCACATCAGCTGTGGCGCATCCCTGCTGGGCGCTGCTGTGGGGAGAGTGCGGTGTGAGCCCGGGAGGTGCACAGGGCAGTGACCGGCCAGAGCTGATCCTCAGGGCACTGCTGCAGATAAGAGGGGCTGCATTGACAGAAAGAATTCAGTCTCTTGTAGTTTGGTGGAATTCCAGGACTGTACAGTCTCCAGAAGGGATAAGTCCTTATGTTGAGGATTGGCATTGCAGGAAGGTGCAATGCTTGTTGGAAACATCTGGCAGATTTCAGTGGAAGCCCTAGCAGGGGAATCTTTTTGATTGGTAAGTAAACTCTTACATATAGACTGTTATTTGTTAATGACTAGTTGATTGCAGGTCTTCTTCTATGCAGACAGTGAGATTGCATTGCACTGCCTGGACTAGCTGTTTGTTCTGCCAGAAGCCAGGCTTGAGATAATTGTGCTGATAGTCCCAGAGACCACAGATTAGCAGGATGGTGGATATCTGATAATGAGCTATTTGCCAGTAAACAAGTTAGACCATGACATGATAGGAAGCCCTCCTCCTGCCCCAGGACGCGGTGTACTATGGGGTTGCTCTTCTTTTGCTTTTTGTCTATACTACTCAATTTAGAAGTTTCCATTCCAAGTCTCCTATTTATTTTGTATGTATTGTGTTCTGCACCCCAGAGACACCATGATTCCTGGTAACCGAATGCTGATGGTCATTTTATTATGCCAAGTCCTGCTAGGAGGCACTAGCCATGCTAGTCTGATCCCTGAGACCGGAAAGAAGAAAGTGGCTGAGATTCAGGGCCAGGCGGGCGGAAGGAGGTCCACTCAGAGCCATGAGCTCTTGCGGGACTTTGAGGCAACGCTGCTACAGATGTTTGGCCTCCGCAAGCGGCCGCAACCCAGTAAGGAAGTGGTGGTCCCCGCATACATGCGGGACCTATACCGTCTACAATCAGCAGAGGAAGAGGATGAGCTTCAGGAGATCAACCTGGAATATCCCGAGAGACCTACCAGTCGTGCCAATACCGTGAGAAGTTTCCACCATGAAGGTGAGTGTCCACCTACTCTGAATCCTTCACCCTGCCAAATATCTGTTACATAGTTTTTTAGCTTTGTCCTCAGGTTTACCAGATTATACACCCTCTTATTTCCTGAAGATTATGCTCTCTGATCTATTCATGCTCCCACTTACTCCTATGATCCTTCCTTCGTTACCCTGGACTGACCTTTAATCATCCATGGCAGAATGAAGCAGCACCAATTTACTTGGAACTGCTATATTCACCCATAGTCCAAATCACTTTTATCTCTTGTAATAATGTCCCTGTGTTACCTGTTCTAACCTAACCTTTTGGCAACACCTTCCATTGTCTTCCATTTGTATAGGTTTTCTGACCATCCCCCTTAATTTCCATTATACATTTGCACAGTAGTGTTAATTTAAATCAACCTCAGGCCCTCCACACATTTCCATATGTTTACTTCACTTTAATCTTTCTTTTTGGACTCTTTACTTACAAAGTTACTGGGATAAAAAAGGCTGAAGGCAGTAAAAAGGCCACATTTTAACCTCTTCTTTATTAGAAAATGTGTCATACTGTGTTATTATGATCAAAGAATTGGGTCTCATGGTCAAATACAATAAATGATCAGCAGAAGTTTACTTTCATGATCTATAGGGCAGCAAAAAAAAAATCTGTATTTCATTCCAAACACCTGCAAAAAGCTCCTTCTACATTACTGTAAAGTATGCTGGCTAGTGCCAAGCCGTCTGAACATAAAAAAACTGCGACTCTGGGAGAAAAAGAATAAAAAGTTCTGTAAAGTCCAAAGTATATACATTTAATGTTTTTCTAAGCCAGTTAATCTTATTATATGTTGGGTGCAAGTAAAGTGCTGAGTATTCATTCAATGGTATTATATTAATGCGCCTGTAAAGTAGAAAGGACATATTGTAGATTTACAGTAATTATACATTTATACAAAACAAACCTATTGTAGGCAGTATTTCTGAAGGTAGGAAAGCTGCCATTCAGCTCTGGGGAACTACAAGTCACATCCCCTCCTAGTCCTTACAATTACTGGGGAGACACCGGTTACACAAGTATTTACTATGATGATAAAAATAAATCCTATATCTCCATGCAATTTGCCCTAAGCCCAGGAAAACATGAATATGAGGAAAGTCAAAATAGATATTGTAATATAAAATCATGATCAGTTCGCAGTTTGCAAAAAACAAGTAGACTGCATGTTGTGCAAATAGCAATCTGAATGACCCTGCAAGATCAAGAGCAAAAACTAAATGCATATTTATGTTGAATGTATTACACGAGCCCATTTGAGCATTTTATAAGCCGCTTTATGTATCCTCACTCATCAAAGGCAAAGGCGTAACTCCCTGTTTTTTCCACTAGTTTTAATACTTAAAATACACTTAGTGTATTTAACGCTACAGCCGTGTGTTTGTAAGATTTGTTCAATGAAGCCTTGTAATCTGACCCAAATGTTTCCTAGCGGATGTTTCTCTCCCAAAGTAAATCTGAGTTATTAATCCACAGCATCATTACTGTGCTGGAATTTGCTTTTCCCCCCTTTCTGTAATATGATCAACAAGGCATGCTCTATGTTTTCAAAAATCGCTGGATATCCCAAGCAATACACTTCAGGTTCAGGGGGAAAAAGCGAAAAAAAAAAAAAAGAAACCTTGAATGTGATCTCCGCTGCCAAGTGATTTTGAACATGGAACTAGGAGATTTTGCGGTGTATGCATCACAAGGGGCTAAACATCTATCAAAAACACCATTGTGTTCTTCTACACTTCAGAAGTAATGTGTTCTTGAGTCCATGCTAGCAGCAATTTTAGATGTACATCTGTGGTCTTAACGTGTATCCCACAAATATTCACTCACCTTTTTCATTTTTATTTTACTTTTGCTAGAACACTTGGAGAACATACCAGCCACAGCAGAAAACTCGGGCATCCGCTTTTACTTCAATCTTAGCAGCATTCCTGAAAACGAGGCAATTTCTTCAGCTGAGCTGAGACTTTATAGAGAACAGATTGAAAATGGCCCAGCATGGGAAGAAGGCTTTCACCGAATAAATGTATATGAAGTTATCAAGCCCCTGACAGCAAATGGACAGATGATTACTAGGCTACTGGACACCAGACTAATCCATCACAATGTGACTCAATGGGAAAGTTTTGATGTAAGTCCGGCAATTATGAGGTGGACCGAAGACAAGGGAATTAACCATGGGCTTGCTGTTGAGGTCCTTCATCTCAACCAGACTAAAACGTATCAGGGGAAGCACGTCAGGATTAGCCGATCGTTATTACCTCATGAGAACGCAGACTGGTCACAGATGAGGCCACTTCTAATCACATTTAGCCACGATGGCAGGGGACATGCACTGACCAGGAGGTCTAAAAGAAGTCCAAAACAGCAGAGAGCCCGGAAAAAAAACAAAAACTGCCGGAGGCATTCTCTGTATGTGGATTTCAGCGACGTTGGCTGGAATGATTGGATTGTGGCACCACCTGGATATCAGGCTTTTTACTGCCATGGTGATTGCCCGTTTCCCCTGGCTGATCACCTGAACTCAACCAACCATGCCATTGTGCAGAACTTGGTTAACTCTGTAAACTCAAGCATTCCCAAAGCATGCTGTGTTCCCACAGAACTAAGCGCCATTTCAATGCTTTATTTGGATGAGTACGACAAAGTTGTCCTTAAGAACTATCAGGAGATGGTTGTAGAGGGGTGCGGCTGCCGTTGAACACCCCCCAAATAAAGACTGCTTGTTATCAGATGGACTTCTTTAAAATAATAAAAAAAAAACACAAAAAAAAACAAAACTGAACTTTCACCTTGACCTTATTTATGACTTTTAAGTGCAAAATTGTTTTGACCATATGATCATATATTTTGACTAAAATATATTTATAACAACATATTAAAAGGAAAAAATAAAATAAGTCAATATTTAAAAAAAAAAACACAAAAAAACAAAAAAAAACAACCCATAAGCTACTTCTTTGTACAGTTGTTTATACATGTACATTAGGATGAATTTATATGGGAATAGAGTATTTTTTTTCTATAAATCTTTTTATAGTGATACTATTTATTGGCAGTGTGGCTTACATCCATCCCCTAAGTGAATGTAAATTAGTAGAAGGCATGGATCAGTTCTGGAGGTGGAGGGGGGCTTGGATTCTTAGCCACTGGGGAGCAAAACTGCTTCAGTTGCTAACCTGTGTTAAATGTTTTTTTTTTCCACTTAATTCATCTGAAAAGACTCTTGGAAGCACCTGCGTTGTTATGCTAATGCCAAGTATAGCTCACCACCCATCCTCCTGTTATATACTGCAGGTTCAAAGCAATTCATGTTATCTTTTTTAATAATGTGGAGACTACAGCCTGGACTGTAGTGAGAGGATTGTGCAAAATAATTTTTGAAAACATCAAAGCTTCCCAAAGTCTTTTGAAGGTTAAAAACACACAAAAATGCAAAGACACTTGACAAGTACTGTATTTACCATTGATAGATGTTTTCGTCTGTTTCCGTCATCATCAGCGAATAAAACGGAAATATTTTTTTTATAAAAATATATAATTTTGAAATAAATTTATTTATTTTGCTCCTTTACATTGAAATAATCGGTCATTTTAGAGGTTGTGCAGCAGAGCACACAAATATTCCTAGTAAACTATTAAGGTTTGTCATTTAATTATCGAAAGCTCTGTAGTGCTTAGCAAGGTGGGGGGGGGGGGAGGATAGTGAAGGGGTTAGTATGGAGGGAAGCTTAGTTAAAGCTAGTAAAAACTCAAAAGTGGAAAGTTTGCCAAGCCACAACTTCCCGGAGAGTGCAGGTGGAGGGACCAGATCAGAGCCTCGGGCTAAGGCAACAAGACTTCATGCTGCTTTTGTAGCTCCCTTCAGAAAGGGCCTTTTTAATTGTACAGAGCTTAAATAAATTGTTTAAAAGAGATTGAACTTCGTTTTCCCCGAGGACTAATTTGTTTTGTGATGTTTGATTTGGAAAAATTTTTTTCTCTTTAACATGTACTGTTAATGTAAATAGGGTTCAGAGAGGAACATATGCTTCTTACCCACTACCCTCCAGCCTTTGTTGTGCCATGAGCTTTGTAGTATTTGGCAGGCACAAATTATATTAGGGCTTTCTCAGTACTGTCAATTGTCTTTTAATGGCCAATATGTGTGGTTCATATCCAGTCTAGTGTGGATTTATCAGAACCGCTTTCCTTTGGGAGGGATTATAGCAGATATGGTGTTTCACAGGTGAACCCATTATGTTTCCCCAAAATTAAATGATACCAGAGGTGTCATCTTCACTTCTTACTATACCAGTATGTTAGATTACTTCTAGTCCAATATTTATCACAAGTGTGCACAACACTTTACAGAGAGACTTTTTTCTTTCGGGGTAAGAGAAATTGCAGAATGCAACCTGACACAATTTTGTTCCATAGGAAGTGATAAAATTGGCTCTACAAACGTCTGCTCTTGATGACTGTGACTGTCCAGGCGACAATGTCCCCATCTGCCCTTCGCATCACATCAGTTTGCCTTGCTGTAAATGCACTAAACTAGAAAAAAACGCATATGAAGAATAATTGACAATGTCTTCCCAACAAAGTCCAACACTAAACCCTTCCTGTGTAATGAATTCTTTATTAAAGTGAATGCACGGAGAGGCGCGGAGGCTCCTGTCTTTTGTGAGTTTACATTCACAGGTGGACTGGTAGTGTTTATTTGTCATAGCTAATGTTTGCTCTAAGAATTCTGCATGAAGTTCGCTGGGTTTTGTTGGGACCTTTTTAGCACGGTCACTCTAATGATCCTAATGTGTGTATGTAAATGACGTTCGGACCTCCCACTCACTTTGATGAGGAAGCGACATCCCAGAAAATAGTCACTCAGTTCCTTTCTACTTTAGTATTTATTGTGTAATTTCACGTTACCTTTTCCCATCCTGGTATCTGTTCATAGTCTAATTACTAAAATCAGGGTAATGGTTTCTTTTTAGTTCATTACATGGGAGTTAAGAAATTCCATTAGCCCGATGATGTATTTTTAGTAAAAAGTGACAATAAAATTATTTCTTTTTTTTTTTATTTCCTTTTTTTTCTACTGAGAATAAAAACCCCATGAAAAATTATAAAAATAAAAAAGTAATTATTTTTCCCTTGGAGAGGCACCGATGGTTAGATCTGGTCCTCATAGACTTTCTTGACAAATGGCCAGCGTGTGGTGGCTACAGTCAGTGCAGAGACATGATGCCCGTAGTGTGGTACCCTGCATGTCTGCAGTGGACCCATGCTGGCCACTTGGCAACAAAGGCTAAGAAGACTGCCATTGCATCACCACTAGTTCATATGGGTAAAAAACACACGAGTAGGTTTTTTTTTCATATTTTCTAAAAATTAGCTCCATTTCTTCATTTCAGAAGTTTCATAGCCCATTTGATATAATTCCCACTTCTAGGTATTCTCAAGTCCTTAGTCATTGTCCCCAACTTTGTGCAATTGTAGAGATATGTTCTTTAAAACAATACCAGGACTTCAGCCTAAAAATATGCTCAAGTACGGAATATACTAAAATACTTTTCAATGTCTTTGAATTCTTCCATATGCATTGATGTGCTGGTCTCTACAGGGAGGAGAGGTTCCTCCTAGGTAAGGCTAGGTGCACATCAACTATTTATTTCAGGGTTTAGTTGATCCATATAGACAATGCAAAAACAAATATGATGCAGTACTGGGGGATTCAATGAAATGGGAACAGAAATATCCCAAAGTGTCCTTCACCAATCCACATTTATTGCCGGTCGCAAAAAACTGATATCTAAAGGATACATAAATATATAATGAAATGCATCGGTTATACATTCAGTTAATTTTCACTGCATGCCCAGGACACCACAGTTGTGCAGTTCAACCTAAGAGATCAGATAGACACGGACAGCCAAAAGGAAGCTATTTTACAAAGGATCCGTTTTAAAATGTTAACAGACACGTTAAAAATTAAGGCCGTTTTTAATAGATTACTGGATCCCTTTTCATTGGAGGATTACTGAGCATAAACTGAGCATAAGCCACCGCCAGACTCATTTGGTAGCCGCTTATCTGCCCTCTGAAACAAAATATTAAGGTGATTAAATTCAACCTTCCGAACACATCTCCCCAGACATAATTTATTATTTGTTGGAGGAGAGCGAGGAGGCCACCAAACACATTACATGGTCGGTGGGTTCTAATGTGTATGGGGACCTTAATGCTAGTTATAGATATAAAATATGATACACTGCAGAGAATTAAGACTCATGTATACAGGTTTTTAGCAATGCAGTCAGTAGGCGGCAGAGGAGAATGAAGGGTATATCACCCTGGTCTGTCTAGTGAGGCAACCACAGGCCAAATGTCCAGATAGTGGACTCAATCTCCAGGCAACTTCTCTAGATCATTTACAAGAATCATCGAATACATTAGATTGTTTTTTGACCGCAGATACAACATGACTTAAAGCTGGGTTCACACATAGCGACAGCGACGTCGCTGTTACGTCACCATTTTCTGTGACGCGACCTTGTAAGTCGCTGTTATGATCGCTGCTTAGCTGTCAAACACAGTGACGCAGCAGCGATCATAACGTCTCTACATGTGCAGAGAGCAGATAGCCGCGCACACTGCTTAGCGCTGGCTCCCTGCTCTCCTAGCTACAGTACACATCGGGTTAATTACCCGATGTGTACTGCAGCTACCGTACATGTGCAGAGAGCAGGGAGCCGCGCAAATGCTTAGTGCTGGCTCCCTGCACTCCTAGCTACAGTACACATCGGGTTAATTACCCGATGTGTACTGCAGCTACATGTGCAGGGAGCAGGGAGCCAGCACACTGCTTAGCGCTGGCTCCCTGCACTCCTAGCTACAGTACACATCGGGTTAATTACCCTATGTGTACTGCAGCTACATGTGCAGAGAGCAGGGAGCCGCGTACACCGCTTAGCGCTGGCTCCCTGCTCTCCTAGCTACAGTACACATCGGGTTAATTACCCGATGTGTACTGCAGCTACATGTGCAGAGAGCAGGGAGCCAGCACACTGCTTAGCGCTAGCTCCCTGCTCTCCTAGCTACAGTACACATCGGGTTAATTACCCGATGTGTACTGCAGCTACATGTGCAGAGAGCAGGGAGCCGCGCACACCGCTTAGCGCTGGCTCCCTGCTCTCCTAGCTACAGTACACATCGGGTTAATTAACCCGATGTGTACTGCAGCTACATGTGCAGAGAGCAGGAGCCGGCAGTACAGGCAGCGTGAGAGCGGCGGACGCTGGTAACGAAGGTAAATATCGGGTAGCCACCTTGGTTACCCGATGGTTATCCTGGTTACAGCTTACCGCAGCTGCCAGATGCCGGCTCCTGCTCTCTGCTCGCTTCATTTCGTCACTCTCTCGCTGTCACACACAGCGATCTGTGCGTCACAGCGGGAGAGCAACAATAAAAAAAAGAACCAGGGCTGTGTGTAAGGAGCAGTGATCTCACAGCAGGGGCCAGATCACTGCTCAGTGTCACACACAGCGAGATCGCTAATGAGGTCACTGGTACGTCACAAAAACCGTGACTCAGCAGCGATCTCAGCAGGGAGCTCGCTGTGTGTGAAGCACCCCTTAGGCAATACCCATAATGAGTCTGTCTTTAATAAACTGTCTATGATATCCTGTGTAGGTGATGCTCTAATCATCACACACTTTAATGGACCTTTTAAATGTAAATTAATATGTGTGAGCCTTATAAGTAACACTTCAAGAAAGAGGAGCCTCCGCCAATGAGGCAGGAAGAGGGAAATGGTGACATGAAACTCCTGACCCCAAATGTTGATAAAGCCAAGAGACCACTCTTTATAGACATTCCTCTGACCCACTTACCAGAGTTAATTGTAATCAGTTACTGATTACTGTCTTAGAAAGTGAAGGTTTTTGGTCACTACTTACTAATTGCTTTTGATCCCTGACACAAAGAGCAAAACCTTTTACAGGGGCTACAATGATGAGTACATTGAATAATCTTTTACAAGCCAAAGGTAATTAAATCATATTAAATTATTGATTTATACAATCTCCATATTTTTACAATATCGCTACATAAAATCAGACCATCTAAGGCTCAAAATGAATCCTGCAGCTGACTATATTAGCAAAAATGCGTTAAAAAATTGTTGATTTTTTTTTGTCCTTAAAAAAGTCATTTATATATTTTGTCACTATTATTTCAGAATTTTCTTGCAGAGGATTCTAGGTCTGTTGAACATGTCCAAAACCTAATTAGAAAAGTAGAGATGTCTATAGTTATGTATAAACCATTACTTGTTATCAGAACGGAGCTGCCAGCAATAGATTCCCAGAAGTTATTAAAAAACTATTTTTCTCCTCTTTATCAGGCCAGCCCCTCACCCTCCTACCCCTACTCATTCTTTACTTTAAAGGTTAGCTGTCTTGCCTAAGGCACTGGTGACCTGCTGCCTCTTCTTTGATGCCTTGAATATCAGGCATAACCCATTCTACAGAAAAGAATTTCATTTTAAAGTGGCAATAAGCTAAAAGCCGAGTGCTTTTCAGCTGTTTGACAGAGCAATTACGTACATTTCAACTGATCTGCACAAGTCCAATAACCCCGGCTTCTGAGATAATTGTCTGTTAACTTAATATCCACCAATCGTCTTCATTTTCTTCCATGGAGGAAATAGGACATCAACATACATGGTGTCTAGCGTCTACTAATGCTACCTATAAATGCCCTTTTTGTCAGAGGCGGCACATTGTGTGTGACATCTAGTCCAAAGTCTAGAATTGAAATGAAGAATAAAAAAGGGGCCTAATTTTTCTGGCAGGTTAGTCAAGTGCTTATGGGCAGATTTACTATTTGTATGGTACTTTGTACTTTTCTATGATAATTTTTTAAATCCCTGTACAGAAATATTGCAGCGACAAATTCCATTAAAACCTGTCGTAAATAATGGGTGTATTTCATACTAACAAAGACTAACCTGAAACTTTAAGAAATGTGTCAAAAAGATAGACTTTGGTTAACCCCTTCAGCCCCCGGGCACTTTCCGTTTTTGCGTTTTTGCTTTTTGCTCCTTTTCTTCCGAGAGCCGTAACTTTTTTATTATTCCGTCAATCTTACCATATGAGGGCTTGTTTTTTGCGGGACGAGTTGTACTTTTAAATGAAATCATAAGTTTTACCATATAAAGTACTGGAAAACGGCAAAAAAATTCCAAGTGCGGAAAAATTGCAAATAAAGTGTGATTGTACAATAGTATTTGGGATATTTTATTCACCGTGTTCACTATATGATAAAACTGATGTATCTATGTGATTCCTCAGGTCGGTGCGAGTTTGTAGACACCAAACATGTATAGGTTTACTTGTATCTAAGGGGTTAAAAAAAATTCACAAGTTTGTCCAATAAAAGTGGCGCACGTTTTGCGCCATTTTCCAAAACACGTAGCGTTCTTATTTTTTGGGATCTATGGCTCAGTGATGGCTTTTTTTTTTCGTCTCGAGCTGACATTTATTATGGTACTATTTTTGCGCAGATGCTACGCTTTGATCGCCAGTTATTGCATTTTGCGTAAAACTTGCGGCGACCAAAAAACGTAATTTTGGCGTTTGGATTTTTTTGCCACTACGCCGTTTACCAATCAGATTAATTGATTGTATATTTTGATAGATCGGGCATTTCTGAACGCGGCGATACCAAATATGTGTATATTTATTTATTTTTTTAACCCTTTAATTTTCAAAGGGGGGTGATTTGAACTTTTAGGGGTTTTGGTTTTTTTTTAAACTTTTTTTTTTTTACTTTTTTTTTTATTTTACTAGTCCCCCTAGGGGGCTATAGCAATCAGCAATCCGATTGCTGATCGCTATCTGCTGATCACAGCTATACCGCTGTAAACAGCAGATTCAGTCACTTTGGTTTTCCCTCTGCTCTCGGCCGAGGAAAAACGAAAGTGAAACATCATAGCAGCAGGGGTCATCACATGACCCTGTGCTACGATGGCAACCACCGATAGTCACGTGATAACACACGTGACTTCCGGTGGGGGCGGCGGTAAGTAACAAACATGGCCGCGCGCATTTAAATCTTGCTGCCAGACTTTGGCAGCAAGATTTAAGGGGTTAATGGCCGCGGGTGGAAGCGATTCCACCCACGGCTAGCAGGCACACATGTCAGCTGTTGAAAACAGCTGATATGTGTGCCGATCCACGCCGCCTGCCCGCGGCAGGGGGCGGGGCTTAACGGGACATGATCCTGGATGGATAGATCCGTCTAAGGTCGTGAAGGGGTTAAAGGAGTCGCCAGGCGTGGGATAAAGGCCCATTTACACACAGCGACATCGCTAGCGATGTCGCTACCGATCGTACCCGCCCCCGTCGTTTGTGGGTCACTGGCAAATCGCTGCCGTGGCGTACAAAATCGCTAGTACCCGTCACACATACTTACCTGCCTAGCGCCGTCGCTGTGGCCATTGAACTGCCTCTTTTCTAAGGGGGCGGTTCGTGCGGTGTCACAGCAACGTCACACAGCAGGCGGCCAATAGAAGCGGAGGAGCGGAGAGCAGCCGAAGGAAAGACACGCCCACCTCATTGCCGGAGGACGCAGGTACGGTGTTGTTCGTCGTTCCTGGGGTGTCACACGTAGCGATGTGTGCTGCCTCAGGAACGACGAACAACTTGCGTCCAGCACCAGCAACGATATTATGAAAATGAACGACGTGTCAACCATCAGGGATTAGGTGAGTAATTTTGATAGTTAGCGGTCGTTCGTACGTTTCACACGCAACAACATCGCTAACGAGGCCGGATGTGCGTCATTAATTCCGTGACCCCCAACGACATCTCGTTAGCGATGTCGTTGCATGTAAATGGGTCTTAAAAGTTTGCAGTCACTATATGTGCACTGCACATTGTCTTGATTTCCCGATGTGAGCGAGCAGCCACATGATTTCATGCGAGGGATTTGCAAACTTGCAGACACGTGTCCTCTAGATGTGTATAGCTTTTCTCAACAGAAGAGAATTGAGAGTAGCTGCATGAAACATGTCGGCACATGATCGCAACTATGCAAATAACAAACATGCGGTCACGTGATCGCTCCCTACACCTGGAAATCATGACAGTGTGTTTACCACACGGCAGATATAAAGTGACTGCAGACTTTTGTCCCTAACCCTGAAAACCCCTTTAACTGCACTTATTTTAAAGCTTTACTAACCAAATGTGAAGCACAATGCACTAAAATGTTCCTTTTGGTGCCAATAAATTATTGGATGCATAATAAGTGGCTCTGAGAAAATGGCGCAACAAACACTGGAAATGAAGAACAACCAAGTTTGTAAGTCTTTCCCCTATTTTCCCATAAATTACAGCAGATTTTTTGGGGTTCCAGTAGTTAGAATAAGATGCAGTTAACTAATAATTGGGGACCCATCTAAAAAAAAAGGTAATTATCCAAAATGGTTATTTTACTGTAATCAGGATGATTAACCACTATTTTTATCATTTGGAATATTGCCATGGCCACTTCTAATTTCAATCTGCCGCGTACAATGGTACAATATTAATTAAAGGAAATGTCTGATGTGAAACGACAAGTCTGCAGTCACTCTATGTGTCACTCTATGTGACTGCAGATTTGTGACTCCTCACATTGTGCACACTGTGCTCTGTGAGGATTCTCCGGTGTCAATGCCAGGAACGACGACCACCTAACCACAAGTGTGTAATATGCACACTTCCATCCATATTCCAAATAGACTGTTTCCAGCATGCTCAATGCAGGTGTAAGGAATCAGTCTAGTCGGATTCTGGCAAGGAGTGTGCATGTCACATACTAATGGTCCCGGCAGTGCATGCAATGTGAGGATTCACAGGTCTGCAGTCACATAGGGTGACTGCAGACTTGTCCCTTTAGAGGTGTAGAAATAATGAATACAAATGCTGTAGTAAGTGAATGGCCCTCTGTCAGCATCTTCCTTTTAACTGAAATACGTTTTCCACATGGGCAGAAACGTTGGATGGGATAGTAAATGTTATTGTGATCAAATTTTACTGGTAGTGTCTTTCACCAACCTTACAGGAAATCTGTTCGCACAAAATGAGGGTTCAGCCCAAGCCTAGGCGTTGGGTGCACCCTTGTCAATGGCTAAACATTACAGTACACCTTCCCACCTCCTTGTTTTTCACCTATCTCCGCCTTACTCCACTAGAGCTGTCAATCAAGGGAGAAAAGGGTGGGTGGACATAGATGCCAAACAAGACATTGCAAAGGTGTGTTGAATTGTTTGGCCATGCCAAGGGTGCACCGAGCTCCTGTGTTTGGTTTGAATGGTAATTGTGTGCTGGCAGACCCTCTTTAAGGGAACACTCCAGACAAAACATACAGAATTATACCTAGAGAGGGACTGAGGAGTGGAGCAAATAGCAGGGGTTAAGTAACCACCTATGTGAGGATCTGTGTGTCATGCTTTCTCCGCTCGGGCCCTGCACTTGGCATAACACAGTATTCGTTTTCCTGGAGTGTTCCTTATAGTTAGGATATTAATTTATTTTGGGTATATTTGGCTGAAATGGCATTTTGTTGTTAACCATTTGTCTCTATATACATAGTGGGAATCAGCTTTTCACTTCTGCCATGTACCACAGCTCTTGTACGTTTCTAGTGCTACAAACTGTGTACAACTGCAGAGTTCAGCAGCTTAGGCTAATGTTAGTTTGCTATTGACATTTTTTCCGTTTGTCTTTTTTGGTTGATTTTGGATGCTGGACAGGTGGTTTAGTGTTGGAGAATCCAGTACTGACCACAACTTCCCAGTCCTCTGTGGTGTACGTACAAGGGAAATAGCAGTAATATTTGTAAAACACTTTAGAAGTCATGTCATTCTTACTGACCGCAGTGAAAAAACATCATATTAATGATGCAGGTGTCCGCAGTCTTGCATATGTTGCCACACACCTGACAAACTAAACTATTGAACCCTTGGTAGCCACAGTATACTGATCATTGGTCCGGGAGGATCAATTAATAATAATAATTAAAGCACCACTCCAACAATTTGCTTTTTCTCACCACTGGAGTGGTACTCCTAATCAGTTCCCCTACCTTTATACTCACACTCTGATGTCTTCGCCTTTTTTCAGCATCGCTCTGGTCCTGCAGCACGATGTTGTGATCACAATGTTTGATTGTCCATAAGTCAGAAGTTACATCACAAGCACTCAAAGCAACTCTATGAGAGTCAGAACGAGGCTATGGTAGACTTATTATGAGTTATGACCTCCTCTTGCTCCATGAAATACTCGAGCAGCTGATAGGTCACAAACTGCTGAAGACCAACGGGAGCGACGCTGGAAAAAGAAGACGCCAAAGAGTGAGTATAAGACGGGGGCAAGGGTCTTAAGGGGGTGTTACACGCAGCGATATCGCTGGTGAAAGCACCCGTCCCGGTCGTTTGTGTGTCACGGGCAAATCACTGGCGCACAATATAGTTCGCAGCCATCACACGGGACTTACCTGCCTAGCGACGTCGCTGTTGACTGTGAACCGCCTCCTTTCTAAGGGGGCGGTTCGTGCGGCGTCACTAAGCGGCCGCCCAATAAAAGTGGAGGGGCGGAGATGAGCGGGACATAACATCCCGCCCACCTCCTTCCTTCCGCATTGCCGGAGGACGCAGGTAAGCTGCTGTTCGTCGTTCCCGAGGTGTCACACGTAGCGATGTGTGCTGCCTCGGGAACGACGAACAACCTGCGTGCTCAACAAACAACAATTTTTTAAAAAGGAACGACGTGTCAACGATGGACGATTTGGTGAGTATTTTCCATCGTTAACGGTCCTCTGTGCGTGTCACACGCAACGACGTCGCTAACGATGCCGGATGTGCGTCATGTAATCCGTGACCCCGGCGATATATCGTTAGATCCATCGCTGCATGTGACGGGGCCTTTAGATTTAAAAAAATTGAAGTGGTTTAATGATAATTTATATTTCTATAGCACTAACATATTCCACAGCACTTTACAATTATTGCAAAAGTGCTATGAGCTTCATCATTTTGCTCCTTGACATGCACAGGTCTCAATTTTCATTGTTTGTCAAGTATACTTTTGACAATTTAACATTTGTATTTATTTACTGATGATTTGTGTCAGTTTTATTTGCAGACTTATTTTCACACAAGCAGAATTGGGACTTTCATCTTACATCGATAACAACTTTCATGACCCATGGAAACCAACCCAGGTATGGATATTTCCTATACTATCTGCATATGTAAATACCATAAAAGTGTTCTAGCCTTCCTCAATAGTCTGAAATCATCACAAGAGCAAGTACCAGAGGAAGCAAACATTTACCTATAACTTCAGTTGTCTACTAATTCACCTCCTCTTTCTGCACAATGACTGATATACCACCTCTATTATACAGTAGATAACACAGGAGCCACCAGTCACTATAGGTGATGTCACAGCTCACCTCTACCTCCTGTACAATGACTGATAACACTTCAATATACAGTGGATAACACAGGAGTCACCAGTCACTATAGGTCAGTCATGGCGAACCTTTTACAAGCCGAGTGCCCAAACTGTAGCCTTAAACCCATTTTTTTTCCGAAGTGCCAACCAATCCTATTATGTAATAATTGATTGTATCCTTACCTTTGCAGTCTTCTCTTCAGCAGGGGGCATCACACTCATTCGTGCTTACCACACATTGACGCTGAGCCCCTGCCCTTTCCAGTCACAGCAGTTAGATTGATCTTTCTGGAAAAAATTGCAGCATATTAGACAGAGATTTTAGCCTGGAATGCAATCAGATGTCACCCTGTAATCCACATCTACATTTCAAAGTCTAAACATCCTGAAATCCCATAAAGATGTACGAGTTGCTACCCTCCCCTTTCATTCTGTAGTTCTGTCCCCCTTCCTGGCCACTTCCTGGTAAACATGTCCCCCATCCTGATATATATTTCCTACATTCTGGTATATTTGTCCCCATCATGGCCCCATCCTGGTAAATGTACCCCATTCCTGGTAAATGTCCTCCACTCTGGTAAATGTACCCCATCCTGGTAAATGTACCCCATCCTGGTAAATGTACCCCATCCTGGCATGTTCCCCCATGCTGTTAAATGACCCCATCCTGGTAAATGTACCTCATCCAGGCATGTTCCCTTATTCTGGTAAATGTCCCCTTTCCTGGTAAATGTACCCCATCCTGATAAATGTCACCCTTCCTGCTAATTGTTCCCCATCCTGGCATTTGTCCTCATCCTGGCATGTTCATGTACCCCCATCCTGGCATATTTCCCCCCATCCTTTCATGTTTCCCCCCATCCTGGGTAAATCTATCCCCCTTCCTGGTAAATGTTCCCCATACTGGCATGTTCCCCTTCCTGCTAAATGTACCCCATCCTGACATGTTTCCTCCCATCCTTGCAGTCATGTTTCCCCCATCCTTGCAGTCATGTTTCCCCCATCCTTGCAGTCATGTTTCCCCCATCCTTGCAGTCATGTTTCCCCCATCCTTGCAGCCATGTTTCCCCCATCCTTGCAGCCATGTTTCCCCCCATCCTTGCAGCCATGTTTCCCCCCATCCTTGCAGCCATGTTTACCCCCATCCTTGCAGTCATGTTTCCCCCATCCTTGCAGTCATGTTTCCCCCCATCCTTGCAGCCATGTTTCCCCCATCCTTGCAGCTATGTTTACCCCCATCCTTGCAGCCATGTTTCCCCCATCTTTGCATGTTTCACCCATCCTTGCAGCCATGTATGCCCCATGCTCTGTTTGCCCCCGTGCTCTGTTTACTTGCCCCGCACTCTGTTTGTTTGCCCCCGTTCTCTGTTTGCTTGCCCCGTGCTCTGTTTGCTTGCCCAGTGCTCTGTTTGTTTGCCCCGTTTGTTTGCCCTGTGCTCTGTTTGCTTGCCCCGTGCTCTGTTTGTTTGCCCTGTGCTGTTTGTTTGCCCCGTGCTCTGTTTGTTTGCCCCGTGCTCTGTATGTTTACCCCGTGCTCTGTTTGTTTGCCCCATGCTCTGTTTGCCCCGTGCTCTGTTTGTTTGCCCCGTGCTCTGTTTGTTTGCCCCGTGCTCTGTTTGTTTGCCCCGTGCTCTGTATGCTTGCCCCCTGCTCTGTCTGTTTGCCCCGTGCTCTCCATGTTTCCCCCGTGCTCCCATGTTTCCCCCGTGCTCTCCATGTTTCCCCCGTGCTCTCCATGTTTCCCCCGTGCTCTCCATGTTTCCCCCGTGCTCTCCATGTTTCCCCCGTGCTCTCCATGTTTCCCCCGTGCTCCCAAGTTGACCCCGTGCTCCCATGTTTCCTCCGTGCTCCCATGTTTCCCCCGTGCTGCCATGTTTCCCCCGTGCGCTCCATGTTTCCCCCGTGCGCTCCATGTTTCCCCCGTGCGCTCCATGTTTGCCCCGTGCTGTCACTGTCCCCCACACCTTGGCACAGCCACACACAGCTTAAAAATAAAAAAAAAACCTCACCTTGCAGCACCTGCTCCATCACTGCGTCCTCAATCAGTTCAGTTCCCGCGCAGCCACAAGACGCCGGCGCCGCCTACTGATGCTCCTCCGTCTCCTAGGCAACAGGCCTGCGGCTCAGGAGAGGAGGCGTGTCAGAAGGAGGAGAGATGTCTCCTCTGCTCCAACACCACTTTGCACTGTTGGCGCGACCACACCGACAGTGCAAAGTGGCTGAATGTGGCGACAGCGCGCGTGCCAGCAAAAAGGGCTCTGCGTGCCCAGTCTGGCACGCGTGCCATAGGTTCGCCATCACTGCTATAGGTGATGTCACAGCTCACCAGCTCCTCCTGTACAATGACTTATGACACTTCTATATACAGCAGATAACACAGGAGCCACCAGTCACTATAGGCAATATCACAGCTCCCCTCTTCCTCCTCCTGTATAAGGACTGATAATACCTCTATATACAGTAGATAACACAAGATCCACAAGTCACTATAGGTGATGTCACAGCTCACCTCCTCCCTTTCTGGTACAATGACCTCTGCCCAGATTAGAGCAAGCTCAGCAAAGGTGTCTATAAAAAAAAAAAAAAAAAATAGGGCCTTAGTTAGTCTAGTGTCTATTTGAAAAAACAGGAGGTAGCAGTCTAGAATTAAGTTTAGTGACCAGTGTGAAAGATTTTATTCTTTAATATAATGGTATTATTTTAGCGTCACTTATTCCATAGCATTTTACATGTGGAAAGGGTATTCATGATAAAAACATAAAAACAAGTACAATAATCATGAAGTACAGGAGGAGAGAGGACCTGGCCCGCGAAGACTACAGTGGGGGAGGGTAGAGCTGGTTGTGCAGTGGTATAGTGGACTGAGGGTTCTTGCAGGTTGTAGGCTTGTCAGAATAAGCAGGTTATCAGGTTGCTTTTGAAGGGTTTCATGGTAAGCGAGAGTCTGATATGTTGGGGTAGAGAGTTTCAGAATATGATGGATGCACCGGAGAAAACTTGTACGCGATTGTGGTAAGAAGAGATAAGACAGGAGTAGAGAAGGAGATCTTGTTAGGATCAGAGGTTGCGTGCAGGTAAGTACCAGGAGACTAGATCACAGATGTATTTAGGAGACAGGTTGTGAATGGTTTTGTATGTCATGCATAGGGTTTTGAACTGGACTCTTTGGGTAATGAGAAGCCAGTAAAGGGATTGGCTGGGGAATAGCAGGGGGAGGGGTGCATTAGTTAGGCAGCAGATTTTCGAATAGATTTGATGGGTGCAAGAGTGTTAGAAGGAAGGTGACAGAGCAGGAGGTTGCAATAGTCGAGGAAGGAGATTATAAGGGCATGCCCTAGTGTTTTTGCAGAATTTTGGTTAAGGAATATATTGATCTGGGAAATATTTTTGAGTTGGAGTTGTCAGGAGGTGGATATGTAGTTTGAAGGAGAGCAGAGTCAAGGGTTACCCCGAGGCAGTGACTTGCAGAACTAGGGGGAGGGAGCAGCCATTGACTTTGATGGATAGGTCTATTGGGGGGGTTGAGTGAGATTGGGGAAAGATGTTGAATTTTGTTTTGTCCATGTTAAGTTTTAGAAATCAAGCTGAGAAAAAGAATGAAATAGCAGACTGAGATTGCGGGATTCTGTTTAGTATGAAGGTGATATTGGGTCCAGATAGGTAGCTCTACGTATCATCAGCATAGAGATGATACTGAAGCCTTAGGACTCTATGAGCTGTCCCAAGCCAAAGGATTAGATGGAAAAGAGGAGAGGTCCGAAAATGGAACACTGACAGATAGGGGGCGAGATGAGGAGTTAGTGTGAGAGTGGGAGTTGTTGAATATCCAATTGTTTAGGTATGAAGAGATCTAAGATAGGGCCAAGGCTGTGATGCCGAGAGAATCTGTAGTAGGATAGAATGGTCCACTGTGTCGAAGGCAGAGGATAGACTCATGAGGAGGAAGACAGAGTAGTGTCGCTTGGCTTTGGTGGATAGTAGGTCATTGGTGACTTTAGTTATGGCAGTTTCAGTTGAATGATGCAGTCAGAAGCTAGATTGTAACCGGTCAAAGCTGGAACAGTAGGTGAGGTGAGAGGACAGTTCAAGATGGATATGCTGTTCCAGTAGTTTTGAGGCGTAGGGGAGGAGTGATATGGGGTGATAGCTAGACACAAAGGATTGGTCAAGAGATGGCTTTTTGAGGATGGGTATGGTCGAGAGATGTTTAAAACATGAGGGGAAGACACTAGTTTTTAGTGGTAGGTTGAAGAGATGGGTTAGGGTTGGGATAAAGACTGGTGAGGTTGGGGATGAGATCGGATCAAGTGCACAGGTGGTGAGATGTGATCTGGACAGTAGAAAGGATAGTTTCTCTTCTGTAATGGCAGAGAAGTTGGTATTGGTGGAAGACGGTTGAGTATTTATGAGGAGGGGTTGTGGGGACTTTCTCTGATGGTGTCAATCTTCTGCTTGATAAAAGGATTGGGAGGTGGTGCCAGGGGACAGAGGAGAGAATTTAAGGTGTTGCATAGCTGTTTTGGGTTGTAAGACAGGGAGGATATGAGAGATGAGAAGTAGGTTTGTTTTGCAGCAGTGAGTGTGGACTTGAAAGTGGTGAGGGACTGTTTGTATGTGTTGAAGTGTTCATTGGAATAAGAGCTATTCCATCTGTGCTCAGCAACCCTGGAAGCCTGCCTCAGCTCTTTAGTCAGGCTGCTGTGCCAAGGTTGCCTGTTGATTGTGTGAATTTTGGTATGTGTGAGGGGGCCCACCAATTTGAGAGCTGTAGCTATTGTGGTCTTATATAAAGTGACAGCATCATCGTGTAGGGAACCTATGTCTGCAAGAGGGAGAATGGACTCACAACGTGAGTGTAAATCAAGGTGTTTGAGATTTCTGCCAGAGTGTGTAAGTGTGTGGGGTTGGGATTGTGCACTTTGGAAGGAGAGGGAAGAGAATGTAAGTAGGTTGTGGTCAGACAGGTGTAGAGGTGAGTTAGAGAGGTTAGATACGGGACAGAGGCAGATGAAGATGAGGTTCACTGTGTGGCCATCTTTGTGGGTGGCTGCGGAGGACCATTGAGCGAGGCTGAAGGAGGAAGTGAGTGTTCCCAGATGAAAACGAGATAAATTCAGCCTCAATTATCCGACCGGCGGTTACTTACTGTAATCGAGGCCCGCAGATGGGGCGGCCTTAAAGGGGAAGAAGCTTAGAGACAGCTGAGTGGGAAGTGTCAGTGGGGATGCTGAAGCCATCCATGATGATAGTGGCATGTCAGCGGAAAGAAAATGAAGTAGCCAGGTTATGAAGTGGTCAAAAAGGGGGTGGCTGTGGCAAATGACAGCCAGTTGGTAGGTAAAATTTTATCTATATACATATATATATATATATATATATATATATATATATATATATATATATATATATATATATATATATATATATATACATATATTTCACATGAAAACCTGATTTAGTCAATATAGTCAATAGGTAATTTTCTGATGACAAATTCTCTTTACAAAGTCGGGTGCTTCACCTTGGTTCAGTTGTATAGCCAAATCACTTTCAGAGGTATACAGATCTATCAATTGGCACTTTGAAAGTCGATTTATTGCCACTTTGAAAACCACAGAAAATTGTCTTATATTTCATTTTTGTAACACTTGCTAAGCAAGATTCAAAAAGTAGTCACAGTGTCCCAGCTATGTAGAATTGGTATTGTTTGTCTAAACGGTATGAATAGACACAGGTTTGCCAGTGCATCTGTAGTGCCTATTGTCCATGACTTCTGGGGCAGCCTCTGTTTGTTTTTTAAGCTTATTGACCTTCCGTCTGAAAATAAAAATACTTCCCATCCAGATTCAGGCCCCCTTCACACGCACGTGTCTCCGGTACGTGCTAGGTCCGTGCCCGCATGTACCGGAGACATGGGCACACGTAAACCCATTAAAATCAATGGGTTTATGTGCACGCACGTGTGCAGCCATTGGCCCGTGGCTCAGTGTGGAGCAGACGTGAGCCTGTGGATGCATGTCCACGGATGCATGTCCGTTTTTCTCCGGCAGCACGGGTGTCACACAGCCCGCACCCGTACCACACGGATGTAGTGTGGATGCGGTCCCGTGTGACACGCGCCGGAGAAACACACGTATCAGAGAAAAAATTAAATCTTTACTCACCTTCTTCTGCCCTCCTGTCTCTGCCGCTGCTGTCACTTGCTGCCGACCGCCGCTCATTATGCTCATTTAATATTCACTTCACTGCGGCGGCAGCAGCGGGGAGTCGGCAGGACCGGACCGAAGATCAGCACCACAGACAGCGACGCCAGGGACAGGTGAGTTGAAAGTTCTCATTCTCCGCGTGTTATCATGGATAACACACGTAGTGCCATAAACACGGCACACGGAGGGGAGAACGTACCTTTGACACGTCCGTGAAACACGTGCGTGATTTTCACGGACGTGTGAAGGGAGCCTCAGGGTAAGTGCTAATTATATTAATTAGTATTGTTTCTGCACTTGAATTTGATATGCCATCAGACACAATATCATGTCTTTATATGAATATAACTAGAGAGAGTACAACATGATTAATTCAAGTCACTAAGATAAAAAAAGTATTATAATTTTAAACAAAATTGTAGATTTCTACAAGTGTACAATCTTGATTTTAATATAAAGGAGCTTGATTAAAGTTAACTTTAAAGTTGACAAGAGAGAGCTGTTGGCTGAGCGTTGGGTTGGCAGACCGTAATCTCACCTGATTCCCGAATTCACGTGAACGCGCCTGTCTGAACAATGTGTTTTCAACAGAGAAAGCAGCTTATCTTCCTTGAAAACAAAATAATGTGATATTGAAATTCCAACTTCCTAATCCTTCTCCTCTCTGGCATCATCTGTTGTGGGTGAGTTGGGAGGTCCCCACACACCTCGGGATTAGTTGACTTTTATGTAATGTAGGCATGTGCAATGTACTGCCTGCCTGGGGCCACATTCTGCCCCTGGGCCACATACTTCCCATGGGCCAAATGCGGCACACTGAAGGATGTTGTGCTGTCCACAGAGAATCGGGAGACTTGTTCTCATCTTCCTATATTCAACTGTATTCTGTGTCTGTCAGTCATGTATACAGTTGAACACTGTGGTACCGGAATAGGCAGAACAGAGCAGCGCTCATCAGTCCTTGATGTGCAGCGGTGTGATGAAGTCATCATGCTGTGACCTCATTATTTTGTTGCTGCTGCCGGCAGCGCTTATGTAGCAAGAACACAGCTGGAAACAGTAAGCACTCCATTGAGGAGCCACAGATTAAATATCCTATGGTAGGAGGAAGGAACCTTATGGGGCAGCGGGGGAGGGGGGGGGAGTGAGGGGGAGGGTATTGTGAAGGAGTCAGAGTATGCAGAAGGGCAGTGTGGGGGGGACAGAATGGAGTGGGGCAGTGTGGGGGGATATTATGGAGAAGAGTAGTGTGGAGGGGACATTATGGAGAAGGATAGTGTGCGGGAAATATTGAGAATGGCAGTGTGGGGAATATTATGATAAATCTGTTTTTATTGAAATTTTTTCATTACATAAAGAAAGCAACAAAGAGTATGAATAAAATACTTAATAATACATTAGCCACATCCTCTTTATATTATCAACCCGATGACTGAATATGACAGTCACAACGGTTTATCTCGATATCGTATCACACAACCACATATTACTTAAGGGAAGCCTCTGGGTCGGTTTGATATTTTCCAACCTAACCTGAATCTCCTCATGGTATGGCTAACTAGACTTTAAACAACAAAGAAAAATAAGTATTCTAAGAGTTTTAAAAACAGAAGAAAAGAGGGGGGGAGAAGGACAAAGGAAAATAAGAGACCAAGAGGGATTAAACAAAGGGTTGGAGGGGAAGGTAAGGAGAGTGTGTGGGTTTGTGCTGTTACCGAAACAAGGCTTGAAAGTCCGAGGACTCCTTGAACAACACCCAGGGTTGCCAGACCTTAATAAATTTTTCGTTACTTCCCAGCACCATTGCTGAAAGTTCCTCCATGTGACCAATATGTGACAGCTCCGTCTGCCATTCTCCGATAGTGGGGGCCTCTGTGGCTCTCCAGTGCCTAGGAATGACCGCTCGGGCTGCTATCAAGCAAAATTGTAGAAGGCTCCTCTTTTGCTGCCTTACCGAGCCGGGTAGAATTGACAGAAGTGCTATTTTAATTGAGGGGGTGATGTTCTCACCAGACATTTGATTATACACTTGAAACACCTGAGACCAGAAGTTTGACAATTTCTGACATGTCCACCAAATATGAGTCAGCGTGCCTTTGTCCATTCCGCATCGCCAGCAGCATTCCAAGACTGATGGAAAGACTCTGTGTAATGTGGCAGGACACTGGTACCATCTCGCTAACAGCTTGTAACTCTTTTCCTGAGCACTACAAGCTACTGAAATTTTGTGAGAGAACAGGAAGGCCTTCCGCTTTTCCTCTTCCGAAAAACTGAGACCAAGTTCGGTTTCCCACATTCGGATATACCCAGGGTCCTCCGAACCGCGGGCCTCAATAATCAAACGATATATGAGTGAGATCGAGTGTGTGGGCGGCGAAGACTGAAAAAATAAACGTTCAAACGGCGTGGACGTAGTCGGATCTGGGGGAAGTCCCCCCCCGAGCCATGACCGCACAAAAGAGTGTAGCTGCATATACTCAAACCAGTTCAAGTGAAGGTCTGGGAATGTGGCCTGTATTTCTGCGAAAGGAGGCAGGTGTTTACCCTGTAAGATCTGCCCCAATCTGATGTCCAACCCCCTCTCCCATCCGAGAAACCTGTCTGCGTTGCATCCCGGAGGGAAGCCTGGATTATCGAACAGGGGAGCCAATGGGATGGGACTACCCGAAAGGCTGCCCTTGCATTTTATGTCCTCCCAAGCTTCCAAAGTCGCCCTGAACAGAATCCCATTTGGGTCTGTCTGTTTCTTTACCGCCTCCATGTCCTCTTTCTGAATCCATGGGAGTCCTCCAAGAGGGTTGGGGAATATTATAAAGAGGTTTAGTGTGCGTCTGATACTATGGAGAGGTTCAGTGTGGGGAGATATTTTGTGCACAGGGAGAATGGAATATATTTTTACTTATGGGCCATTATAATGTTACTTTTATTTTTAAGGGCACCGTGTCGGGATGTACTGCAGACATCTGGAGAAGAATGACGTGTAGAGTGATGTGCTTCATCATAGCATCTGCCAAAAGGCTTGGAGACACAAGAGATGGGAACTACTTCAATTAGATGTTACCTGGTAGTTAATGTTTGCAATACTTTATGGTCCACAGTCTGACGATTGCTGGTAACAACTCCCAGTATCTCATTACCATTTTTAAATGTTCGATGGACGTTGTTGTTCTCGGTCCAGCGCTTCCTCTCTTCCTTCTATCACCGTCCTCCTTCCCTGTTCCGTGTGGATGACGCGTTCTACACAGAGGCTGACATTGCACTCCTGTGCACGCACACTTTGATTTACCCTGCAGAGAGCAGAATAAAGTACTGTAAAGCGCAGGCATATGGAAAGGTCAAAGACAACCTGCGCATGCACACTACAATACTCTGATCTGCCCTCAGCAGGGCTGAGAGAAGTACTGGAGCACAATGGACATATGATGCGTCCTTTACATGGAGCAGGAAAGGAGGACGGTGATGGAAGGAGAGAGGAGGCGCCAGACCGAGAACAGCAACGCCCATCGGACCTGTCCGCCCTGCAGGGGAGTATAATAGAAGATGTGTTTTACATTCTACAGATTGGCCTGGGCTCTTATATACAGTATTCTAGAATTCTGTATATAAGAGGTTACTGGTGGTCGCCGCAGTTTATAGGGGTAAAATCTGGTGACAGGCTCCCTTTAAGGACATGTGACGCCCTGGCAAAACCAGGTAGTCACAAATAGCATAACACCTTCCCTCATTAGGAAACACTCAGCCAACCATTAAACCCTAGTCACCCCCCTTAGGGAAAGATAGACACACCAGTGGGCGTGACCAGGTAGTTGGGACACGCCCACCCAGGGGTCCAGACAGCCCGTGGGTGGAAAAGTAAGGGAGATCAGTCTTGGAGTTCAAGGACAGAGGAGTGTGGAGTGGAGGTCAGGCCTGTGTCTCAGGCCTGAAGTTGACTGACAGGTGCCAGGGTAGGAGCCCTGGTGCCTTGGCTAGGAGGCAGACGGTGGTCTCCGTCAGCAGGAGACGGGAAGACGGCTCGGTGGAACCGAGGTGGACTGGGCCAGGGTTGTAGCCCCCTGGTACCGACACGGGGAACCGACGCGGAAACCGTAGCACAAAGGGGGGTACTCGGACCCTGAAGCCAGGAGCCAGAAACAAGTAAAACTGGTTAATTAACTGATTGAGGCCAGGACTAGAGGTCCTGTCCCACCCAAAGTCCCTCATAGAAAACAACAGTTCACCGATTAGGGATAAGAGGTCACCACCAGGGCCCATAGATCCCACGGGCCAGCGTCTGCGGGCACAGCTCCTTAGGCCACATCCAGCCGGGAGTGGACTCCTACGTTTCAAACTGGGAAGTCTTTTCTACTTAAACAGTGCAGGAAAAGGATAGAGACCACCAGCCGGGTGGGGGATCCCGAACGCAACCGGCCATGGCACCGGCCACCACCACCTTGGTTTATCAGAGACTTGTGTGTTTTACTGAAAGTGAGTACACCAACACCCCCTGCGGTCGTCATTCCCCCTGCACCAGAGCCATTGGGTCCCGGGGCCACCATCCCTGCCCATGGAGGGGTTAACATCTTGCTGCACAACATCTCCCCTGGGTGCCCCATAACAGCAGCGGTGGTGTCCCACCTCACCACACACCGTGGGTGGCGTCATGAACCCATTACGGCCTAGCCCGTACATCTACGTCCCCCATTTTATTCGGCGTGTCCGCGAGACCCCCGGGTCCAGAGACCCATGAGCCACCACCCCTGAAGATCCGGATCCGAGCAGCGGCGGCTGCTGGCACGGGGGCAGCACAGACATACTGGGAGTTGCAGGTGCTGTAGTTTGTACTGACCATGATCATGTAGCGTCCAATCTGTGACCCTCTAGTTGGTGCAAAAATATATACAGTAGTTCCCTGAAGAGACGCTGGTAAAAGGCCATTGGTTTGAGAAGCTTTAGAAAGGACAAGCAACATGAAGCCATGTTCCCACACGGGGACACGTTGCATTTTTTCCACAACAGTTTTCTGTATATGTCTGTACCAAAATACGCAATATCAAATCTGCTTTGATTATTGCATACTTTCTGGGGGTGGTGTGTGTAGTTTTACATTGACGATTTCAAGCAGACTTTTTCATGAGTTTTTTTGTAGTACAAAAAAGCTTTGACTCTGCAATTAAAAACAGTGTTTTTTTACTTGTGCTTTTTCAGGAATGAAAACACCAAAAAATGCACAGTTCAATAACACAGCACAACAAATAAACACTTTTTGTCTGCTACTTGGCAAAAACCATGTGCGCTATACTAAATCGAATGCGCTGAATCCAAATCTGAAGTTAGTTTTTTTGTAGCACGTCAGGATATTAAGTTATTCCAATTTTTGTGAACAATAAAATAAGCAATTAATAAAGATACAGAATTGTTATGTCCCACAGTTTCACAACATGTATTATCATTTTTATTGAAAAAGAAGTATAGGTAAATAAACCAAAAAACTTAAAAATCACTTATAGTAGCTTAAGAAATCGCCTTGAACTCAGCAGAGTACTTTTAAAAGTGCTTCAGGCACTTGCTTTTGCGCTTGTGAGTGGTCCTAGTGGCCCGTTGCAAAAACCAGCAGTAATCGCCCATCATGTTGGGGTTAAAGCGACCTGGGTATCTTTTTTCCATAGTAGAAATGTCCTGGTGGAATCTCTCACCATGTTCGTCACTGACATTACCCATATTTGGAGGAAAGAAGTCAAGATGTGAATGTAGGAAATGCATTTTCAATGACATTCGGGCACCATGCATTTCGTATGCTTGAAGCATATTGTCTATTAGTTCAGCATAGTTTTCTGCTCTTTCGTTTCCAAGGAAGTTTTGAACTACTAATATAAATGCATCCCATGCAGTTAGTTCAAGTGGGGTGAGTTCTTTCTTGAAGATTTCATCATGGATTAGTTGGTGGATTTCAGGACCAATAAAGATTCCTGCTTTGAGTTTGGCCTCAGTTTTCAATGCACTAAACTTTTCCTTCAGATACTTAAATCCATTCCCTTGACGATCCATTGCTACTACAACATTTTTCATTAGTCCTAGTTTAATGTGAAGAGGTGGAAGATAAACTTTAAGTGGATCGACAAGTGATTCGTGTTGAACATTGTGCTTACCAATCTTATGTTCATCTCTATTGGGCCACCGTTTAATTTTATAATGGTTGTTGTCATCTCGACTGTTCCATAGGCACAGAAAGCACATATGCTTAGTGTAACCTAACTGCAAACCAAGGACTAGTGCAACAACTTTGAGGTCAGCACAAATGTTCCATTGATGTTCTGAATATTTAATCAATTTCAGAATGATCTGCATAGAAGCATAGGTCTCTTTCATTCCAACCGCATGTGCAATGGGGACAGATGGCTTTTCATTGCCATTGTGCAACAGAACAGCTTTCAAGCTTGCTTTACTAGAGTCTATGAACAGTCTCCATTGATCTGGAAAATGTCTACAACCCAACTCTAGCATAAGCCCATTCACATCAGTACAGAAGCAGACACCATTTTGCCTGAATAGGCGTATGGCCTTTTCTAAGTATAACTCAAAATCTGGACGTGCTGTGCAAATTCTGAGTTCATATTTGGAATCAGCATGTTCAAATTAGTAAAGAACACATGTTTTACCCTCAGTAGCAAAAACATTGTTGTGCTGTGTAATGTTTCTAAATGCACAGTGGTTATGAGTTTTTATAAAATCGCATCCACTTTGCTAGGACAGTTAAAAGAGGATGTTGTGGGGCTCTCAGATGTGTGCATGGAGAGGGGCTCTCGGATCCGTGCCTGTGGAGGGGCTTTCGGATCCGTGCCTGTGGAGGGGCTTTCGGATCTGTGCCTGGGGAAGGGCTCTTGGATTAATGCCTGGAGAGGGGCTTTCGGACCCGTACCTGAAATATAGGTCAGGTAAAGAGAAAACCGGTTTAAATGCCGCGCTAAAAACCACTGATGTTGTAGATGAAAAAGATTTCCTTTATTTCATAATTCTACGCGTTTCAGAGACATCTCCGTCTCCTTCCTCAGGAAAATAAATCATATTACAAAAAAGGGGCAACAGAGCCTATATAAAGGAAGACCAGTAGCCACATATGCATTTGAAAAGTGAACAGCCCATATGACTCAGAGCCGATGACTCAGCGCCGCATGGAGAAGAGAAAAAAAGAAAAAAAAAAAAAAAAGGGGAAAGCACACATTAAATCAGCACAAATGAACCGAAGGAATTATCGTGAAATAACATGAACATCTCAAGGAGAAAATTAGTGGATCAGTGAAGGATCAATAAAAAACATAAAAATAATAATTATTGCGTGTTATTTAATAAAAGAGTATAAAAAGAAAAAAGTGGGGACGAGGGTAAAAGAAAAGCAGATGGTGTGCAAACCCAGAAAGTGTAGGTGATAGCACGGAGGCCAAACCTCTACACTAAACAGGAATATGGTTACTGTGGATTTGTACTTGGGGAAAGTGAACATAAATAATATGTGGAACAGGCACAAGGTGGTGGAATTAAAATACATAGAAAGTGCATATTTGCTAAAATAAATCTCTCTTATGTGTCTTTTGAATATATAAAAACGGCATATTTACATGTGAGAGGGACAGGAAGAGAAAAAAAAAAAAAAAAAAAAAAATTTTTATTATTAAACTTGAGTTGCAAGAAAAAATTATATACATATATATACATATATACACACTTATATATATATATATATATATATATACATACATACATACACACAAAAAAATATTAGTGGTGTATAGGGAATCGCTAGATTAAAAGTAATTGATATTTAAGGGCAAAGAATCCACTCCACTATGGAGCGGTTCTATAGAAAGGGAAAATTGTTAAAGCGTATGCGTGGGGAAGGTGACAAGAGTTTAATAGACTGAAAGGTAATGAAAAATCATAACCGTGGGAAAAAAAGACAACAATTTTCCCTTTCTATAGAACCGCTCCATAGTGGAGTGGATTCTTTGCCCTTAAATATCAATTACTTTTAATCTAGCGATTCCCTATACACCACTAATATTTTTTTGTGTGTATGTATGTATGTATATATATATATATATATATATATATATAAGTGTGTATATATGTATATATATGTATATAATTTTTTCTTGCAACTCAAGTTTAATAATAAAAAAGTTTTTTTTTTTTTTTTTTTTTTTCTCTTCCTGTCCCTCTCACATGTAAATATGCCGTTTTTATATATTCAAAAGACACATAAGAGAGATTTATTTTAGCAAATATGCACTTTCTATGTATTTTAATTCCACCACCTTGTGCCTGTTCCACATATTATTTATGTTCACTTTCCCCAAGTACAAATCCACAGTAACCATATTCCTGTTTAGTGTAGAGGTTTGGCCTCCGTGCTATCACCTACACTTTCTGGGTTTGCACACCATCTGCTTTTCTTTTACCCTCGTCCCCACTTTTTTCTTTTTATACTCTTTTATTAAATAACACGCAATAATTATTATTTTTATGTTTTTTATTGATCCTTCACTGATCCACTAATTTTCTCCTTGAGATGTTCATGTTATTTCACGATAATTCCTTCGGTTCATTTGTGCTGATTTAATGTGTGCTTTCCCCTTTTTTTTTTTTTTTTCTTTTTTTTTTTTTTTTTCTCTTCTCCATGCGGCGCTGAGTCATCGGCTCTGAGTCATATGGGCTGTTCACTTTTCAAATGCATATGTGGCTACTGGTCTTCCTTTATATAGGCTCTGTTGCCCCTTTTTTGTAATATGATTTATTTTCCTGAGGAAGGAGACGGAGATGTCTCTGAAACGCGTAGAATTATGAAATAAAGGAAATCTTTTTCATCTACAACATCAGTGGTTTTTAGCGCGGCATTTAAACCGGTTTTCTCTTTACCTGACCTATATTTTATATACTGCATTCCGGGGCCGCTGCTAAACCACAAAAAGGCACTCACATGCGATCATAAGGAGTTGTGACTTGCACAACCCTACCAGGTGAGTGTACCTCTTTCTGTCTCTCTACCCTCATACCGGGTAAGACCCTATTGCGCTTTTTCCCCCTACAGCTCTACAAGGACCCGTACCTGGAGAGGGGTTCTCGGACCTGTACCTGGGGAGGAGCTCTCGGACGTGTGCCTGGGGAGGGGCTCTAGGACCCGTGCTTGAGTAGAGCTCTGGGACCCGTGCCTGGGGAGGGGCTCAAACTCGTGCCTTGGTAGAGCTCTCGGACCCATGCCACCGCCTTTGAGTTGCTGAACAGACCAATGTGAAGGTGCGTGCCGGAACTCAGAAAGAAAGAAAGTGCTATATTTTCAACATAATAGACATATTTAAAGGACTTGTGCTATGGGGCCCTGTGATTTCTACACCCTTGCCTGTAGGGTTTTAGAAAATATATAAAAGCTGCGTTCTTGTGAGCAGGTGCACTTTAATAAGAATGAGGCAAATGTCTTTTGATTGAAACTAGCAAATACACTTGGCCATAAGACAAGGCGCACAGGGGAGGGATGTGCAAACACAGGTGTGTAGTTTTCCTAAGATTTCAATTAGTTTAGGACTATTCATGCTTAAAATCTGTTTTTAGTTAAAAGTCAGGAGTGTCGTGTCGGAGTCAGCCCGGATTCCTGTGCTTTATGTACAGCTGCGGTGCTGCTTTTCCGGAGTATATTTTTGTTTTGTGGTATTGCTTTTCATTACACAAAAACAGTGAGGACACTAAAAGAAATGTGTTCTGTGCGGTATATCTACACATGCAAATAAGAATTTCCTGTAATCCGAAAGCCTTTACCCCTTCACTGTACAGAGGAAACGTAGGCAAAGGCACTAAAGCCCCAAAGCATTTGTGTTTTTGTATGAATAGGTTAAATGTTGGCTCTTGTTAACATCCCCCATAGGATCATAATTAGTTTCTGTGTTTGCTTTTAGATTCATGCATTGTAAAACATTGTACACAGCGATGACACAAAGATCATTTTATTTTAACAGAGGAATTGCTGACAAGTTTGGATTTGCCGCTTGTATGCCCTTCTGGGATGGAGACTGAGTGACATTTTTGAAAATACGTAAGCTCCTGTGGAGGTGGAGATTTTGGATCATGGACATCAACTGAGCCAAGAGACAGGTGGGAGAATGCACAGATTTCTTTTTTACATTATAAGAAGCTTTCCCTTTGCTGAGGATTAGTTAGGGATACCATATGAACCCTAGAAGAGCAGAGCAGGTGGTAATCTCCACCACTGATAGTATCGTAGTTATGTGCTCCGATAATATATTCTACTTTCATTGTATCATCTATGATTGATTAATGTCAATCTTCCCTGCTGATTCTTTAACCATGTCAAAGGAGAATATTGTTCACACTGCAATCTGCATTTTCCTCCTTAGCTTTAGGAATCTGATTTTTAGGCCGGATTCACACTTGCGCGAGTCTCGCATCGTATCACCCGGCACGGCCGCACACTCTCCAGACATGAGCGTCTCAGCTAAATGTATTTCTATGCAGCTGACCCGCTCCTGTCCGGAGAGTGTGCGGCCGTGCCGGGTGATGCGATGCGAGACTCAGGCGAGTCTCTCAAGTGTGACTCCAGCCTTAGGGACCATTGATGATTCCAAAATTAGGATTGTTGGAGAGGGCCAGTGAAGAAATGCGTGTACCTACATGATCACCCCAGGATAAAAAGTCACAAGTCATTCTCTGAGTCAGAAAATTTCCCGGCAATCTGAGTATAATCACTCGTATGGGAGGGATAAAAATGGCTGAACACTCTTATTTGGTGGTTCACTAAAAAAAAATTCCAATTACTTTCAACATTTTACTTTTTTTTTCTACACATTGTTCTCTTTGGTATGTATGAGATTGTGGTAGGATGATTTTTTTTTTTTTACTTTATACCAAACCTACCTAGAAAAAAAGCCTGAAGGGTTCATATTCTGTAAAGTGTCAGCTGTTCTGCCAAGCCACGTATATGAGCCCTGCAATGGCTTACAATACAGTATATATAACACTGTACTTACAGAAGATGCTCCCTGAGGCCTTACAACAAACTATGTGTAATTTACCCTGGCTGTTTAACCCCCTCAGTCCCGATGTCTATAACAAACATGTTACTACAAAGTTCAAATTTTGCACCAGGAGCCTTCAGCCGATCCACGTGATCTCCTTAATTGGCTGAATTCTTGCTTCCAGCCCATAAATATTGATCTGGACAATGTCTGTAACATCTTTTTACGCCTTGCCTCTGGGGCCAGCAGTACAAATAAAAAAACATAGAGGTCTCACAAGTCTCTGGTTATGTACATGGATTCCAGTCATTAGTCTCTCATTTTTTTCCCTGCTCTTGTCAGTAATTACAAGGCTAAAGCCGCTCAATTATTGGTTCGAAGTGTGTGAAGTGTACGCCTCCTGTCAGTATGAGTCACCCGTGGCTCAGTGATGTCACCACAGCATACCATGACCATGTATGTGCACAGGGACATGTGCAGGATGCCTTCTGCAGGCTCAGGCAGGTCTACCTATAGGTGACACTGCGGGTTGAATAGTGCCCAGTTGCTCCCCCCAAAAATGTGGGGTTTCCAAGAAATTATTATAGCTTCATCTCAATATCAAAGTATATATACAGCACACATGATAAAACTTTGTGAACCTGGGAACAAATGAGGTGAAATCATGTGCCAAACTCTCAGGGAGCAGACGTGTGCTTGTTTTGGTGTATGTTGACTATTTTATTCAGGTGGCATCCAATAAAAAACAATAAAACACAATCTGCATGGTATACAATAAATATTAATATATACATCAGAGGTGTACAGCAGGAATTGTTACATCCACACCTATACTGTAGAAGTGTATATGCCCCTATAAGGTTGCCATACATCTCCAGCTACTCTTTCCTGACTCTCCCATACACTTTGTTTCCCGCCTAAGATCTTAAAGTGGGTAGAGGAGAAAGCTGCTGCCTCATAGCGACTTGTCTGCAAAAAGAACCAGAGGATTGAGCTTCCTTCTCCCCACGGTTTGAGTCGGGTGGTCTCAATAAATTGTCGTCCGCTCTCAATGTAAATGAGGAGTTCTGCCAGCTTTAATACATATGGGGGACCTTTGCTCTTGTTACATTTGACATCGCACTATAATCCTGACAATACACAACCAAACTTTCTACAGCGTTTAAAGAAATATATTTAATCACCATACCAGCTACCATCTTTCTACTATTAATGCCTGAATTTTGATTTAAAAAAAGCTGAAGAAAAACTAGACTGTAAACTCTAATCACCCCACTACACCAATCCATGGAGCTGTCCAGTACCTACGATCCTCTTACAGGTAATAGTAATTCCATTTACTACACTTCTACTGAGACTATAGGGTTGTAAATTCTTTACCACAAACTCAGTGTGTGGGGGAATTTGTCATCACAAACTGAACTATTATTGAAATAGGGTTTTGTATGACATGCATATTTTTTTTCCTCATAAATGATCCCCTTTCCACAGATAGATGTAATCGCATACAGATTATTATACAGTGTGTCCACCCATATCCTATCCACCCATATCCTGTCCACTGCCATTAACTTGAGAACGGCGGCAGCTATAGGCATAGAAGTGGTGTCTAGGTATAGTAAAGTAGCCATGCACTACGCAATGAAACCACCTATTGCGCCACCTGGTGGAAAACAACGGAGTTAGCATTTTTATCTTGAAAACGGAACGAGATAGAGAAAAAAAGTGAATTACAAAGTTGTAGGGCATCATCAATTCAATACGAATCGACACCTTGCAACAGGAGATCTGACAATGCCTTCCATATCTGCCATACTCCTCTGCCATCATCCGCTCCCACCGTTCAGAATAAAGTAAACATGTCAATTACACTACACAGTGATCTCTGTAAAAAAAATAAAAAAAAATAAAATAAAAATTAGAAACAATTCCAGATTTAATGTTTGTTTTGTTCATGTCTACTACACAAAAAAAATAATTAAAAAGTTCGATGTACTTAATAAATAGTTCCAGTAAAAACTATAGCTTGTCCCACAAAAAAAGCAAACCATCATACACCTCTATCTGCGGTAAAATAAAAACATTATGGATAATTATGTTTTTTCTCCCACAAAATTTAGTATTAGCATGATGTTATCAAACCATAGAAAAAGAAAAACATGGTGGGGGTTTCTTTCCAATAATAAAAAAAAATTAGTTTCTTTTTTCCTCCCAAAGAGATCAAAATCGCACCTACCACACAATGGCACCAATGAAATCTACAGCTCATCACATAAAAAATAAGCTCTCATATAGCTATGCTCATAGAAAAAAAAAGGGAAACTTACCGTAAGTCTCTGAGAATGTGAAGGCCCCAAAACAATTTTATTGTTTTGTTTTTTAAAGATTAATAACTACAAAAGTAATACAATTATTAATAGAACTATATACATTTGGCATTGCCATATTCGCACTGATGCACACAATAATGTTAACCCCCCCTTCGCAACCTTTCATATTAGTTTATGCCATGATAAAATAGGGGTTCATGACCTATGATGTAAACTTACGGTATATCATGGCGGTCATGCTGACACAGGAGCTGTGCATGCGCAAACGCCGCCGGGAGCTCGGCATAAGTTATAGCTGAGCTCCGTCTGTCACAGCCAGGAATGGTGTCCGCTCCGCCCTTGGCTATTTAACCCCCCCCCTAAATGTTGCAATCAATAGAGATTGCAGAATTTAGGGAGCTGGGAGAAGGAGTGCGCTTTCTCTTCCACCTGACTGGGACTTCAACGACGTGATCATGGAGGCCTGATTATTGTCATGGTCAAATGACAACCTCCAGGTCAGCCAGCTACAACAAGCCTGTTAGACCATGCCAGGAGTATGGTCTAAGCAGTGACTGTCAGTGTAAAACCGACAGGTATAATGTATTCCCATGCTTGTGCATGACAATATGTTATACCAGTGAGCAGAATAATAAAGGTTAATGTCCTATCCTTGGACTAAGTAAAAGAAAAAATGTGAAAAAAATATATAAAAAAAATTATAAAAAAAATACCAATAAATATGTATAAACAAAAATAAACAAAAAAAGTACACATTTGGAATCACTGCATCTGGAACAACCCGATCTACGGTATAAAACTATCACAATTGGTTAAACCCTTCAGTGAACACCATTAAAAAAATAAATAATAATAATAATGATAATAATAAAAAATATAGCAAAAACTAGCAAAAACTAGATCTTTTCATCATGCAGCTGACAAAAAAGTGGAATAAAACGCAATAAAAAAGTCATATGTAAATAAAAATAGTATTACTGAAATCGTTATATTGTCCCGAAAAAAAAAAACAAGCCACCATACAGATCTGTCAGAAAAAAATTAAAAAGCTATAGCTCTCAGAATACAGCAAGGTAAAACCATTTTTTTTTTCTATAAAATTGTTCTTTTTGTGTAAAAGTGGCAAAACATTAAAAAAACAACAGAAATGTGGTATCACATCAGGGGGTTTGCAAACATGACATGATATCTGCAGAATTCAAATAGCACTCCTACTGTTCTGTGCGCCCAAACAGTAGTTTTCCACCATATATGGGGTAACCCTGTACTCGGAAGAAATTGCACAACAAAGCCATATTTTTGTGGGAAACAGAAAAGTTTTCATCTTTTCCTTACACATTGCTTTAATTCTTGTGAAGCACATAAAGGGTTAATAAATGACTTGAATGTGGTTTTGAGCAATTTGAGGGGTATAGTTTTCAGAATTGTGTCAATTTTGGTATTTTCTGTCACATAGGCCTGTCAAAGTTACTTCAAATGTGATGATGTATCTAAAAAAAACTTGATTTTGTTGGAATTTTAACCCTTCTAACTTCCTAACAAATAAAAAATGGAATGAAAGAAGGTAAAAAGGCACTCACCGGTGAAGCTGTACAAAAATTATTGGAACGCGGGTTACGGATCAGGGCATTAGGGGAGGGAAAAACACACAAACATGCCAGACAACGGCGGCCGTTTCGCGCGCTTTCGGGGTGCTTCCACGGGTCCACAGTAAAATTCATCATTTCCTGTTCATTTAAACAGCTAGATCCAGCTGGTGACGTCACAAATAAAACAATGTTAAAAACAAAGACAAAGGACATACAACAAGCAGAAAAACAGATGTTAATCACAGAAACACAATAAGATCGTTTTTATCGTTGAAGCCAAGTGGGCCCATAGCATTAAACTTTATAATATACTGAGATTCTTTTCTCAACAACCGTTTATGGGTGTCACCACCCTCAGCTCCACTTTCTCCAACCCTGCAAATTTCAACACATCTTGATCTGAATCGTAATCCTCCCTTATATGATTAATCATCCTCGTGGCACCTATACCCTATACACCTATACCAGCTTCACCGGTGAGTGCCTTTTTACCTTCTTTCATTGCATTCTGCATTTTTTTGGGGTTTTTTTTGCTTAAAAAGAGCACCATGGTGACTATTTTGAAAAAAAATAATTTTTTTTTGCCTGGCGGCTGAAGATATTAACCATCTGCGAACTGTGGCATTCGAGGCCTTGTTATTGGTGATGGTTTGACGGAGCCTCCAGTGATACTGCCTGAACAGTGCCCAACGTTTTTTCATCTTTGAACCTATTAACAAATAAAAAATAATGTTTCAAAAATGATGCTGATGTAAATAAAGTAGACATATTGTAAATCTTAATTATTAATTATTTTTTTGTGGTAACACTATTTAGTTTAAGTGCATAAAAATGTGAAAGTTTGAAAATTGCTACATTTTCACTTTTTTTCCCCTCACAATTTTTATATGTTCATAAAACCCCCCGCAAATCATATCAACCAAAATTTACCACTAACATGAAGTACAATGTGTCATGAAAAAAAAACAATTTAAAAATGACTGGGAAATATTGAAGCGTTCCAGAGTGACGCTGTTCAGAATTGTAAGATTTGACCTGGTCAGTATGGTGAAAACATGCTGGGCGGTGATGGGGTTAATACTTTTTTGTGTAGCACAACAAGTAGCATAGGATTGAAAATACAAGAAAAGCGGTGACAGAATTTTTGATTTCTTTATATTTTGTACCATTAAAAGTAAAAAAATGTAAATAAGTTATGTGTACCCAAAAACGATGCCACTGACATATACGATACATAAAAAAAGAAAATTTTGCCTCATACTTCATATTGTTTCAGGAAGAGTTTTCGGCAGAGGCAGGATAACAATGATGGGTAAAACCCCTATACACAAGTGATAACACAGGATCCACCACTCACAGTTGGCAATGTCACAACTGAACCTGATCTACCGTTACACACGCTCATTAAATGCTTCCATACAAAAGATAGGGTCAGATTCTGTTCAGTGCTGCTAATGTATGTGCACATTTCCTGAATAATTAGAAAGCTGGAGTCCTAACAGCTCCAGTGGCCAGTGTAAAAACTGTACATTTTTTAGTTTTTAAAACAGATTATGAAATGGAAAAAATAAAATAAAATTTATAAAACAGGATAACACTGATTCAAACAGTAGGTAATTTTCTGATGACACATTCTCCTTAAAGTACAGCTCAAAAATTGTCCTAATAGTTGGGGTCCTCGGTTCAAATCCCACAAAGGACAATATTTGCAAGGAGTTTATGTACTCCTTGTGTTTGTGTAGGTTTCCTTCAGGTTCTCTGGTTTCCTCCCACACTACAAACACATACTGATAGGGAATGTAGATTGTGAGTCTCAATGGGGACAGTGATGATCACATCTGTAAAGCGATGTGAAATTAATAGCGCTATATAAGTGAATAAAATAAATAGATAAATAGTAGATAGCATAGGTACCTTCATATAGCATCAGCTTTCCTTCTCTTTCCTGCTGGCACTGGCTGGTTTGCAGAATGCCAACATCGCCGGTTTCACATCAGCGGTATTTTGCTGGAAAGCCGGATCCGGCACAAATGCATTTCAGTCCCATTCATTTCCTATGGAATCGCGGTCACATGTGGTCACATGCGGTCCCACTGCAACTGCATTTGTACCGGATCCGACACTGTGGCAAAATACCGCTGATGTGAGCGCGGCCTAAGGGTAGGAAATATTATAACCTGGCATATTGTTATTTTTTGGATGCCAAGAAGCTTTACCTATTACCCCTGAATTAGATCTATGAGATGAGGTTATATGCATATTTCTTTATGTATCCTTTGTGATATAATGTAGTACACAATTTCCCTGGGAGCTTGGGAAGCTATCTGTATATAGTTATCTCAAATCCAGTGGCATCTCTGGGTATTATTCACCCTAAGCAGCATGTGATGATGGGAGCTGCCATTTTGGTGATTGAACCAAGGGTTCATCATAATCCACAAGAATTTATGACTTTACTGTTGCCTCCAGCCATTCTCTGTGATTGTATTTAAGTTATACAATCACCCAGACTCTTTCAGCATCTAATTACCTAATGGGATATCCGGTGATGAGAAAGGGAGAGTCCAGGAGAATGGGAAGTTGGCAAAGGTAGGTGAGTATAAGGTCAAGAGAATGTCCATCATTGAGAGGGTGGTGATGACACAGGAATACTGACAACCGGAGCTTCAAAGCACTGAGATGAGTGAAGGGTTAGGCAGGCATGGCTTCTTAAGTGCTTATGGCTAAACTCTTAACAGTCTCCAAAGAAAAGTCTATCATGTGGAATAGAAGGCGACTTAGGGGGTCTTAGGTATAAAGGAGCACTAAACGTAAAGATGGCAGAGTTATACTATGAGCTGTTCACATCACATATCTGTAGAAGATGCTGTAGAAAAGTAAGATAGTAGGGATCAATGATCTCAATGAAGAACCCTCAGTTTTTTCCCAGCCTACATGTCAGATTACAGACAATCTATATATATAATTGCCTTATTCTGTCTGTCTGTCTGTCTGTCTTGCTCCAAAATTGTGTCCTTACGGTGACACAAAGCTGATTGGCCGCTTGTCTCGCCATGGCCCTGCCCCCCGCACGGATTGGCCGCTCGCCTCGGCTCCGCCCCCCCACAGATTGGTCGCTCGCCTCGGCCTGGCCCCGCCCTCCGCATGGATTGGCCACTCGCCCCGGCCCTCCGCACGCATCGCCAGTCATAACCTTGCGCTGCTGGGATCATGACGCTGGTAACCATTATACACATCGGGTAACTAAGGTCCCTTAGTTACCCGATGTGTATCATAGTTACCAGTGTACACCGGCTCTGTCACGATCCCAGCAGCGCCAGACATAACCTTGCGCTGCTGGGATCTTGACGGAGCCGGTGAACGCTGGTAAACATTATACACATCGGGTAACTAAGGTCCCTTAGTTACCCGATGTGTATCATAGTTACCAGCGTACACCGGCTCCGTCACGATCCCAGCAGCGCCAGACATAACCTTGCGATGCTGGGATCTTCACGGAGCCGGTGAACGCTGGTAACCATTATACACATAGGGTAACTAAGGTCCCTTAGTTACCCGATGTGTATCATAGTTACCAGCGTACACCGGCTCCCGGTACACATGTGCAGGGAGCCGGCATTATACTCCTCTCCCCCCAGGACTACTCCTCCTACTATAGTCCTCCTATTATACTCCTCTCTGAGTATAATAGGAGAACTATTATAGCATGGGGGATGGAGCACGATGGGGTGCGCAGCATGGGGGATGTAGCACGATGGGGGGTGCGCAGCATGGGGGATGTAGCACGATGGGGGGTGCGCAGCATGGGGGATGTAGCACGATGGGGAGTGCGCAGCATGGGGGATGGAGCACGATGGGGAGTGCGCAGCATGGAGGATGGAGCACGATGGGGAGTGCGCAGCATGGGGGATGGAGCACGATGGGGGGTGCGCAGCATCGGGGATGGAGCACGATGGGGAATGCGCAGCATAGGGGATGGAGCACGATGGGGGGTGGGCAGCATGGGGGATGGAGCACGATGGGGGGTGCGCAGCATGGGGGATGGGGCACGATGGGGGGTGCGCAGCATGGGGGATGGAGCACGATGGGGGGTGTGCAGCATGGGGGATGGAGCACGATGGGGGGTGCGCAGCATGGGGGATGGAGCATGATGGGGGGTGCGCAGCATGGGGGATGGGGCACGATGGAGGGTGCGCAGCATGGGGGATGGAGCACGATGGGAGGTGCACATCTCCCCCCAACACACACACACACACACACAACACACCACACACACACTGGAAACCACAAACACCGCCATACACAGACACCCACACACACACAACACCCAACACACAAACACCGCGGCATACATAAATATACGCACATACCGCACAACACACACATTGCACAAAACATACCTCCCCCCAAAACACACCACACCCACACAAACCGCGCAACACACACACACACAACGCTACAGACACACAGCGCTCCACAAACAACGCAACACACGCAACACACATACAACACCGCTCTCACCCCCGCCACACCCAGACAACACCCAGAACATGTACAGCGCCCTACACAAACACTTGGTAACTACACACAACAACATCTATATATATATATATATATATATATATATATATATATATATATATATATATATATATATATAAAAACAAAAATCATACATTAACTACACAATACGTAAATTCTAGAATACCCGTTGCGTAGAATCGGGCCACCTTCTAGTAACTAGATAAACGTGAGCATTTCAAATGGACACAACCTAAAGACAATGAAAGAACGGCACTAGATCATTGGCTTCACTGTTTTGTGGTATCTGCTAAGCACCTATTCTCTGTATATGATAGTTTTCTATCCATTGTTAAAAGGTTAAATACATGGGGCAGGTAAGAGACAATACAAGCCTTTGTTTTATAAACAGAAGTGGTGACACTCATCTGAAGAGAGGCTTGATGAGGAAATCTATGATGTTGTCCTTGGAAGATCCAGTTTTTCCACACACACAAGATATTTCTTGGTTATCCACACAGGATTGGACATAAATGTCTGAGTGCATATTGCTATTCCCTGCATCTAGTAGAATACATAAAGAAATCTTTAGAAAACGTATTTCTAAAGATCCTTTATTAAATGCAAATGAGAGCAGGGTCTAGTCACAAGGGCGTTATTTCCTGTGCTCATTCTGCCCTCTTAGCATATTAGCATGCCCATAGGTGCTAACATGCTATTCAGTGCCCATTGCGCAGCGTCATCAGCGGTGACGCATGTATCTGTGTCCATTGTCACCACATAAGACTCCGGGCAGTGCCCATGATCCAAAGTCCTGGCACTTCCGGTCATGATGCAGGGACAGTTAGGCAGGGATTAGCAATATGCATCCAGAACTGCTCGTGACTCTGGGTGCATATTACACCTAACAGGTTCCCTTTAAGTGCAACCGGTGTGTTTGTGTGTGTGTAAATCATTTAATATATTTATTTATTGTCAGTCATTTAATACTGCAGGTCAGGTGGAATAAACTCGCTTTGTGTCTAGGGGTTTGAAAAAGATGTCAGGATAGAGCATGTAACTATTCTTGTCGTCTCCTGAGTGGAGCGGCTGTGATCATGTAGAATCATTCAGCTCTATTTAATTAATTACCCATTTTTATTACGCTTTAATCCCAGCATCTTTACAACAATCACCTCTCAGCCAAGTGGGAATCCATAGGTCACATCCACATAAGTGGTTATCCATCCAGCACACTAGTGTAAATGCCAAGTATAAGTCATCTCTGTACTCAGACCTGATGAGTTTCTTAGAGAAACCAGCCCATAGCTAGGATATTGTATTTGCAGCTCTTCAAAGCTAAGTTACCCTCATCCACATACCCCCATGACGATGTTATCTCTGCCTCTGATGACACCGCACACGTGTAACAAGTCTTGCCCTCCATCGCCTCAGGATGCATTTACTTTTTGTTCAGCCTGTGGCTAAAAAGTTGCTTTTTCAAGGTAAATTCTTGTATGTTTTTTCAGGCCCTGTGCCATCTGTTTTGATGGATATCTTATCATAGGTTAAAATTCCTCTGCTCTATGTACTTAAAACTCATTAGCAATCTGGTATACAAGCCAATGACAGCCGAAAGGAGCATACTTTACACGAAGATAAAATACCTAAATAGAAGATACTACTTCAAGACTAGGGAAACAATATGCACAACTTAGAACAGATATGGACTTTTTCAGGAATTTTCATGAAAGTGTTCACTCCTAAATCTCAAGAATTTTGGCAAAATTCATGCTAAAGGTTATAGAAAAGGCAAAGGTCACAAAGTTTGGGCCACTATCTGAAGCTTTGTTAAGCATTTAGTCCGTTTGTCTATCGTAATAGAATTTTTTGGCTTCTTTCGAACTGGCTGAACATGGCTTGATACATGAGCTCCATAGTATTCAATGTCATGGATTATTGGATTATATAAATCGTATCACTATAGTTTGAACATCTATATGTGGAATACATAAAACAGCCAGATTGAGGCTTCAAATGTAGCTTCTGATATTAGATTAGTGGCGACATAGATAGCATATTGTTTAATACACACAGTGGGTTCAGATTATATACACTTCTCTGAACAGACCTGTAGTTTATAGAGACAGGAGATTAGCTACAAAAGCGTTAACACGACTACATCAAAGCCCTATCAAGCTGCAAAAACACTAGGAAATATTCTAACATGTATATGTATATAGGAGATTTGCTTTGTCACAACATGATGGCTGTAATCTTTTATCATAAAACAACTTTTTAATGTAAATTACTTAACAGGGATTTTCTATAGATAAGCAGGTAAAAGAGCATAGCCACCACTATCACTCTGTAATCTGCAGGAATGTCCTAGGCTTTTTCTTGGAAATATGCTTGTTTTTCCAAAATATGCTGAGCCATGATTTCATTATTTAGATTGTAAGCTGTTATGGCTTAAATTTCTTAACAATGTCTTTTTGTTTAATCTCAATAGTTCCCAAATTGCGCAATACTTACACAAAACAACCCCAATTCCCCAAAAGTTGGGATGTTGTGTAAAATGTAAAGAAAACAAGAATGCAATGATTTGGAAATCTCTTACAGATATATGTTATTCACAGCAAAACAGGACACAAGTCATAAGGTTAACGTTCAACATTATAAATTGAATTATAAACAGTTGGACACTATAAATGAGCTTTGGCCTATAGAAGACATCAGCATTTCTGGATTGTGTTGATATACACTGTGTGCCAACTACCAATTAAGTAAATCAGGTGATGTGCATCTCTGTAATTAGAAGGGGTGCGGTGTTAATGACATCAACACCCTATATAAGGGGTGCTTAATTATTAAGCAACTTTCTTTCCTTTGGCAAAATGGGTCAGAAGAGAGATTTGATGAGCTCTGAAAAGTCGAAAATTGTGCGATGTCTTGCAGAGGGATGCAGCAGTCTTGAAATTGCCAAACTTTTGGAGCGTAATTTCCGAACAATCAAGAGTTTCATGGCAAATAGCCAACAGGGTCGCAAGAAGCGTGCTGGGCAAAAAGGCGCAAAATTACTGCCCATGAATTGAGGAAAATCAAGTGTGAAGCTGCCAAGATGCCATTTGCCACCAGTTTGGCCATATTTCAGAGCTGCAACGTTACTGGAGTATCAAAAAGCACAAGGTGTGCCATACTCAGGTAAATGGCCAAGGTAAGGGAGGCTGAAAAACGACCACCTTTGAACAAGAAACATAAGATAAAACGTAAAGACTGGGCCAAGAAATATCTTAAGACTGATTTTTCAAAGGTTTTCTGGACTGATGAAATGAGAGTAACTCTTGATGGGCCAGATGGATGGGCCAGAGGCTGGATCAGTAAAGGGCAGAGAGCTCCACTCCAACTCAGATGCCAGCAAGGTGGAGATGGGGTACTGGCATGGGCTGGGATCATCAAAGATCAACCTGTGGGACCATTTCGGGTTGAGGATGGAGTGAAGCTCAACTCCCAGACATACTGCCAGCTTCTGGAAGACAACTTCTTCAAGCAGTGGTACAGGAAGAAGTCGGTATCGTTCAAGAAAAACATGATTTTCATGCAGGACAATGCTCCATCACATGCATCCAACTACTCCACAGCGTGGCTGGAGTGGCCAGTAAAGGTCTAAAAGATGAAAAAATAATGACATGGCCCCCTTGTTCACTTGATCTGAACCCCATAGAGAACCTGTGGTTCCTCTTAAAATGTAAGATCTACAGGGAGGGAAAACAGTAAACCTCTCGGAGCAGTGTCTGGAGGCTGTGGTGGCTGCTGCACACAATGTTGATCGTAAACAGATCAAGCAACTGACAGAATCTATGGATGGTAGGCTGTTGAATGTTATCAGAAAGAAAGGTGGCTATATTGGTCACTAATTTTTTTGGGTTTTGTTTTTGCACGTCAGAAATGTTTATTTCTAAATTTTGTGAAGTTATATTGGTTTACCTGGTGAAAATAAACATGGGATGGGAATATATTTGTTTTTTATTAAGTTGCCTAATAATTATGCACAGTAATAGTTACCGTCACAAACAGATCTCCTCCTAAGATAGCCAAATCTAAACAACCTCACTCCAACTGCCAAAAATATTAAGATTTGATATTTATGAGTCTTTTGGGTTGATTGAGAACATAATTGTTTGTTTGTTGACCAACAAAATATACTGCTTGATGTATCAACACTAACAAACTGGGGGGTCAAAATATTTGAATTTTCTTAACCTTGATATTACTATCTATATGTCCTTAAATTTTCTAACGCATGATTTCAAGATTTTTTAACTACAAAACCTAATAAAAATCATTTGAACGAGAACATAATTGTTGATAAATAATAAAAAAATCCTCAAAAATACAACTTGCCTAATAATTCTGCACACGGTGTATGGCTTCTTCTTTACTTGATGTAGCTTTCACTTATATTTGTTGGTTGGATGGCAAACTATCCACAGACAATGATTTCTGGAAATATTCCTGAGCCCATGAAATGATCTGCACCACAGAAGCATGCTTATATTTAATAGGGAGCAGCCGAAGGGTTCGAAGACTATGAACATCCAATATTAACCGTCGGTATTGTCCGTGGCACACTTGCATTTCTCCAGATCTCCAGACCTCTAAATCTTTTCATGATATTATGTTAGGGAGGTGGTGGATATTCAAAGTCTTGGACAATTTATATTAAGGAACATTTTCAGATCTTTTTTTTTCCACAATTTTTAGACCTAGTTGCACACAGATTAGTGATCCTCTGACCACCTTTGTTTCTGAGAGATTCTGCCTATTTAACATGTACATTTTATACAAGTCATATGACTTAGGGTACTTTCACACTTGCCTTCAGCGCAGTCCGCACTATGGAGAATAGCGCAGTCCGTTAACGCACTGCGCTATTCTCCATAGACTTGTATGGACGACGCACTGTAACGCAAGTGTCAGCATTGCATCCGCTGGACGACGCAGCGTCGTTATTTTGACGCTGCGCCGGGCGGGAGGAACGCAGCATGTAACTTTTTTTGAGCAGCGCAATCTGTAGGATGTCACTGCGCATGCTCTCTCTGGCTCCCTGCACCCGTAACCAGGGTAAATATCGGGTAACCAAGCAAAGTGCTTTGCCGATATTTACCCTCGCTACGTGTGCAGGGAGCCCGACACTTCCCCGCTTGGCTCCGCTCCCTCCCGCACTCCACTCCACATGTATGTACACACACACACACAGACATACATATACATACACACACACACACACACACCCACCTGTCCTCAGCGCCATGACCCGCTCGGCTTCACCCACTCCACACTCCGCCCCCCGCACACATTCTCGGCGGCCGAACGATCAGCTGATTGACCGGCCGCCGGCATGTGAGAGCGCTCAGCTGAGTGCCCGGCAGCCGGCTATTGAGAGCGATTAGCTGATCGTTCACAATAGTCTGCTGCCAGTAAAACTGTAAAGAAGAAAAAAAAAAAGCTTTCCATTGTTCTGTTCGATCCGTTGCATCCGTTGTGCCACTATATGCAACGCATCTGTTGCATCCGTCACACAACGCAATGCAACGGATGCCGTTCAACGCAAGTGTGAAACTAGCCGTAGGTGGGCTTTGCACGTTGCGACATCGCAAGCCAATGCTGCGATGTCGCACGCAATAGTCCCCGCCCCCGTCGCAGGTACGATGTCTTGTGATAGCTGGCGTAGCGAAAATTATCACTACGCCAGCTTCACATGCACTCACCTGCCTGGCGACCCGCCTCCTTCCTAAGGGGGCGGGTCGTGCGGCGTCATAGCGACATCACACGGCAGGCGGCCAATAGCGTCGGAGGGACGGAGATGAGCAGGATGTAAACATCCCGCCCACCTCCTTCCTTCCGTAGAGCCGCCGGCGGCAGGTAAGGTGAAGTTACTCGCTCCTGCGGCGTTACACACAGCGATGTGTGTTGCCGCAGGAACGAGGAACAGCATCGTACCTGTCGCGGCAGCGTAATTATGGAAAAGTCGGAGCCTGCAACGATGATACGATAACGACGCTTTTGTGCTCGTTAATCGTATCATCTAGAATTTACACACAACGATCTCGAAAGTGACGCCGGATGTGCGTCACTTTCGATTTGACCCCACCGACATCGCACGTGCGATGTTGCAACGTGCAAAGCTGCCCACAGTTGAAAATGTACCCTCCTGCAGTTTTCATCAGTATAACTTACTTTTCCAGCCTTTTATTAACTGTCCCAACTTTTGTGATGTTTTGCGGCTATCAATTTTTAAATGAGTTAATTGTCTCAAATGAAATGGAAACATTGCCAAAGTTAAACATCTGATGTCTGTTCTGCTGTTAATATAATATAAGGATTTCCAAATCACTGGATTCTACTTTACTTTACATTTTATGACAGCCAGGGGTCAGCTGATGACCCCTGTATCATGACGAACTTCCTGTGAACACCGGTTGTGAGCAACATTTATGGTAAGTCAGTATTTCTGCTGTACACAGCAGTTCTGATGCTAATGCACTATTCTGTACAGTACGAGTGATCAGACGATTGCAGCTTCAAGCCCCCTAAGGGAACTAGTAAATACAATAAAAATTGAGAAAATTAAAAAAAATAAATAAACCCCCCCCCATAAGAGTTCAAATCACCCCCCTTTTGCCTCATTGAAAATAAAACAAAAAAATACATATTTGATATTGCTGCATTCATAAATGTCCGATCTATCAAAACATAAAATAAATTAATCCTAAATCAGTAAACAGTGTAACTGTAAAAAAAAATAAAAAATTGCAAAATTCCTTTTTTTGGGGGCTGCTGCAACACTATAATAAAATACAATAAGAGGCAATCAAAACATTGCATTCACGGAAAATGGTATCAATAAAAACGTCAGCTTGGGGCGCAAAAAATAAGCTAGCAGACAGCCCCAAATCCCGAAAATTGAAAATGTTACACGTCTCAGTTAATGTCAGATCAGTTTTATCATATAGTGAACATAGTAAATAAAAACCTAAAACACTATTGTGGAATTGCACTTTGGGGTGCTCATATATATTCAGTGCTTTCCCTGCTCACTGACAGTCCTGGTGTCTGTGATTGGTTGCAGTCAGATGTGCCCTCATGGTGTTTGTGATTGGTTGCAGTCCGATGCGCCACCAGCCTGTGTAACAGATTGTCTGACTGCTTGCAATCACACACGTTGTCTACAGGTCTATATCGTGGTGTAAAAATAAATAAATAAATTGGAGTAAGATGCCCCAGTATTATGATACCCAGCACAGATTAAACATATGGCTACAGGCTGCAGCCCCAGCCATACGCTTATCTTGGCTGTGTGTTAATATAAGAGGAACCACATTCGGCTTTTTTTTGTAACTAAATTTAAGAAAACACGCAGTCCCCCCAATTTTGATACCCAGCCTTTATAAAGCCCAACAGCTGCGAGCTGGTATTCTCAGGCTGGGGAGACCCATACTTGTTGCCCCCCCCCAGGTGACCTCATTGAACTGAGTGACCTCAGGTGAGGTTACCTGTGATCACAGGTAGAGGACCATGGGAACCTCCGGCTGTGACCGCAAATAGGCTGAGTGAAGTCAAAACTCATCAAGTGGCTCATTCTTTGCCTGAAGCTCACAGTGGGTGGTCATTGTTCTATGGCCATGTGCTGTCATTTCAGATGTAGCAGAGCTGGAATTGTTGTATGTGGATTACATCAGACCTGGGTGTTTTGGGGGTTAATAAAAGGGTGAAAGAGGGTGGGCTGTCAGCTTTATCATGACTAGGGCTCAAAATTAGGGGGACCACAAGCCGTTTTTTAATATTATTTATTTAAAGAATTAAAAGAAAATGCTACATGCGTTTCCTCTTATTTTTAAATTGTCTCTCAAGGAAACAAGGAGACAAACTCTAACGCCACCTATTGGAAGTAGCAATCCTCAAAGTCAAAAGTGGCTCTTTAAACAAGCCTTTTCATATGACTTGGGATTTATGCCAGATCAGAACCCCAATTTGTAGACACGGTGTTTCGGGGTGATTGTGGGTGTCCGATCTGGCTTATGAGAAGCTACAGTGGGGACCACGGTGTTATGGGGGGCTGTCTGATAATAAAACCTAAAGGAGTAACAGACAGTCAGGGTCCACCGTGCAAAGACTCTGCTGCAGACTATGGCAGAGTGCAATACCTCTGTTAAACTCACAGAGGAATATAATTAGTAAATAAGGCAATTCCTCCCTTACTTGGAGGGTGTGTGGAATGGTCTCTGTTAATAATCACAGAGACAAAGGCAGTGAGTGTGAAATGGCACCTACCTAGGTCCGTTCTAGTGGTGCCAGGAAACGGACAGCAGCGTAAGCCGCACAAAGCTCCTACCTGCGTTCGCTCCACTAGTGTGCGAGGACACGAACCACTAGATATGGCACCTGCCTAGGTCCACTCTTCTAGTGGTGCAAAAGAGACGGACAGCAGCATAAGCCGCACAAAGCTCCTACCTCTGTTCGCTCCCCTAGTGTGCGAGGATACGAACAACTGCCAGACGCAGTATAAGGAACGTTACCCTAGCGGCAACGTCCACCTACGAGTAGAATCACAAAGCCCAGTCAGACCATGTGCCTCAGGCACCTGCCTATGTCTGCTCCCCTAAGAGGTAAGGATACGGACTGCAGCCGAAGCTGTAAGGTATAAGAACGCTACCCTGCCGGTAGCGCTCAGCTAGCATAAACAGAGAGATGCCTAGAGGAACGAGCACAGAGCGTCTACTCTCATGCATGAACCAAGAGGACTGAGCGCTGTGCGGCGTGCGTCAGGGTCTTATATAGACTCTGTGCCTCATCCAAGATGGAGGACACCAGAGCCAATCCGCTGCCAGAACGACAGGAATGACGTCACGCTGGCCTATCACCGTGCAAAGCGTCACAAGCACATGACCAGCGACCAATCGGCATAGAAGGTGTCAGAGACATGTGACCTCGTGTTAGCGATGATGTCTCCCGCACATGTGCAATGGCTCCAAGATAGGACTTAGTCTCCAGCGCTTGCACATGTGCAGTAGCAAGAAATCTGGACATAGACTCCAGTGCCACAGCAACCGTAACACACGGGACCTCTTATTTTTATACACAGCCAAGATAAGCACAGCTTGGGCTGCAGCCTGTAGCCGTATGCTTTATCTGTGCTGGGTAGTAGAATATGGGGGGACCCTGCACCAATTTTATTTATTTATTTGTACAGTAATAGAGGAATAGAGGCGCACGGAGACTCAGTACCGTATTTTTCGGACTATAAGACGCATTTTTCCCCCCCCAAATGTTGGGGGAAAGTGGGGGGTGCGTCTTGTAGTCTGTAGGGCTCCGGGGAATGAGGGTGCTGAGGTGGAGCGGGTAATCGGCGTCACAAGCAGGCTGCAGCAGCCTGCCATGACCACGTGGACTCGCTCATTTAATATGCACACCCATCATCCCACCCATCATCTCTCAGCGCTGAAGCCAGCGCTGACGGGTGGGCGAGGTGATGGGTGGGGAATGCGCGCATATTAAACAGCCTGCCCGCATGATAACCCCTGACAACTACAGCCTGGAGTGATCATGTGCGGCTGTATTCACTGCCCCCCCCGCGCATCATCATCAGCGCGGGGTGCAGTGAATCAGTATAACTCACCGGCCATGATCCCTGCAGCACCACGATGTCCTCCTCTCTGTGCCGGCGGCTGTGTGGAGACTAGCGGTGCTCACATCGATGACATCATCGCTGTGCGCACGTGTCCACACGCAGCTGCCGCCGGCACAGACAGGATGACATCGCGATGCTGCAGGGATCGTGGCCGGCTCCACACTGTGGCGCTGCTGCTGGCACAGACAGAGGAGGAGCGATGCTGCAGGGAGTGAGGTAAGGTGAGTATGAACGTTTATTTTTTTTTATGTACCACAGGATGCGGGCCGTATACCAGGATGGGGGGTGTATAGCAGGATGAGGGCATATAGCAGGATGGGAGTATATGAGCAGGATGGGGGTATATAGCAGGAGGAGGGCATATAGCAGGATGGGAGTATATGAACAGGATGGGGGTATACAGCAGGATGCGGGCAGTATACCAGGATGGGGGTGTATAGCAGGATGAGAGCATATAGCAGGATGGGGGTATATTATGAGCAGGATGGGGGTATATGAGCAGGATGGGGGTATATGAGCAGGATGGGGGTATATGAGCAGGATGGGGGTATATGAGCAGGATGGGGGTATATGAGCAGGATGGGGGTATATGAGCAGGATGAGGGTATATGAGCAGGATGAGGGTATATGAGCAGGATGGGGGTATATGAGCAGGATGAGGGTATATGAGCAGAATGGGGGTATATGAGCAGGATGGGAGTATATGAGCAGGATGGGGGTATATGAGCAGGATGAGGGTATATGAGCAGGATGCGAGTATATGAGCAGGATGGGGGTATATGAACAGGATGGGGGTATATAGCAGGATGGGGCCATATGCCAGGATGGGGTATATAGCAGGATGCGGCCATATGCCAGGATGGCAGTATATAGCACGTTGGGGGCTATACCAGGATGAGGGACAAATACTCTATATACAAGGCAGGAGGATCATTACCAGGATGGTGTACCTTAGTAGAGAATTTGGGGACATTACCCCCATAACAGTGTCAGCAGCAGATCCTCGCCCCATAACAGTGTGTCATGACCACATATTTTGCTTAAAATTTCATTTTCCTCCTCTAAAACCAGGGTGCGTCTTATAGTCCGAAAAATACGGTAAGTATAACGTGCATAATCTAATCCCCCTATCCCCTCTACCACCATTATTAAGCGCCTGATTCTGGCCCCCATAGACTCATGTGGGGAGTGGCGTCTAGCCAAATATACGGAAACAATTCTGGGCCCGAACTGTTTTTTTTCTTTTTTTAACCCGTTTGGACCCGCAGATCCTGGGTATCTGCGAGTTCGCCCATCACTAGTTAGTGGGTGAAAGGTAATTATTTTTTTAGTTTTTCAAGGAATCGATCAAGACAATTTTTCTACTGAAACGCCTAGTATGGCTCTATACTTTAGATCCTTGTGCAATAATAATAAAAATAAAGCATGTTTTGCTGGAAACTTGATGTGTCACCTCTGATGAAAAAAAATGCTCTAAACCACCGGGGGGGTCACTCAGAAATCCCCCGCGCTGGCTACCAGTACGTCACAATCGGGGGGTAACAAGTGGGGTCACCCCTCCTTTATACCTCCCGACCGACAGACAGAGCACGTGACGCGCTCTCTAGCGCCCCTCTTATAGTCAGGCCAATTATGGAATTGCCCGACAATAAGCAAGGAGGCCGCTATACTACTTATGCCGATTATTGAAGGGTCCCCGGTGAGAGTAGGGTATATATTCCCCCGACCTCCGCGGGCGGAATATATAATATCTTCCCGAATCTCACTGGCCTCCCCACAATAATCCTTGGCACAACTCGCTGCCACCAACCGCTTCACGGTAACTATTAGCCGAACACACAGACGTGGGATTCAAGATCGAGATAACAGAACAGCCCAAGATTAATTATATAATTTAATCAGCCTAAAGCACACTAGAAACTACAATATATACAATAGGGAATCTACAGAATATACATATGTCAGAGTACAGTTACAGATAAAGCATGGGTTACAACAGGTATGCAATTCAATCAGTTACCTTGTGCGTCTGGCCACAGGGGGGCGCTGTAGACCAGGTTTCTAGGAACTCCCACAGATGTTTCCTGCACGTGACCCCCAGCGAAAGAACACTGGAAAATGGCCGAAGTAGGGTTATCAACCTGGACAAATCCAGGTCCCCTCCTACCTTCGTGACCTCAGAGGGAGCACTGCTCCACCCCTGGCTGGAGTTATGGACAAAATCCACAACATGGAATATGGCCATAACTTTGCCTGGGAGCGTCGTAGGCGGACGCCAATGCTCTCATTGTGACAGTTATGAATTTAGCTACAGAACGAGGGGACTCATGACCTGTCTGCCAGTTCCCCATTGGCTGATATCACGCCTGGGGCATTTCCCAATGTCCTGCTCCCATAAAAAGGGTGTGCCGGCATCGTCCGCATGCGGAGACACCATTTTTATGGTTGCCATATTTATCGGAAATATGGCTTGCGAGATATGAACCATTTTTTACTGGAGTCGTTCTGTCTGGCTATTTCCATAGCCTTGCTAACTAGCTAGCAGCCCCCACTACAGGGTCACGGCAGGGAGTCATCCTGTGTCCATTGTCCCCAAGCCACCTAATTTCCATATCACAGGACATGGCCATGGAGGTGTAAGTGGAACACTGAGAACAAGAAGGGAGGGGGCACTGCCAGGGAGTGATGAGGGATTATGACTGGAGTCATAATTCATCTTCATATCCCGGGATTTGCCTCACACCTCCCCCCTTTTGAGGGCGCTAGGGGGCAGCACACTCCGGTGTTCCCCCGTGCGCCCGTCCGCGACCTCTCCTTGTCGGGACAGCCCGTCTGCGTTACCGTGGTCACGGCCCCTTTTGTGGCGAATGGTGAAGTTGTATTGCTGGAGCGCAAGGCTCCATCGCAACAATCGCCCATTCGTCCCAGAGACGGTGTGCAACCAGCTGAGGGGATTGTGGTCCGTCTCCACGATGAAGTGGCGCCCGTATAGATAGGGTTGCAGACGCTGCAGGGCCCACACTATGGCCAGGCACTCCTTCTCCATCGTGGAATAGGCAACTTCCCTTGGTAACAGCTTCCTGCTCAGGTACAAGACTGGGTGCTCTTGGCTCGCAGAGTCCACCTGGCTGAGCACCGCACCGAGGCCGAAGTCACTGGCGTCGGTCTGTACTACAAACGGCCGCGTGAAGTCGGCTGCCTGTAGCACGGGCGGGCTGGACAGGGCGTCCTTTAGGGCCCGGAAGGCTGTCTCGCAGTCCATTGTCCAATCGACTGCAGAGGGCAGCTTCTTCTTGGTGAGGTCCGTCAAGGGCTTTGCCAGGCTACTATAGCATGGAACAAACCTCCTATAGTACCCAGCGGTCCCCAAGAAGGACATCACCTGCTTCTTGGTCCTGGGGGTGGGCCAGGATGCGATGGCCTCCACTTTCTCAGGCTCGGGCTTCAGTGTTCTCCCGCCTACCCGGTGACCGAGGTACTGGACCTCGCTCATGGCCAGCTGACACTTTCCCGGCTTGATGGTCAAACCTGCCCGGTGGATCCGCCTGAGCACCTGTGCTAGATGCTCTAGGTGGTCCTCCCAGGTGGGACTGAAGACGGCAATGTCATCTAGGTACGCGGCCGCGTACCCTTCAAGTCCCTTGAGCAGGGTGTTGACCATCCGCTGGAAAGTGGCAGGGGCATTCCTCATCCCGAATGGCATCACCGTGGACTCGTATAGTCCAAATGGGGTAATAAAGGCAGAGCGTTCCCTGGCCTTGCGACCATGATGGTCAGGTACTGAGCCCCGGCCAACTGATCGAGCAGGTCATCGATGCGTGGCATTGGGTACGCATCGGCGACCGTGACAGCATTGAGCCCCCTGTAGTCCACGCAGAACCGAGTGGTTCGGTCCTTCTTAGGGACGAGGACTACAGGCGAGGCCCAAGCGCTGTTGGATGCCTGGATCACCCCCAGCTTCAGCATCTCGTCAATCTCCTGGCGCATGTGTTGCTGCACTTCCAGGGAGACCCGATATGCTGAACGCCGGATCGGGGGATGATCCCCAGTGTCCACGTGATGGACAGCCAAGTCAGTCCTTCCGGGCTGGTTGGTAAACAACCCCCGGAAGGGGTGTAGGGTGGCCCACAGCTGGGACCGTTGGTCCTCCAAGAGCTGGTGGCCAACCTCCACATCCTCAATGGATCCGCCTGCCCTAACCTGGGCTAGCATATCCAAGAGGGTTTCCGCTTCTCCCTCCTCGGGCAGGTTGCACACGGGGAGCGCACATGCCTCCCGCTCATGATGTGCCTTCATCATGTTCACATGGAAGGGCTTCCGCCTTCCACGGGCAGGGTCCAGGGTGACCAGGTACGTTACAGGGTTGAGCTGCTGGTACACGAGGTATGGGCCTTCCCAAGCTGCCTGAAGCTTGTCCTGTGGTACGGGGACCAGTACCCACACCTTTTGACCCACTTGGTAGGTCCTCTCACAAGCGTTCTGGTCGTACCAACGCTTCTGATCGGCCTGGGCTTGAGCCATATTGTCGTGTACCAGTTGCGTCAAGGCCTGCATTTTGTCCCGGAAGCGCATGACATACTCGATAACCGACACTCCAGGGGTGGCCAAATCCCCTTCCCAAGCCTCTTTCACCAGAGCCAGGGGGCCCCGCACACGTCGCCCGTACAGGAGCTCAAACGGTGAGAATCCTGTTGAGGCCTGTGGAACCTCCCGGTAAGCAAATAACAGGTGTGGGAGATACCGCTCCCAGTCACGCCCATGGGAGTCGACCAACATCTTAAGCATCTGCTTTAAGGTGCCATTGAACCGCTCGCACAGGCCATTAGTCTGTGGATGGTACGGGCTGGCCACCAGATGTCGCACCTGGACTTGCTTACAGAGGGCCTCCATCAGCTGGGACATGAATTGGGTCCCCCGGTCAGTGAGCATTTCCTGGGGAAAACCCACTCGGGAGAAAATCTCCAGCAATGCGGTGGCCACCTTGTCAGCCCGAATGGACGACAAGGCCACTGCTTCTGGGTACCGGGTGGCATAGTCCACTACCGTCAGTATGAAGCGTTTCCCGGAGCTGCTGGGGATGGCCAGCGGGCCGACCAGATCCACAGCCACCCTCCTGAAAGGCTCATCGATGATTGGCAGAGATACCAGTGGGGCTTTGGGGCGTGGCCCCGCCTTCCCCACTCTCTGACAGGTTTCACACGAACGGCAGTAGGCAGCCACATCGGCCCCCATTTTTGGCCAGTAGAAATGCTGGTTTAACCTGGCCTTGGTCTTAGCGATCCCTAGGTGTCCGGCCATCGGAATCTCATGTGCGATCCGCAACAACTCCGTCCGGAACGGATAGGGTACCACCAACTGTCGGTCCCTGGGCCACGCCTCCGGTGAACCCTGCTGGACCGTGGCCCGGTACAGCCGTCCTTGGTCCCAGACCACTCGCTCCGGGTCCGAGTCCGAGGGAGGCTGTGCCGCCTGCTCCTTAAGAGCTTTCAGGCTGTCGTCAGCTTCTAACGCTGCCTGAAACCCCTGACTAGATGTGGCCAGAATCGACGAGACTGTCACATCTTCAGTCAGTACCCCGGGACCTGTGTCCTGGCCTCCACCTGACTCGGCTGCCACTTGGTCAGAAGGGGAAGAGCTATCGGACCTCCGGGAGGCCCCTTGGCTTCCAGCACTCCCACTGCGGGTGACAGCGGCCACAGCCGCTGCAACCGTGGGTCGTGCCTGCTCCTCCTCCGTTCCTGACCAAGTCGCCGGTTCAGGCAGACCTACCTGGCTTCCTGACACCCCGGTTGTGGGGGAACCATGCACCGAGATCTTACCTGGGAGCACTTCCGCTCCTGGACCGGCCCCAATCTCACCTGCCTGTTCCCCTCCTGCAGCAACAGAACCCCGCTGTGAAATCTCTGGGGACCCCACATTTGCTGTGGTAGCCCCCACCCCACACACTGGTCCTCCCCCTGCAGCACCCTGCTCTCTGCTTATCCCTGCAGAGGGCAACAGATCCCAGCTCACAGGCTGGTTACTTGTAGAGGCATTGTCACACCTTTCTCTGACCCCCTCCCCTGTCACAGCTGCAGCTGAGTGTGTGTCTATGGTGTCTATGCAAGCAGAAATATCAGAGTTCACTCCCTCCTCCCTTACATCATTCATAGATAACACATTAACATTGTTAGGAGTCATGTCAGTACGGGCTGAAGGTTCAGCCCTTGGGGGGGGCCCAAACTGGGAGGTTATCTGCCCCAAATCTGTCCCAAGTAGCACGTTTGCAGGGATCCGATCAGTTACCCCCACCTCCCTCACCCCCCGCCCTGCGCCCCAGTCCACATAAATGTCAGCAACAGGCAGCGCCGGGTCAGTGCCTCCAATCCCGGAGACAGCGAGGGTTTTTCCAGGGATCAAGTCTTGGGGGGACACCATCTCAGGCCGCACCAGAGTCACCTCCGAGGCGCTGTCTCGCAGTCCTATGGTCACAGACCGGCCGACGGTGACAGGTTGGAAGCTGTCCAGGGACCTACCACCACCCCCACCCACACAATACACCTTGGGCGGCCCTTGGGACGGGGACGGAGCCGGGGCCTTGGGACGCTGAGGGCACATGGCCTTGAAGTGTCCAGGTAGGTTGCACTGGTGGCACCGTCTTGGTTCCGCCACGGGCCTGGAGAGGGGAGTTGAGGGGGACACCCCCTGCAGTCTAGGGGCAGGTGGGGCAGTCGCAGAATTCATCTTACCCCCTCTCCAGGTGCTGCTGGTGGCCGCTCTCCTGGCCTCAGGGGCCCGGTTGTTGGTGTAGTCATCGGCAAGGGCAGCTGTAGCCGTGGACCCCTTTGGCTTCTGGTCTCGGATGAACTGGCGGAGATCCTCAGGGCAGTTCCACAAGAGTTGCTCCGTGATGAACAAGTCCAGGATCTCCGGTCCGGTGGAAAGCTGCAGGCCTTGGGTCCAGTGGTCGGCAGCTCGGGCAAGTGCCCGCCGGTGGTCAGCCCAGGAGTCCTTTGGTCCCTTCTGTAGGCTCCGGAACTTCTTGCGGTAGGACTCTGGAGTGAGGTTGTACTGTTGGATCAGGGCCCGCTTGATGGTGTCGTAGCCCTGATCTGCCTCAGCAGGCAAGTCCCCAAGGATATCCAGGGCCTTACCCCTTAAACGGGGGGTCAGGTATTTGGCCCACTGGTCCTTGTCCAGATGGTGCTGCAAGCAAGTCCGTTCAAAAGCAGTCAAGAAAGAGTCCAAGTCTCCATCCTTCTCCAGCACTGGGAAGTCCTCAACACGGACCTTTGGAAGTTTGGTGTCTCGAAGGTCACATGTGGCTGATGAGGGCCGGAGCTGAGCTAGCTGCAGCTGGTGGTCACGGTCTGCCTGTTGCCGTCGCTCCGCAGCCTCACGCTCTGCCTGGCGCTCTTCACGCGCTGCCTGCCGCTCTGCCCTGCGCTCTGCCAGGAGTTCCTTGTAGCCCTCCTGGTCTCCAGCCTGGAGAAGGGCCATAGCCATTTGAAGAAGGCTATCCGAGCCTCCCAGGCTCGGTGGAATGGCACGTGGTGATCTGCGGCCCGCTGCGGAGCCTGGTGCTTCACTGTCCATTGCAGAGCGGAGGGCTGGCATCTGGCTCGTTGAGGAACCTTGGGTGAGCTCCTCCTCATCTTGTCCATAATTGCTAGGTTGTGCAATGTCCTCTGCAGAGCTGTTTTCTGGCGTCGAGCTCCTGGAGGACTCGTGGGCAACCTCCTCATTACTGTCCACAGCACCGTCCTCCCTCTCTTCGGCTCCTGCTTTAGCATTGGCCAGTTGCCTAGCTCTGCTCCTGGTGCCATCAGCCATTCTTGCAGACTTTTGGTCGCTGACACAGAACTGACACCCGATGCCTCCACACACCTTACAGTATCTGCACTCTGACACTCTAGTGTTGAGCTAGTCTGAAGACCCCAGCAGCCACAGCTGCTGCAGGCAGTCTTTAGTGTCTGGGAGTATGGGTCTCACACTCACACACACTATTATCTCGATCCCACCGCTATGCCACCAATATGTCACAAACCACCGGGGGGGTCACTCAGAAATCCCCCGCGCTGGCTACCAGTACGTCACAATCGGGGGGTAACAAGTGGGGTCACCCCTCCTTTATACCTCCCGACCGACAGACAGAGCACGTGACGCGCTCTCTAGCGCCCCTCTTATAGTCAGGCCAATTATGGAATTGCCCGACAATAAGCAAGGAGGCCGCTATACTACTTATGCCGATTATTGAAGGGTCCCCGGTGAGAGTAGGGTATATATTCCCCCGACCTCCGCGGGCGGAATATATAATATCTTCCCGAATCTCACTGGCCTCCCCACAATAATCCTTGGCACAACTCGCTGCCACCAACCGCTTCACGGTAACTATTAGCCGAACACACAGACGTGGGATTCAAGATCGAGATAACAGAACAGCCCAAGATTAATTATATAATTTAATCAGCCTAAAGCACACTAGAAACTACAATATATACAATAGGGAATCTACAGAATATACATATGTCAGAGTACAGTTACAGATAAAGCATGGTTTACAACAGGTATGCAATTCAATCAGTTACCTTGTGCGTCTGGCCACAGGGGGGCGCTGTAGACCAGGTTTCTAGGAACTCCCACAGATGTTTCCTGCACGTGACCCCCAGCGAAAGAACACTGGAAAATGGCCGAAGTAGGGTTATCAACCTGGACAAATCCAGGTCCCCTCCTACCTTCGTGACCTCAGAGGGAGCACTGCTCCACCCCTGGCTGGAGTTATGGACAAAATCCACAACATGGAATATGGCCATAACTTTGCCTGGGAGCGTCGTAGGCGGACGCCAATGCTCTCATTGTGACAGTTATGAATTTAGCTACAGAACGAGGGGACTCATGACCTGTCTGCCAGTTCCCCATTGGCTGATATCACGCCTGGGGCATTTCCCAATGTCCTGCTCCCATAAAAAGGGTGTGCCGGCATCGTCCGCATGCGGAGACACCATTTTTATGGTTGCCATATTTATCGGAAATATGGCTTGCGAGATATGAACCATTTTTTACTGGAGTCGTTCTGTCTGGCTATTTCCATAGCCTTGCTAACTAGCTAGCAGCCCCCACTACAGGGTCACGGCAGGGAGTCATCCTGTGTCCATTGTCCCCAAGCCACCTAATTTCCATATCACAGGACATGGCCATGGAGGTGTAAGTGGAACACTGAGAACAAGAAGGGAGGGGGCACTGCCAGGGAGTGATGAGGGATTATGACTGGAGTCATAATTCATCTTCATATCCCGGGATTTGCCTCACAAAAATGCTCTAAGGTTATGTGCAAATAAGCTTGGCAGTGTATTGGGGGGGACACACTCCCATTCATTTACATTCTTATTTCTTAAGAAGTTATGTTACTTGTCATCTACTGTGAAAATTCCCAGTGGGGTTATAATGGGAAGTCCGACATGAGGCCGCGAGAATGTGCTATGTGCTATCCTGTATGTGCATCACAATAAATGCTGGATTTTGAATGGTTTTATAAAAATGTCATGTATTTTTGTTGCTGGTCCTTAGACAGGCTGAGCCTCACTGACAGATGAAAGGTATGCTGATGGAGCTGCAGTACAGTAGTTACAAGTAACCTGACATGCCCTCATCTCTCTGGCTGTCACATACACCAGGGGTCAGCCTGCTGGGTTAAACAAATAACAGCAATTCTGCATGTACTAGGGGCTGCAGAAAAACAATTACAAGGACTGAGAAGTAAAGAAGGGAGGAAGGATAACCTACAGAATAACACAGTGTTTCAGGGGAAATTGCCAAGATAATTATAATCTTTCTTTATATGGCGCCAACATATTCCACAGTATACCACCAATATACTGTATAACTAACATATTCTGACATGTTTCTGAGCACAATCCCATTAGATATAAGATTCCCTATATATCAATAACTGGTATCTTGGTACAGAAGAGAATTGTGCATGTGATCTCAGGGGAAGATACCGTATTTGGTGCCAAGTGTGAATGAACAGTACTAAAATGCAGTGTGCCCATAACCATTCTGATATATGGAAAGGTAAATGCCTTATTGCCTGGTAGAGGCGGACAAGGTAGAAGTAAGGATGTTACATTTTCAGAGTCGTAAACTGAGTATGGTGCCCCCTGCTGTTTAGTAGTTTAAATAGGACTTTTGCTTTCCCACTTCCTACATATCCTGCACAAACACCTCCGCGGCACATTTTCAGCCCTTCACAATTCATGTTCTGGTGAGTTCGGTACATTTTGCAGTCCATACATCTTGATTATTGAAATGCTACTTGTAAACAGCGGGAAAAATGAACCTAAGCCTAGGTCAGCCATGGACAGCGGGATCCCACGCATTGTCCTTCTGTAGTGCTTGAACTATTCAGTTACTGTTTAGGATCTTATACCCAAAAAAACCCACTGTGCACGCAGTAATGAATATGGTTATATGTAGCCAACTGTTTCAAGTCTCGTCTATTAATAGACCCAAAACCTCCAAAAACATCTTAGTAGGCCAAACAATAATTACACATTTGGATACATTTGCAGGCCGTAGCTGAAACCATCTCAACTCCAAAACCGCACAGTGTAGGATCAGCACTCCTGCTCATTATTACTGCTGGATGGAAATAGCAACAATTAACCTGACATCTTCAGCCCATGTTACTGGTTCCATTACAGTAAATGGAGATCTGTTCAATAATAATAGAGGAGGTCAGTCTTCAATATGAGACACATGAATACAAATCTTTCCCCCATAAGGATTCCTCACACACTATTTTTAAACCACTTGTAAATAGAAAAAAAATTGGCATAAATTTCAAGCATTCCAAACAATGAAAAAAAAAATGCAGCTAACCCTTCGCTCACACTAGCGTGTAAATCGGACGAGTGCAATGCGAGAAAAAAAAGGACTGCACTTGACTGAAGATATGCAATTTTGTTCTCAGCTGTATTGGCCTGAGGAAAATATCGCAGCGTGTTGTGAGTGGACTAATAAATCTGACAAGGCTCATCTATTCACGTCTATCAGTGTGGATAAAAAATTGGATGCCACACAGACCATCCTAGTGGTGGTCATTTTTTATGGATACATTACCATTCTGTAGCATAGCACATTGTAAATGATCCTGTAAATGAATAATAGCTGCTGAAGAAAAAAAACGATTGCATACGGACAGTACACGGATGACAAGTGAGAAAAAAATCACTCTACTTTTCTAGATGAAAATTGGACCAATTTTCTATACGCTAGTGTGAACGTACCCTAAAACTGACAAAAAAAGAAAATGCTGTGTATGTAGACTCTAGAAAATATACAGACAATATATAGACAGTATTTTGCACTGACTATAAAATAACATCCATCACTTTTAGGAGGGTATTCCTATCTCAGTTAGTGATGGTACATTGCTCAGATATGCAACCACTTATAGATTGCTGGAGATCTGATGATATGAAAGACTCCGGAACACATAAGACTAAGGGGTGCTTCACACACAGCGAGCTCGCTGCCGAGATCGCTGCTGAGTCACGTTTTTTGTGACGCAGCAGTGACCTCATTAGCGATCTCGCTGTGTGTGACACTGAGCAGCGATCTGGCCCCTGCTGCGAGATCGCTGCTCATTACACACAGCCCTGGTTCGTTTTCTTCAAAGGCGCTCTCCCACTGTGACACACAGATCGCTGTGTGTGACAGCGCGAGAGCGACAAATGAAGCGAGCAGGGAGCAGGAGCCGGCGTCTGGCAGCTGAGGTAAGCTGTAACCAAGATAAACATCGGGTAACCAAGGTGGTTACCCGATATTTACCTTAGTTACCAGCCTCCGCAGCTCTCACGCTGCCTGTGCTGCCGGCTCCGGCTCTCTGCACATGTAGCTGCATTACACATCGGGTTAATTAACCCGATGTGTACTGTAGCTAGGAGAGCAAAGCTAAGCGGTGTGCGCTGGTAACTAATGTAAACATCGGGTAACCATACCCGATGTTTACCTTAGTTACCAGTGTCCGCAGCTTCCAGACGCCGGCTCCGTGCAAGCGCAGCGTCGCTTGCACGTTGCTGCTGGCTGGGGGCTGGTCACTGGTCGCTGGTGAGATCTGCCTGTTTGACAGCTCACCAGCGACCATGTAGCGATGCAGCAGCGATCCTGACCAGGTCAGATCGCTGGTCGGATCGCTGCTGCATCGCTAAAGTGTGAAGGTACCCTAATGCCGGCGGGATAAGCCGATAGTCCAATGTGTATGGTGGCCTCCTGACTCTTCTCTAATGTTTGGTAAAGGAAGGATCCATTTTCCAATGATGATCTTTTTGTTCTCGAGCGATAAGCTGCTGCCAAGGGAGTCCGACAGTGGCTCCCCTATGAAGAACACAGTAGTGCTCGGCTGAGCTGGTTGTCCCTGTATGTATAGTTGAGAGCTATCTATTATGTGTGGGGCAAATTAAGACTGAAGGGCCAAAGAATTGCATCAGCGCTTCACTGTTTTCCTTTACACATGGTGTTGCCACATTATGGCACCCTTTACATAAAGGGACCTGGCTGCTGTCTAATACACAGTGGGATTGCCAGGAGTACTACTTTGTAACATAGCTAGAACAAAGGGCGTTCGATGTTGGATATAAATTATCATTTATTTCTCTCACATAGCTCCAGCATATTGTGCAGCACCTTGCGTACATTGTCATAAGTCACAGTCTCACAATCCTCTTGGCTTATATACAGTTCCTCTTGTAAGTTTATCTATAGCACAAAGGCCGCTTTACACGCAACAACATATCTAACGATATGTCGTCGGGGTCACGGAATTTGTGACACACATCCGGCGTCGTTAGCGACATTGTTGCGTGTAACACCTACGAGCCACCGCTAACGATCAAAATTACTCACCTAATCGTTAATCGTTGACACGTCTTTCATTTTCAAAATGTCATTACTCATTGTGGACGCAGGTTGTTCGTCCTTCCTGAGGCAGCACACATCGCTACGTGTGACACCCCAGGAACGACGAATAACAGTGTTCCTGCGTCCTCCGGCAACGAAGTGGGAGTGTTGTTAATACGGCTGCTCTCCGCCCCTCCGCTTCTATTGGCGGGCCGCTGTGTGACGTCGCTGTGACGCCGCACAAACCTCTCCCTTAAAGAAGAGATTGTTCGCCAGCCACAGCGACGTCGTTAGGAAGGTAAGTATGTGTGACTCCTACTAGCGATATTGTACGCCACAGGCAGCAATTTGCCTGTTATGCACAACCGACGGGGGCGGGTGCGATCTCTTGCCACATCGATAGCGATGTTGCTACGTGTAAAGCAGCCTTAAGTCCTGTTATACCAGTCTCACATAATGGTCATTTCCTCGTCTTGTTCTTCTCCGTGGTTTGCACATTCTCGGTATCCCCTTGTCTTCTGGTAGCACCGGCGTTATTTTTTATTCAGTTATGGCTTCCTGCAGTCCTTCACAACTTGACCTCTGGTTATTACCATTCCTTTAATATTTCATTATCATCTCAAGAAGAGCAAACATCCTCCCACAACCCCACAGTAAGATACGAGTGGAGCAAAGCAAGAAACATTTACAAAATTAATGTACATGTAAACAGGAATAACAGACATGGGCCACAGTCCATCATCAAACTGGATCATCTTTGGGAACAGGAGGGAGCTTCGTTTTTGGAACATGGCATCATCCCTTCTGGCCGGCATGTTTAGTTTTAGGGTGGGGAGATCTCCACCTCCCCCTTCCTTCTTCTGAATGTTAAATGATGCTTTAATGTCCTGAAAACTTTAAAAGGACTTCAAGAAATCTGGATAATCCCTTAATCTCCTGTGGTACTTACTGGTACCTTTAACTGTCTGAAGCACCTTTGTTACCAGAAACAGCTATGTAAATCCATTTGTCATTATTTAGGCATGTTGGAAGAGATTTATTGGAGAGAGGGAAAAAATGCATATTTATTCAGTGATGCAATGTAACATATTATCTCAGGAGGGGGTGGAACCTGGCCTGGTAATTGCTGGAAGATTTATGTGACTGGAAGTATACTTGTCTGGTGTTTCTGGCTAATGTATCCATGTGGAAGTTGTACGAGCACCTTTACGAGAAAGCGAGAAAAGTAACTCCAGAAGGCGTTTAATCTCGCAGGGGAGAGGCAGTAATGTTACATTAGCACGTTGCGCTGACAGGAATCCTCTCTTTCTTTCAGCCAAAGTATGTTTACTTTTCCATCGCTGGGAAGGTTTTGGTGATGCATCACGAGGAGACAGGAGGGCAGCTTGATAGTGTTAATACTATGACTGGACACTCATATCCCAGGCTTTATAATTTCAGATAATGTTACCTGATGTGTTTTTCAGAAGCGGCAGGCCTCATTATAATATAGGAGCGGTGAAGTGCTGCCTTTTCTAGCAGTTAACTATGTAGAGACAGAAAATAAGAACTTTAGCCTTTTCCTGTAAAATTGTTTGACATAAAATTCCTCTAATCCAGAATGATTTAGTACAGAGTTCCTGATAATCCAGGATGGAATAACAGTGCTGTGCAGATAACGTTGGACTCCCGATGCACCGGACTCTTAAGGCCCCGTTACACGCAGCGACATCGATAACAAGATATCGCTGGGGTCACGGAATTCGTGACGCACATCCGGCCTCGTTAGCGACGTCATTGCGTGTGATACCTATGAGCGACTGCTAATGATCAAAAATACTCACCAAATCGTTGATTGTTGACACGTCGTTCATTTTCATAATATTGTTGCTGGTGCTGGACACAGGTTGTTCGTCGTTCCTGAGGCAGCACACATCGCTACGTGTGATACCCCGGGAATGACGAACAACAGCGTTCCTGCGTCCTCTGGCAACGAGGTGGGCGTGTCGTTAATGCAGCTGATCTCCGCCCCTCCACTTCTATCGGCGGGCCGCTGTATGACGTCCCTGTGACGGCGCACGAACCTCCCCCTTAAAAAAGAGGTTGTTCGCCGCCCACAACAACGTCGCTAGGAAGGTAAGCACATGTGACGCGCACTACCGATATTGTTCTCCACACAATTTGCCTGTGACACAGAAACGATGGGGCGGGTGCTTTCGCGTGTAAAGCAGCCTTTATGTGATGAAGCGGCAAAACCCAACACAGTGCAGAGCAGCTCTGTTATTTGTTACAGAGATGTCCCTTTAAAATCCAGACCTTGATGGATACATTTTGACACCTTTAAATTAGAAACTAGATATAATTTTGGTATTGAGTAGGGAATCTTTCAAATCTCCATTAACTGGGTTATGCAGAGCCTCCAATTTCTGCATTGGGTGGTGAGAGATGATGCGGCACACCAAGCGGGACACTTGTTGTAAGATGTGCCGGATGATTGGCAGGTATTTGGCACACATCTTATTTACAGTGCTGGCCAAAAGTATTGGCACCCCTGCAATTCTGTCAGATAATACTCAGTTTCTTCTTGAAAATGATTGCAATCACAAATTCTTTGGTATTATTATCTTCATTTAGTTTGCTTGCAATGAAAAAACACAAAAGAGAATGAAACAAAAATCAAATCATTGATCATTTCACACAAAACTCCAAAAATGGGCCAGACAAAAGTATTGACACCCTTAGGGGGGCTTTGCACACTACGACATCGCAGGTGCAATGTCGGTGGGGACAAATCGAAAGTGACGCACATCCGGCGTCGCAGTCGATATCATAGTGTGCAAATCCTTTTTGATATGATTAACGAGCGCAAAAGCATCGTTACCGTATCATCGGTGTAGGGTCTGACATTTCCATAATGCCGATGCAGCAACAGGTACGATGTAGTTCCTCATTCCTGCGGCAACACACATCGCTGTGTGTGAAGCCGCAGGGGCGAGGAACATCTCCTACCTGCGTCCCGGCTGCAATGAGGAAGGACGGAGGTGGGCGGGATGTTTACGTCCCGCTCATCTCCGCCCCTCCGCTGCTTTTGGCCGCCTGCCGTGTGACGTCGCTGTGACGCCGCACGACCTGCCCCCTTAGGAAGGAGGCGGATCGCCGGCCAGAGCGACGTCGCAGGGCAGGTGAGTGCATGTGAAGCTGCCGTAGCGATAATGTTCGCTACGCCAGCAATCACAAGATATCGCTGCTGCGACGGGGGCGGGGACTATCGCGCTCGACATCGTAACATCGGCTTGCGATGTCGCAGCGTGCAAAGTACCCTTTAGCCTAATACTTGGTTGCACAACCTTTAGCCAAAATAACTGCGAACAACCGCTTCCGGTAACCATCAATGAGTTTCTTACAATGCTCTGCTGGAATTTTAGACCATTCTTCTTTGGCAAACTGCTCCAGGTCCCTGAGATGTGAAGGGGGCCTTCTCCAAACTGCCATTTTAAGATCTCTCCACAGGTGTTCTATGGGATTCAGGTCTGGACTCATTGCTGGCCACTTTAGTAGTCTCCAGTGCTTTCTATCAAACCATTTTCTAGTGCTTTTTGAAGTGTGTTTTGGGTCATTGTCCTGCTGGAAGACCCATGACCTCTGAGGGAGACCCAGCTTTCTCACACTGGGCCCTACATTATGCTGCAAAATTTGTTGGTAGTCTTCAGACGTCATAATGCCATGCACACGGTCAAGCAGTCCAGTGCCAGAGGCAGCAAAGCAACCCCAAAACATCAGGGAACCTCCGCCATGTTTGACTGTAGGGACCGTGTTCTTTTCTTTGAATGCCTCTTTTTTTCCTGTAAACTCTATGTTGATGGCTTTTCCCAAAAAGCTCTACTTTTGTCTCATCTGACCAGAGAACATTCTTCCAAAACGTTTTAGGCTTTCTCAGGTAAGTTTTGGCAAACTCCAGCCTGGCTTTTTTATGTCTCGGGGTAAGAAGTGTGGTCTTTAAGGGTATCCTACCATACAGTCACCTTTCATTCAGACGCCGACGCATAGTACGGGTTGACACTGTTGTACCCTCGGACTGCAGGGCAGCTTGAACTTGTTTGGATGTTAGTCGAGGTTCTTTATCCACCATCCGCACAATCTTGCGTTGAAATCTCTCGTCAATTTTTCTTTTCCTTCCACATCTAGGGAGGTTAGCCACAGTGCCATGGGCTTTACACTTCTTGATGACACTGCGCACCGTAGACACAGCAACTTTCAGGTCTTTGGAGATGGACTTGTAGCCTTGAGATTGCTCATTCTTCCTCACAATTTGGATTCTCAAGTCCTCAGACAGTTCTTTGGTCTTCTTTCTTTTCTCCATGCTCAATGTGGTACACACAAGGACACAGGACAGAGGTTGAGTCAACTTTAATCCATGTCACCTGCTGCAAGTGTGATTTAGATATTGTCAACACCTGTTAGGTGCCACAGGTAAGATACAGGTGATGTTAATTACACAAATTAGAGAAGCATCACATGACTTTTCAAACAGTGCCAATACTTTTGTCCACCCCCTTTTTTATGTTTGGTGTGGAATTATATCTAATTTGGCTTTATGACAATTTTTTTTTTTCATTGAAAACAAATTAAATGAAGATAATACCACCAAAGAATTTGTGATTGCAATCATTTTCAGGAAGAAACTGAGTATTATCTGACACAATTGCAGGGGTGCCAATACCTTTGGCCAGCAATGTATATGTGAGGGTTCCCATACATATAAGACAAATATGGACTGTCTAACAGCTGAACCCCCATTTCAGACTACATCAACTGTGTTGGATTTTTTTCAGCCGATATAACATATGTAGTCTTTAATGATAGCAAACGTTTGTCTGTCGGTCATTGTTTGCAGTGAACAATCGTTTGTTTTGCTAAGTCAACTGACGATTGGTTGTTAAGGTGGAAATTAGCTGTTTTGGGCAAGTTGGATTGGCCCAAAAAAAATCCAACTCAGCCACTGTAGTCTGAGACAAGTGTTTATATCCACCAGTGAATTTTCGCTGGTCGAAACAAAAGCAGCAGAGTACATGAGGCGTATAGGTCAGTCATTCCTTCACCCCCCTTTCTGAGAAGGCATTGTTTATTACTAACAGTTATTCGCAGCAAACTTGTGTAAAACAAAAAATATATAAATGCATCAGTGTGATTAGTGTGATGGTTTCAAATAATTTGACTCCTTGGATAGGAGTGAAATATTATACCACAGAAAATCTCGGCAAAACAGTCTTTACTATTTCCATCAGGTATTCCCACCTGGGCACTGTTGTTATCATGCAGACATGCAATGTTTTGTGACTTTGCCCCCTTTTTTAAGCCTTAAAAGGGAGGTCAGAATCCCCTGAAAAGTTGATACCACCTTTCAGCAGCATTTCTCTAGGATTGTGGACAGTCTTTCTATAGCACGCTAAAAGAACTTTTGATATATAGACTTGCACAATTTGGTAAAAAAAAAGTGGGTACTATTCTTTGATGCTAAATTTTTCTTTGTCAAAAATTCACAGCTATTGTGTGAGAATATTTACATTGGGCGCACAGTTATACCGCAGTACGTGTTTTTTGGTCTTGCCAGATACCTGATGTGGTACAAGTGAGTTTGAATTTTTGCTATTTTGGAGATACTGATTTTTACACAGTATGATGATTGGTGTAAAGATTCATTCATACTCATATTGGTTCTGAACTTTTGGAGGTCATTCATGTATGATGGATTAGTTGCTTTTATATATAGAAAATACATATGTTGATATATCTTCCGGGGAGGGACAGTTCCTTCTATTGAAATTAATACAACAGCACCACCCACTGGGAACATGGTTACAAGCAGTTTCAGTCAAATGTCCATATCAAGGTTGTCATAGATGTCAAAATTCCTGTGTGGTTTAAGCATCTAGAAAATAAGATATAAAGAAATGATAATAGATATCTGTGTTGTATCCACACTAAATTAAATAAAAAGCGTATTTCTCTGAATCATTCTGGAAATCAGAATTTTCCTCTGGCAGATGAAAATGGCCCAAGAGGTAAAGGTCACACATTCATTTCCAAAGCAGCAACCAACTTTTGTCACAAACACATTATTGGATTGCAAAGACCCCTTATACTGTTCATGCACAGGGGCCCAGTTCTGCCTATGTCCGCCGTTGGTCCAGAATATCAGAGTATCTGTTTCCATCCATCACTTGTCAGAATTAGTGATGGGTGGAGCCGTAGATATACAGGATTGGTGGATCCAACCGGGTTTAAAAATAAAAACCCGGTTCGGGCCCGGAATCAATCCTTGATATATAGCCAGATGCTGGCCCCCATATTAGTCTATGGGGACCTGAATCAAGCACTTTAAAATGGTGGCAGAAAGGTCTATATGGATTAGAGCAGGTGCGTTATACTTACCAGTCTCCCGCACAGCTGTAACTCTATTTCTGAGGCCGCTCATTAATGTCATGCATATGGACTGCTTCCCGCTCCCACCAGCAGTCCCAGCGTCTGTGATTGTTGCAGTCAGACTGCTCCCCCATCCTGTGTGACAGCTTGTCTGACTGCAACCTAATCACAAATGCTGTGTGTGTCCCTATCGTGGTGTAAAAATAAATAAAAAAATTATCTTGGGGTCCCATCTTATTATAATATCATACACAGATAAAGCATACGGCTACAGGCTGCAGTCCCCAGCTGTGTGCTTATCTTGGCTGTGTATCAAAATAAGAGGGGACCCCAATTCTTTTTTTTTTTTTTTAACTATTTCAATAAATAATGTTAAAAAACAGCATGCCGTCCCCCCACAATTTTGATAATCAAGCACGATAAAGCTGACAACTGGGGGCAGGCATTGGCCCCCCCAGCCTAAAAATAGCAGCCTGTAGCTGCCCAGGATTGTCGCATCCATTACATGTGACAATCCTGGAATTTTACCCAGCTCATCCCGATTGCCCTGGTAACCTGGCAATCGGGCTAATAAGAGGTTACTGACAGCTCACAACTGCCACTAAACCCTAGAATAGTAATGGGAGGCCTCAATGAGTCCCCTATTATTAATCTGTAAGTGAAAATAAATAAACACAAAACACTGAAAAAATCTTTTTTGAAATAAAATACAAAACCCCACCTTCTTTCACCCCTATATTAACCTCAAATACCCAGTTCCAACATAATCGTCACAAGGTCCCACGATGATTCCAGCTCTTCTAAATACTGAAGTTACAGCGCGTGGGCACAGAACATGTCCGCATGCTGTGGCTTCAGGCAGAGAATGTCTGAGCCATAGCAATGCGCTTTGACGTCACTTAGTTTATTTGCGGTCACAGCTGAAGGTTCCTACAGTACCCCATATTTGACCCTAGGTAACCTGACCTCAGGTAACCTCATTAAACTCAGTTACCTCATCTCAGGTGACGTCACTGAGTTCACATTCCTGTATCTTCTGGCAGAAAACCACTTTTTTTGCCAAGAGATGCTCATTTGGTGCTGAAATTTCTACAGCATATTCTTGCATCTAATCTGTATCTTCTGGCAGAAAAAACCCACATGAAAATACTATGCGATTTTGATGTGATAGTGATGCCTTTTTTGTCAGGAGATGCAGATTTGGTGCAGGAATATGGTGTATAAATTTCAGCACCAAATCTGCATCTCTTGACAAAAAAATGCACAAAAACTTTTTTTACACCGTTACAGTGCGGTTTTCTGCCAGAAGATGCTATTTGTTGCTGAAATATCTGCACCAGATTTCTGCACCAAATTTGTATCTCCTGGCAGAAAACTACACCGAAACAGCGTGAAAACCATTTTTGTGTTTTTTTGCCAAGAGCTGCAGATTTGGTGCTGAAACTTATACACCATATTCCTGCACCAAATTCGTGGTGTTTTGATACAATGTTTTGCCAGAAGATGCAGATTTGGTACAGGAATATGGTATATAAATTTCAGCACCAAATCTTCATCTCTTGGCAAAAAACGCAGTTTTCTACTAGGAGATGCAGGTCTGTGAACGCAGTGACCTTAACTGAGGTGAGGTCACTGAGTTTAATGAGGTCAGTTTACTTGCGGTCAAAGCTGGGGTACAGTGGGAACCTCCAGCTGTGACAGCAAATAAACTGAGTGACATCACTGCTTATTGCTGTGGCTCAGTCATTCTCTGCCTGAAGCCCACATATATGTTCTGTGCCCGCGTGCTGTCACTTCAGTATGTACCAGAGCTGAAATCATCGTGGGACCTCATGTAGATTACGTCGGAACTGGGTGGTTTGTGTTAAAAAAAGGGGTGAAAGAGGGTGGTTGTTTTGTAAACAATCTTAAATTGACAAGTCTTGGTGGCTGGAGGCTGCTATTTGTAAGCTGGGGGGGTCAATAAGCATGGGTCTTCCAGCCTGAGAATACTAATAATTTGCTGACTTCTCATAGACTTTGCTGGGGAAGCAGAACGCATGCATTTTGACAATGACACGCTGCAGTTTTAAATGCAGCCAAAACGCAGGAGAAAAGCACACGTGCACACAGCCTAACCCATGCACTTTCTACCCCATATAGTAGTAGCCTCTCTGCCTTCAAATAGTAATAATGCCCCTTTTGTGTCTCCACATAGTATTAATGTTTTTATTGCACCTTCACATAGAAATATTGACCCTGCTGTGCCTACATGAAGTAATTTTGTCCCCCTAGCTATTTTTGCTTTATGTAGATGGAGATTTCCAAAGTGGACTAGTTTCACTTTTAAAAATAGACCTTTTTAAGACCTTTTAATTAGTTCTTAAATAACTTTATAGTTTTGGCTTCGATCTAGGCCTTGTAATGACTTCTACGATGTCCTCCCTGGGATAGACTTCTACTTCTGCTGGTCGCGGCTTTGACCTCCGCCTTAATAACTATCTAAATACAGTTTTCAACCTCATCCTAGAATCCTGGTGCAGCTGTCCTCAATAAGAACACTTCCTGAAGTAAAGCATTCCTGTTTCTCTGAATACCAAAAACTCGCATCCCACATTCTGAGGTCAATGATTAAACAGCTACCGAGATGCATCAAAATATAGTAATAGTATGTGAAATGGTAAAGGCTGCATGCAGTTAGGTCTACCACACATCCTCTAGTCAGGAATGCACTCTCTATTGATTTATCAACATCTTCTAGTCTTTGTCTCTTAGTTTATTTTCTTATTTATATTCTGTTTTTATTGATAACATATTGCACAGTGCTTTATGATGACCAGAAACCTAAGTACCTGAAGGAAACCCATGCAAACATGGGGAGAACATACAAAGTCCATGCAGATCATGTCCTTGTCCACCCACCATGCGGTGCTATTCTGTCCGTCTCCGGAGATTGATCATGGAGGCTCCAGTGCCTCTGACTGTAGAGGCAGCAGAGTCTGACAGGTCTAGGAGTCCTAAGTGTGCAACACACTGTGCCTTAAAACGATTATATACTACTACATGGCTCCAGAAGACAACATGTGTAATCCTGCGACACTGGCGAGTATTGGAAGACAAAGATAAACTAAAGGCCCCTATAAACACAAGATTAAAGGGTTGTCCGGCACTATAACATTGATGACCTATCCTTAGGATCGGTGGGGTTGTGACACTCAGCACCCCCCCTGTCGGTCGAAACGACTCCATTGTGGAGCTGCACAGCTCTATCAGCGAAATAGAGACCACGGCTGGGTACTGCACATCCACCCCCCTATTGATTAGAATAGGGGGCGGATATGCAGTACTGCACTGTGGCCACTATACAGTTGGTAGGGCTGTGCAGTGCAGCTCCGCAACTGAGTAGTTCCAGCTGGTGGCATCAGGAACAGTTGATCGGCTGGGGTGTCAGGTGTTGTACCCCCCAAATCAGACATTGAAGACCTATTCTAGAAATAGGTCACCAATATTAAAGTCCCAGACAACCCCTTTAAACAAGCCAGTTTTGTTTGGACTAATATTTTCGGGGGAGAAGAGGATAGGTCATTTAAAATTCAAGTACCCAATTTCGGTTTCAGGGGAGATAATCTGTTAAGGAAGGTTTCTGCAAAGCCGAGGGCATTCACATGTGTTCAGGAATAGGGAAACATAGCTGTTGGCTGAACATTTCAGGTCAATTGCCTGTTTAACACTTTGGATGCCAGAACAATTAATGTGAGAATTGGTAATAATTTAATGTTTTAATCCAAGATGATCCAAGAAAGAAAATGAAGCGGCAACTCGACCTAGTAGTTGGCAAACTTTTAATCTGTATTTACAGCAGACAACATAAACAGGGAGTGGAAGGTGGGGTGTGGGTCTGTCTGCCGTCCCCGCACCCCCTTCCACCCCCCTTCCACTCCCCGTTTATGTTGTCTGCTGTAAATACAGATTAAAAGTTTGCCAACTACCAGGTCGAGTTGCCGCTTCATTCACCTTCTTGGATCACCTTGGATTTTGACGTGCTTTCAGCAGAGCACCACCTGGAATGGCTGCATACATGAGTTTTGGAACAGCTGATCAACTGATTCCGTGAGTACGGCATAGCCAAACAGCATAGTGCAGCAGTGCCCAACATTTTCTTTTTGTCATTTCATGTTTTAAGTCCCTGTTCTAGAATGACAACATGACAAAAGGGGGAATATTTCCCAAGCAAAATGCTCCAAAAATATGCCCAAACAACATTTATATTTGCAAACTCAATGGTAATTTGCAGATATATGGCATTTTAAAGATACTCAGGTGTCTAACTAGAAGAGTAGCTACAGGGAGAAAATGAAGGTATGTCCTTACTACAGCTAATCGCAACCAGTCATCAGGGTAGTGCAGGGAGCTGTAAGGGGGTGTTCACATTGTGTTTTAGCCTACGATCAGCGGCTCTGTCGGAGATTACGTCTGAAGCTATGGAAAATAGAATTCAGACATTTCAGCAGACAGTGAGATTGAGTTTATTAAAACAGCCAAATTATGCTTTGTAGACATCATTTTCAGCAGTATCTGCCTATTTGAGGAGGGCATCAAGAAGTGGTCAACTGCATCTTGGTGCCCACCTCAAATTGGCGAATACTGTCAAAACTGATGTATGCATCATTATAATCAATAGCCCTGTCAGGGCAAATGTCTGAACATTGTTTTCCAGGGCTTCAGATGTAAAGCCTTGATGGAGCCACTGACCGTAGGTTAAAAAGTAATGTGAACCCTCCATACTAGTAAGGAAATTCGGGAGTGATTACAACACACTCCCTGCACCTCCAGATGAGTGGAAGAAAAGGATTGCAGGAAGAATAAACCTTAAGGCCCAGTCACACACAACGACTTACCAGCGATCCCGAAAACGATGCGACCTGATAGGGATCGCTGGTAAGTCGCTGGGAGGTCGCTGGTGAGATGTCACACAGTCAGACCTTACCAGCACTGCAGGAACAATACAGGTCGCAGTAGCGACCTGTATAACGATCTCAGCAGTCACTGTGACCCTGTCACACAGTGTCAAACACAGCGATGTGTCCTGCCCAACAGGACATCGCCTTTGAAGAAAATGGGCTGGACCATTCTGCAACGACCGGCGACCTCACAGCAGGGGCCTGATCGCTGGTAGGTGTCACACATAACAAGATCGCTAACTGGACCGCTACTGCGTCACAGAAACCGTGACTCCGCTGCGATCTCGTTATGTGTGACGGTACCTTTAATTCCGTTCCTGTAGTTTCTTTATCAGAGAAACACCTGAACATATCTGTAGGTAAATAAGTTGTTGTCTTGTGATCTGTCAGCTAAAAAAAACCCATCATTTTAAAAAACCACTTACTATGCCGCAATAGAAGGCTTAGGTTGTGTCTGCACTTTGCGTCGTCGTAGTTGCAGTTCTAAACGCATCCTCTGGCAGAAATTACTTTTGCCAAAGTTGCTTTTGACCACAAAATCGCGGTAAATACGCGTGCGTTTTTACCGCGTTTTAAGCACTTTTTACCTGCGTTGCAATTGCTTAAAGTCAGATGCGTTTTGATTACAAAGACACTACTAAATAAAGTTTGGACATACAAACACTATGAAAAAAGGGGGGAAAAAAATGAAAAAAATAAAATTATTTAAATCATAACGAAAATAGTTATATTTAATATAATTATAGCGGTTTTATACTATTTATCGCTATAATTCCAATAAATTAATATTTTTCATTAATCTAATTGTCAGACTATGTGTGTGTGTAAAGGGACATATCATTCCATTATTTTGATGTCAGAAACTCATGCGTTTATATAGTCCAAAACACATGTTTTCTGCAGTCAAAAAGCAGGTAAAATGCTGGAATTTTGATGTTACTTGCTATTTACAACTTCTCATTGACTTCAATGTTAGCAAAACGCAGCCCAAATGGCAAAAACAATTGACATGCTTCTTTGAACGCAGAGTTTTTGCTCAAAATTATGCAAATTAAATGCAGCGTTTTGAACTGCAAAGTGCGCACAAGAAATCCACTTTTCCCATAGACTTTGCAGGAAAATCAAAACACATGCATTTTGCCATGAAAACGCTGCAGTTCCAAACGCTGCAAAAAAGCAGGTAAAAATGCAAAGTGCGGACACAGCCTTAGGTGTACTTTGCACGTTGCGACATCGTTACTGCGATATCGCCGGGGTCAAATCGAAAATGATGCACATCCGGCGTCTGTCACAACGTCACAACGTGTAAAGCCTAGATGGACCGATAAACGATCACAAAAGCGTCGTAAATCAGTGATCTGTGTAGTGTCGGGCATTTCCATAATTTCGCTGCAGTGACAAGTACGATTTTGTTCCTCGTTCCTGCGGCAGCACACATCGCTGTGTATGAAGCCGCAGGAGCGAGGAACATCTTCTTACCTGCGTCCCGCCTGCAATGAGGAAGGAAGGAGGTGGGCGGGATGTTTATGTCCCGCTCATCTCCGCCCCTCCGCTTCTATTGGCTGCCTGCCATGTGACGTCGCTGTGACGCCGCACGACCCGCCCCCTTAGGAAGAGCCAGAGCAACGTCGCAGGGCAGGTAAGTGCGTGTGAAGCTGCCGTAGCGATAATGTTCGCTACGGCAGCTATCACAAGATATCGCATCTGCGATGGGGGCGGGGACTATCGCACTCGGCATCGCTACAATTGGCTAGCGATGTCGCAGTGTGCAAAGTACCCCTTAGTGTACAGACATTGGTTTCATCCTAGGTCCAAAGGACTGTTTCAGTTTTTTTCGACTGCTGCTGGGCAAAAAAATGTGTCCTACACTAACTCGAGTGCGCATATTCCAAATTTGAAGTCACAATTGTAAATCATCTGGAAATTTTGTTATGCATAAGTTTGCACAAATGAATTAAGCACATGGAAAGCATTGAATCATTTTGTACAGAATGAGTACTATTCCAACAATTACCTAATCTCCATCAAAGTTTTTGTAGTAAACAGTATATAAAATGTAATGGAATAACAAATAGGCACAATAAACACATATGCTTTGCGTACCCTAACTGTGGGCCAAGCAGCAGTACTACCACATGCAGGTCGGCACAAATTTTCCATTTATGTTTTGAATATTTGATCATTTTGAAAACTAACTATAGAAGGCAGCATGAGTCTCCCAAGTGCATGAGCCAATGGAATAGATGCTTTTTCATTACCATTGTGCAACAAGACAGCTTTCAAACTTGTTTTGCTAGAATCTGTGAATCACCTCCATTCATCAGGAATATGTGTACCATCTAACGCCACCATAAGACCATATGCATCAGTACAGAAACAGATGCTGCTTTCCATTGCATAGTATGCAGCTAACTTGGCTTGTTGATGACAAAAGTGTGACGTTGTAGCAAATTCCATTTCCAAAGCCTAGATGCTAGCAGTTCTGACTTTTCTTTAGATAAAATAACAGATCATCTAAATCTGATTGGCCCAGCAAGTGTGGCTGACCCTTCAGTTGTTCTTCATTGGGAAACACATTCTGCCAATCAATATTTTCTTCAGCGGGATCAGAACCATCAGGTTCAATTGCCATTTCTGCTGTGGGAGGGGCAGGCACTGGATTTTCTACATTGTGTGGTACTGGTTTACGAGCAGACTCACAGTCAAGATACACAATTTGTGACTTACTTATCCTTGAATATCCGGCAATTTCAGTCATGCAAAAATAGGTCTGAGTGATGATTTTTTTACTCATACCAAACCATTGTCAGTGCAAAAGCCATTCCTTTCCTTTTAACCATTCAACCACTTCATTAGCCCAGAGTAACATAGTGAAACAAATATGAGGTGCCCAGCTTTTCTCTTGATCGCCAATTTGACAGTCTAAAGGGCACGTTACACGCTACGATATATGTAACGATATGTCGTCGGGGTCACGTCGTTAGTGACGCACATCCGGCATCGTTTGACATATAGTAGCGTGTGACAGCTACGAGCTTCTTTGATCGAGCAAAAATACTCACCTTATCGTTGCTCGTTGACACGTCGCTCATTTTCTAAAAATCGAACGTCTTTCTACGCGCCGGTTGTTCATTGTTCCCGAGGCAGCACACGTCGCTCCATGTGACACCCCGGGAACGATGAACACAGCTTACCTGCGTCCCGCCGGCAATACGGAAGGAAGGAGGTGGGCGGGATGTTTACGTCCCACTCATCTCCGCCCCTCCGCTACTATTGGCCGGCCGCTGTGTGACGTCACTGTGACGCCGAACGTCCCTCTCCCTTCAGGAAGAGGATTTTCGCCGCCCACAGTGAGGTCGTTTGGAAGGTAAGTACTTGTGACGGGGTGACCGACTTTGTGTGACACGGGCAACAAATTGCCTGTAACGCACAATAGATGGGGGCGGGTGCGATCGCAAATGCGATCGCACGACATATTGATACGTGTAAAGCAGGATTTAGTAATACTTGTAAGCAAAAAGCACTCGCTTTGTCAGATTGTTGTGCTGACCATAAGTAGTGTATTTGCCACATTTGTAGCAGAAATAATCCGGATTGTTAACATGTTTGCATCTCTCCATCTTAAGTTTCAAAACTTATAGCACCATAACAGATCACTTTATTGAACTCGGTCCAGCTTGCCTTATATACTTACTGCTGACATCAGCCGATAGATCCGTCTGAGCGAGACCAGACAGGTCCGGACATGTGCGCTGGAATATTTCCAATATATAATGCATTCATATTATAAGTGAATTGGCTTTGCATGTATACCTTAATATCTAGAATAGTTATATATAAAATCTAGATAGATATGTCAGGCAAATTCGAGTTTATATCTGGGATTAGTACGTTCAGTTTCGTATAAATCACGTTTTTCTCTTAGTAGCAAACTCAATGCAGCATTCTATCGGCACCTTGAAATAAAATGATTCAATTGCCGGGACTGGAGGCTGCAACCCTGGAGTTCGAGATTGGGTATCATTTCACATCTGAACAAGTACTCCAGGTTGACACCATGCAGAATTTATTCTACAAGCCCATTTAAAAAAAGAAATCACACCTCTTTAGAATAAAATCCCTTAATGTCCACCATGAAAAAGATTTTGAAAGCAAATACACCAGTCTCATCATGTCTAAGATGTCTTAAATAATGTATACACTTTGTGTTGTGAAATCTGGTGGTAAATTCATTTTGAGGTGGATGTGATACTAGCAAGTGATATGAAAGTCAACTTTACTCGATGGTGCCTGGCGGCTCACTGGCCCAATAATAGTCTGTAGGGAAAGGTCTCCCAGTACTTGTTATCATTCAGATAGTGTGGCTGTGAAATATATGACTATATGTAAAGTAATACAATCACGCATGTATAGATTAATCACAAAGAAAGCAGAAGTCACATTATGCAGAGGGTTTTTTTTTCTAGTAGATCTTGGCTTCTGGATATTTCCATAACCATAGTTTTATTGCATGTGGAATGTATTGTATATGTGAAATATATATACAGCAACACATACATAAAACCATACTCCCTTGCATTTATATATATATATATATATATATATATATATATATATATATATATATATATATATCTATCTATATCTGTCTGTAACAGCAGTTCTTGGCCTGTCTATTGTAGACACCAAAATAAGCAGCTGAGCAAGTGTGTAATATCAGGTACAGAAATGTTTTCCTGTATTTATCTTATTTGTTTAAATTAAAAATATGCAATATTTTTATTTTAATGTTTATGTTGGTCCCTTTCTTGTTTAATTCTAACCTATGATGGAGCCAGGTCAGTGTGGGTTCAGATGCTGGGATCCTCTCCAATACCTAAAACAAAGGACCATGGCTCAGCCTACATCTTGGCCATTTACCTCCATATCTCGACTATGACCTCAATGAACACCCAAGAAAACCCAACACTTTTTACGTAGGATCAAACACAGAAATAGCTCCCAAAACCCCTGGAAAATATGATTCTGCCTAGAGAAGCTGCGGCCAGACAGCCAATGTTTAGGTTCTGCTCTACGATGCCCTATGCCTTTAGTGGGTTTATGAAAAATGGTGGTTCTGGTGGATCACTGCTTGTATATATTTATATACTGTAATGATTGCCAAGGTTAACAACCAAATATCCTTTTGATGTCAGTTTTATTTAGGGTCCCCAGGCCCTTTGCTGTTCAGTGGACAAACACCAACCTGCAGCCCAGAGGGGGACAACTTGGATTTGGTCTCAGGATGATGCATCATCCTTTCAGTAAATGAGAACATTAGGTCACCTAGCTTAATTACTGAACCGAGATGAAGCTGCAGGCAAACATGTAGTATCAAGGAGGAAAAATTAATTTTGCCTGCTTTTCCAGGCCTGCACTTTGCTGTGTGTGCCTCACCGACTGATGTCATAAAAGGAATTGGTTAAGTAAAGCATTAAAGTAAACACAGATTTTCAGCGGTAGAACTTTGTGGGAACACTCACCAGACCACAGTAGCTTAAAGCTTTCCTTCGTTTTACATTACATTTAATATATTTTTACTGGAAGCTGTATAATGATCGCTGATTTCATAAAGTTAAATTAAAACTTTCCAGTAGGAGGTACATCTGTTCCTTTCAAACAGTTTACTTTTTCTCTATTTTATCATCACTTAACTACCACTAAGCTCTGCACCATGCAATGGGATATGTCATGTAAATACACACAGATCACACACATACTGCACTCACTAGGAAGGGGGACTTTATGTATTTAGGATTCTGGCCACAGAACCATATGGTACAGGAAGTCCTCTTCCATTACATGTCACTATATAGCAGCACATTTATAGATTTCTCAGAGTCTTGGCAGCGCAGTTGTAATGCATGGGTCATCATATGTTATGGAGCTTCATGATCATGAGAAACAGAGACTTACAATTTGTAAAGACATAATAATACATAATCATAATTAGAATCTCCTAAGCAGATCCATGGTCTTATAGAGGGATGAAGCCAACGTCGACTTATGGAGCCAGTCTACTCAATCTCCAGTGGGTTATATGGATCTGACATGACTATGTTGAAATCCAGGATGCCCAATCTTACTTTGTGATACCCTTTTATTTTGTCTTTTTTTTTTTTTTTTACTGATGGTACAATTTTAGCAAGGTTTGGACCTTTAAATGTTCTCAACTTACACTACAGTTCAAAAGTTTAAGGTCACTTAGATATTTCCATATTTTTGATAGGAAAGCACTTTTTTTTTTTTTTTTTCAATGAAGCTAACATTAAATTAAACAGAAATACACTCTGTACATTGTTAATGTGATAAATGACTATTCTAGTTTTAAACATCTGGTTTTCAATGCAATATCTAGATAGGTGTATAGAGGCCCATTTTCAACAACCACTACTCCAGTGTTCTAATGGTACATTGTGTTTGCTGTGTTAGAAGGCATTGATGATGGATGTTTAGAAATCCCTTGAAAACCCTTGTACAAGTATGTTAGCACAGCTGAAAACAGTTTTGCTGATTATAAAAGCTATACAACTGACCTTCCTTTGAGCAAATTGAGAATCTGGAGCATTACATTTGTTGGTTCCATTAAGCTCTCAAAATGGCCCGAAACAGAGAACTTTCATGTGAAACTCAACAGTCTATTCTTGTTTTAGAAATGAAGGATATTCCATGCAAGAAATTGCCAAGAAACTGAAGATTCCTACAACGGTGTGTACTACTCCCTTCAGAGGAGAGCACAAACAGGCTCTAACCAGAGTAGAAAGAGAAGTGGGAGGCCGCGCTACACAACTGAGCAACAAGACAAGTACATTAGAGTCTCTAGTATGAGAAATCCACGCCTCACAGGTCCTCAACTGGCAGCTTCTTTAAATAGTTCCCGCAAAACGCCAGTGTCAACATCTACAGTGAAGAGGCGACTCCGGGATGCCGGCCTTCAGGGCAGAGTGGCAAAGAAAAAACCATATCTGAGATTGGCTAATAAAAGGAAAAGATTAATATGGGCAAAAGAACACGGACATTGGACAGAGGAAGATTGGAAAAAAGTGTTATGGACAGAAGAATCGAAGTTTGAGGTGTTTGGATCACACAGAAGAACGTTTGTGAGATGCAGAATTACTGAAAAGATGCTGGAAGAGTGTCTGACTCCATCTGTCAAGCATGGTGGAGGCAATGTGATGGTCTGGGGTTGCTTTGGTGCTGGTAAAGTGGGAGATTTGTACAATGTAAAAGGGATTTTGAATAAGGAAGGCTATCACTCCATTGTGCAACGCCATGCCATACCCTGTGGACAGCGCTTGATTGGAGCCAATTTAATCCTACAACAGGACAATGACCCAAAGCACACCTCCAAATTATGCATGAACTATTTAGGGAAGAAGCACGCAGCTGGTTTCTACCTGTACTGGAGTGGCCCAGTCACCAGATGTCAACCCTATTGAGCTGTTGTGGGAGCAGCTTGACCGTATGGTACCAAAAAGTGCCCATCAGGCCAATGCAACTTGTGGGAGGGGGGGAAGCATAGGGCGAAATATCTCCAGATTACCTCCGCAAACTACCAACTAGTATGCCAAAGTTCTGCAAAGCTGGAATTGCTGCAAAGGAGTATTCTGTGCCGAAAGCAAAGTGTGAAGGAGAAAATTATTATTTCAAGTAAAAATCATTATTTCTCGCCTCGTCACTGTCTGCACTATATTTTCTATTCATTATGCAACTCATTTGATAAATAAAAGTATGATTTTTCATGGAAAAAGACAAAATTGTCTGGGTGACCCCAAACGTTTGAACTGTACTGTATATTAGCACATATGGATAGATTTAATGTGCAACACGTGATCCACCTGCACCAAATGGTGTAATCATGTCAGGACTAGTGTTGAGCGGATCCGGATTGGCAAAATCCGGATCCGCACGGTTTGAGTACCCGATCAGAGTCCGACCCGGACGCGGGATTCTGGGTGCACGATCCGGATCCGTTTGTCTTTTCTCTCTCTCTCTCCCCCCCTCCCACTCCCACTCCCCATTGACATATATAGGGCCGAACTCCGGATCGGATCCGGACTTCTTTCTCAACCCGCCGGGTAGCCGCCGGACCCGGATTTTTCACTATCCGCTCAACTCTAGTCAGGACCCGCGCCCAGCAGAGTATGAGCATAAATGACCACAAAATAGAATTAGGATAAGTATTAGGCCATTAGGTTTAATTTATATTCTGGGAACTGTTTTCTGTACACATATTAAATGTATCTATAGGACTCTTAATATGTCTTCTTGGGTCACATTAGACCTGCCTACATCAGAGTACAGTTTATCTTTTTCAACTACTTAGGACATTGATGTGGACTCTACTTACATATACTGAGGGTAGGTATTTAGGTTTTGTCTTTATTTTCTTAAATACAATCAGGCCCTATAGATGATCGATGTGACTGTACGGCAGGGTCATGAGCGTATATCTCCGATAGAAGCTATGAACCCTATATGCACAAAGCCTTAAAAATGTTTAATGAATTCCCATTAAATTTCCTCACTCAAGTAGTTACTGGACTCATAGAATGTTCCTTTTTTAATAATGTCAGTGATACATATTACATTCTACAGCTCATTAATTTTATTTTAGGTCTTGTTAAAATTCAAAGCATGGTAAATATTGTGAACACTTAATAAGCCTCTGTTACTGCATTTCCGCGGCTCTGCCCATATAGACGTCACAGCCGTTGAGCTCACTAATTGGCTGCGGCGCTGTTGACATGACGTCAGTGCTGGACCTGGGCAGGGAACACAATACTCAGCTATGTATGTTTTGGCTGTTACTTTTATAACTATCTCTTTTAGCCGACGTTTTGAGAAAGGAGACAACCCCTTTAATAAATTACTAAATTTAAAAAAACTATTAGATCTATACTCCACTCTGTGTGCACACTCAGGCTGGAGGTGTGCACTCCTGTCTGCTGAGCAGTACTTCGCAGCAGTTTTTTTTGAGTCATCAGTGGGGGAGGGGGTGTCACAGTACTAGAACTCCAACAATCTGCCTGCAATTGTTTCAAAAAGTTTAGTTACTATAAAAATTGGAAACATCTCGGTTAAATGTTGGAATTCTATCATTATATTGATGACTAGTGACAAAAAAATATCACCATTTTTCACCATTAGCCATTGCCAGGAATAATTATTTTTCACCATTACCCATCTTATACCTTAAGCATAAACCAAATAGAGTCTACAGAAACACTATATGATGGCAAACTGTGCATCTATGTTTCTGCTTTAAGCGCCCCATGTGCCTCCATACAGGCTCGATACAACACTTCTGGAGAAAATACCTTCCTGAGTTAGCATCTGGTGGAGCTTGGAACAAATCTCCATGAGATGAAAAATATACTGTATAGAGGTACAAGTGGCCATGAAGACTTCCAAGGGTGCCGAATCACAGTTGTGCATATCCGTAATGTATTGTGTGTGAGCCCTAACTGTCCCCTATAAATCTCTTGGGTTGATTATCCTCAGCCATGTTTGCAAGGTCACTGAATATAAGAGCTGTAGATATAAACAGCTACGAACAGGAAACTTGATATATTTCACGTTAGATGTTGATTACTTTTTTTTGCTGCGTTTTATTCCTTTTCCGTTATGAGTAATCTCAGGAGTTATCAGTACGGCTTGTTCTATTCTCAATCAATATCTTAAAGCAAAGATCTTTTTCATGCAATGATAGTGGTCGCTCCACTGACTGACAAAACCCTAAAGTCAATCTCTTTGTATTTTTTTTTGTCTTATGAACTTTGAATTGAACTTTTGCACCGGATCTGATCTCAATGAAATGTCATATCTCAGACTGATGCTTATCTTTTAAACGTTTCCTTTGTGTCTTTGATTCTTTAGGACTAGCCCTCCTGTTTTATTGTGAGTGGTTCGAGGCTTTGATCTTGCATTGAGCCGGGCAAGTCACAAAACCTTTCCTGTAGTGTGACAAACACAAGGACATGAGTATCCCGTGCTATCTAAACAGACAAGAGGTTACTTCTTCTGTGCTTAAAAGTAAAGGCAAATAGTGTAACCTCAGAATCGATTGTCTCTCATTACATTATGGGAATCGGAAAATTCTCACAGGTATTCCAACAATGAAACCCCACCTGTGACCTTGATACACATTTTTTTTTTTAGTTTTGTGCAAAATGAAATTGTTTTTTTTCTAGGTAGTCTTGTGTTGTAAAGATCCTGATAGGTATGGCATAGTAATATATGACAACAGTGGGATCTTATAATAGGTGCATCTATTTTCCATATATTCATTCCAACTGATTTAGCACTGGAAAAAAAATTAATGGAAAGACTAAAATATGATCACATAACTCTGCAGTAGGGAAAAGTCCAATTTTATATATATAAAGTCACACTTTTCTAAAGGTTGTGTGTGAAAGAAGAACAGGTATTCTTAAAGGGAACCTCTAAACTGCCCAGATGACTAGTCCAGAAGGCTGGTCCTTAGTGGTTTCTCTCCGCCTGCTGCCAATAATTGACAGTTTTCTTGCAGGGAGAGACCCATCACTTAAGAGGAGCAGGTGGGGAGAAGCTTTGACTAGTCTCTAGTGATGGGCAATCCCCCCGATGGTCGGGATCGGGGAGACTCGCCCAATCATTTTGTAAAGATCGAGATTGGGCTCAAGATAACACGATCTTGCCTCCGATCACCGATCTTGGACTTTGCAGTTATGGGATGGGGCAGGGGGGGCTGTAAAATAAAGAATACAGTTAATAATAAACATTGTCATTATACTTACAGGTCCTGCGACGCGTACTGCAGACTCTGTCTCCCGCCGCTTCTACTTTTGAGTACGATCATCGGTGTGCCGATCGTTAACCAAAGGACCTTCCGTGACGTCATAGCATGTGACCAGTCACGTGTGAATGTTGTATTATCTCATTGGCTACAGACTGGTCACATGACTATGACGTCATGCAAGGTCCTGTAGTGTCAGTATGCTCGCGGTACTCGGTGCTCACCCGAGCATCTCAGTACTCTCGGTATACTCAGCGAGCGCCGTGTACCGGCGAGGTGCTCGGGCACATGCTCGGCTCCCCATCTCTGCATGTTGGCTGCCACACACTGTAATGCAGCCGGTGAATAGCAGCGCCGGGAATAAGGTGATCAGAGATCACTGTTGCGATAGCAACCCGCTCGATAGGTTACTATGGCAACGGTGCAGCGGTGACGTCACCGCTTACCAACCCGCAACCTTTGCCCCCCGTGTATTCTGATATAGCAGAGCTGCAATGATTGAAGAAGACCGAAGACCACGATCGTGAAGGGGTGAGAGGGAGTAATAAAGATGGAGTCCCTAGGTGTGTCTGTGTATTTCTTTCTAATAAAGTGTTTTTTCTCCGTGTGGTGGCTTTTTTAACCCTTTATTGGAGATTCTTAATGGCCGGGTCAAACTTGGCCTGACATTAAGAATCTCGGGCTTAATACCAGCTGGTAAAACAAAGCTAGTATTAACCTCTTATTACCCAGGGTGCCACCCTGCACCAGGGCTGCTGGAACAGTTGGATACAGCAGCAGAAGATGGCGCTTCTATGAAAGCGCCATTTTCTGGAGTGGCTGCGGACTGCAATTTTCAGCGTGGGGGGGGGGCAGAAAGCTTGTGCCACCCTGCGCTGCAGATTCCAATTCCCAGCTGCCTAGTTGTTCCCCTTCTGGACACAAAAATTGGGCGAAGCCCACGTCGGGTTTTTTTTCAAATTATTTCATGAAGTTCATGAAATAATTAAAAAAAGGGCTTCCCTATATTTTTGGTTCCCAGCTGGGTACAAATAGGCAGCTGGGGGTTGGGGGCAGCCCATACCTGCCTGCTGTACCTGGCTAGCATACAAAAATATGGCGGAGCCCACGTCATTTTTTGTAGCTTTTTGGCAAAATAAAGCGCTTCCCTGGATTTTCCAATGCCAGTGAAGGTAACACCAAGGAGTGTGGGTTAGCAGCCAGTAGCTGTTTGGATTACCCTTAGCTAGCAATAGAAAATGCAGCGGGAGCCCAAGATATTTTTTTCTTTTAATTAATTTTTTTAAATAACTAAAAAAAAAAATATATAATATACAGCTCTGTCAAAAGTTAAGAGACCACTGCAAAATTTTCAGTTTTTCAGATATTTCTCTTTATATTTTTGAGTAAAATGTAAATTGTTCTTTTATTCTATAAATTACTGACAACATGTCTCTGAATTTCCAAGCAATAGATTTTTGTATTTATTTTTTTAAAATACTAGTTTATAGAATAAAAGAACAATTTACATTTTACTCAAAAATCTAATATATAAAGCTGAATGTGTGTGTGTGTGTGTGTGTGTGTGTGTGTGTGTATGTGTGTGTGTCCGAGATTGGCATCTGCACCGTTGCAGCTACAGCCACAAAATTTTGCACACTCACACGCCTGGACCCAAACAGCGTCATAGGCTATGAGGTGAAATTTTAACCCCACGCATTCCAATTTACCAATCAATTTGCCCCTATCTACATAATGGGGAAAAAGTGAAACGAAAAGTGTATCCGCACCGTCGCATTTACAATCACGAAATTTTGCACAGACACCACATGTGACCCAGGGAACGTCGTAGACTATGTTTTGACAGGAAAATTTAACCCCGCGCTTTACAGTTACTCTCCAAAAAACATGCCTCCATTAAAGTAAATGGAGCCTGGAACTACAGGTTATTAGTAGTAGGAGCTGTGATTGCTTGCTATAGTAACAAAAGACATTCATAGTATAAGAAGCTTATATGTGAGGTATTTAAGATGTTGGTGGGGAGACGGATAGAGGGAAACAGAGAGAGACAGACAGGGAAAGAGACAGACAGACAAACAGTGAAAGAGACAGAAAGAGACAGACCTGGAGAGAGACAGATGGGGAAAGAGACAGATGGGGAAAGAGACAGACAGACATGGACAGAGACAGGCAGACAGGGAAGGAGGAGACAGCCAGAGAGACAGACAAAGATAGATGGGGAAAGACACAGACCTTGATAGAGACAGATGGGGAAAGAGACAGAGCAATAGAGACAGACAAGGAAAGAAACAGACAGAGACAGGCAGACAGGGAAAGAGACAGACAGGAAAAGACACAGACAAAGAGACGGGGAGACAGACGGGGAATGAGACAGACCTGGGAAAGAGACAGACCTGGAAAGAGACAGATGGGGAAAGAGACAGAGAGATAGAGACAGACAGAGACAGGCAGATGGGGAAAGAGACAGATAGGGAAAGAGACAGACGGGGAAAGAGGCAGACCTGGAAAGAGACAGACCTGGAAAGAGACACCTGAAAAGAGACACCTGAAAAGAGACAGACAGGGAAAGAGACAGGCCTGGAAAGAGACAAACTGAGCACATTACTTGGCCAATTTAGTTAAATCTGTGTGGAATATCTGTGGTGTTGAAATATATGTTGTGAAATGCTGCTATTAGCTTAGTTTTTGCCTTTTAATAATTACATTTCTATCTATTTGTTTTGTGTTTTTTGTGTGCAGAATAAATTTTTGTTAATACATTCTATTTTGTTAACAGCAGGTATTAACCCGGGTGAAGCCGGGTAGTACAGCTAGTATAACTATAAAGAGAAAAATCAGAAAAACTGAAAATTTTGCAGTGGTTAAAATAAATAATTAAAAAAAAATGACGTAGTGCTCTGCGGTAATTTTAATTCTCAGCGCAGATAAAGCGGACGGCTACGTGCTGTCACCCTCACCTCTATCTGCCTAGCTTTACCTAGGCTAGCAATCAAAATACAGGAAAGCTTGTAATAAAAATATAATAAAACAAAATGCGTGGGCTCCTGCCGTAGTCAGGTAAAGCCAGGCAGCTGGGGGCTGGGATTCTTGGCAGCCCTCATCCGCCCCTGGAAATGGCGCATTGTTTCTTAGCGCCATTTCCAGGCACTTTACCCGGCTCGTCCAGTGGCCCTGGAGCCGGGTGGCATGCTGGGTAATAAAGGGGTTAATACCAGCTTTGTATTCTCAGATGGTGCTAAGCTCGAAATTCATGGTGTCACACCAAATTAGACATGGCCACCATGAATTTCTAGTAAACAGTAAAAGAAAAACACAACACAGAGACTTTTTTTAATTAGAAATATAACAAAAAAAATTTAGAGACTTCATTTTTATTATAAAAAAAAGTCTTAGTCCGACATAATCCACAGGGACAGCAATATCAACTCTGCTTCATCACTCTGTACAGACAGTCTATACAGTGTGAGAAGCAGAGAGAGTAATGTCAACTCTGCTACATCACTTTTTACAGCAGCGGCTATACAGAGTGAGATGCAGGCTGACACTGAGGCCGGAGTTCCACTTACATGTGACTCGTGCAGTCTAGCATGGGCATCTCCCCAAACGGAGTGTCACTCTCCGGACACAAGCACCGACCGCTCCTGTCAGGAGAGTGTGCGGCTGTACCGGGTGATGCCGATGCAACATTAGCACAGTAACTGTCAAAGTTCAGTTACCAGGACCTTGGAGACGTCATAGTCATGTGACCAGTCTGTAGCCAATGAGGTAATACAGTGTGAACGTGACTGTACATGGCTATGATGCAATTGAAGGTCCTTTAGTAGTCAGTGCTGGTTACCGGGCGGCACAGCAATGATCTTTACATTGCGGGATTGGCCATCCCTACTAGTCTCCATTGTGGCTTAGTCCTCAATCGACTTTTAAAGTATATTTTTCTCTGAAATGTCGCAGCTTTTCAGAGTTAAACATACCTCGCTGAAATGATACATCCTGCTACATGATGCCCGTGCATTGGGCAGCATGTATCAGCTGTCAGGTTCCCTTTAAGAAAAGTTTTAGACATCACTCATCCCATATATTTCTTGCCCTGCTCTTGTGGAAATGTCTCTACATGCCACTAGACTTATTAATGTGAAAATTATCACTTAAAAAAACTGTCTTAAAAGTTAAATAACTTTTTATGAAACTGTTCTTTTGGTCAATTTGCACAAGACAATTTCAGTTTGTGTCTGAAATTGATTGTGAATCCTACTTGAACTATGAACAACTAGAATCTATGGTGCTATGGAATATGAAACCTACAAATAAGAAACAAAAATGTAATGAAAAAAGGGTTAATAAACAAACTGCGTGTTTATAGTTACAACATTCGTTTGGTCAGTTTGTACTTGTTGCTATTGACCAGTGATATCCTATTGCTAAGACCTTAAATATATAAAGCTGACTGTGTGTGTGTATGTGTGTGTGTATATGTGTATGTCCGGGATTGGCATCTGCACCGTCACAGCTACAGCCACAAAAGTTTGCACACTCACACGTCTGGACCCCGAGAGCGTCATAGGCTATGTTTTGAGGGGAAATTTTAACCCCGCTCTTTACAGTTATTCGCCAAAAAATCTGCCTCCATTAAAGCGAATGGAGCTGGGAGCCACAGTGCAGCCAGAACTTCAGAAGAATGCGCGGCCACGCCCTTACATGGAATGTTGGCGTGTCACAATGCAGCCAGTGAAAGAGACAGACGCAGACAGGGAAAGAGGCAGACACAGACAGGGTAAGAAATAGACACAGAAAGGGTGAGAGACAGACACGAAGAGACAGACACAGACAAAGAGACAGACACAGACAAAGAGAGGGAAAGAGAGAGACAGGTTAAGAGACAGACACAGACAAAGAGACAGACACAGGGAAACAGTCAGACAGGGAAAGAGAGGGAAAGAGACAGACAAAGACAGGTAAAGGGACAGACACAGGGAAAGAGACAGAGGGAAAGAGACAGACAGGGAAAGAGAGGGAAAGAGACAGACAGGGAAAGAGATGGAAAGAGACAGACAGGGAAAGAGACAGACAGGGAAAGTGACAGAGATAGACTATTTTGTTAACAGCAGTTATTAACCCGGGCGAAGTCGGGTAGTATAGCTAGTTTACTTATATAAAAAGCTGGAGGGAAATGAGCGCAATAGGGTCTTACCCAGTAACAAGGAATAAAAATAATAAGGGACTGTGCTCACGTTATTAGGTTGTGTACCACACAACGAGAAGTAAAGCCTATAATCAGCTGCTGGAGAGTCCACGTGCTGAAGAAGCCAAAGACCCCAGGAGAAGTGAAATACGAGGTTCTTTAATTCAACGCGTTTCGAAGTGTAACCCCACTTCCTCATGAGGAAATCCACTAGTATGTCATATTGGTGGATTTTTTAATGAAGAAGTGGGGTTACACTTCAAAATGTGTTGAATTAAACCACCTCATATTTTACTGCTCCTGGATGTGTGTCCTATCTCCAGCAGCGCAGTAACGGTTCCACATTTACAGTGTTCCCGAGTGATCTAATTTACTTATAAGTATATTTTCCATAAGGAATTGTAATAAGCGCAAAATCCAAAATCTGCTGTGTTACAGAAACATCAAATAATGTATTGCTTGAAGATATCAAGGGGTTAAACAACGTCTCAAATATTTCATAAATATGTCAAAAACCTTTTGTGCCAAATCGGGTGTATGTCCCAGGCAACTCTCTGTTCTCAGTTATTGAAATAGTTGGATAAAGACCCTGAAGCCTGTAGCAATTGATTCTCATAATATGTAAATCTATTTCATAATTGCTAGTGGAATTATAGTAATTTGGCCTGTTATTTATTGAAATCAGAGCTGAAACCTGACATGTCTTCATTGGCGCACCACGGAGTCAATTCTATGTAAGTGCACGTATCAAGCAGGATGTCGGCGAGAGTTCAGCCCTGTGTCTGGATGAAGGGGTTCAGTGTGTGTGAATTGCTCTGTTGATATTGGAGTACAGCAGGCTGGGCGTACGCCCCGTGGAGCTTGGACAACATTGCTCTGAAAGGTCAGAGCTGCCCATTTAGAGGGCCCATGGGCCAAGATTTCTGCAATGTGAGTCACTGATTCATGTAGGCATCAATGGTGCTTGCCATAAGTCAAAACCTGGGTGCGGTACTTCCATTAGGAAACAGCACAAGTGTACTTGGATGGAAAGGTTGACACATTTATGCATATTTATATACATACTCATTAAGTATCTGCATCTCCTGCACAACCAGTTTTTGTTACATCAGGTCTACAAGGTTTATTTGTTGGGAAACTTCCAGTCATGACTGATACCAATGCCAGACTAGAAAATATTATCTAGACATGGTAAATACTTTCCCTTACCATCTTCCTTCTGGATGTACAAATGCCATCTTCTTTCCAGTGTTCATCCAGTGTTCCCTGCGGAGTAGGTGAAGGGAAGTGATAGCCGAATAAAGCTAATTTGTTGATAGTGAAAACTTTCCAAAAGACCATTACTTAAAGAAGACAATTCCTGTATTATTTTTGCAGCAGATTTTTACTTGGTGGTTGTCTCAAAGAGGTTCACCCATCACTTGCTCTAAAATATATATTTTTTCATACAGTCTAAGCCCTTTAAAAATATATTTTTACCCCTAGACAACGCATGTATGCTGATTTTATATTGCATGTTCCAGTAATAAGTAACGGTGCTGTCTCTAAACAAGAATTTGATACTTTGATAACTAATTTGCATTGTTAATAATATTTGTAAGCACCAGCACAAAACCTACAGCTGAAACCTAATATTTACTACATAAAGGGTTACTTCACCTCTCCAAGGTATTCCCTACTTGCATGCTTTATCTTGCATTTTAGCTGCGCTCAGAAAAGGAATTACTTTTTATAGGACAGAAATAAGACACAGTATTCAGAGTTCAGTCCATGTTTTCTACATTGCTTTAAGGCAATGTTTCTAATCTGAAATAGTATGTTCAGTGGAATTGTCTGTCCTTACAAGGGAGAATAATCCATGATTCTTACTTGGTAAATAAAAAAATGGCATTAAACCAATGACACAGAGAAGACAAATCTGAAAATAGCCTCTTCAAAGAGGAATTGCACAGGGTCTTTAGTGCCACTTACTGGAGGTGGGAATCCTAGAAGTTAATAGAAATCTTTTAAAGAGCTGTACCTTAAGGCCGCTTTCCACGCTGCGACATCGCTCAAGCGATCTCTTTGGGGTCACGGAATTTGTGACGCACATCCGGTCGCTTTAGCGATGCCGTTGCGTGTGACACCTATGAGCGATTTTGCATCGTTGCAAAAACGTGCAAAATCGCTCATCGGTGACATGGGGGGTCCATTCTCTAATATCGTTGCTGCAGCAGTAACGAAATTGTTCCTCGTTCCTGCGGCAGCACACATCGCTCCGTGTGACACCGCAGGAACAAGGAACCTCTCCTTACCTGCCTCCCGCCCGCAATGCAGAAGGAAGGAGGTGGGCGGGATGTTTGTCCCGCTCATCTCCGCCCCTCCGCTTCTATTGGGCGGCGGTTCAGTGACGCAGCTGTGACGTCGCTGTGACGCTGAACGAACCGCCCCCTTGGAAAGGAGGCATTTCGCCAGTCACAGCGACGTCGCAGGGCAGGTAAGTAGTGTGATGGGTCTGGGCGATGTTGTGCGCCACGGGCAGCGATTTGCCCATGTTGCACAACCAATGGGGGCGGGTACCCACGTTAGCGATATCGGTACTGATATCGCAGCGTGTAAAGTGGCCTTTAGGATGGAAAACCAGAATCTATTCCAAAATCAAAAGAACTCCATTTGCACACAACAGTTTGATGATTCTTGGCCCTCATCACTACAATATATGAGACTGGTTAGCTGGGTAAAAGGGCTTTGATGGAGGTCCTGGGGGGTAAAGTTTCTCATTGAGAAAAGAAGAGGGTCAGTTTAGAAAGACTTCAAGGATGGGCAGTGTTCTTTGGGGAAAAGGTATGAAAATAGAGGGGGTTTAAGGCAGAGCAAAAATGACTGATAGGTACAGAATCTCCTACGTATTTATAAGAAAGTGGCATCAATATTGTGCTATCATCAATAAACAGGGAGCTATAACATCAGCCCAGAGGCAAAACTGAACCATTTCTATGCTGATGACACCCAATTATACACATCATCTCCAATCATCACCCCTGCTTCATTACAAAATACCAAGGATTGTCTGTCTGCTGTCTCTCAAAGCATGTCCTCCCTCTATCTGAAACTGAATCTCTCCAAAACTGAGTTTCTTGTGTGTCCTCCCTCTAGTAACCAACCTACACCCGACATTTCAATCACCTTCGATGATTTACTCATTACTGCCAAGCAGCATGCTCGCTGTATTGGGGTCATATTTGACTCACAACTCTCCTTCATACCCCATATACAATCACTCGCACATGTCACCTGCATCTTAAAAACATCTCCAGAATCCGACCATTTCTCACTTTCGAAACTGCAAAAACCCTTACTGTCGCTCCTATTCATTCCCGCCTGGATTACTGCAACTCTTTACTGATTGGTCTCCCTCAGACCAAACTTTCTCCTCTCCAATCCTTCTTGAATGCAGCAGCTAGGGTCATGTTCCTGTCCAGCCTCTTCATTGATGCCTCCATCTTGTGCCAGTCACTACACTGGCTACCCATCAGCTACAGAATACAATACAAACTCATATCCCTCACCCATAAAGCTCTCCACAGCTCTGCAGCACCACCATATATCTCATCCCTCATCTCTGTCTATCATCCTACCCGCCCCCTCCGTTCCACAAATGATCTTAGACTAACATCCTCCATAATACGAACCTCACACCTCCGTCTCGAAGACTTTTCTCGTGCCGCGCCAGTTTTCTGGAATGCACAACCCCAAACAATGCGACTAATATCCAGCCCCCAAGTTTTTAAGCGTGCATTAAAAACACATCTCTTCAGACAAGCTTATCATCATAACTTACTAACCTAACTCTCCCCTGTCTCACCTTCTAAATGCTATTCATGACCTTCCCCCTCCTATTTCTGTCCTTACATCCTTCATACAACCAATAGCACGTAAGGGCACCCAAAAGGCTACTGTCTAATGACCGGATCATTCATCTTTATATGTAACCAAAAAACTAGCATAACAATGGACGGACCAGATACTACAAGGGTGCTTCACCTTTTGTGTCCCACCCTTTCCCTATAGATTGTAAGCGTTCAAGCAGGGCCCTCATTCCTACTGTAGCTGTTGAATTATGTACTATTTTGTCCTGTTTTTGTCTGTACAAGCCCCCACCCGATTGTAAAGTGCTGCGGAATATGTTGGCGCTATATAAATAAACTTTATTATTATTATTATTAGATGGAACAACTGAACATCTGCCTTCCAAAATGCTGTATAAATGTGTAAGTAAATTCTAAGTGACTCCGGAGCTGCCCACACGTAGCAGATCAAATTTGGATGAAATGGCTTGTTTTGATCATTTTGGCTGACGATCATTTGGAATTTGTAGACAAAAAACATTCCTTGTGGCAGATTGTTGTCTGGCAGAAGTGTTATATGTCAGATTCAGGGTTTTTTCCATCATTGTCAGATACATTTTACAAAGGCCATCTCCCGCCTCAACTTCTGCAACATCCTCCTCTCTGGCCTCTCCCTGCTAACACTCTTGCACCTCTCCAGTCTGTCCTTAAGGCCTAAGCCACACGGCATGAAAATCGGAGTGAGTGGAATGTGATGTTTTATTGCATTCCACTAGGACCAATATTAACCTATGTCTTAGTACCCATGAGCGATTATTTTCTTAGCCATAATCGGACCGAGAAAACAATCGCAGCATGCTGCTATTGTAATGCGAGTCTTGTTTCTCTCGCACCCATTCAAGTCTACAGGGCAAGAGAAAAATCGCACTGCACTCTCAGTACACCGGTGTACCGCAAGTGCAGGGCAAGAATGGCAATAGCCGGCAACGGAGGAGAGAGCGAGATAACTCCCTCCCCTCCTCAGAGCCAGCCCGCCCCCCCACAGCTGAGGTCCGATCGCATGATTGGACCTCAGTCGCAGTGACACTCGCATGACACTCGGCTCCTGCTGTGCTGCCAGTATGAGACGAGTGACATGTGAGGATCTCAGTAGATCCTCGTGTGGCCCCGGCCTAACTCTGCTGCCCCATTAATCTACCTCTCTCCTCGCTGCTCCCCAGCTTCTTGCCTTTGAAAACCCCTTCATTGGCTCTCAATTAGCCAACGTATAATAATAATAATCTTTATTTTTATAGCGCCAACATATTCCTCAGCGCTTTACAATGTAGAGGTTCATATAGAAGCAATAGTTTATAGAAAATACAATAATTAAAGCAACGAAGACAACCCTGCTCGTGACAGCTTTCAATCTACATTGAGGTGGGGTGATGACAGGGTATAGGTGCTTATTTACAATGACAGTCCAGCCATCTCAAAGAAAGAAATGGGGGTAGATAAAAGATGCCTGAACCAGTCAGCCAATCTTTGAGTTGCTTTTGGTTGTGGTGGAGCTTGACGGAGAGTTATGTTGTGAGAAGTCGTGGAGAGGGGCTATTTGGACTTAAGTCGATTGAGGAGTGTGATAGGCCACCCTTAAAAGATGTGTTTTTAGTGAGCGTCTGAAGCTGAGTAAGTTGTGTTTCATCCTAGTTTCTTTGGGTAGAGCATTCCAGAGGATTGGTGCAGCTCGAGAGAAGTCTTGGATCTGGGAGTGGGCTGTTCGGATTAGTGTGGATGTGAGTCGAAAGTCATTTGCAGAGCGTAGAGAATGGGTGAGGTGATAGACAGAGATGAGGGTGGAGATGTAGGGGGGTACCGCACTGTGTAGAACTTTGTGGGTGAGAACAAGCAGTTTGAATTGGATCCTGTGATATATGGGCAGCCAGTGCAGTGACTGGCACAGAGCAGAGGCATCCGAGTAGCCGTTAGCCAGATAGGTGACCCTGTCTGCTGCATTAAGGAAGGACTGTAGAGGAGAGAGTCTAGTTAGGGGGAGACCGATTAATAGAGAATTGCAATACTCAAGGCGAGAGTGGATCAGGGCCACGATGAGGGTTTTTGTAGTTTCCATAGTGAGAAAGGGGCTGGCGCTTATGATTAGCAGTGTCCTCTTTTACTATTGTATATTGAACACTTTTATGGTCAGCCGGATTCTCTACCTCTGTCTGGCTCTTCTGTATTGAGATTCACATCCTCACATGCTATCATTATACTTTTTGAGGCAATTTTTTAAATCTGTTTTATGACAGATTAAATAGTCACTCTACTTTCAAACAACTTCATCTCAATTAATAAGTAAGTTGGGACAGGTTACCCATTGGTTAATGGCTGGAACAGTGCATGCTTAGAAGTGAAGGAATGGAACTGCCTTTAACTGACTGAAAAGAGAGCGTATGACTAGAGCTGGGCGGACTGCTCATTTTTAAAAAAAATCCGGTCCGGAATCCGGTACTCATATAAGTCTATGGGAACCAGAATCCGGGATTAAAAATGTTGGTGGAAGGGATAGATGGACTAGATTGTGCACTAAAAGTAAATGTAGACACTAAAATGTATGGGCTCCTTCCAAGTATGATGTAATTTGTCACATGATGGGGGGGCATGTTGAAAATGCAGCCCGGCTTAGAATAAACATTCTTTTTATAAATCCACATGGGCATGGAGTTTTTTACAATAAAAGTGGCAGGCAGGGAGTAAGACCCCTAAATGGAGTGGTGACCTGTTTCATGAGCTGGCCATGATGTGCACTCCTCTGTTCAGCCTGAACAGCCTGTTTCATGACGCAGGTGTAATGCCTGCCTGGATCCACAGACTCAGACGGGCTGTAACGGACAGGCTAGAGGGAAACCACTTCACCAAGCAGGACCCCCAGAACCCTAAAACCCTTTAACCCCTATACAGGGATTTGGAATTACACAGGGCCCTGGAGATCACTACCTGTGGAAGGCAGCAGTCCGAGAGATTAGTCGCCAGGCAGGATCAAACTAGGAATTGCAGAACAGGGACAGAATCGGTAGGCAAGGACGTAATCAGAAAACGTAACAGAGGTCTAGAGATGTTCTTGAGGTGGAGGCGACAGGAGCGGGCAAGAGATTGTATATAGGAGGTGAAGGAGAGATCGGTGTCAATATACTGTATACACTTCAAACACTACTAACACTGCAGATTTATAATCCAATAGAAGAAGAAATCGGGTCTATGCCCCACTAATACTCAAATTTGATGTTAATATAATTCCTTTATTGTTCGTACAGGTCAACGCGTTTCAGAGACATCCATCTCCTTCATCAGGACATCAAAGGAATAATATATTGTTCCTTTGATGTCCTGATGAAGGAGACTGATGTCTCTAAAACGTGTGGACCTGTACGAACAAGAAAGGAATTATATTAATATCAAATTTGAGTATTTGCTATTGGATTATACGTCTTACATCACTGGGCTACAGCTGATACCATCATTGCATGTGCTTCATAGGGGTTGTGACTTTGCACAACCTGAAAAGGTGAGTGTACCTTAATCCTTGCCTTTTTAATTTCCCTACTGGGTAAGACCCTATTGCGCTTCTCTACTCCACAGTATCAAAACACTGCAGATTTGACACTGCACTTTTTAATGTAATTTTTAGCTTAAATGCCATTGTATTCTGCACTTTAAAAAGCAATTGCGTTTTTTACATGTCATTTTTTTTGTTCTGCAAAAAAAAGTTCAACAGCACGTTTATATGCATAGTGGCCATGATGCAAATAGCCAATCGGAAATTATACAGTTAATAGCATCCAAGTTTACAGAAAGCGTGAACCTGATGGTCTGTGCCATGTCTCATGTTAGAGCAGACAGTCTTAATTGCCATGTTGAATCATGGATAGATGTTTGTACTTTAAACTTTATTAGAAACACCTCTAGCATGCCGACATGTACAGGACACCCAGCACGTTTCAGGTTTTACTGCTTTACTTACCCGTATCTGATCCATGGGTTCACTTAACATTCAAGGATTACACCAACTGGTTTATATAATAGCTTGAAGTTATCTTGGCTGAACCCAAGAGTCATGGCTGAGCAGTGAAACATATCTGTGCAGGGTTTAAATGAGAGGTCGTCCTATAGGCTAAAAGCGTTCTATAAGAAAATGTATACAATTACCTCATTGGTGACAATCCAGCTAAAGTCCAGCAGTCAAACCCTCCCGTGTTGATCACGTGTGTACAAATGTGTTCAAACATGAGTTAAAGTAGTGGTTCACCCCTTTTTAATACTGACCACATCAATATTGCAATCCGCACACCCACTTCGCGTAACCCCCGGGCTCAGTGTTCTCTGATGTCAGGTGATATCACGTCAACTGAGGCTGGCCCTAGTCTTCCTGAGTGACTGGGCTGTGGGCGGCGTTTCACCGCTCGTCACAGCCCATCATCTCCCTGCTACCTCCTCCTTTACTGTAGAGTGTGCAAGCAGGAGCGATGCTGGGCTGTGACGAATCAGTAATCTAATATTTAGTTGTATAACCACAGTTTTTTAGATCTACTTCACATCTATGTTACATGGAGTCACCACCTTCAGACACTCAACTGTTATTCCAGCCCAGGATGCTTTGACTAAATCCCACAATTTCTTTGCATTTGTTGGTTTTGCCTTAGAAATGTCATTTTTTTACGTCACCCCACAAGTGTTCTATCAGATTAAGGTCCAGGGTTTGGGCTGGCCACTCCATAACCTCAGTTTTGATGGACTGGGACTAAGATTTTGCTTGTTTACTGGTGTGTTTAGGGTCGTTGTCTTGTTGAAACACCCATTTCAAGGGCATTTCCTCTTCAGCGTAAGGCAATATGAGCTCTTCAAGTATTTTGATATATGCAAGCTAGTCCATGATACCTGGTGTGCGGTAAATAGGCACGACACCATAGTAAGAGAAACATGCCCATATCATGATGCTTGCACCACCACGCTTCACTGTAGTGTGTAGTGTGGCTTGAATTCAGAGTTTGGGGGTTTTCTTCCATCCATTTGAATGGTCGTCTTCCACATCTCTGTTTTTGCTTTCCATTTTCATTTTGGCTGAACAGTCGATCATTGTCTGCACTTCTTTATAAGTTTTAACCTCTTCAATCAACTTTTTAATCAAAGTGCGCTATTCCTCTGAACAATGTCTCGAATGACCCATATCTCTTATGTTTTCGGGTAGGAATGGATATACAATATAGGCTGGTTCACCCTTAAATAAGAGCACCCTGATTCACACCTGTTTCTTCACAGAATGATTTGCCGCACTAATGTAACTCCACACTGCTATTATTTTGAACACCCCTCCTTCAATTAATTATTCAAATGCACAGACTCAAAAACCTGCAGATCATGAATGCAGAGTCTGGTGGTTTCTAAGACTCTACTGTGCCAACTGATGAATTGTTTGACGTGGTAATATATTTTATACCAAAATGAATAATCTGGTTATCCAGTGAATAATCTGGTTAGTCATATTGGTTAGTCATATTGGACTGCTATTATTTTGAACACTACTGTACATCAGGTACTGAGCTGCCCCTAAAGTACTGTCCGATCCTAGAATTATGTCCCACATGACTCCTGTAGACATTCGTATGGGTTTCCAATGGCACACTCCAGTCAAAGAATAAAATGAATGAATATATGAGAAGTGTCTCATCACAGCCGACATGGAAACTTTTCATATTTGGTTTATAGGAAATATAGCTAAATATGGAAAATAGACCAAAAATACTCACCCTAGTGACAGCAAAGTGGCAGGGTTCTGATTGGCTGCCAAAGTAAGACAAGGTGTAAATACAGGAGGGAACATCATGGTTGTGTGCCGTGGTACCACTAGAATGGTAAAGATTTCCTATGGTGATTGTTTTAATTTGCCAATGAAACTTCTGGGAAGTAACAGAAATTACACATTAAATATGATAGCCAAAAACGTACTCAGTGCAGCACTGTATCCTATGATACTATTAACCCTTAAGGGGGCTTTACACGGTAGCGATATCGCTAGCAATTTCTAGCGATAGCGATCGTGTAAGTACCCGCCCCTGTCGCGCATGCGATTGTTTGTGATCGCTGCCGTAGTGAACATTATCGCTACGCAGCGTCACACATACTTACCTGGTCGTCGTCGTCGCTGTGACTGCCGAACAATCCCTCCTTCAAGGGGGAGGGACGTTCGGCATCACAGCGACGTCACCGCAACGTCACTAAGCGGCCGGCCAATCAAAGCAGAGGGGCGGAGATGAGCAGGACGTAACATGCCACCCACCTCCTTCCTTCCTCATTGCGGCCGGCGGCAGGTAAGGAGACGTTTCTCGCTCATGCGGTGTCACACATAGCGATGTGTGCTGCCGCATGAGCGATGAACCACAACGCTAAACAGCCCTTACCGATTTTTGACTTTGGGACGACCTCTCCATGGTGAACGGTTTTCATCATTTTTTAGGTCGCCTAAGGTCGCTGGTAAGTATTACACACTGCAATATCGTTAATGACGCCAGATGTGCGTCACTAACAACTTGACTCCGGCGACCAAACATTAACGATATCGTAGCGTGTAAAGCCCCCTTTAGACACATGCCAGTATGTGCCCAGCTCTGAAGTAGCAGCCTGCCCTATGCTATGGAACACATGAGCCCCTGTTTAATGGATGCCATAAAAGAGATACATTTATATACTGCCATTACCCTTATTATTTGTTTGTTTTTGAGACTGCAACTTTTTTTTTTATGCAAGTAAAAAAAAAAATTTGGAGGTTTCTGCCTAAGAAACCTGAGATTGTGTTATTTTTTTCGCCCTCTTGCTGTGTTCTGCTGCTAGGATTTCTCACTCCATAGAAAGCTGTGTTATTTATGTAATTAATATTTTGGAGGCAGTCACCTCCCAAAGGATCTCTGAAGTTCTGTTAACGAGAATACATTTACACAAGTACATTGAGATTACCACAGATGAACATGTTCTAAGGGTAAGGGACATGCTGTGACCCTCAGAGGATTCGGAGCTAGGTTCGGAAGTCATTGCTCTACAGAATAGCTCTCCACTGCCCTGAGGAAACTACAAATCTAACGGAAAAAGTGACATACAAAGGCAGTGACCTTCCAGGAATCGTCATTAATAACCTGATCCATCCATCTAAACAAAAATGCTAATTGCACACTTATTAATATCAATTTTACAGGGAGTGTCCTGTAATTGGTGCTGTATCCCCAGATAGAAGACAGTATTTTAAGTCAATTTGAAATATGCTTGGACAACCCATGTCTGTTGTAGATCTGTAATTCTTGCTGACTAAATAGTGAAAGTAAATGAAAATAATATCTAATGACCGATATTTGCATCAGTTTCACTTTTCTGTATGTTTTCACTGCAGTAACTACCGAGTAATGCTGTGAGACTGTGTGTTGGGCTGGATTCACATGATAGTATGGCATCCGATGCGAATGCATCGGATTTGATGTGCTAATGACCCTTGGCTCCTGCTGTGCTGCGAGCGTGAGCTGAGTGTCATGTGACTGTGATCTGATCTTGCCATTGGATCACAGCTGCAGAGGAGAGGGCGGTTGCTGCGGAGGAGAGGGAGGGGTTAATCTCCCCATCTCCTTCATTGCCAGCCTGTGCGTATATCGCACTCCACTAGGATGTCACTTGAGTGCAGTCTGATGTTTCACTCGCACCCATAGACTTGTATGGGTACGAGTGACACATCTTCCGATAACAATGCAGCATGCTGCGACTTCTTGCTCATCCAGAATCTGGATGAGAAAAAAGCTGACCATCTGCTCTCCCTCATTGAGTAACATTGGTCCGAGTGCAATGCGAGATTTTCTTTCATTGCACTTGTCCGTATCATACACTTGTGTGAGTGTACCCTTAAAGAGGAATCCACTGGATTCACCCTTGGGATCACCGTCTATTGTCAGTAGAGGGTACTGGTGTTCCCCAACCTCCCCTGGTTCATGGCCATAGCCATCTAGTGACTGTCTGCAGCAGGCACATGTGCTGCAGTCAAGCCATCAATCAGGCAGCAGCACTCCAAAATTGATTTAATGTGTCAGGGTCGTTTCTGGTATTTTGTAAAAGGTTCCGTTTTGGGATATTGTACTTGTATATAATTATCTACATTTATTTTTATCAATGTAACGAAGACTTAAGGGGGCTTTACACGCTACGATATCGCTAATGCTGAGTCGTTGGGGTCACGGAATTTGTGACGCACATCCGGCCGCATTAGCGATGTTGTTGCGTGTGACACCGATGAGCGATTTTGCATCGTCGCAAAAACGTGCAAAATCGCTCATCGGTGACATGGAGGTCCATTCTCAATTATCGTTACTGCAGCAGTAACGAAGTTGTTCCTCGTTCCTGCGGCAGCACACATCGCTCCGTGTGACACCGCAGGAACGAGGAACCTCTCCTTACCTGCCTCTCGGCCGCTATGCGGAAGGAAGGAGGTGGGTGGGATGTTACGTCCCGCTTATCTCCGCCCCTCCGCTTCTATTGGGCGGCCGCTCAGTGACGTCGCTGTAACGCCGCACGGACCGCCCCCTTAGAAAGGAGGCGGTTCGCCGGTCACAGCGACGTCGCCAGGCAGGTAAGTATGTGTGACGGGTCTGGGCGATGTTGTGCGGTACAGGCAGCGATTTGCCCATGTCGCACAACAGATGGGGGCGGGTACCCACACTAGCAATATCGGGACCGATATCGCAGTGTGTAAAGCGGCCTTTAGACATCAGAATCCTCTGATCAACATTTCCCACAAGTAGAGCGAGTTAAGGCCCCGTTACACGCAACGACATTGCTAACGAGATGTCGTTGGGGTTACGGAATTCGTGACGCACATCCGGCCTCGTTAGCGACATCGTTGCGTGTGACACGTACGAGCGACCGCTAACAATGCAAAATACTCACCAAATCGTTGACTGTTGACATGTCATCTATTTTCCAAATATCGTTGCTGGTGCTGGACGCAGATTGTTGGTCGTTCCTGAGGCAGCACACATCGCTACGTGTGACACCCCAGGAATGATGAACAACACCGTACCTACGTCCTCTGGCAACGAGGTGGGCGTGACTTTCATGCGGCTGCTCTCCGCCCCTCGGCTTCTATTAGACGCCTGTCATGTGACGTCGCTGTGACGCCGCACGAACCGCCATTTTAGAAAAGAGTTTGTTCGCCGCCCACAGCGACGTCGCTAGGAAGGTAAGTATGTGTGACGCGTACTGGCGATTGTGTCCGCCACGGGCAGCGATTTGCCCGGAACACACAACGGGGGCGGGTGCTTTCACACGCGACATCGCTAGCGATGTCGCTGCGTGTAAAGCCCCCTTTAATGCAGAGCTGTGTGCCTGAGCCTTCAGATCAATCCCTTTCACATACTGGTCTATTGGCAGTAGCCAGGGACAATTCATTTTCCTTTTGGCATTTGATTTGTTCTGTATCCAGTATTTCAGTGCAAAGGAAATGTACAATCCAGCGGCCCGTAAACGGAATTTGTGATTAATTACCCATTTATGATCTCAAGAATTCAGTGCTTTTTTTTCTTCTTCACTCGTTTTCACATAACTCAAGCTTCATGAGGGTTTTTTTTTCTGGCTTCTACATTTGGAAACTGCACATAATCGGTGACTTCCTGATTTTATAAATACTGCTGTGAAGTCTAGTCTGTCTTTTAGAAAAGAAAGAAATAAAAGATCATGATATCACCCCAAAACCTGAGAAAGTCAGATAAGGTTGTGGATTCACCTACACAGTGTCCGTGTATCGTCAGTACATGGATTCTATCACAGAGGGTTCCTTCCCATGTCACATAAGTAATGTGGGTCCATACTTGGGGCTCCACTCTACAGAGATCACGCTTAGCAGCAAATTCAGAGGATGGAAAGCTCATTATGATGGTCTTAAAAGGAACCAACTAAGAGGATTTTCCCATACTGTAATAGCATGGTGAATCAAATCATACCTTCAGTTTCCTGATTATATGTTTGATTGCCAAAACAACTGTTCTCAAAGGTCCAGAAATGAGTGCACTGGTTGAGTGATATATGCAGCGGGGCATGTCTTTGTGGGTCTGGTCCTCTGTATATATTCCTCCTCCTGGCTTGCCCCCTTTTATTTAAATTTTGCACCACTATTGCCGCTGTTGGCGGCACATGCGCATTGCTTTTGTGAGGTTGTCTTCATTAAAATGACGCCTGAGTCAGCGCATGCCTGTACTGCAATCTCCGGCGCCATATTATTGAAGACAATGTGGAGACAAATATGAGCAGCATCGGCGCATGCATAGGTTGCATTTTTTTTTAACCTGCACACATGCCTTTGCCACTCACAGTTGTCTCCACACAATAAAATGGCACCGGAGATTGCAGTACATACAGACGCTGATTCCGGCGCCATTTTAATGAAGACAACATCACAGTAACAATGCACCGCTAACAGCGGCAATGGCGGCGTGAAAGTTAAATAAAGGAGGGCAACCCAGGAGGCGGAATATATACAGAGGACCGGTCCCACAAAGTCATGCCCCGCTGCACACTTTAATCAAGCAATGCACTCATTTCTTGACCTTTGAGAAATGTTTTTTTTTCAGCATTCAAACATAAAATCTGGAAACTGAAGGTATGATTTGATTCACCATGCTATTACAGTATGGAACTGCCTGGTATGGGAAAATCCTTCTGGTTGGTTCACTTTAATACCATGTACAGTGATGTCATAATAGAGGGTTAATGCACAAAATGAGGTCAGTACAGGGATAATGTAGTAACACGACAGCACACGAATATTGCAAAAAGTAATGCTCCAAAGAAGGAATAATGCACTGTCTGCATTTAATTATGCATACCCCTCTATAATCCTCTCTAACTACACCTTCTGACAAATAACCCCACCACTGTTGCTGGGTCCTTTGCCAGCTACCCTGCTAGGTGCCCAGACAGGTCATAACTATTTGTTCTTTCTGGAAGAACCATGAATGTTTCCTTGTGTTTCTAAAAATAGGAGGGGTAGAAGTGGAAAACAACCGATTAGAATAAGGTGCATTATTACTTGCACCAGCAAGAAGCAAAACTGCAGCAATTTCAAAGCGGCAGATGCCACCCTCTGCCCATCGGTACAATATTTGTTATTTCTGGTATCGATTGTGCCATGATATGTTGATCTGCTGACACTAAAGCGGGCTTTACACGCTGCGACATCGCTAATGCGGAGTCGTTGGGGTCACGGAATTTGTGACGCACATCCGGCCGCATTAGCGATGCCGTTGCGTGTGACACCGATAAGCGATTTTGCATCGTTGCAAAAACGTGCAAAATCGCTAATCGGCGACACGGGGGTCCATTCTCAAAAATCGTTACTGCAGCAGTAACGAAGTTGTTCCTCGTTCCTGCGGCAGCACACATCGCTGCGTGTGACGCCGCAGGAACGAGGAAGCTCCCCTTACCTGCCTCCCGGCCGCTATGCGGAAGGAAGGAGGTGGGCGGGATGTTACGTCCCGCTCATCTCCGCCCCTCCGCTGCTATTGGGCGGCGGTTCAGTGACGCTTCAGTGACATCGCTGTGACGCCGCACGGACCGCACCCTTAGAAAGGAGGCGGTTCACCCGTCACAGCGACGTCGCCGGACAGGTAAGTATGTGTGACGGCTGTTGTGCGACACGGGCAGCGATTTGCCCGTGTCGCGCAACAGATGGGGGCAGGTACCCACACTAGCGATATCGGGACCGATATCGCAGTGTGTAAAGTAGCCTTTAAGCGGTTAAACTGAATGGGAAATGTTGGTTTTCTATAACAAAGTTTTTCTTTTTTCCTTTAATAAACTTCCAGTCTGCAGTAAGGTGGGGCTGTGTTATGCAAAGATAAGGTTATAGGTCGTGGGAAACCTTCTATATTTAGTCCTGTCTTTTTTCTCCCCTCGTCTTGATATCCCCGCGACTCTTTTAAGGTCCAATATTGGAAAGATGCCTAACTTTACTAGATTCCTTGGAACTGACAGGAATACTGTGATGAACAAGATGATCCTTAAAAAAAAAAAAAGTTCTAAGTTTTTTCCTTCAGGGCATGGAACAGATTTGACATAAGGAGGAAGAAAGGGAAGGTAATTTAGGAGAGATCAAAGGTTGCAAATATAAAAGGGTCTTATGAAGATCTGGGAAAGGATAACACCCGAAGCAACTAGTAAAACATAAATGCATAATGAACTATGGAATCATACAGCTTGAATGGATTTAGGACGACCGCAGAACTGAACATGCAGACATCTTAATGGAGCTGTGCATTATATGCAAGATCAATGGTTTTGCGTTAGATTTTTTTTCTAATGCCTGGTCATCTTGTTCTCGGATCTATTGTCCTTAGAAGTGCTTGAATTCTTAGGAACGTTCCCTGTAAATCATATTTATACAATGCTGCATGCCTGCAAAATACTGAATTAAAGGATTTCTTTTAATGAGAAGAGTCAGAAAAATATGTGCCTGCACTTTAGCATAAGGGGTCATGTCCTTTCTATGCCAAAATTACTACGACCGGTAACTCCATTATATTAAGTGTCCCTCATACTTGTACCCACCTTGACACGGTCAAGCAAGTGCTGAGAATTAACACAGGAAACTGGTCTGGAGAGTTCACATCACTCAATGTTCTTTCAAATACAGAAATTTCCGGGGCTCTTTGGGAGCTGTTTGTCCAGACTGGTTAATAAAACCAGAGTCATGTCTAGGTATGTCTGGTTGGCACTGACCTCCAAACTGTGTGTGAACTAATTTTAATTAGCAGCATTAAAAATGTCCTAAGTATTAACACTAAAAAGGTCAGCAGAGGCTTATAATGAGATTCTTGTGCTTCCACAGTCTGACTATTTATGTCTCGATGACAGACACATGCATTTTCTTTCTAATGTCATTGTATATGAGCAGCATTCAGTCTTATGGTCTGCACTGATGTATTGCAAATACACATACAGAACTACAATATACTCATCTTCTTGTCTGCAAATGTGAAAGGCGTCTCCTGAGACGCTGGATGCATTAATATACTGTACATTGAAGTGAAGTCACAAGAATAGACCACTCTATTTTGGTATTTTCTATACTTTTACCAATAATTCTCTTACCTTTTCTTATACTGATTTTCAGGTATATACTGCTTCGTTTTCAGCTAAACTCTGAATCCTGCTGATTTCCTTCCGTATCACCATTGCATTGTGGCCACTAGGCTATGTTTACACGCTTGTGTTTTGTGTTCAGCGTATGCATTAGGAAACTTTTATTGAACATTCCAAACATATTCATAGGTTCCCTTAAAGGGGATGACCACTATTATAGAGATGACTCATCTGATATTAAGGACCTACCCCTATGGATGAATTAAGGTCTTTCCTCCCCACCGATCAGCTGTTACCACCTCTGGTGGTGGCCAGATGTACCCCATGTCTGTAGACGATTTAGTGGCCACTGCTGGGTATTGTACCGAGCTCCCACTGCCAAGAAAGAAATACAGTACCGTAGAACAGTCACCTGACAGTATATGGGGCTGTGCAGTTCCATGTCATTCATTGGGAGGTTTTGTTTTTACCTAGGAGCCTATGATTGACACATATTACAGTATGTCTGGATTACATGACAGCCTTCTGTTTTATATATGCTGGGAAAACCTCCTGCCAAATACCCCCATAGAAGGCTTAATCACAATGTGAATGACCCCAGCTGTCTTAATGCCAGCTGAAGATAAACCACAGCATCTTTTCTGCTAAATTCAATCAGTAGTATGCTGATTGCAAATCTGGATATACAATGAGAAAAAAATGAAAGATCAATTTATAAATATAGAAAAACTTTAAAGGGGATGTCTACATTCACATTTAGCTTTTATTTTGCTCCAACACATGTAAAATAAAAAAGCAATTTCTTATTGTTTTGTATATACAGCTCCTACGTAGGCCTAAGCTTCTCCATGGTAACAGACTGCAGAAAATCCAATGTAGTCTGATCCTGTTTAATTCATTTGGACCATTAGTAAGACATTTCAGGTGTGAGGATGAGTAAGGGAAATATGAAAGGGAGCACCGCCTTACCTTCAGACTGTATTAAGGTTACTTGTAGTCTGTGACTATAGAGACACATAATTATACATAGGAGCTGTATATACTCCAGCAAGACTTGTGTAGAGCGAGTGGTCGCTATGACAGTCTTGATGAACGGGCCCTAATGTTCTCACATCCGGCAGGAACCTCTTAAGGAGAACTTGCAAACTTTTTTGAATATTATTATTTATTATTATAGCGCCATTTATTCCATGGCGCTTTACAAGTGAAAAGGGTATACATAAAAACTAGTACAACAATAGTTAACAGTACAAAACAGATTGGAATAGGAGGAGAGAGGACCCTGCCCGCGAGTGCTCACAGTCTACAGGGAATGGGTGAGGGTACAATAGGTGAGGACAGAGCTGGTTGCGCAGTGGTGTACTACACTGAGGGTTATTGTAGGTTGTAGGCTTGTTGGAAGAGGTGGGTCTTCAGGTTCCTCTTGAAGCTTTCCACGGTAGGACAGAGTCTGAAATGCTGAGGTAGAGCGTTCCAGAGTATGGGGGAGGCAGGGGAGAAATATTGTATGTGATTGTGGAAAGAGGAGATAAGAGAGGAGTAGAGAAGGAGGTAATGTGAAGATAGGAGGTTGCATGCAGGTAGGTACTGGAAGACTAGGTCACAGATGTAAGGAGAGACAGGTTGTGCATGGCTTTGTATGTCATGGTTAATGTTTTGAACTGGAGTCTTTGGGCAATGGGAAGCCAGTGAAGGGATTGGCAGAGTGGTGAGGCTGGGGAATAGGGAGGGGAGAGGTGTATTAAGCGGGCCACAGAGTTTAGGATAGATTGGAGTGGTGCAAGAGTGTTGGAAGGGAGACCAGAGAGAAGGAGGTTGCAGTAGTTGAGGTGGGAGATGAAGAGGGCATGTACTAATGTTTTTCCTGATTCTTGGTTAAGGAAAGCACGGATTTGGGAGATATTTTTGAGTTGTAGTCGGCAAGAGGTGAAGAGGGCTTGGATGAGGTGAAGCGGGCTTGGATGCGCAACTTGGAGGATAGAGCAGAGTCAAGGGTTACTAGTACCAAGGCAACGAGCTTGTGAGACTGGAGAGAGTGAGCAGCCATCAACTTTGATTGGTGGAGGAGTTGAATGAGGAGGAGGAAAGACAATGAATTCTGTTTTGTCCATGTTAAGCTTTAGGAATCGTGCAGAGAAGAAGGATGAAATAGCAGACAGACATTGTGGGATTTTGGTTAGTAAGAAGGTAATGTCAGGTCCAGAGAGGTAGATCTGTGTGTTATCGGCATAGAGATGATACTGAAAGCTGTGGGACTTTATGAGCTGTCCGAAGCTGAAGGTGTAAATGGAGAACAGCAGGGGTCCAGAACTGAACCTTGGGGGACACCAACGGACAGAGGGTGAGATGAAGAGCTGGTGTGAGAATGGGAGATGCTGAAAGTTCAGTCGGTTAGCTATGAAGAGATCCAAGATAGGGTCAAGTCTGGGATGCCCAGAGACGAGAGAATCTGTAGCAGGAAGGAGTGGTCCATTGTGTCGAAGGCAGAGATCAGGTCCAGGAGGAAGACAGAGTAGTGTCGCTTGGCTTTGGTGGTTAGTAGGTCATTGGTGACTTTAGTTAGGGTAGTTTCAGTAGAGTGATGCGGTCGGAAGCCAGATTGTAGCAGGTCAAAGAGGGAGCATGAGGAGAGGTATGAGGACAGTTCAAGATGGATATGCTGTTCCAGTAGTTTTGAGGTATAGGGGAAAAGTTATATGGGGCGGTAGCTATACACAGAGGATGGGTCAAGGTAGGTCTTTTTGAGGATGGGAGTGTTCAAAGCATGCTTAAAGCAAGAAGAGAATACACCAATTGATAGTGAAGAGATGGGTTAGGGTCGGAATGAGACTGTAGTGATATTGGGGATGAGGTGCGATGGGAGTGGGTCAAGTGCACAGGTGGTTAGATGTGATCTTGAGAGTAGAATGGAAAGATGATCTGTCATGGTGGAGAAGCTGAATTTAGAATAAGACGGCTGAGTAGCTATGATGAGGGGCTGTGGGGATTGTGGGCCAAGGCTTGCTCTAATGTTATCAATCTTCTGCTTGAAGAAAGAGGCAAAGTCAATATATTAAGTGTATAATGTGTATGTAGTAAGTTCACTCTAGTGGTGGCCACAGATAGACAGAATGGTAATATTGAAATAGTTATTCACATTATAAACATTTATGACATATTGGCAGGAGTCTCAGAGCCCACATCTATCAAGAATGGGGTTCCCAAAAACTATTTCCTGCCTAATGCTACGACCACTGTTAGAGAAGATGTAGCTGCGCATGGTCGTCTTTATCTATTGACGTCTATAGCAATTTCAATTACAGCCAAGCTCACTAGAGGTAGTTGTGTGTCTGAGCACCAACACAAATGGTTATTACTCAAGGTATTAGCACAAATTGTTTCCTTTATGGACTTTTGTTGGAGCGCAGGTGCACAGAACACAAGGCCAATAGCTATAAGCAATCTTCAGTGATTTATTTGCTGTAGGCGCGTGTCTGTGTTTGTATTGTGCGTGTGTCAGATATATTTTCAGACCTGGATGCCCCAATTTTTTTTTTTTTACATATATCTAACTCTTTCTCTCAATAACATCAGCAGAGATCACAGAGAAGGTCATCTTTGTATTGTCAAGTGTTCTCTTCAACTTCCGTTAGCAACTTTTTAATACATGGCAGCTAACACCATGTACTCATGAAATAACAGGAACTCATACCAAAAGCCGCATTGAACTTGTAATATTTCAAGAGTGATGACATACCTAAAGAATAAAAAAACACTTCCATGTGGCACAAAGTTCAGTTCAGAAAACACTATGTCCTTGCTGGTTAGTCTAAACTTTTCCTGACCAAACATTCCCTGTCGCCTTTTGCATCTGAATAGTGCATTAGTACGTGAAAGGTCATAAATATTGTCCATCATTTGGCAGAATCTCTGCAGATCACCTACTTGTCTGCACACATGAATTGCAAATCGACAGTTGTCAGTCTTACACCTCGAGTCATTACTCAATAGCGGGATTTTTTATTGCACCGTCGAGTGGTGCTTTATATCTAAGGCCCCATAAGCACTCTACAGTTTTTGATGCTTTTTTGGTGCATTTTGTGGTGACCTTTCAGTCACCACAAACTGCATGATTTTCCTTCCCCTGCAAAGTCTGAGATATCAGATTTGCTGTGCACTTTGTTTTGGGTTTTTTTGGGGTTTTTATGCTGCATTTTTGTTGTGACCACAAAAATGCAACATGTCAATTCTTTTTGCGTTTTCCCTGCGTTTTTCACCCATTGCTGATAAAAAAATACATATGGTCAAAAAAATGCACTTCTTTTTTTATGCAATTGTTTGGCCACAATGCATTTTTTTGGCCACAGGGTACTTTTTGTTGTTAACACAAAAATGCAGCATGGGGGCATAGCCTTAAGGCCGCTTTACACGCAACGACATCTCTAACGAGATGTTGTTGGGGGTCACAGAATTCGTGACGCACATCCAGCCTCGTTAGTGATGTCGTTGCGTGTGACACCTACGAGCGACCGCTAACGATGCAAAATGCTCACCAAATCGTTGATTGTTGACACGTCATCCATTTCCCAAATATCGTTGCTGATTTTGGACACAGGTTGTTCATCGTTCTTGAGGCAGCACACATCGCTATGTGTGACACCCCAGGAACGACGAACAACACCGTACCTGTGTCCTCTGGTAACGATGTGGGCGTGACTTTCATGCAGCTGCTCTCCGCCCCTCTGCTTCTATAGGACGCCACAGTGACGTCGTTAGGAAGGTAAGTATGTGTGACGGGTACTAGCGATATTGAGCGCCACGGGCAGCGATTTGCCCGTGACGCACAAACGACGGGGGCGGGTGCAAACGCTAGCAACATCCCTAGCAATGTCGCAGCGTGTATAGCCCCCTTAAGTCTCCTGTTCCCCTATTGTATTATACTCACCTTCTAGAGGCTTCATTTTCTACCGCCGCCGCCCGAGTCGATCTCAGAGGATTGGTGACCTTCCGACAGCTCCATTGTTTCATAGAGCGCACTGGAGGTCATAACTCCTTACATCTCTATGAGAGCCTTGTTCCCACTCTCCTAGAGATAGACTGAGAGCTTGTCATGTAACTTCTGACTTCTGGCCAGTCAGAAGTTACAGTCACAATATGGCTCCGTGGGACCGGAGCAGCACCAAAAAGCATGAAAACGCAGGAGGGTGTGTATAACGTTAGAGGCAGGGGACTTACAGTTAAAGCACCAATGGAGCTCTGAAAGAAAAAAACAAAAGGCTGGAGTAGTATTTAAAGGAAACCTGTCAATGTGAATTTACTAAGGAAGCTAGTTGTATGGCTGTATAGATCCCAGAACAGTGTTTCCCAAACTCCGGTCCTCACAGTCCCCCAACATCATGTTATCAGGATTTCCTTAGAATTGCACAGGTGAACGGATCTGTGCCAGTTTCTAGTGGCTTGATAATAATTGCATCCCTTGTGCAATAATAAGGAAATCCCAAAAACATGATTTGTTGGGGGCTGTGAGGACTGGAGTTTGGGAAACTCTGCTGGAGAACAATACAAACTTGTAGAAATACAATGTGCATTGCTGAGAAATTAAGCTTGAAAGTGCATTGGAGGTGTTTCAAGACCACCCTACACCAACACCACCAAACCCCCAATGCATCAAATACACCCCACCCCAATGCATGAACATTCAGAATAATTTGCATGGGGATTTCAAACTTAATTTGCCTACACTGGCACATTGGATAGTATGGAGAATTATTTTCAAGGAAATTCTCCATGGGAAAAATAATTATGCCTGGTAGCTTGTACTATCCAATCCAGAAACCCATCTGTAGATAGAATTTTTTTTTGGGGGGGGGGGGGGTTCTTGCCTTCATCTGCACAGAGCACAGTACTGCTTAGGCTGCTTTCACACATCTGTTTTTTGGCATCAGGCACAATCCAGCTTATGCCTGATGCAACGGATCCATCTCAGATTGTGTAAAAACTGATGCGACGGATCCAGCAAAAAACTGATTCGTTGTTTTTTGTTTTTTTTTTCTCGTTCATGCAAAGAGAGAGATCCCATCATCACCGCACACACCGGCACTACCGCACACACCGACACTACCGCCCCCATCATCACTGCACACACCAGCACTACCGCACCCATCATCACTGCACACCCCAGCACTACCGCCCTCATCATCACCGCACACACCGGCACTACCACTCCCATCATCACTGCACACACCAGCACTACCGCACCCATCATCACTGCACACACCGCACCGGTACTACCGCTCCCATCATCACTGCACACATTTGTACTATCTCATCTATCATCAGCTTACACACGCAAACACTACCGCACCCATCATTCCTGCGCACACACCGGCACTACCTGAGTGACGTCACCGCTGACAACGCGACTCACTTCAGTTGCTGCGTGGAGCTCACAGGAGCGGCGGTGTTCTACTACCACTCCTGTCAGCTTTCGATGTAGCAGAGCTGAAAGCATTGTGGGACCTCGTGTGGATTACGTCAGACCTGGAGGGGTATTTGGGGGTCAATAAAGTGGTGAAAGAGGGTGTTTTTGTCTTTTATTTCAAATAAGGGATGTTTCAGGTGTATGTCTTTATTTACTTTTTCTTACAGGTTAATCATTGCGGGTGTCTCATAGATGCCTGCCATGATTAACCTAGGAGTTAGTGGTAGCTATGGGCTGCGATTAACTCCTTATTACCCCGATTGCAACCGCACCAGGGTGATTCGGGATGAGCCGGGTAAAGTCCCGCGACCATCGCATCTAATGGATGCGGCAATTCCGGGCGGCTGCTGGCTGATATTTTTAGGCTGGGGGTCTCCCCATAACGTGGGTCTCCCCATCCTGAGAATACCAGCCTTCAGCCGTGTGGCTTTACCTTGCTTATATCAAAATTGGCGGGGACCGCATGTCGTTTTTTTTAATTATTTATTTATTTTACTGCACTATATAGACCTACCCACCGGCGGCTGGGATTGGTTGCAGTGAGACAGCTGTCACTCAGTGTGGGGGTGTGTCTGACTGCAACCAATCATAGGCGCCGGTGGGCGGGGGAAGCAGGGAATACGAGATGGAATAATGAGCGGACGGCATTTTCAAAAGAGGAAAAGCCGCCAGAGCAGTTTGACAGCCATGCAGCGCCGCGCCCGTGATCAGTGAGTATAAAGGAGGGAGAGACCGACCGACAGAGAGACCGACGGACCAACCGATAAATCGACAGAGAGAGAGAGAGACTATTTACACGTCTGGGCATGCCCAGAAACAAAAAAACGGATCCATCGTTGGTTTCCGGTATATGACAGATGACGACGAATCCAGCGCCCATAGGCTTCCATTATAAAAAAAAAGCTGTACGGCGACGGAGACAAAAAACGTTCCCTTCAACGTTCCATCCAGCCGCCGGACAAGCAAATGTTGCCGGATGGAACGCAAGGTCATCTGGCACAATCCGGCGCTAATAGAAGTCTATGGGGGGAAAAACGCATCCGGCGGCAACAGACGCTGGATGCATTTTTTCATGTTTTTGCCGGATTGTGCCTGATGGCAAAAAACTGATGTGTGAAAGCAGCCTTAGCTGAATGAGATGCCTTTTACACAATTTGGATGGGGTAATAGTGGGGGGAGGGGTATTCTTCCCATGTACCATAGCCTTGAAAATAAATCTCAATACCAAGTTGGATTTCTACAAAGGGAGTTTGTTTAACCTGAGCTGTGTCTCGTTAAAGGGCTATTCCAATTTCCAAGATCCTATCTCAATATGTAGTAGGTGAAATAATAATGATAATAGCAAATACCTCCAATTAGAAAAGTAATATAGTTCTCCTGATATAGCCAGGTCTCTTACCTCATGCACAGGGCATTGTAGCTTAGATATCCATGGTTATATCCACTCATCTAGTGACAGTTAGGTAGTTGCTTATGGTTATAATCATGGATACCTAAGCTGCAAGGCCCTGCACATGAGGTAAGAGACATGGCTACGTCAAAAGAACTATACTACATTTCTAATAGACAAAATTAGCTTGAGATCACGATAAGTAGGATCAATATGAATTGACACCTAAACTGGACTAAATGGAGGTTCAGCACTGTTCATAATGACCCGTGTAGAGGAAAAATGTGCACAAAGAACCATTGCATATTAAATAATGAATAATTTTATTGGATAATAAATATATTACATGTTCAAATGCCAGAAAAGGTTAAAATGGAGTCAAACAGCCAAATAATATTGGCAAACACACCACAGCAGAGAGCAAATTATATTAACAATTGAATATATTACACTAAGGTAATAAAGAGAAATAATATGTAAAAGAAACCAATCTCAATATACTGTAAACTACCCTGATAAAAAGTCACTCGATATGGAGAGTATAAATTAACATAGGTAGGTAAACACAATATAGGTCAGCTAAAAGGAGACCACCTGGTGTGTGTACAGTAAAGATTAAAGCCACTGCACACAAAAATATATACAAGGTTCAGTAGAAACCCACACTGTGTTAAGTGAGAGCAATGGAATCAATAGAATGGTATGGCATAGGAGTAAAAATATGTAGAGTAATATTTATGCACTGCTGCAGTGTGATGCTAGGAATTCCCAACGAGCGTTTCGGTGGCGTGCCTTCCTTGAAAGAAGATCTTTTAGGCTATGTGCCCATGGGACAACGTAGCCGCGGATTTTGCCTCGGAAAACCTGCGGATTTATCTGGATTTTCCAGATAAATCCGCAGGTTTGCGCAAGTACAGACACTCCCCATGTTATCCTATGGGATTTTGGGAGTGCTGTATCAATGCGGCGGTATGTGCGGCTGCGGAAAATGCTGTGGATTTCCCGCAGCCGCACGTAACTGCATGTCAATTATTCACGCGGAAATATCTCCAGATGTCCCGCCTGTTCACTATGGAGATACAGGGCGGGACGTCCGCAGGTATTTCCACATTTGTTCCGCAGGTTTACCGCAACAAAAACACTCAAATCCCGCAGCAATGGATAGCTGCGGATTCTGGGCAGCAGCTGTGGTAAACCTGCGGCAAAGTCCGTGGGTACGTTGTCCCGTGGGCACATAGCCTTACAGATTTATTAAATGTACCCTAAACAGACAAATGTTTTTACACACACCACAACACACTATTAGGTGTACACACATCTAATTATACATACAAATTAAAGGTACAATTCGAGATACACAGACATGTTCATATATATGCAAATACTTACAATCAATCCCGCATATATAAACAAATACACATACATACAGTGCCTACAAGTAGTATTCAACCCCCTGCAGATTTTAGCAGGTTTACACATTCGGAATTAACTTGGCATTGTGACATTTGGACTGTAGATCCGCCTGGAAGTGTGAAATGCACTGCAGCAAAAAAGAATGTTATTTCTTTTTTTATTTGTTTTTTAAATTGTGAAAAGTTTATTCAGAGGGTCATTTATTATTCAACCCCTCAAACCACCAGAATTCTGTTTGGTTCCCCTAAAGTATTAAGAAGTATTTCAGGCACAAAGAACAATGAGCTTCACATGTTTGGATTAATTATCTCTTTTTCCAGCCTTTTCTGACTAATTAAGACCCTCCCCAAACTTGTGAACAGCACTCATACTTGGTCAACATGGGAAAGACAAAGGAGCATTCCAAGGCCATCAGAGACAAGATCGTGGAGGGTCACAAGGCTGGCAAGGGGTACAAAACCCTTTCCAAGGAGTTGGGCCTACCTGTCTCCACTGTTGGGAGCATCATCCGGAAGTGGAAGGCTAATGGAACTACTGTTAGCCTTCCACGGCCTGGACAGCCTTTGAAAGTTTCCACCCGTGCCGAAGCCAGGCTTGTCCGAAGAGTCAAGGCTAACCCAAGGACAACAAGGAAGGAGCTCCGGGAAGATCTCATGGCAGTGGGGACATTGGTTTCAGTCAATACCCTAAGTAACGTACTCCACCGCAATGGTCTCCGTTGCAGACGAGCCCGTAAGGTACCTTTACTTTCAAAGCGTCATGTCAAGGCTCGTCTACAGTTTGCTCATGATCACTTGGAGGACTCTGATACAGACTGGTTCAAGGTTCTCTGGTCTGATGAGACCAAGATCGAGATCTTTTGTGCCAACCACACACGTGACGTTTGGAGACTGGATGGCACTGCATACAACCCCAAGAATACCATCCCTACAGTCAAGCATGGTGGTGGCAGCATCATGCTGTGGGGCTGTTTCTCAGCCAAGGGGCCTGGCCATCTGGTCCGCATCCATGGGAAGATGGATAGCACGGCCTACCTGGAGATTTTGGCCAAGAACCTGCACTCCTCCATCAAGGATCTTAAGATGGGTCGTCATTTCATCTTCCAACAAGACAACGATCCAAAGCACACAGCCAAGAAAACCAAGACCTGGTTCAAGAGGGAAAAAATCAAGGTGTTGCGGTGGCCTAGTCAGTCTCCTGACCTTAACCCAATTGAAAACTTGTGGAAGGAGCTCAAGATTAAAATCCACATGAGACACCCAAAGAACCTAGATAACTTGGAGAAGATCTGCATGGAGGAGTGGGCCAAGATAACTCCAGAGACCTGTGCCGGCCTGATCAGGTCTTATAAAAGACGATTATTAGCTGTAATTGCAAACAAGGGTTATTCCACAAAATATTAAACCTAGGGGTTGAATAATAATTGACCCACACTTTTATGTTGAAAATTTATTAAAATTTAACTGAGCAACATAACTTGTTGGTTTGTAAGATTTATGCATCTGTTAATAAATCCTACTCTTGTTTGAAGTTTGCAGGCTCTAACTTATTTGCATCTTATCAAACCTGCTAAATCTGCAGGGGGTTGAATACTACTTGTAGGCACTGTATACACACACATATATACTTCATATATATATATATAGTAGGGGAAAAAAGTATTTCACACACTGCCGATTTTGCAACCCTATAAAGATTTTCCCACCTAGAAAGAATGTAGAGGTCTGTAGTTTTTATCATAGGTACACTTCAACTGCGATACACAGAATTAAATAAAAATCTAGAAAATCCCATTGTATGATTTTTAAATAATTAATTTGCATTTTATTGCATGAAATAAGTATTTGATCACCTAACAACCAGCAGGATTTCTGGCTCTCACAGACCTGTTATTTTTTCTTTAAGAAGCTCCTACTCTGCACTCATTACCTGTATTATTTGCACCTGTTTGGACTTGTTACCTGTATAAAAGACACCTGTGCACACACAATCACACTCCAACCTCTCCATCATGGCCAAGACCAAAGAGCTGTCTAAGGACACCAGGGACAAACTTGTAGAGCTGTACAAGGCTGGGATGAGCTACAGGACAATAAGCAAGCAGCTTGGTGAAAAGGCAATAACTGTTGGTGCAATTATTAGAAAATGGAAGAAACACAAGATGACTGTCAAGATCCAGGCCCCTTAACCGTCAAAGTACCAGATGATTTCTACTGGTGCAGTACTCTAGTGGTCAGGCCCCTTATCAAGGTACCAGGTTAACCTCTACTGACATGTCACATCGTTAACCAACCCAGCGGTGTCCCACTACACGTCCAGGTTCACAAAGCTTTACTCCGGTCATTATAGGATCCCTGAGGAGACTGGACATGGGACTGCAATAAGGGAAGGTGACCATCACTGTGTGCACTGTAACTCTGGACTGGTGAGCGTGAGTCATCACCCAATCCTGGCCAGCCGACACCAGCGGCAGTATGCAGTCTGCAAGGGCTCCCATCCCACACGGCCAAAGTCCACACACCCAGCCACAACCAGGTATTTTCTGTAGTGTGCCAGGGTGTTCGGAGTCAATCCCTCACCCTTGACTACCGCCTCATGCCACTATACAAATGCACAATTCAACATACATAAACATTTACACACATATACATACAGTACACAGATACATACACACACACACACACACTTACATACAGTTTCAGATACAAACAAACACACACACGAGAAGCTTTTACATCCCAAGCTGGCATCTAGCCACACATCACTCACCTTTTTTTGCCCTTTCCCTCTATTTATTCCCTCTATTTTATAGTTTAACAAGCAAAGAGATGGGGCAGTTTTTCTTGCCTTGTGCCATCTGCACCATGCTCGACAGGAGTACTCACAGACACTTTTTTCCAAAAACAGTGTCACACCTGTCCACAGGTTATAATGTCATAAGGCAGCAAAGCTTTATTAACTTCAGTAGGGCTAAGCTGCAATACCACATAAAACCTGTACACACGTGTGGTGCCGTTTCTGGAGTAAAGCAAGAAAACTCCCTAGTCTTGGACAATCACATAATGGAAGGCGCAGTGATCAGCTGCTGCATCTACTGTGAGGGTCAGTGGCATAGCCAGACCGGTGATTTCCTGAGCACCAAGGAGTCTTTATTTTGAGGTGGACAACACCTTGAAATCTTAAAATATTTTGAATTAAGACACCAACATTAAGAAGTAAAATTAATGACAGCCCTCTTATGTGACTGGTGTGTTTGCACAGCAAGGTGTAGCAGCTTTATTACAGCGGAAAATTGTAGCGCTGTGATCCAACATGACGTTATAGATTGTTACAGTAAATCTTCCTTTCCTGATGACCTAATGCCATGAAGTAAACGATGTTAGGGATGGCCGATGGCAAATTATTTATCCTGTCTCCGTCTACCTATATTTACCATATTTTGTATTAAAAGGGGTGTACTACATATATAACAAATTGGTTTAGTCTTTAAATAAAAAAAGGAACTTGTATTATATCGCTGGCAATAATGCATGCCATAGTATATAATAAAAAGAAGGCTTTAACAGAGAAGTAAATAAACTGCACAGTAAATGTAGAAGAAAGCAGCCACTTATCTACCACTTGCCATTATGGTTTACAATATATATTATGTGCCAGTCATTTCAGTGCAGCTGGCATAATAAAAGCAGACGTAAAATAAATAATATATTCTCAGTGTTCCCGCCTCGGAGCTGGTGTTCTGGTGAACCTTCACTTTAGCAGGATTATATGGACTTCTTTTCAGTCTGTTTTACACCATGTGAAAATAAACCTCCTGCACACTTTGCCATTTTCCTTGGCAGTTAAACAAACAATTCCTCTAAATAAATAAACGCATTTTGATAGAAATACTTAAGTCGCTACTAGAGAGACCTGCAACCAGTGCGAGCGGGCCAGGAATGCGGCCTGTGACACAGTAAAGTCTATACCCTGTGGGCTGTTTGACCACACCAGATATGATGCCATTACCACCTCCCGGGTTGTTATTACTTAGTGGTCTAAACCAACTCAAGCTTAATGTTACTGCATTAAAAACAGGGAGGTTAGGGAGACTATGAGAGCGATCCTTGGAGAGTTATGGTTTCATTAAGTATTATTACACTGGGCCATATGGTTTTTTAGAGTGAATGAGCAATTCTCAACGTGTATATGAAGTGTTTCAAACACATTCAGCCTGTGCAGCTTTGCAAGTGTGGACTTTCCTACAGAAAGAGTACAAAACTCAAGTGCATTTTATATATTTCTAACTTATATATCTTCATGCACTGTATATGTAGACATGGGACAGCAAGTAATCGCCTTTTAGAATAACCACATGTTGGCTTACAAAATCTCCAAGATAACAGGCCTGATCATTCACTAGACTCCGGAGCTGATTGTAGAGTCGACTGACTGGTTTATACAGTCATGGCCGATAGTGTTGTCACCCTTATAATTGTTGCAGAAGATGAAGTATTTCTCTCAGAAAATTATTACTGTTACACATGTTTTGTCATCCACATGTTTATTTCCTTTGTGTGTTGGAACAGCACAAAACAAAACATAGAAAAAAGGCAAATTGGACATAGTGTCACACAAAACTCCAAAAATGGTCTGGACAAAACTATTGGCAAATTTCTACAATTGTGAATAAACAACTTTGTTTCAAGCATGTGATGCTCGTTCAAACTCACCTATGGCAAGTAACAGGTGTGTGGGCAATATGAAAATCATACTTGAGACCAGATAAAAATGGGAGAAGTTGAGTCTTTGCATTGTGTGTCTGTGTGCCACAGTAAGTATTGAGAACATAAAAAGGAGAAGAGAACTATCTGAGGACTTGAGAACCAAAATCGTTGAAAAATATCAACAATCTCAAGGTTACAAGTCCATCTCCAGAGATCATGATGTTCTATTGTTCACAGTTCGCAACATAATCAAAAAGTTTACAACCCATGGCACTTTAGCTAATCTCCCTGGAAATGGATGGCAGAGAAAAATTGATGAAAGGTTATAACGCAGGATAGTCCAGATGGTGGACAAGCAGCCCCAATAAAGTTCCAAAGAGATTGAAGCCATCCTGCAGGCTCATGGTGCATCACTGTCAGCACAAACTATCTGTACACATTTGAATTAAATGAAACGCTATGGTAGGAGACCCACGAGGACCTCACTGCTGTCACAAAGACATAAAAAAAGTTAGACTGCAGTTTGCCAAAATGTATGTGAATACACCAAAATCCTTCTGTGAAAGAGTCTTGTGGACAGATGAGACCAAGATAGAGCTTTTTGGCAAAACATATCATTCTAACAATGTAGTCACATGATCACTTCTTTCTGTTGAAATCTGGAAAAATTGAATAAGGGGCAGAGACTGGTATAATCTCTGCACTCTCCCTATATATATATATATATATATATATATATATATATATATATATATATATATATATATATACCATACATTGTATATTTACACTGGGTGCAGAATTATTAGGCAAGTTGTATATTGGAGGATTTTTTTTATCATTGATCAACAACTATGTTCTCAATCAACCCAAAAGACTCATAAATATCAAAGCTTAAAATTTTTGGAAGTTGGAGTGGTTTTTTTTGAGATTTGGCTATCTTAGGATGAGATCTGTTTGTGCCGGTAACTATTACTGTGCAGAATTATTAGGCAACTTAAAAAAAAAACAAATATATTCCCATCTCACTTGTTTATTTTCACTAGGTAACTCAATATAACTGCACAAAATTTAGAAATAAACATTTCTGACATGCAAAAACAAAACCCCAAAATGTTAGTGACCAATAAAGCCACCTTTCTTTATGATGACACTCAACAGCCTACCATCCATAGATTTTGTCAGTTACTTGATCTGTTTATGATCAACATTGCGTGCAGCAGCCACCACAGCCTCCCAGACACTGTTCCGAGAGGTGTATTGTGGGGTTCAGATCAGGTGAACAAGGGGGCCATGTCATTATTTTTTCATCTTTTAGACCTTTACTGGCCAGCCACGCTGTGGAGTAGTTGGATGCATGTGATGGAGCATTGTCCTGCATGAAAATCATGTTTTTCTTGAACGATACTGACTTCTTCCTGTACCACTGCTTGAAGAAGTTGTCTTCCAGAAACTGGCAGTAGGTCTAGGAGTTGAGCTTCACTCCATCCTCAACCCAAAAAGGTCCCACAAGTTCATCTTTGATGATACCAGCCCATACCAGTACCCCACCTTCACCTTGCTGGAATCTGAGTAGGAGTGGAGCTCCCTGCCCTTTACTGATCCAGCCTCTGGCCCATCCATCTGGCCCATCAAGAGTCACTCTCATTTCATCAGTCCATAAAAGCTTTGAAAAATCAGTCTTAAGATATTTCTTGGCCCAGTCTTGACGTTTTATCTTATGTTTCTTGGTCAGAGGTGGTGGTTTTTCAGCCTTCCTTACCTTGACCATGTCCTTGAGTATGGCACACCTTGTGCTTTTTGATACTCCAGTAATGTTGCAACTCTGAAATATGGCCAAACTGGTGGCAAATGGCATCTTGGCAGCTTCACGCTTGATTTTCCTCAGTTCATGGGCAGTTATTTTGCGTCTTTTTTGCCCAACATGCTTCTTGCGACCCTGTTGGCTATTTGCCATGAAACGCTTGAATGTTCGGTGATCATATTTCAAAAGTTTGGCAATTTCAAGACTGCTGCATCCCTCTGCAAGACATCTCACAATTTTGGACTTTTCAGAACCCATCAAATCTCTCTTCTGACCCATTTTGCCAAAGGAAAGGAAGTTGCCTAATAATTAAGCACACCTTATTTAGGGTTTTGATGTCATTTCGCCACACCCCTCCTCATTACAGAGATGCACATCACCTGATTTACTTAATTGTGAGTTGGCTCTCAAGCCTATATAGCTTGGAGTAGGACAACATGTATACAAATTATCATGTGATTAAAATACTCATTTGCCTAATAATTCTGCACACAGTCTAGAATAGACATTGAGATACCGATTCAATAAAACTGACATTTTATACTCCAGTTTTGAACAGAGTGCTGTAGGTAGATATGTCAAATTTATTAAGGCGTGGAATTCTTAATTAATTTGTTGTGTCTTTCAGCTGCCCTGCACCACCTTCAGTTGTAATTTACGCTACTTTTTGTGTGTATGCTTTTGTCGGCCACTATTATATGCATCCTGCCCTGCCCAAGTTTCATTTATTTGTCAAAAAGTGTGCAGAGCTTGCCAAGACTGGTGCAAAAACACCTAAAGTCATACACATTTTGAGAAACTTCAAATAGTTTTACACCATTGTTGTGTGGAAAACAGCTTGATGAGTGTATATAGCAGAGACCCTGTGTGTACTTAGCATGGATTATGCATATACAGCAGGGTTATGTATTAAGCGGAGACACTCCGTTTGTAGCATAAACTACATCATAGAAGGTCTGTGGATTGGGAGCACCACTCCAGTTAGCTCCATTTTCCTTATATTCATGGATGGTGTGAACCTGTACAAGCATTCTCCATCTTTTACAGACAACATAAACATTTGAACTCACCCGGTTTTACTTGGAATCACCCTATTTTTAGCCTTTGTCACCTGGTTAATTATTGTTTTCACTGGGATGCCAGGAAGGGTTACCGCATCTACATTATAAAAAAGCTGGCAGTGCAGGTGAGCGTTCATAGGAATGCTCATTACTAATTACTACTGGTATAAACATGTTGGAAATCACTTAATGAATGGGCAAAACACTTGTTTTTCTAGTGATTGGATGGTATAGGCATGCATAAAATTCAATGTTATTGTCTTCACGTCGCCCCATGTACACAGGGAATGTACTGCTGAGAATGTGATATTCTGTAGGATGCAAACAATTGTATTATTGTTCGTTCAATAAACAAGTGCTAATCAATTTGTATATAGTCGATTAGCGCTTCGTTAATGACCTTTCTCTGTATATATCAGTATTTGGGACTTCACTTTTAATTATGCTTATGCCCAAGGCCACACTGTCTAACATCATCCTTGATAATATCAAATGTAAACCACCATGTTAGGATAAAATGACAGAAATGATTTAGAAAAAAAATATCTGTCATTTTACTTATTTTGAAAGAACTTTTGCAGTAAAGTTTCACGCTCATGACGGTGTCAGAACAATGTCATCCCATATAAATGGAAGATTCTTAGTCATGGTACCATTTTGGCTCTCAAGAGAATTTCCATCACCTCACCTAAAGACCAGCACACAGCTGCATGTTTTGTGATCTCTGGCACAGCCAAGACCAAAGGGGAAACATCATGAATTCTCCCCGGGCCCTTTAAAGTAATCTACAAGCAGGACTGTGCATGATGTAATTACTTACATCATCCGCTGGATACATATAGAATCAAATCAAAGTGGCAGTAACGCGCCGAGTTCAGAGACCTGGATTGTTGTACAAGTGATTTGCACTCGGCACATTTCTGCATATAACAAAGTGTTTTAGGTACAAGGTAATAATGTTCAAAGGGATCGAAAATTTGTTTTATTTAAAGAGTTCAGAGCCAACAAGAGATTGTATGTACGGTTCATTGAACACGTTCCCATAAGTCATGGGAAGGCATCTCATAAATCATATCAACTGTATACTTTCCTTTAGTTTGTTGATTTAGGTATGAAATATCTTTTTTTTAATGTACTTTTACATTTCACCTACCTGTTGGTTCTGACAAAGTTTGTTATTGAGCGTGGAAGGAAAGACAAGCTCATTTTTCTAAGAAAATTATCTGTGTTCTAAATTCTCCAAATAAAAAGAAACTTTTATGATCGCTTCTCATCACTTATCGACCAGAGAACATAAGATATCCTCATGTTTCAAGTTCACCTAGAAGATTTACGACAAAAAGGGTCAACCCTTACCCTGAGGTTTTTAGCTCGTGATGGTTGTGTGAATATATTTTCCCCTTTCCGCTCAATAAATCACCTCGTTTCTCCAGCTTTCTCCAATCACATTATTATTGTTTCGAGGCATTGATACATGGTTATCTATTTTGAGAAGAAAAAAAAATTCTGCTTCCCCATTCACTCCCTGCAACATGAACCTTTTACAACTTTTTAAGTGTAAAAAAAATACCAAAAATGATATTACTACCCTTTTCTCAGGATTGCAGAAAAAGGAACAGCATTGGATAATATTTTTATGTTAGAAGACTAAAAAACATTCCAATAATCTGCTGTTGTAATGAATGACTTATTTGCTCTGTATCCCTTAATAGCTTACAAGACTGTAGAAGCTTTGAAGTAAAGGAAAAATTCAAAGAAAAACAATAAAATATCCAGGAGAGCCTGCCTTGTTGCTGGGTGATTAAGAGGGAACAAACCATTGGGTCAGTTCCCTATAGGTACAAACAGATGTTAGCACTGTTTCACAGCTGTTTAATATGATATAAATCCAAAGAATCTCTCATGTTTTTATAAAGTAAGAGAGAGAGAAAAAAAAATACTCAGACAGCAAATTTTTTGGTCATTCAAATATTCTTAGCGAATGACATCTGGTTTCAGTACTGCTTATTTAAGCAATCCTTTAAAACATGTCTGCCAAGGGTAGTAACTCAAAACTGTGAATTTACCATACGTGGAATTCTATATGGAATAGTGTAAGATCAGAGGAAATTTTTGTGGCTCTCTAAATTTTGTGGGACCACAAGTCCCTGCATGCCGCGAAGTCTTGACTTGCTATTTCACAAAGGCGCAGAAAGCAAAAGATTTCTTAATTCTGGTGTAAAAAATGTAATACAAAAATACTTTGTCAGAACGGTTCATGTTTTCAACTGATCCAGAATTTGGCCTTGTACATGGTAGAAAACCGCTCCTGCAGAAATGCAGTGTATCATGTAGCATTTGTTGTATAAAGATGTGCTCAATGTTACGGGGGTTGTCAAGCTAAAGAATAAAAAACAATCTATATATTGCCATTATCAAAACTCGACCAATGTCCAGACGTCATTGCCGTTCCCTCAGCTCCACTTCTGCATTGCAATGGGCGGAGTCCGTTTTATTCCATAACCACTGATTTGTATGTAGGAGCTGGCTGCTGAGCTCATTTCTTTGTCTTTTTATCTGCCATGACAGAGAAGGAAGTTAGCTTAGCTAGAGATCGTCAGCTAGCCCCTTGGATACACTTCACTAGTCATGTGCCAACATTGCAACCTTCTACTGTCAAGCTCAAAGCAGACGTGGCCCTGCCAGAACCTGCACTAAGAGATGATGATGGTATATAAGAAAGTTCTATCAAGTTTTAACACACTTAAAGATCTTTTTTTTAGCTGGATAACCCCTTTAAGAGTCACCTAATGTAAACTTCACTTAAAGTGCAGCTATTAAAACCCATTCCTTATTATTGGCATGTCAGGGGTCTACCTTACTGGGATAGATTGATCTTCCAGACAGTGTTCAAGCACGAGTGACCAGTGGGGGGCAATTGTGGTCCCTTAATCATGTGCACCACCTTGATCAAAAATAGTAATAATAAAAAAACACTTGTGATTGCTCAATTTTCATGTGCAGTTAAGGTAGTTTGCTATAATTTTGCCCTTTTTGTAATAATGTCCCCATCATGGTTCCAACTTGTATTAATGTCCATATCCTGGCTCCCTTCTTGTTGTAATGTCCCCATCCTGGTCAACTTCTTGTGGTAATATCCCCATCCTTGTCCTATTTTTGTAGTAATATCCCTAGCCAAGGTCCTCATCTTATATTAATGTCCCCATCCTGGTTCCCTTCTTGTAGTAATGTCCCCATCCTGGTTCCAACTTGTAGTAATGTCCCCATCCTAGATTCCTTGTGGTATTATCCCCATCCTGGTCTTCTTCTTGTGGTACTGTCCCCATCCTTGTCCCCTTCTTGTAGTACTACCCCTACCCTAGCCCCCATCTTATATTAATGTCCCTATCCTGGATCCCTTCTTGTACTAATGTCCCCATCCTTGACCCCTTCTTGTACTAATATCCCTGTCCTCGTTCCTATCTTATATTATTGTCCCCATCCTGGTCCCCGTCATGTAGTAATGTCCCCATCTTATAGTAATATCGCCATCATGGTCCCCTTCTATTAATGTCCCCTTCATTGTCCTCCTCTTGTAGTAATGTCCCCATCACGGTCCCCTTATTGTAATAATATCACCATCTTGCAGTAATATCGCCATCCCAGTCCCCTTCTTGTATTAATGCCCCATCATGGTCCCTTCTTGTAGTAATGTCCCCATCCTGGTTCCAACTTGTAGAAATGTCCCCATCCTGGCTCGCTTCTTTGTACTAATGTCCCCATCCTGGTCGTCTTGTGGTAATGTTCCCATCCGTGTCCTCCTCTTGCAGTAATGTCCCCATCCTAGACAATTCTGGTAGTAATGTCCTTATCCCACTTCCATTCTTGTAGTAATATCCCCATCCTGGTCGCCATTTTGTATTAATGCCCCCATCCTGGTCCCCTTCTTGTAGTAATGGCCCCATCCCTGTCCCCTTCTTGTAGTAATGTCCCCATCCCAGTCCCCTTCTTGTAGTAATGTCCCCATCCCAGTCCCCTTCTTGTAGTAATGTCCCCATCTTGGTTACCATTTTGTATTAATGTCCCCATCTTAGTCCCCTTCTTGTAGCAATGTCCCCATCCTGGTTCTAATTTGTAGTAATATCGCCATCCTTGTCCCCTCTTGTAGTAATATCCCCATCCTGGTCCCCATCTTGTATTAATCCTATAACAAGGAACCATAGAAATCTACAATAGAAAACAACTAACCTAGCAGGCATGCGAGGCCCCAGGTATGCGTTCTAGGTTTAATTTACCCATTTTTGACCACATCCTTGTCCCCTTCTTGTAGTAATGTCACCTTCTTGTAGTAATATCTCCATCCTCGTCTCCTTCTTGTATTAATGTACCCATCCTTGTTCTCGTGTTGTAGTAATGTCCCCATCCTTGTCCACTTATTGTAGTAATGCCCCAATCCTTGTTCCCTTCTTGTAGTAATATACCATCCTTGTCCACGTTTTGTAATAATGTAATTCATTCTCTCTGTCATAGATGCCAGTATCAGCTGTCAGCTTCTGATAGGCTGGTCTGGGCATTGCAGTACAGAGAGCTGGTCTCTGCACCTCAATACATTTCAATTGAATGTGGATCTGAGGATGCACATTCAGCTGAAAATACAGCACTGGTATCCGCTAACTCCCAGGAAGTGACAGTCTCAGGACTAGAGTTGAGCGCGGTTCTAGGTTCGCGGTTCTCCAGTTCTAGGCTCGAGTGATTTTGGGGGCTGTTCGAGATCGAACTAGAGCTCGAGCTTTTTGCAAAAGCTCGATAGTTCTAGATACGTTCGAGAACGGTTCTAGCAGCAAAAAGCAGGGCTTTTTACAGCTACAGTGTGCAGGAGCCATTGCTGGCAGCCTGCCAGAAGCTGGTAACCAAGATAAACATCGGGTATCCAACCAAAGCGCTTTGGTTAGTAACCCGATGTTTATCCTAGTTACGTGCAGGAAGCCCACACTTCCCCGCTCAGCTCGCTCCGCCCCCTCCTGCCCGCGGCATGTATTGTACACACGTACACACACACACACACGTACACACACACACACACACACACACACATGGTCCCGCTCGGCTTACCTGCGGTGATGAAGTCCCACCATCCCGACCTCAGCGCTGTCACTGACCTCCATGGCCGCCGTTTGTCACATCACCTTCTCTCGCTTCCGACCCGAGACTGACTAGCGGTGACGTCACGGGCCTCTCGCGATACTTGGTGTGAAGGCGCCGGTCATTGAACTCAGTGACAGGTGCTGTCGGCAGTGCTGGAGATCAGCGCAGGTAATGTACCTCGCTGACAGCAGCACTTGTCATGCCCTGCAGTGACCTGGGCTGACCCATTGATGTTAGCTCAGGTCACTGCACTGCTCTCCCAGCCAATGGGGAACATCCTGCTCTTCATTGACTGGGACAGTGTGGATCGTCATGGCAACCCCTTGGATTACACTAGACCTGGATTTGTTTTTCATTCTAATAAATTGGTTAAAGAGGGAATGTTTTGGGGAGTGTTTTTTCAAATAAAAATGTGTTTGTTGTCTATTTTTTTTATTACTGACTGGGTTGGTGATGTCGGGTATCTGATAGACGCCTGACCTCACCAACCCCAGGGCTTGATGCCAGGTGACATTACACATCTGGTATTAACCCCATATATTACCCCGTTTGCCACCGCACCAGGGCGCGGGATGAGCCGGGGCGAAGCACCAGGATTGGCGCATCTAATGGATGCGCCACTTCTGGGGCGGCTGCGGCCTGCTATTTTTAGGCTGGGGAGAGTCCAATAACCATGGACCTCCCTAGTCTGAGAATATCAGGCCCCAGCTGTCTGCTTTACCTTGGCTGGTGATCCAATTTTGGGGGACCCCTACGTGTTTTTTTTTTAAATTATTTATTTAATTTAAAATAACAGCGTGGGGTGCCCTCAGTTTTGGATTACCAGCCAAGGTGAGGTTGCCAGCTGTGGTCTGCAGGCTGCAGCCATCTGCTTTACCTTAGCTGGCTACAAAACTAGGGGGAACCCTACGTCATTTTTTTTTTCATTTGTTTTGGCTAAATACAAAGCTAAGCACCCCTTAGTGCCACATGAAAGGCACCAAAGGGTGCTCCACTTTTTCTCCATTTTTTCTCCACTTTTTCTACATTTTTTCTCCACTTTTTCTACATTTTTTTCTCCATTTTTTCTCCACTTTTTCTCCACTTTTTCTCCACTTTTTCTCCATTTTTTTCTCCACTTTTTCTCCACTTTTTTCTCTATTTTTTTCTCCACTTTTTCTACATTTTTTTCTCCACTTTTTCTCCACTTTTTCTCCACTTTTTTCTCCACTTTTTCTCCACTTTTTCTCCATTTTTTTTCTCCACTTTTTCTCCACTTTTTCTACATTTTTTTCTCCACTTTTTCTCCACTTTTTCTCCATTTTTTTCTCCACTTTTTCTCCACTTTTTCTCCATTTTTTTCTCCACTTTTTCTCCACTTTTTCTCCATTTTTTTCTCCACTTTTTCTACATTTTTTTCTCCACTTTTTCTCCACTTTTTCTCCACTTTTTCTCCACTTTTTTCTCCACTTTTTCTCCACTTTTTCTCCACTTTTTCTCCATTTTTTCTCCACTTTTTTCTCTATTTTTTTCTCCACTTTTTCTACATTTTTTTCTCCACTTTTTCTCCACTTTTTCTCCACTTTTTCTCCACTTTTTTCTCCACTTTTTCTCCACTTTTTCTCCATTTTTTTCTCCACTTTTTCTCCATTTTTTCTCCACTTTTTCTCCATTTTTTCTCCACTTTTTCTCCACTTTTTCTCCACTTTTTCTCCATTTTTTTTCTCCACTTTTTCTCCACTTTTTCTACATTTTTTTCTCCACTTTTTCTCCACTTTTTCTCCATTTTTTTCTCCACTTTTTCTCCACTTTTTCTCCATTTTTTTCTCCACTTTTTCTCCATTTTTTCTCCACTTTTTCTCCATTTTTTCTCCACTTTTTCTCCACTTTTTCTCCACTTTTTCTCCACTTTTTCTCCATTTTTTCTCCACTTTTTCTCCATTTTTTCTCCACTTTTTCTCCACTTTTTCTCCACTTTTTCTCCACTTTTTCTCCACTTTTTCTCCACTTTTTCTCCACTTATTCTCCACTTATTCTCCACTTTTTCTCCACTTTTTCTCTGTTCTTTTTCTATGGTCGGTCTACTCATTAGCTCTGCACTTTTTCTCCACTTTTTCTCCATTTTTTTCTCCACTTTTTCTCCATTTTTTTCTCCACTTTTTCTCCATTTTTTTCTCCATTTTTTCTCCACTTTTTCTCCACTTTTTCTACATTTTTTCTCCATTTTTTTCTCCACTTTTTCTCCATTTTTCTCCACTTTTTCTCCATTTTTTCTCCACTTTTTCTCCACTTTTTCTCCACTTTTTCCCCACTTTTTCTCCATTTTTTTTCTCCACTTTTTCTCCACTTTTTCTCCACTTTTTCTCCACTTTTTCTCCACTTTTTCTCCACTTATTCTCCACTTTTTCTCCACTTTTTCTCTGTTCTTTTTCTATCGTCGGTCTACTCATTAGCTCTGCACTTTTTCTCCACTTTTTCTCCATTTTTTTCTCCACTTTTTCTCCATTTTTTTCTCCACTTTTTCTCCATTTTTTTCTCCATTTTTTCTCCACTTTTTCTCCACTTTTTCTCCACTTTTTCTCCACTTTTTCTCCACTTTTTCTCCATTTTTTTCTCCACTTTTTCTCCACTTTTTCTCCACTTTTTCTCCACTTTTTCTCCACTTTTTCTCCATTTTTTTCTCCACTTTTTCTACATTTTTTTCTCCATTTTTTCTCCACTTTTTCTCCATTTTTTTCTCCACTTTTTCTCCATTTTTTCTCCACTTTTTCTCCACTTTTTCTCCACTTTTTCTCCACTTTTTCTCCATTTTTTTCTCCACTTTTTCTCCACTTTTTCTCCATTTTTTTCTCCACTTTTTCTCCACTTTTTCTCCATTTTTTTCTCCACTTTTTCTACATTTTTTTCTCCACTTTTTCTACATTTTTTTCTCCATTTTTTCTCCACTTTTTCTCCACTTTTTTCTCCACTTTTTCTCCACTTTTTCTCCACTTTTTCTCCACTTTTTCTCTATTTTTTTCTCCACTTTTTCTCCATTTTTTTCTCCACTTTTTCTCCACTTTTTCTCCACTTTTTTCTCCATTTTTTCTCCACTTTTTCTCCACTTTTTCTCCACTTTTTCTCCATTTTTTTCTCCACTTTTTCTCCACTTTTTCTTCATTTTTTTTCTCCATTTTTTCTTTTCTTTTTCTCCACTTTTTCTCTGTTCTTTTTCTATGGTCGGTCTACTCATTAGCTCTGCCATGCATACTGTAGCTCTACACCTACTGCACATGTTACTTTATGATTGACATCTCTTTCGTACCAGAGCTGTCTAAGCCTACTCTGACCCCATATTTGTCATTACTATATTGTCCTTGTACTGTATTATAATAATAATAATAATAGTATTCTCTGCACATTTGTCCTGAGGAAGAGGACGGATATGTCCTTGAAACGCGTAGACCTGTGTAAAGACCTGTGAAAATAAAGAAAAGAGTTTTACTATCTCCACCTGGACTCCTGTGGTTTGGCGCGGTATTCTAATCCTGCATTTCCCCTGCTGATTTAAACCACTCCTTGCTGCGGGACCGCTGCCGTCCACGTTATCTACATGCTTTCAAAGGAGTTGTGACTATCACAACCCTACCAGGTGAGTGTTTCTCCTGACATTCACCACCTTTTGTCTACCGGGTAAGACCCTATTGCGCCTTATCTTTCCACAGCTTTGCCGTGCCTTCTTGTACTGTATTATGACATTTGTATCATGTGTTTCATTTCTTGCTGTGTTGCAATTTTTTTGCTGCATCCCAATTGTACCTCTACATTGTTCGAGTTTATGTTATTGTTCTCTCACTCTTATGTGATACTAATTATTGTCATTTTTCATGATTACATGCAGATAAGTCCAATCTGACGAAGGCTCAGGCCGAAACGTCATTTGTAACTTGTTTTGGACAAAAACATATATGCTTATGAAAAAAAAATTTTTCTTAATACGGACCAATAAAGAGTGATTTTGCATTACTATCCGTTGTGACTTACTGACTTAGTCTGGGAGATTTAGAGTGCCGAGGTTACTCACTAATTTTATCTATTATTACCTCTGAGCACCTATATACCAGTGAGCAGAGCTTCCTCTACAGTAGTTCTCCTGATTAGGCATGCCCTTACCTCATGAGCAGGGCATTGCAGCTTTGGTAGCAACCATTACGACATGGACTCTGCTGCTGTGGACCCGAGAAGAGTGAGTGCAGATTCATTGCACCCACACTCCTCACATGAAGGGTCCGCACTCCTAGAAAATGGGGGATACGTTCCCTGAGTGTCTCCCCCCCATATTCTAGACGGTCCAGAGTCGTCGTGGGACCCCTTTATTTTTTTTCTTACAATAAATTGGTGAAAGAGGAAATGTTTTGGGGACTGTTTTTTCAAATAAATTTCTTTTGTCGATTTTTTTTTTTTGTTAGTACTGACAGTTTATGATGTTGGGTATCTAATAGACGCCATGACATCACAAACTGCTGGGCTTGATCTCAGGTTACTTTACAGCTAGTATCAACCCGATTTATTACCCCGTTTGCCACTGCACCAGGGCACGGGATGAGCTGGGGTGAAGCGCCAGGATTGGCGCATCTAGTGGATGCGCCACGTCTGGGGTGCCTGCGGCCTGCTATTTTTAGGCTGTGAAGGCCCAATAACTATGGACCTTCCCACCCTGAGAATACCAGACCACAGCTGTCCGCTTTACCTTGGCTGGTGATCCAATTTGGGGGGGACCCTACTTTTATTGTGTAATTATTAATATTTATAAAATAATTATAAAAAAGAGCCTGAGGGGACCTCCACATTGGATCCCCAACCACAGTAAAGCTGCCAGCTGTGGTTTTCAGGCTACAGCCGTCTGCTTTACCCTAGCTGGCTATCAAAAATGGGGGGACCCCCCAGGACTCCACTCCCATAGATTCGGGGGATTTACTCGGGCGGATGATACTCGTTTTTGTCACGTGCTCCAGGGACACACCCTACCAACTTATATTTCCATGCAGGCCACAGGGAAAGAGATTTCCTGGATGGAATATATGCAGTTGAAATCTTTCCTCTCGTACCAGGACAGGGAGAGAAGGATGAGGACACCCCCTACTCCTTTTGAGAAAATATTTTTACAGGGCTCATCACCTGGACATGGCATCTCACTCATTTATAAAATGCTGAACCAGAGAAATAGGGTGGATAAACCTCACTTTGTCTGTAGGTGGGGAGAGGAACTGGGAGAGGATATTCCCGAGGACGATTGGAGCAGAGCGTACCTGTGGACCCACAAGCTTTCCTTGGCGTGCGCCGCTCAAGAGAAAAGTTATAAAATTCTCACAAGGTGGTACCATTACCCGACTAAATTACATGCTATATTTCCCTCTGTGTCTGATGTGTGCTGGAGGTGTGGCACAGACACAGGTACAATGCTACACATATGGTGGAGCTGTACTAAGCTGCAACCCTTTTGGGACTCAGTGTTCTACCTGTACAAAAAGATGAGCGGAGGTGAAATAGAAAAGTCCCCCCAGGTTGCTCTTCTTTCTATGCTCCCAGGAGCTATTAAAACACAAAAAAGGGACATGTTGCGATTTTGCCTGGCGGCTGCCCGTATGATTATCCCACGATTTTGGAAACAGACTAGATGCCCTACGGTGCTGGATTGGTTGGAGGAAATGACAAACCTCCAGAGAATGGAGGAGCTGACAGCAGAACTAAATGGGAACACAGAAAAATTTACTACAGTTTGGAGACCATGGATTATGTTCATGGAGTCCCCAGAGTTTGTGGAGAGTTTGGCGAGCTTTTTGAACTGAGAAACGGTGGGGAGTCTCATTCCTTCCCCCCCCCTTTTTTCTTTGCTTTTCTTGCTTTCCCCCCTCTCCACCCTTCTCTCTAATTTCCTCTTCTTTATGCTTGTATCTTTCCTCTTCTTTCTTTCTTTTCTGAACATTAATCTGCATTTTTCTAGTTTCATTTTTTATATGAAAAGATTTATCAATAATTCATAAGACAATAGACACACAAGGAGAATGAGTATATTAGGATACGGGAAGTCAAAAGAAGTGGGAATTCTGACCTATAATTTATAAGTGGTTGTATGGTAATAGCACAAAGATAATTTGAAGAATTCCAAGAAATTTAGTAATGTAACAATTTCTGGATGTTATCCCGGCATTGAGAAAATGATGTTTATGTATTGTAATTGCACAAATGATATGTTTGTATGTTGACAACAGTTTCATCAATAAAACAGATTTGAAATAAAAATGGGGGGACCCAACGTCATTTTTTTTTTTAACTATTTTTTAAATAGAAAAAATTAATGGGCTTCCCTGTATTTTGATTGCCAACCAAGGTAACGGCAGGCAGATGGGGGTGGCAACCCATAGCTGTCTGCTTTATCTGCGCTGAGAATCAAAAATACCGCGGAGCGCTACGTCATTTTTTTAAAGATTTATTTTTACAGCACTGTGATGTCCAGCAATCAAAATACATTTTATTTTTAGTTATTTAAATAAATAATTAAAAAAAAATATATATGGGCTCCCGCTGCATTTTTTGTATTGCTAGCTAAGGGTAATCCAAGCAGCTACTGGCTGCTAACCCCCACTGCTTGGTGTTACCTTCACTGGCAATGGAAAATCCAGGGAAGCATTTTTTATTTTTTTTGCCAAAAAACTACAAAAAAAAGGACGTGAGCTTCACCATATTTTTGTATGCTAGCCAGGTATAGCAGGCAGGTGCTGGAAGAGTTGGATACAGCGCCAGAAGATGGCGCTTCTATGAAAATGCCATTTTCTGAGGCGGCTGCAGACTGCAATTCGCAGCAGTGGGGCCCAGAAAGCTCAGGCCAACCTGTGCTGCGGATTCCAATCCCCAGCTGCCTAGTTGTACCTGGCTGGACACAAAAATGGGGCGAAGCCTACGTCATTTGTTTTCTAATTATTTCATGAAATTCATGAAATAATAAAAAAAGGGCTTCCCTGTATTTTTGGTTCCCAGCCGGGTACAAATAGGCAACTGGGGGTTGGGGGCAGCCGTACCTGCCTGCTGTACCTGGCTAGCATACAAAAATATGGCGAAGCCCACAATTTTTTCAGGGGGCAAAAAACTTCTGCATACAGTCCTGGATGGAGTATGCTGAGCCTTGTAGTTCTGCAGCTGCTGTCTGTCTGTATGGAGAAGAGCAGACAGCAGCTGCAGAACTACAATGCTGAGTATACTCCATCCAGGACTGTATGCAGAATTTTTTTGCCCACCAAAAAAATGACGTGGGCTTCGCCATATTTTTGTATGCTAGCCAGGTACAGCAGGCAGCCACGGGCTGCCTCCAACCCCCAGTTGCCTATTTGTACCCGGCTGGGAACCAAAAATATAGGGAAGCCCGTTTTTTTTTAATTATTTCACTTATTTCATGAAAATAATTAAAAAACAAATGACGTGGGCTTCGCCCCATTTTTGTGTCCAGCCGGGTACAACTAGGCAGCTGGGGATTGGAATCCGCAGCACAGGTTAGCCCGAGGTTTCTGGGCGCCTCTGCTGCGGATTTCAGTCCGCAGCCGTCCCAGAAAATGGCGCTCTCATAGAAGCGCCATCATCTGGCGCTGTATCCAACTCTTCCAACAGCCCTGGAGCCGGGTGGCTTGTTGGGTAATCATGAGTTAATACTGGCTTTGTTTTACTAGCCAGTATTAAGCCAGAGATTCTTAATGTCAGGCACGTTTGACTCGGCCATTAAGAATCTCCAATAAAGGGTTAAAAAAAAACACCACACAGAGAAAAAATACTTTAATAGAAATAAATACACAGACACATTAGAGACTCCATCTTTATTACCCCCTGTCAGCCCTCCACGATCCTGCTCTTCTGTCTTCTTTCTTTCTAGTGTAGTAGTAGTGACAATTGTAGTGAGGATGAGGTTCCCCAGCTCATCACTTGATGAGCTGAGGAACCTCATCCTCACTACAATCCTCACTAGTGTAGTAGTAGTGACGATTGTAGTGAGGATGAGGTTCACCAGCTCATCACTTGGGGCTGGGGAACCTCATCCTCACTACAATCCTCACTACAATCGGGAAGCAGCGTGCAGCCTTCACTCCGTGAGTGATCAGTGCTGGCTGTCAGCGGTAAAAGCGGTAACGCTGACAGACGCGTTACTATAGCAACGGTGCTCTCGGAGCCGCGGTTAGCGGTGACGTCACCGCTAACTGCGTTGCTATGGCAACGGTGATCTCCGGTAATGACCGGCTGTGTCAGCCGGTCCCTAACGGAACGGGGAGTCAACCGTGTGCTAGAGCATGTCGCCGGTACACGGCGATACACATATGTGCACCGTGTACCGGAGAGGTGCACTCGCAGGTCCTACATGTCGCATCATAGTCATGTGACCAGTCTGTAGCCAATGAGATAATAGCCACGTGACTGGTCACATGGCTACTTTGACGTCACGATAGGTCCTGCATCTCTGCTGGCAGTGCCGTCACCGGGAGGATTCAGCGATCATCGGATGAAATAGCGGCAGGAGACAGTGCAGAAGGGATCGCGAGGACCGGTAAGTGTTATGGCAATGTTTATTAACTGTTTGTGTACATTTATAATGCATTTTTATGTGTTTGTGATTGCCTCCCATTATAGCCTATAGGTTCGAGTTTGGTTCGTCGAAGGTTCGACGAACCGAACTCGAACGGGACCCCCGTTCGGCGAACCGACCTCGAGCCGAACCGCGACCGGTTCGCTCATCTCTACTCAGGACCCGAGGCACAATGGAGCCTCTGGTAGCATGCAGGCTGCATATTTGAGACCGCTGCTATAAAACCCTTCCCTGTAGTCTAGTTTTCTAACTCTCAGTTCTCATTAAGAAAGTAAAATAACTGGATTCTGTTTGTACTTTCCCATCACTGGGTGAATGGTCCTGGAAAGGATGTAATGAAGATTCCCATATTACAATCTTCACAGAATTGGATGGATCACAGTTCCATTTCTAAGTAGTCATTATTCATCTCTGATGCCTCTCCTTTCCTGAAGCCTCCACAGCTTTACACAAACTCATCATCCATAGTGCCTAGGCGGTAATAATAACTGCAAAGGGCCTCAGTACAATACATCTTCTATGGTCCCTACACAGTCATGGCTCAATATGTGCTCCCACATAAAGTTATGTTCCTCTTTGTGACCCACAGTAATATTGTTAATAAATATAATAATCAATAAGATTATTTTTCTACAGTAAATGAATGTTTTTATTTTTTTTTGTATCCCTTGTATTAGGCTATGTGCACATGTTGCGTCGTGTCCATGTTGCAAATTCTACAGCGATTTGGCAGTGCATGTGTGCTTCAAATCGCTGCAGAAACACTGCTTAATGGATGCAGTGTGTCTGCAGAATAGATGCCAAATTCATGCGCTCGGGATGCTGCCTCTCCCATAGACAGAGTGGGAGCAGCATCCAAAGTGCACGAAAGAAGTGACATGCTGCATTTTTGAATGCAGAGATTTTGTCAAATTTTTTACTTTCAAAACGCTGCGTTCAAAAAAGCATTGTGCGCACGGATTATGCACAATCTTCATAGATTGTGCAGGGGACGCAGGCATTAACGATGCAGTGCTAGACGCAGCGTAAATGCATGAACTTACGCAACGTACGCACATAGCCTAACATGTGTAAGCATAGCCCAATAGTGATGATAAAATGTAGAAAATATTTAAATAGAGTGGTTTATAACTTGCAATGGTATATTTTTTTATCTAGTCCATTAAAATATAACTATTAACTACTGAGAACTATATTTCTTCTATCTCCTGGCTATAGAGTTAGGCTGCGTTCACACTACGTTTTTATAACATGCGTCATGAACGTTTTTTTGCTGTAAAAGTGGATGCTGTTTTTACAAAGAAAAACGCATGCAAACGCATGTGTTATGTTAAGGGAGGGATACTCCAAAAAACCATCACATAAATATAGGGGTGGATCCAGAATTTTCTGGAATCCAGCCCGAATGGCACAAACTCATAAACTTGTTAGGAAAAGAGGACAAGAGTTTTTATAGTGCAAAAATAACAACTTTTTATTAAATACAGGTGGGGGAATCCAAACAGTCATTAAAAAGATTTAAAAAAACACATATATGGCGGTCATCCCCTACATTAGGGCATAGTACATAAATTTATTATTGGAAGCATTCACACATTTAGCTGCTAACATAATACTACCATGACATAATAGTGGCTATAATATGGTGTATAAACCCCAGTCAAAACCTGCATGCATGGCGCAAGGTGCCATGAGGGCCCATTACCAATTGCACCAAGTACGGGGGAGGGGTCCGCCAGTCACTGCAGCCTCGGAAGACCTACGTACGTTTCGATGTTTGAGTAAATTGAATCTTCGTCAGGGAAGAGGCATGAGGTGTATTATGTTAGCAGCTAAATGTGTGAATGCTTCCAATAATAAATTTATGTGGTGGCTCTGTACATTTAAATCTGCCACACTCTATATAGATATATTCTGTGACACTCTGTTAATCGTGGAATGCTTCACTAATTTCGCTTGCCAATGCTTAGTCAATCTTTTTCTGTAGCATGTTGAACTAATACCCTGGTGTCTTTCCTGCATCACTAAGCACGTGCTGTGTATATACTGATCGCACTGACATCTCAATTTATGTACTATGCCCTAATGTAGGGGATGACCGCCATATATGTGTTTTTTTAAATGTTTTTAATGACTGTTTGGATTCCCCCACCTGTATTTAATAAAAAGTTGTTATTTTTGCACTATAAAAACTCTTGTCCTCTTTTCCTAGCATGTGTTATTTTGCAGGATCCTGTTACTTGAAGTTTATGGGCGGGCATTGAAGTCATGTGATCGGGAGTGAACTGAACGTGATAGACTGGGAGCCGGCATCTGACAGCTGCGGACGCTGGTAACCAAGGTAAACATCGGGTAACTAAGCGAAGTGCTTTGTTTGGATACCCGATATTTACCTTGGTTACGAGCGTCCGCAGCTGCTAGAAGCCGGGCTGCCTGCTCCCTGCACACGTAACCAAGGTAAACATCGGGTAACTAAGCAAAGCGCTTTGCTTGGTTACCCAATATTTACCTTGGTTACGAGCGTCCGCCGCTCTCAGGCGGGGGAAAGAGAGAGGAGAGTGAGGGGGAGAGAGGGAGGGGGAGAGAGAAACTGATCACGCCAGGCTGGTTTCTGGGCATGCTCAGTAGAGCAAGCAGGATCCTGTATCAGCATGCCAGCGTTCACATGCGTTTGCGTGCAGTATAGTCAGGATCCAGTGAAAAACAGTATTTGGACGCAGCTCAAAAACGCTACAAGTAGCGTTTTTGAAAAAAGTTAAAAAACTGCAAGTCGCTGGATCCTCACTATAATGCATGTGAACTCATGTGAACGCATGTTGACGCGAGTCCATTGCAATTGCATTGAAATGAAAACGCATTTGCACTGGATCCGTTTTTGCGTTAAAAAAATGTTCATGACGCATGTAAAAAAAACTTAGTGTGAAAGCAGCCTTATATAGATTTTTTTTTCCTGATAAAAATATTTTCACTTTTGTAAAATTATAGTTGATTTAGTTATAACAGTGTTTTGTATTTATTATTCTGTTTTTACTTAGGATTCGTTTACAGCTGCGTTGGCCAGTGTGTAAACAACATATAGAAGCCGATCAGTGGTCATTTAATAGTGTGCGTAGCCTGGACAACTGCTTCTGATATACATACAGAATGATTGGTAGTAGTGATGAGTGAGTGTGCTCGGCACTGCTCATTACTCGATGGAGTATCGCAGTACTCAGTTAATTGCAGAGCTCGGCTGAGCGTTGCGGGTGCTCTGATAATTCGTCCATGAAACAATGAGCACAATGCACAGGATTCACTGCATGATGTATGCAGGCACCCCAGGACAAGCCAGTCCCAACCTCTGAATGGGTCTCCTGGGGTATAAAACAATGTTCTCACATATAGTGTGCCCCCCCCCCCCCTCTCAAATAAAAAACCAAAACCCGCCCTCCATCCAGAAAATGCTCTGTTTATGGCTGGCTGTATGTGGTTGGTGACCCAAACAGGCCAATCATTGACTTTCCATAAGTTATTCGCGTTGAGCTCATCCTAGCGTCTGACCAGCTCGAATCAAGTAACAAGCATTCTAGCATTTTAGTGCTCGCCGATCACTAATCAGTATATAGCCTGCTATCGTTATCAGCAGCTCATATCCTCTTTACAAGAGCGATAATTTTTAAGCAAGATTAAAAAATAATTTTATCTGGAAAATGCGAGTTTTGCTAGATTGTTGGGTAAAATGAGCTTTCTTAAAACAGTGTAAATGCATCCTAGGTGTATGTTCACAGTGAATTTTGCTGCGTTAAGGGGGCTTTACACGCAACGATATCTCTAACGATATGTCGTCGGGGTCATGGAATTCGTGACGCACATACGGCGTCGTTAGCAACGTCGCTGCGTGACACCTATGAGCGAGTGTTAACGATCAAAAATACTCACCTAATCGTTGATCGTTGACACATCGTTCATTTTCAAAATATCGTTGCTGGTGCTGGACACAGGTTGTTCGTCGTTCCTGAGGCAGCACACATCGCTACGTGTGACATCCCTTGAATGAAGAACAGAAGCATTCCTGCGTCCTTCGGCAATGAGGTGGGCATGTCGTTAATGCGGCTGGGCTCCACCCCTCCGCTTCTATTGGCGGGCCGCTGTGTAACGTCGCTGTGACGGCGCACGAACCTCCCCCTTAAAAAAGAGGTTGTTCGCCGCCCACAGCGATGACGCTAGGAAGGTAAGTACGTGTTACGCGTCCTAGCGATATTGTGCGCCACGAGCAACGATTTGCCCGTGACGCTCAAACGACGGGGGCGGGTGCTTTCACGAGCGAAATCGCTAGCATGTAAAGCAGCCTTTAGTGTAGAAAAACTATGCAACATTTGTTCCTTTATGCATTCAATTAAATAGCTAAGAAAAATAATGCTGACAGTATTGACATGCGGTGGCTTTAAATAAAAAAATGCACTGCAGGTGAAGTAGATTTTTTCATATATCATTTATTTTGGTGCTACTGTAAAACACTGGATTTTTTTCCCACATGGGCAAAAAAGTTGGAAAATCTTGCTACATGTGAACAAACCCTTAGATTTCTCCTAACAAGCGCCATTATTTTGCTAACTTTTTATGTATAATGTATGAACCCACTTAAGAAAGCCATCCTGTATAGCAGCTGTTTGTTTTTACTTGACCATAAAGATCTGACTCTTTAGCATTTGCTATTTCATATCGTGTAATAGGAAGGGTTGGTTAATATTTGGATTTTTCTCCTGGGGACTGCATGACTTTCTAAGCTGCTTCAGCATGTGGAAGATTAGTAAATGTAATTTTAACATCTACAGTGATGGATCTTGGATCTTAATTCTTAATCCTCAATATCTTTCCACGATGTTGGGCCCCCTTTGTGTTCGTTTACTGACTTGGTGTATTGGCCGTTGTCCACTGATGATAATCTCTACAAGTACAATACCTACTCTTAAGTATACATTTTCATCCACTTTAGGTTACAGCACAAAGATTTCATTGCCGAAGGGTCATCATACAAGATAGATCAATGTAAGCAGGGTTTCATGTAATCTCCTTCTCTGTTTTTAGATTTTTGACCAAATGAATATTTCCAGAGCCTAATCTTTAGGTCTGTAATGGAGGAAATGAATATTCATATAATATCGGAAGCACTGTGTGCAGTATATTTGTTATCTAAATCTCCATTTATTGCAATTTGATGACATTGGAACACCCGCAGTCAAAGGCACAATTAAGGCCATGTCTCACTAAGCAACATCGCTAGCAACATCGCTGCTGAGGCACGACTTTTGTGACGTAGCAGCGATGTTGCTAGCGATGTTGCTGTGTGTGACATCCAGCAACAACCTGGCCCCTGCTGTGAGGTCGCTGGTTGTTGCTGAATGTCTTGGACCATTTTTTAGTTGTTGCTCTCCCGCTGTGAAGCGCACATCGCTGTGTGTGACAGCGACAGAGCAACAACTGAATGTGCAGTGAGCAGGAGCCGGCTTCTGCGGACGCTGGTAACCAATGTAAATATCGGGTAACCAAGAAGCCCTTTCCTTGGTTACCCGATATTTACCTTCGTTACCAGCGTCCGCCGCTCTCACGCTGTCAGTGCCGGCTCCCTACATACAGCCAGACTACACATCGGGTAATTAACCCGATGTGTACTCTGGCTAGGAGTGCAGGGACCCAGCGCTAAGCAGTGTGCACTGGTAACCAAGGTAAATATCGGGTTGGTTACCCGATATTTACCTTAGTTACCAAGTGCAGCGTCGCTTCCACGCGTCGCTGTTGGCTGGGGGCTGGTCACTGGTTGCTGGTGAGATCTGCCTGTTTGATAGCTCACCAGCAACCCGTGTAGCGATGCTCCAGTGATCCCTGCCAGGTCAGGTTGCTGGTGGGATCTCTGGAGCGTCGCTTAGTGTGACGGTACCTTTACACAAGTCAGGGCTATGAAACAGCAAATGAAAGAGGTTGGCCAGGTTCTAGTAAATAAAACTTGTCATAAGATAAAATACTTTTATGGTGAAGGAGAAATATTGGCACTTCTAAATGGAAGGGAACCCATAACAACTACTGAGGTTACCAATTTTACTTTCTGTTGTTAAATAAGAGGTAAAAAGTGGTTGCGATGGCTAACTCCTCCATTTCCTGATAACTGGTATGATAGTTGTCTTTCAGTGTTCAAGATCTACATGGTTCATACGATCTGGGGCTTTACTGGTGCTGACGTAACGCAATAAAACATCCACGTGACCACGGACCTGGAAGGACAAATCTCAGGAGGCAGGTAGCCAAAGTACAAAGGAATTGGCTAATAAAGCCTTATTTTTTAGTTGTGTTATATGTCGGAATGTTCCTCACTGTGGGCAAGTTGGCTCCTGGATTTATAGGTTTGCCTTGTGAGCCCTTCATATTCAGCGGATGGGTATTAATCATGTGGGCTAGGTTATGAAATTATGGCTCACAGACTAATAAAAGATTTCACAGCCATAGATGCCGACAACAATTAAAGCTATGTTCCCTGGTTCATCGGACACCTGTTGGAGATGTCTGAGAGAAAGAGGCTCGTACATACATATCTGGTGGCAATGCCCCTCTATTAGGAATTCTGGAGAGATGTATTCGTTCTATTTAGCAAAGTTTCTGGAATGGGGATTCGGCCTACCCCTGAGCCCTTTTGTCTCTAAGTGAGCTCTCCATTGTTAAATACAAGAAGAGCATCCATAGACATTTTCTGGCAGCCGCCAGGAGGCTGATCCCCAGATGGTGGAAACAGGTAGTGACACCTTCTAAATCTGATCTGGTTTCAGAACTCAATGAGATTTTTAGGATGGAGGAACTTATAGGACAGGCAACAGACACTTCAGAAAGGGTGCTGAAGGTGTGGACCCCCTGGATTATGTACAGAGAATCTGTGGAATTTGGACTGTGGATTGCAAGTTAGTGAACCCTGTCTAGTATGGGTTGACAGAGAGAAGTGAGGCTTGAACCTCTAATGCAGGGCTCTGTTTTCTTTTTCCCTTTTTCCTCTTACTTAAGGTTTCTATTCTATTCTATTCTTTTTCTTTTTCTTCTTTTCGCTATTCCTACTAGCTCTTTGATAATGCTTTAATTTGAAAATAGATCAATATCACTGTTTTTACTCATATACAGTATTGAGATCCATGTATGGTTTTACCTACTAGATATGTCATTCTCGGTTTCCTTTTTCTTGGATCTCTTTAATAGTCTTATGTAATCACTTAAAAAATGTTTTTGAATGTTTTGTATTGACTACATTTTCTTCAATAAATCTTGATTTGAACAAATAGATTTCACAGCCATTTTTAGATTTGATTGCATCTCTGAATTTACTGTTTGGTCCTGAAATAAAAAAAAAACAAAAACCTTGTTGGGCATTGAACTTAGGGGCGAGTATTTTGGCAGCCACTGCTTTTTCCAAAATTTGAGAAATTGAATAAAATGCATCCGATTCTGCATATAAACTCAGCCATGCATATCTATGTTCTGTATGTAAAGGGTATATTGGCCATTTAAGGTTGTACGTAGACCAACAAGCTTCACAAGTGACTGCTATCCTAGTATTCACAGGCATGGAGGAACGCAAGTTCTGTCTCTATGTTAGATGCATATGGTTCTTGTGGGAGTTAAAAACAAACAAAAAAAACCCTTGTAAGGTACATTTTAAAGATGATAACATAATTTAATATATTTAGGTTCTTAAACCCCTGCAGATATGTGGGAATCTGCGACCTGAGAACACCCCATTTACACTGTTTACAAAGATATACACAAATGACGATTAATATTGCTAGAAACGTTAAAAATGTAAGGTACTTAACGACTTTTCATCACAGAACGCAAAAGCCATCCAACCACGTCAAGGTGTACCTTTTAATATGGATGTTCCTTAAACACTATTGCCATACGTCTCCATGTGCCAAAAGCAGCCTTCATCTGAATGGGGAGTGAAAAGTGAACCTTGAGGTGCTTGGATGGCTTTTGCACTCTATGATCAAAAATCTTTCAGTACCTTACCATTTATAGCAATATCAGAGTTCATGTATTTACTAATCGCAGTGTACTGCACACTGTGTATGTATATTTTGGCCACATAAAGGATTTGTCCACCTGTACATTAATTCAATGCAGAAAGATGTGCGTGTCCCTTTTTTTTTCTACATTTCTTATTTGTTCTATGACAGTTACTTGACCAAGCCTTTCACTCCTTCTTGAGTGTGTATACACACGCTCATGCTAGAGCTTGACAGTTTTCTACAGACCTCTCCACTGATCTGAGTAACGTCTTTAAATATAAACCTCATGATAATACAATAAAGTTTGTCATAATCTCTATATACTGCAATAATTTAGTAAAAAATATAAAATAAACATTTGTAAAAGTCTGAGCTATCAAAATATAAAATTTAGTTGTACAATAAACATCCTAAAAAAATAATATTGAAACACCAGAATTGCCATTTTTTGGTCACCACAATTTTTAAAGTATCACTCTTTTTTTTTTTTCTTTCACTACTGAAGTGATGCTTTAAATTTAAGCCCTCTGCCCCCGGTCTTATACTCTGGTGTCTTCATATTTTTACATCATCACTCCGGTCCAGCAGCAACATCTTGTGACAGGAACTTGTGATTGTCCGGAATTCAGAAGTTACATCGCAATCTCTCAGTACAAGTCTATGAGAGCCAAATGAGGACAGAATGAGGATCCTCCCATAGACGTGCATTGAGTTGTAACCTCCGACGCACTCCATGAAACACTGGAGCGGCGCTGATAACAGATGAAAATGAAGATTTTGTGCTGCGATCTAGATCATGGGTCTTCCAGCAGAACAATGGTCCCAAACATACTTCGAAGCCCCACAGAAATGGATGGAAACAAAGCGTTGGACATTTCTGAAGTGGCAGCAATGAGTCCGGATCTAAATCCCATTGAACATCTGTGGAGATATTAAATTGCTGATGGGAGAAGGCGCTTTTCAAATATGAGAGACCTGGAGCAGTTTGTAAAAGAAGAGTGGTCCAAAATTCCAGTTGAGAGGTGTAAGAAGCTTGTTGATGGTTATAGGAAGCAATTGATTGTAGTTATTTATTCCAAAGGGTGTGCAACAAAGTTTTAAGCTGAGGGTGCCAATAATTTTGTCCAATTTTTGGAGTTTTGTTTGAATTTATGTTCAATTTGCCTGTTTTCCCTTTGTATTTCTTGTGTTGTTCCAATACATACAAAGGAAATAAACATGTGTGATTGCAGTAATTTTCTGGTAGAAAGACTTTATTTTCTGGAACAATTTCAAGGGTGCCAACACTTTTGCTAATGACTGTATGTCTATGCCCACTGAAAAATAAAAAACAATTATGACTCTTAAGAAGAGAAATAAAAGCCAAAGTGCAAGGCCTAAAAATATCTGTGGCCGGATGGGGTTAAAGACAGTCAACCCAACAATGTCAAGGATCCGTCAACCATCTATTGTGTATGGGGGCCTCCCAACTCTCCCCTGACAGAATATGTCAGGGAAGATAAGTGAGGGGTGGAAAAAATGTAAATAACCAACCCTTTTGTTGTCTGGAAGATAAGCCACCAATGAGCATCCTGGCAGCTGATTCCCCCACTGCTCACACTGAGAACGCCTTAATGCTGGGCCGAATCTTATTGTGTATGAGGGAGTCAGCTATTGCATATGTACAGATAGAAGTACGATCAAGCTAAGTGACTAAATACCAGCAACATATACTGTAAGTAATGCAAATAGACTTCTAGGAATATAAAAGAAAAGATTAAAATTATGTTTTAATTACCAACAAGATATTCTTAATAGAACATCAGATATTTGAGAAGTAATCTGGATAATACTGTATATGGCCCCCTAGTTGTGTTCACTTCATTTGATCACTGGGTTTGCCGAGATGATCTACATAATTATAGATTGAATGAAGTTTCAATTCAAAAATAGTTTAATGGGTCCTGCCATTGTTTCCTACTGGGAACTTAAGGCCGCTTTACACGCTGCGACATCGCTAAAGCGATGTCGTTGGGGTCACGGAATTCGTGACTCACATCCGGCCGCGTTAGCGATGTCGTTGCGTGTGACACCTACGTGCGATCGAAAATCGTTGCAAACACATGCAAAATCGCTAATCGTTGACATGCTCCCCTATTCCCAATTATCGTTGCTGCTGCAGGTACGATGTTGTTTGTCGTTCCTGCGGCAGCACACATCGCTGTGTGTGACACCGCAGGAACGAGGAACCTCACCTTACCTGCGGCCGCCAGCAATGAGGAAGGAAGGAGGTGGGCGGGATGTCCGTCCCGCTCATCTCCACCCTTCCGCTTCGATTGGGTGGCCGCTTAGTGACGTTGCTGTGACGCCAAACGAACCGCCCCCTTAGAAAGGAAGTGGTTCGCCGGTCACAGCAACGTCGCTAGACAGGTAAGTAGTGTGCGATTTTGTGCGCCACGGCCAGCGATTTGCCCGTGATGCACTAACGATGGGGGTGGGTACGCACGCTAGTGATCGCAGCACGTAAAGCGGCCTTTAATACAGAAAAATAACTGACGACATCACTGATCTATGCCTGCAGCACACCAGAATGAAAATGTCTATAGAGTTCACCAAGGTTGAGGCAGGGCAGCTGTATTAAATGGTTTATGTTTGATAGGTAATGTGCTTGTTCCCTTTAATGTGCTACGTGGTGATTAACCGATGGCTGCAATGTACACCTGTGACCATGTGGCCAAGTATCATGAATAATAGTGCCTGCCAGCAAGAAACAGCAGAGTGATGGCCAAAGATTACATCAAAACCTATTAAATAGATTAAATAAGTAAAACCCGCTATGACCCTCTGTAAAAACACAGCTGGAAGTCGCAAATGGATTAAAGGGGTTGGCCACTTTCCAAAAAATGCAGCTAAAACATCATAAAATGCAAAGTTAGACAACTTAGTAAATCATCCTGTGTTTTATTTTTTTGGGTCAATTGCAAAAAGAGGTGTGCCAGATGTATACAATGGAAACCTGTGGCCTGGTCTTTCCTAGGAGGTCACAGTCCTTTGCAGCCAGGTGATAGACCCATATGACCGCTTTATCCTTTGCCTCCTGTCCGCATATATACATTTACAGCTATATGTGCAGTTCACTACATGACATATACTCGGGTCCAGTGGTCAATATCGTTAGGCTCTTCCTTTACTTAAATCTAGAACTTGTCATTTGCGAGACAATAATTCTAATAGAAGGTTGTCTAGCTTTTGATTACTTGATATTTTAGCTGACTTATTAACTATCCTAGCGCTTTAAAGCTTGCATTTCCTGGAGTATCAGTAGTCAGACCGATCTATCTGGAAAATTACCTTTATATCAAGTACAAATTTGTTTGGAACAGGTTCCTGATGAAAAACAAAGCTGAAAGGGAAGAAAATGATTTGATCACCATTTCCAGCATTATTGTCCCTTCCATAACCTTGAGGGGGGACTGTTTATTTAATGATTTAACAGTGCGCAGATCCTCGGAGAGTTAACCCATTCCAACAAAAATACATTTTGATCCCTGCAAAGCAATAATTCCTGTCGCAATGTGTCTGCTCTTCAACATTTGGAGATCTGCCAGGTGAGAACCTGACTTGGGAAATACCATGCCGTGCCTGTAAAAGTAACACATCCTGAGTATGCCGTGCCCGTTAACCCATCGGATGTCAGGAGCAGATAACTGGATTGCTTAACACAGTGATATGTTATCTAGGTGTTTCCTCCTTGCTGATCTGTGCGTTACTCCATTGACATCATATAATACTGCTGTGTCCTTGTGATCATTTTTATGACATAGCGCATTTATTGCTTGATGTGATGGTATGTATATTTTAACACTAGTTGGTTTTCGGTAGATGCACTGTATTTCAATGAGGTCAGGTTTCTGCTATGTATCATCAGTTCTATCCCTTTTACCTTTTCGTAAAGCGTTCTAATGACATTTGTAGATATCCGTACTCTTCTAGCAATGGCCAAAGGCAGGAATAATCTAGTCTGATTTGTAAATGCACTACAACCCCTTATTACCACCCCTCTAATCCCCCCCCCAAGAAAAAATATTTGGACTGAAATTAATTCATACCCTAGTTATTTTCTAATTTGTTCGCTTTCTCATGGTGATAAAGTGTAAGACCTGAGTTAGTGCCACTGCTGCATTAAAGGGAACCTGTCAGGTCCAATATGCAAACAGAACCATGAGCAGTTCTGGGTATATATTGCTAATCCCTGCCTAACCGTCCCTGTATACACTAGCATAGATAAAGGGATCTCTAGAAACAATATTTCTAAAGATCTTTTTTACCGTATGCTAATGAGCAAGGTGCCTAGTCCCCTGGGCGTTAGTTCCTCGGCCAGTTGCCCTATTTAGCATGTTAGTACATCCCTGTGGGTGTGCTATCATGCTAATGAATACGCAGCATCACAGGATGATCTCGCTCACCTCTTCGCCGCCAACGCGTCCAACGGGGGATTTCGGTTCAGTGCGCATGACCTCGGAATTTGGGTCATGCGCACTATGAAGCCAGGTGTACACGTCCTGGCTTCAAACTGAAGCAGTGCGCATGACCCAAACTCCGGGGTCATGCGCACTGAGCCGAAATCCCCCGTTGGGCAGCGATGATAGCAGAGGTGAGTGAGATCATCCTGTGACGCTGCACATTCATTAGCATGTTAGTACACCCACAGGGACGTACTAACATGCTAATGGGGGCGACTGGCCGGAGAACTAACGCGCAGGGGGCTAGAGCTCTCGCTCATTAGCATACGGTAAAAGATCTTTAGTAATACTTTTTCCAAAGATCCCTTTATCTATGCTAGTGTATACAGGAACGGTTAGGCAGGGATTAGCAATATGCACCTAGAACTGCTCGTAGTTCTGGGTGCATATTGCACCTGACAGGTTCCCTTTAATGACCACCTTCATACCAAATGAAAATAATTGTTCCTAAGTGAATTCATGCAAAAGTATCTCTTGCAGAACTGAAGAAAATGACCTGGCACATGCCACCAGAGCAGATTGAATATATTAAAATGATAGAACTTTTCTTTTATTGGCCCATTGTTAGGTTTTTTTTTAAAAAATCAAGCACCAGAGATATATTGTCTCTTTGAAGGATTATCCAACGTACATTCACTTTTCGAAGTAGAACCCAATAGATGATGGGACATTCAACATGTGGTATTACATGGGGTCCATTCAAATGAAGAGTGAACTACTTAGTACATGGTTTTTCAGTATGCTCAAGAGCAGGAACATGTTGTCACCTGTTGCCATTCTCTTTTACACCTAATAGTGGGGTATCCAAAGCAGAGCACACCTCACTATGGTGACCACATGCTCCAGTAGGGCACTTGAAGTGTCAGAATGAAGATTTTGCATTGAGTAACATATTACCGAAAGCTGAAAACTCCATAAGTTGCATCTGTAAAACATCTCCATACAGAAAACATTATTAGAAGCATATGATACCTAAACATAGCGCTCAGCACTGTATGGAATGGGTATACAATGGTGGATTATAGAGTTTATCACATAAACACAGCTTGGCGGCCATCTGGTCCTAGGAAGAGATTTTGCTATGCTCCATTCATTTATACGGCTCATTTTAAAAAGTATTTCCACCATATAAGCAAGCAGAAAAGAATTAAGCTCAGAACCGATCAGCAGAAATAAGCAACTCAGTTATGAAATGTGTCCGGGGGAAGTGCAATGGGTAAGAAAAATAAGCCAACAAGAAGTCAACTTCACTGTTTTTCAGGTCAAATGTAAAATGTTCTAATAATTAAAAAATGTCAAGTATCTCTCCAGTGCTTATTTGGGGAGTACCAATATTGGCTAAGTTCCCTCCTGCTCTGTTTTCTTGCACTGTTCTAGTGTTTCCTGTGACAAGAGGCAAGTGCACAGTATCTCTGTGTGTAGAGGAAAACATGTAAGCGTAGCTCGCAGACAATCATGAACGTGATGATTAATCTCTTCCCTCTCCATATCAATTTTCCAGGGAAGGCTCTTTGTACCTCCACTAAAGATGAAGCCGTACAGCAACAATTGATAAGGATTGGTCTCTGCATTCTTTTATTTCAGAAATGCCCATAGGGTTGGGATTATTGTACTGATGAAAAGCACATGGATAAACACAAAGAACAGATGTGTTGCAGATTTGGCAAAGCCTGAAATATGATTCAGTCAAGAGCACTTTGAGATGTACTGGGAGACCTGACAGAAGTACCTGTTCTTTTCATTGTGCAGTGTGTAACGTTGGGAACAGGGGCCCGTAGTTGAGTCTTGAAATTGCAAAACTTGTAAAAGAGGTTTTCTAATAGTCAAATACGGAGTTTAGTTAAAAATAAAAGAGTCTGATATAAGAAATCATGATGCGGTATCAAAACACTTGAAAAACTGAACAATAGTCTAATGCTAAAGGTTCCTCCTCACAAATTAAAACAGAATCGATGTAGGGACAGATATATCATTGGTGCTCCTGCAGAATGCCCCAAGAGGTAAGTGGGCCAATTTCCCCATCTAAATCAGCAAAGCTCTTCTGTCATATCAGAAGTATTGGTGTTATGCACGTAAGTGTGGACCCACTGTGCAACTGGCTGGACGTACCCTAGGGGGTGCGTAGCTAAGAGCCTACAGGGTATTCACCAGAGCATCTGATGGTGAGGTTGAACTCGGCTGCCGGTAGACACCAGGTAGTACTTCAGCACAGTCCCAAGACTGCAGCGGCTGACCCCAGGGGCCTCGGTTCCACTTGCACATAGCTTCTGATGCGAGAGCATCGGAAGCGATATGCTAACGACCCTCTGCTGTGAGCGTGAGCTGAAGGTCATGCGACTGTGATCCGATCTTGCGATCGTATCACAGCTGTGTAGAAGAGGGGGAGCGTTTTTTTAATTCCTCTCCTCTGCGGCATGCGAGTGCAGTGCAGTGTTTCTCACCCATAGACTTATATGGGTGCGTGTGAGCTGACACTCACTGCCAAACGCAGCATGCTGTGATTCATTTCTCATGCCGACATGGCATGAGAAATCAATTGCAGATGGACATTGCCCCATAGTTTTGCACTGGAGTGAGAGCAATCCGATGTTTTATCGGATTGTACTCGTCCTTGAAAAACGCAAGTGGAACCGAGCCCTAACTGGCAGGACTGAATCAAGATCACAAGCAGGATGCAGATACTGGTTCAGATTGGGGGGCTGGTTCAGAGTAGACAGACAGGCTGGGAATAGGTTACAGTATACAGGTACAGGATGCAGGAACTCAATATAGGCCGACATGCAAAGTGGCTGTAACACTTCAGGAACCTAGTTGTTTAGGCAAATTGCTAAGGGGAAGGATACCTTAAGTACCTAGTCGTAGAGCAGGTGGAGGAGCAAGGACACTGATGCTAACATTACAGTATCCCCCTCCTTTCCAAACCTGAAAGAAATCTCTTCAGGAGGAGAGGGACATTAATATTTTCACTTCGCTCCCATGATCTCTCCTCAGAACAAAAACCCCACCAGTCTACCAGGAATAGGGTCTTCCCTCTAACCTTTTTCATGGCCAGGATGTTCCTGACCTCGAAGAACAGGCGAAAACAGGCGAAGGTGTGGCACATGGGGTGTTGGTTCAGTATGATTGGTTTGAGGAGAGAAACGTGAAAAGAATTAGGTACATGTAACGAGGCCAGAAGCTTCAGCTTTTAGGAGAAATTTTTGATCCAACTGATGACTTTCAAGGGACCAATGAAACATGGACCCATCTTTTAATCTTGGAATCTTCAGACGTATGTATTTTGAGGAGAGCCACACCTTATCTCCTGGATAAAAAGCTGGTGGATCCAAACTCCTCCTGTCTGCATGTCTCTTCATTTGTTCAGTCAACTTTTCTAAGGTGGCATTGGCCTCCTCCCATAGCTTGGAAAAGTCTTTACTGAATGCATCAGCGGCAAGGATGCCTAAAGAGGTTGACACTGGAAGAGACACATTGGACTGTTGTCAATAAATGCTGAAAAACTGAGAATTCGTTGAAACCTTGCTTACATGGTTATTATATGAAAACTCCACCCATGGCAAAAGTTTGACCCAGTCTTTGTTGTGTACGTTCGTAAAGTGCTGCAGAAAGTTAGACAAGATCTGGTTGACCTGCTCTACCTTGCCATTGGACTGGGGATGGTAAGCAGACAAGAAGTCCTGAGAAATATTCAAAATATTGCAAGTAGCTCTCTCCCTAGCCTGGACGTGAATTGAATGCCCCTGTCGGAAATGATGTGAAGAGGTAGTCCATGGAGATGGAAGACGTTGGACAAATTTCTCAGTGAGCTGGGGAGTAGAGATGAGCAAACCTGAGGCTCGGGGTCGGGCTTGGAAAATTACGTTAAAATCACAAAGGTGAGTATAGCGCTGTGCTCGTGTGAGTGATGCCCTGCATTGTGCACGCTGCGGTTAGTGTCATCGGCTCAAATTTGGCTTACATTCATTGTTCTCAGATGTATTATTCAAAGAGAATAAAAAAAAAACACTGCCCACCCAGCATTTTGCTTTTGGTTCACAGTCCGCAGGTATGACAGGATTTAGTCCTGCGGGTCATCTCCTAAAAAAGTTCAGAAAAGGGAGGGGTCCTGGAGTCAGCATGGTTCTTTGGCCTGAGCAAACTGTCACGTACATGGGTGTGGACCCACTGCGCCACAGGCTGGTCTTACCCTGGGTGGACGTAACTAAGTGGTGAATACCTGATAGGCAGAGACTCTGATGGGGAGGTTGGACTTGGCTCCAGTCGACACCAGGGACCACTCCAAGGCAGTCACCAGGCTGTAGTAGCTGTCCCCAGAGGTTAGGGACGCAGGTACGGGGCTCAGGGTAGCTGTCAGGACTGGATCAGGATCACAGGCAGAATGGATGCAGGAATTGGTTCAGACTGGATGGCTGGTTCAGACTGGACAGCTGGTTCAGACCAGACTGACAGGTACAGGTTCAGGCTGGGTACACGTTACGGTATACAGGTTCAGAATGCAGGCACTGCATACAGGCTGGCGTGCAGAGTGGCTCTAACATGCCAGGAATCTAGTTCCTTAGGCACCTCCCTAAGGGGAAGGATGCTTTAAGTACCTACTGCCTCTCAGCCATAGGGTGTAGGCACTTTGAGATTAAGCACGGTGGCCCTTTAAGAGGCAAGAGCGCACACTCCCAGGAAACATGTGCGGCATGTGCAGGAGCTGGGATCCGGAAACAATGGCAGAGGACACCAGGGAAGGCTGCGCTGAATGGTGGTGAATGCGTCAGTGTCCCTGCCGACTGGAGGAAGAGGGGGCAGCGCATTGACGCCGATGCTTACATTACAATTGAACTGTAAAGGGATCATGTACTGTTCTTGCAAAGGGACCCTTTTCTGTCTGTGTGTCAGTAGTAGCCCATTGCTATATTGGGACACAATGCGCTAATTTTTTACCATAATGAGAAATAACCATTCAATACTAGCTTCTTCTACCATAGCAATATCAGCTGACTATGGGAGCAGCACACGTCAGTGGGATAAATAGGGATTGTCTACACTTTACAACTTTCTTGTTTAACACATCTTCCAATCACTACACATATGCTCAATAGTGACTATACCACTGCCAATTACCCCAGAAGGTGACTCTGTCATCACATTAGAGAGCACAATGGGTACATTATGGGCGCCTGTTTTGAACACTGATTTTAACAAAGCACTGTCATAGGATGTCATTTCAGGAAGAATATTGGTCTGGTGTTGATTTTACAAGGGTTTGGGCTCGATTTCCAATGAAAGGGATTGTCCATGTTTGGGGACATTTTATTATAAAAATAATTTTTGCAATTAAAACCCCTGTTACACGCAACGACATCACTTGTGAAAGCACCCGTCCCCGTCGCTTGTGCGTCACGGGCAAATCGCTGTCCGTGGCGCACAATATCGCTAGTACCCGTCACACATACTTACCTTCCTAATGACGACGCTGTGGCCGGCGAACAGCCTCTTTTCTCAGGGGGCGGTTCGTGCGGCGTCACAGCGACGTCACACGGCAGGCGTCCAAAAGAAGCGGAGGGGCGGACAGCAGCCGCATGAAAGTCACACCCACCTCGTTGCCGGAGGACGCAGGTAGGTACGGTGATGTTCGTCGTTCCTGGGGTGTCACACGTAGCGATGTGTGCTGCCTTAGGAACGACAAACAACCTGCATCCAAAAGCAGCAACGATATTTTGGAAATGGACGACATGTCAACAATCAACGATTTGGTAAGTATTTTGCATCGTTAGCGGTCGTGCATACGTGTCACATGTAACGACGTCACTAACGAAGCCGGATGTGCGTCACGAATTCCGTGACCCCAACGACATCTCGATAGCAATGTTGTTGCGTGTAACGGGGCCTTAAGTTCCATTACAATTTTGCACCATTTGGCTTTTAAAGGCTCTTTCCTTCCCTGCACATTAAACTTTGATGTAGTCTGTGGTCATAAATCAGATGACAGGCGCTCAGATAAAGACTGATAATGGGTACAAACTCCCTCTCAGATTGTTCAGGAGGGGTCTGAATGACAGATTCTCAGTCAACTTATTTTTTAGCCAGTAATAGAAAGTGGAACAACAAGACTAAAGAAGCAAAGTGATTTAAAATTTGAAATGAAACCCAACTGCAAATAAAAAAAATAAAATTGTTCCCAAATATGGACAAATTCTTTAATACTATATCATAGTGACATTGCCACAAAGCAGCAGTATAGTAAAGGCCCAATGTAGTTTTGACAGGACATGATAGTGTCATCATAACAATATACTGCATATACAGAGGGAGTATAGCGCAAACTCCCAAGCATAACCCAACAGAGCATATTTTACATGAATCAGAATGCAGCGTGTACAGCCAGGCCTCATCAGTGCCTGACCTGACTAATGCTTATGAAGATGAATAGACTTAATTTCTACCGGTCAGGTTGCAAAATTAAAAAGGCTATGTGTGTTAGGCCGAATTGACACTTTCGTAAAACACTGACCATGCTCAGATTTCAATATACAGCCTTGAATAAGGCGGCCAATACTGCCATATATTGTAATCTGAGCACTTCATGTTTTATGAACGAGTGAATTTGTCCATAAACTGTAATTACATTATACTACCAATGGATACTTAATATACCTTCACCCAAAATACACAGTTCTCAGAAGAAAATGAAATAAGTCACCAGAAAAGAAACATTTTGTAGCTAAAATTAATCTAGTATATGTTATTGTGAAATCTAATCTTGTAAAAAAAAAAAAAAAAAGGTATAAATTACAGGTCTAGAATACTGTGAAGAAGATGTCAGTCTGAAATGGCCCGTACATCTCTGCACTCATTTTTTTTATTAATAAACCAAATCATCTTAGTCAAGCAGGAAGATTTCTATTGAATCCGCATATTAGTTAAGTTGCTTGGACTTATCAATCATCATTCCTTAAATGCAGAGAATAATTCTTGGCAATTAGAAGCAGTCTGTCACAGGGGTTGTATGTCATCAACCTGAAATTAAAATAATGAATTGGCTTTTCCTTTGAAGATGGAAACTTGTAAAAGATGAGACACAGAAATAACTCTAAGGTGATATGGCGACATGGCGAGACTAAAGATGGCTCACATTAGGATTTATTCCCAGAAAGAGATAAATTACTCTACTATTTCTCCCGTGCCTGCCATGGAAAGTTTTTTTTTCTTCTCCATTTACAGTGAAATCAGTCGGGATCTATTACTAAATAAATCCACAATATTAGGCCTCTTTCACACATCCTTGTCTCCGGTACGTGTTTGGTCCTTTTCCTCACGTACCGGAGACACGGGCATATGCAGACCCATTAAAATCAATGGGTCTGCGCCCACATGTGTGTTCTGCCATGGACCGTGTGTACATGTGGAGCATACGTGTGTCCGTGTGCTCCACACGTCAACATGTCCGTTTTTCTCCGGCATCACGGGTGTCACACGGAACGCAAACGGACCACACGGAGGTGTTCCATGTGACATGCGCCGGAGAAAACACGTGTTTGAGAAAAAAAACAAACTTAACTCACCTTTTCCAGCCCTCCTGTTACTGCCGCTGCTGTCACTTGCTTCCGACCGCCGCTCATTATGCTCATTGAATATTCACTTCACTGCGGCCGGAAGCAGGGAGTCGGCAGAACCGAAGACCGAAGATCAGCACCACGGACAGCAATGCCAGGGACAGGTGAGTAGAAAGTTCCCATGATAACACACGGAGAACACACGTAGGCCATAAACACGGCTCACGGAGGGCAAAACGCACCTCTGACACGTCCGTGAAAAAGGTGCGTGGTTTTTCACGAACGTGTGAAAAAGGCCTTAAAGATAGAATTTATAAAAATGTAATCTGTGGCACCATTGTTAACAGACTAACAGCTTTTCACTCTTTCCCACGCCTATAGCAATGTGAATGACATCCACTTTACCTCATGTACCACTTTTGAGGGAGAAGTCTGTAAGACTATATCCAGTGCAATGGAAATGCAAATGCTCAATGAAGTACGTTCACTAAAGCCTGCTTTACACATGTCGATATGTTGTGCGATCGCATTTGCGATCGCACCCACCCCCATCGTTTGTGCGGCACGGGCAATTTGTTGCCCGTGTCACATAAAGTCGTAAACCCCCGTCACACGTACTTACCTTCCAAATGACCTCACTGTGGGCGGCGAATATCCTCTTCCTGAAGGGGGACGAACGTTCGGCGTCACAGCAACGTCACACAGCGGCCGCCCAATAGAAGCGGAGGGGCGGAGATGAGCGGAACGTAAACATCCCGCCCACCTCCTTCCTTCCGCATTGCCGGCGGCTGCAGGTAAGCTGCAGTTCAGCGTTCCCGGGGTGTCACACGGTGCGATGTGTGCTGCCTTGGGAACGATGAACAACCGGAGCACAGAAGGACGTTCGATTTTTAGAAAATGAGCGACGTGTCAATGAGCAACGATAAGGTGAGTATTTTTGCTCGTTCACAGTCGCACGTAGCTGTCACACGCTACGATATGTCAAACGATGCCGGATATGCGTCACTAACGGCGTGACCCCGACGGCATATCGTTGGATATATCGTAGCGTGTAAAGCGGCCTTAACAGCATCATGACGTTAGATATGAGAACTTGCTGAATCGCAGCAATTAAAGTCTGAACTCCTTGGGAGGCACCTGACGATGAATTTGGAGCGTGAGAACTTGCATTTGGTTTCTGATCTATTTTCCTGCAGAAATAGCACCATAACTCTGAGCCCGTTGGTCAATCTCAGTCCAATGATATCAAACTACTACAATTTCTCAGATGTTTTTTATTTTCTCAGCTTAAAGTTGGATTATAACCAATGCTTAAAAGGTGAAAGGGTGATGTGTAATATACTGACACATAAAGATCAACACGTGAAATTAAATAATGTAATGTTTTAGATACTTAAGAAAAATCCAGCAATAAAACATTATAAGTGGATGAAAAACATGAATGCCTATATATTTTAATTTTAAACATAAGCAGATGTGGAGTCTTAATAGCAACAATCTCCAAATATAGGAATCCCAGGCAACTATCTGCATTTTGGAGTTGTTTAGTTCTGCATGTGAACGGCTTCTGAAAAGTGTACTTTGACCCCTATCAAATTAGTATTATTCTGTCTGCTTGTGCTTGCATCAAAAATAAATTATGTTTAATCTGTTTTTACTCTGCAAGGAATCATGGTGCAGTAAATCAGGAGGAGGGAGTGGTATGGATATGTCTACAAGGAACATACACTTTGAATAATGTTCCAGTATAATGGACCTTTTCCAGGCATCTCCACCCAGATCACATATGTTTGGCTGGTAAAATATTCATAAAGGGAGTCTTGTCACCCCCAAAACTCAAATCAAACTATTTATATTTTCATGTAGGGGCTTTAGCCCCTATAAAAATCAGACTTATTGTATAGATTTTAAATATTTTGTAATTGTAAAAACCGTTTTATTACATATGTAAATGAAAGGGCTTTGATACACGTCGGCGTGGCTAAGTGTCAGTCTAGGTACAGGGGAGTACCAAACGAATGACAAAAGGGAAAAAAAAGGAAGCCCTGAGTCTAAGGGGGGGGGAGATGGTCACACCTGACCAAACCTACCGCTGGCCCCTGGGGTCCCTCACCACCCTAGATAGGTTCCGCACATATGCGCCAAGCTGGATACCTGATCCTAGGTATCCCTACTGCTGGGCTGCAAATAGGGAACAGGTGGGATGAGCTCTTCGTCAACCCCACTAAACACCAAAGAAGACACAGAGCACACACATGGGGAAGGTGCATGACCAGCTTAGCTCCAGTTGCCTCAGGAAGACGTTCAGCAAAGATCAGCAATGATCCTACAGATGAGTGCAAGCCGCCTGCTTGCATCCAGTGCTTGTGAAGGAACTGAATTATCACCAGCACAAGTCCAGGGAAGATGAGAGTATTTAAACACAAGGGGAAATACAGATGATTAGCAGTTGAAGGGAAGATGAGCTCTGCAGGGTCCTAGAGGTAAAGGAATGAAAACCCAGCAGAGCAGTACCTAATACACTGAAAACTAACAGCAGGAATAATATAGTCAGGGAGCATTTTACGCAGAAAAACGCTGTGACCTTCTATTGCTGGACATCACAGAACTGTCTGTCACCCATGACACACCCAGGACACTTAAGTGCTTGGTGCTTGAGGCCCCGCTCCACCACCTCAATTACCATCCTCCGGCCCACCCCTTATGATAAGTGACTGCGCTCCAAGGAGCACTGCCTGTGTTAAATCCTCAATGCTGAAGTCTTTCTGATTCTCCCTCCCCAAGAATTCTCCCCCAAAATAACAGTAGATTGCTTGTTTTTATGTATGCCAGGCTATCTAAACAGGCTGGCTATCAAATGATGGACAAGCAAAACGCTTGTTTGTTAGGAGCCGTGGTTATATAGCCAGGCTAAAAAAAAAAAATCACTTGTTTACCGCAGCAAGTCAGCCTGTTTAAACAGCACATATGCTGCCGAATGATATTTCAGAAGCACAGAACGACCATATTAGCGATCGTTCTGAGGTCATGGAAATGCAGATAGACCGTTGTTTAACAACTGTGGCTGACACGTTTAAGCCCGGAATATTTCTTTAGGGCATTGCTGAAAATGTATAAGTCAGAAAATACTAATGACAAAGAGAAGCTGCAGAGTACCAGGAGTGGTAACTATGATAGGAAATTATTATTCCAGCTATTATAAAAAAAATAGCAATTGAATAATAAAAAGGCCTCAGGGTTTGATTAGCAGTGGAAAACTATTAGAACTTTTCCATGACCGGTTCTTCATTTTCAGAGATGACTTTTTGCCTCTCTTAGGCACTTGACTTAGTAAAAGCTCCTGCTTGCACCCATGGTTGTCCTCACGCCGAGTATGAATATTAGGTAATGGATTGTCAGGAGTCCTGTTCTCACTCTAAATACACCCGAGCACACAACACACATGTTCAGCCGTGACCTTGGGTTTATTCTGTGACTCGCCCTTAATCATTATGAGAAAAAGTTTAACCGGTTTATAAATCCATGGCAAAAGATATTTCCAGCATTCCCCGTCACATGGACAGCAGCGGGCAGTTTTGGTTTGATTCATACACTAATAGGCTTTTGTTTTTAGTTTTCGAGTGAAGGCAGAAGGAGAGGAAACATCCTGTAAACCTGACTCCCACAGTTCTGATAGTTTAAAAAATTAGTTTTATGCAATCTCTGTCTATTACTTAAATAGAATTTGCACAAGCAGATTTCTGCCAATAGCAATAACCAATCATCAATATACCAAGTCGATTGCTCAATATAAGTTGTATGGGGACGTAGTGATTAGCAAGTAAAGAGTGCAGGTACTCATGCTCACCAGGTCCAGTGTCGGTTCCCCTCCTCTGGTCGTAGTGTTTGGCTGCAGTGGTGATGTTATGATGGTGTTATGTCGACAGCACACATCACCGAAGTAGCCAATACCTGAATGTCTGTAACAAGGTAGATGGCACAAGCCACTGAGCTCAGTGGTTGGCTACAGTGCTGTGATTTGCACTGTCTATGTGATATCACCACTGCAGCCATGCACTCAGACCTGAGCAGTGGAGGAGAGCAAGCACTGGGCCTGGGGAAGATGAGTATCAAAACTGCTATTTTGCAAATATTAGAGATTTTGGGATTTACTTTCCCGAAAATAAAAAATCTCTTTGAGGGATTTTCTGTACTGAAAATAAATTTCTTCAGTCATTCTATGTGACTGCAGATTGCTGAATCCAGTCACATGCCAATGAGCCTCTTGTCCATCCATGAGCACTGACATGACAAATGCTCAAGCTGGCAATAGAGGGGAATCCTGAACGTGTATGTAGTCCACACTATCAAGATTGGACAATCTTAAGTCCCATACAGTAACTTAAGAAATTTAAAAAAAAATCCTTTAATACAATTGTGCATATTACTGACAACACATTTCGTTTATGTAGGGCGATATGCTGCTCACAAAAATAATTTGAGGTTGAACAAACAATAATAATATTTATTTTTTTTATAGCGTCAACATATTCCACAGCGCTTTACACACATCAGCAACACTGTCCCCATTGGGGCTCACAATTTAAATTCCCTATATGTATGTCTTTTGGAATCCAGGCAGGCAATGATTGAAGATCTGCTCATTCATCAGCTGATTGGCAGCATATTGACAAGGTCCAATAATGAGGAGCAAGAGTTCTTACAAACAGTAATTCAACCTGCGTGACAGGGTGGTTGAAGAGGTATCCCAGCCATCAATATTTACTACCTATCCATAGAGTAAATGTTAGGGTATTCATACATATTTCTCCCGTGCCTCCATACACATCAATTACAGATGCCCCTACAGCTACCGATAGCAAATTAGAGTAGCTCAAAATTAAGTCTTACTGGCAATGCTACATGATGGTGAATAGGGCTGGGTGGACCCAGACTGTAAAAGTCCCGATCCACGCGGTTTCAAAGTTGCAAGGATTCCGTACCCAGGCCCAGGATTCTGGGTATTTGATCCGGCTCTCGATAAGATAAAAAAAATAAAGGCAAAATAAACAAAATAAGAATGAAGCGAGCGCTTCATACTTACACAGGATCCAGCCCGGCTGTACGCTGCTCCCGCCCTGCTGTACGCTGCTCCTGTGGCCTCCCTGGGCCGCTCATTTAATATGCACACCTTTCCCCACTGGCCGGCCTGGCCTCTGTGATTGGTTGCAGTCAGACACGCCCCAGCCTTTGTGATGGCGTCTGCCTGCAGTCATCGCTCATTGTGCCTCATTCTCTGGAGCTCACAGCCAGTAGTCGTGCTCTATGGCTGCACGCTGTGATATTTAGATGTAGCAGATCTGGAACCGCCGTAGGACCTCGTCTGGATTACGTCGGACCTCCAGGTGTGTTGGGGTTAATAAAGTGGTGAAAGAAGGGCTTTTTGTATTTTATTCCAAATATAGGATTTTTTCTGTGTTTGTGTACTTTCACTTACAGATTAACTCCTGCCATCATTAATCTAAGTTTTAGTAGCAGCTGTGCGCTGTTCTTAACCCCTCATTACCCCGTCTGCTACAGCACCAGGGCATTCGGGAAGAACCGGTAAAGCGTTGGGCTTGTCACATCCAATGGATGCGGCAATTCCGGGCGGCTGGAGGCTGATATTTTTAGGCTGGGTCTTACCGGATCTGAAGTCCACCCATCTCTAATGCTGAATGAAAAGAAAAAAATAAACTCTCTTGCAAGTACCACCTAAGAGAGGAGTTTCCCACATGTTGCTTCAAGGGAATCGGGCTCAGCCATCCAGACTTTGCTCTACGCTCAGTAGAGGCAATGGCCTCGATTCATTAAGACTGGTGTCTGGCACGTCAGTCTTACTGAGGGCCGTGCAGGAATAGGATGTGCCAAATTCATTAAGAGATGCACACCACTAAATGAACTCTGAGCATCTCATCAGTGGTGTGCGTCTCGCGTTAGAAATGTCATCACTTTTTATTAATGTAACGTGTGGGCGTAGACATGCCCCATCCTGGCTTCTCACCTGCTCTTATAATTTCGGTAAAGTTACTTGAAACTGGTATGAAAACGACAAAAGTTGCAACATTTTTGGACAACTCTGCATTTTTCAAAAATGTCTTGATTATTCAATGTGGTTTACACCAGTTTTCTGGCATAAACACTTTGATGTATCAGCCCTGACATATCTGTAGATAAGCTTCCGGCTTGGAATTTATTCCTGGTTGTGTTGCATGGCCCATGAAAGGCCAGGGCATTGACTTCTAGGGTATCTACCGTACTTTTAGATGAAAGTTAGTTTATTTCGTTCTGTTGGTAGTTTGCACACTTTTCTCCCAATGAGCATTGCCAGTAAGAAGCTGGTTTCTTTAAGGTAAAACAGTACTTATTCCACAGTTAAAAACACAAATAAAGATAAAAAATGCATAATTGTCTTCTAATATCAAGCATAGGCATAGCACCCATTGATGTGCAAATACCCCTTAAAATTTACCCTGCTATACATCCTAGAGCATTTCCTATGAATGAGGCAATTTTAATAACTCCTCGTTTTGGCCATTACAGCCGCTAAAGGACTTACACTTTTCCCCTTCTTTTACCAATCATGTATGACATTATCCCATGCAAACAAGGAGGAAACCTCCATTTTGATGGTGTACCTGCTAAAATAAGACAATGACAACCAAGCTGAACTCTGCTTGCTCCTCTATGTAACAAGTAGAAATTATTCATCTGTACAGATAATAAGATGAAGCATTCTTACGATTCTGTCGTCCAAGAAACCAACAAACATAAAATATTATGAATGCAGAGAGTAGATACAATAGAGACCACTGGGAAAGTAATTGAAAGGGGGAGAGATTAAAGCCTGCTTTACACGGGACGACCGATCGTGCGATTTCACGATCGATCGTACCCGCCTCCGTCATTTGTGCGTCACGGGCAATTGATTGCCCGTGGCGCACAAACTCGTTAACCCCCGTCACACGTACTTACCGCCCATGCAGCATCGCTGAGGGCGGCGAACATCCACTTCCTGAAGTGGGAGGGATGTTCGGCGTCACAGCGACATCACACGGCGGCCGGCCAATAGAAGCGGAGGGGCGGAGATGAGCCGGATGTAAACATCCCGCCCACCTCCTTCCTTCCACATAGCCGGCGGGAGCCGTGGGATGCAGGTAAGCGATGTTTATTGTTCCCGTGGTGTCACACGGAGCAACGTGTGATGCCACGGAAACGATGAACAACTGGCGCCATGTTTCATAAACGATTTTATGAAACCTAGCGACGAGTACACGACTCACGATTTGTGAGCGATATTGCGTCACTAGGAGGTGTCACACAGGCCGACGCCGAAAGCGATGCCAGATGTGCGTCACAAAAACCGTGACCCCGACGATCTATCGCACGATAGATCGTCTCGTGTAAAGCACCCTTAAGAGGAAAATATTAATCATTTTGTATGTACCATGCTACAGAATAGGGTCCATTTTATGATATACAAAGCTTGTGTGTGACATTCTGTATGACGGCAAGAGACGGTCAGTTATTACATGGCACCAGAACGCCATGATAATCTTTTACCGCACAGCCCTTCTTCCATATTGTATGGAAAACAGAACCATTGTTGGGATGAGGAATAGGCATAAATCTTACTCAAGATCCTCTGGTAATTGCTCCAGACATCACAGGGCGATTTCCTTATCAGTGACTGAACAGATTCCCATAAAGTTAAAGGGCTAATTAGCTGAAATGGCAGGAATATATTTTTATAGTGTTTACACTGGATATCTGTGTGTATATTCTGCTCTGCTTGTTTGTGAGACTTGTATTATACACTTAAGATAAATGAGTTTGGGATGTTTTTTTGGAGACTTATAACAAGTGCTTCCTCTTTGTGAGACACACAGATCCAGGAAAAGGATGTGAATGCAAATGACAGCCTGTCCTCCCAATATGGCACAGGCTGGAGTAAAAATAATGACACACAATAAGCATTGACAGTATTTCAGGTTGGAGGAGAGTAATTACAAGTTACGATACTGGCGATACATGAGATCATTGGAGACCCGTCTGCCAACTGGATTACAGAATGCACACTCCTGCATGCGATACTCTAAAGAATAGGACTTATTTTACTTATTATTCAGGCTTTGGTTTAGGCTAGTGTTCTCTTGACCTGTTACTCTCTAGTGGTTGCAGAAGTTACTCCCAGTACTCTCCGACCATGTGACAGACCATGATGGGAGTTAACCACAGCAGACTAAAGACTGGAGACCCCTTGTTCAAACAGTAATTACATGACTTCTTAATTTTCAATTTTATGCACCTTACTGTTATCATAAATCCCTTTATACCTGACTATATAGAAGAAAAAAAAAATATTGGTCAAATGCTACAGTTTCCCCTCCAAAACATTTCTTCATGGCTGACCACCCTGCATAGAACGGCAGGGGTAAACAGAGCAGGATCGAACAGGCACAGCACGGGGGACAAAATCATAGATTCTGAACTAAACCTGTTTATTGCTCTGCCCAAGCTTGAGTATCTGTTAAACTCTTCTACACCTTGGCTTGAATGATCTTGGGGGTCTTAAGACCCAGACCTTTTACCCTAATGGGTATTACTCACTTAGTGTGGAAACATATAAAAAATATTTAAAAATGTCATTATATTCTCATACAGGGTATACATATGCTCTCAATAGGAAGAGGGGAATAAGCTACTGTGAGATACCTTATCTACTATAATGAGTGGGCATGTTAAAATCCAACATGCATGATCCTTGTATCTCATTCGTGGCAGGAGGGCAGAGTCAGGACACCCCATACACAGTATATGGATAACATTTTGTCTTCAGTATGTTGGGCCATTATTTCCATACACATTAGATGAATGTAGGCCTAATTCACTGACTTTCTACTTGATTGGAGGTATCCCGACCTTACTCTAACAATTGTGTAATTTCAACCTGACCAATTCTCTGTTTCCACTGGAGATAAGTTGTTGCAAGACTTTGTGTATCCACCTACAGAAATATTCTAAGTACTTGGGAAGCTTTAGCTTAATGCCTTGTTGGAAACAGATTATCAGTCTTTATTCCAAAATTAAAGGGATATTCCCAGAGTACCAATAACTGGGAGTCCAATAGCTGATTGGAATCTGTGGAATCCCATCTAAAATGGAGCAGAGGTGCAAATGCTAGACCTCAATTCCCTTCAATGTTTATCAAACTGCCAGAAATAGCCAAGCAGGGCTTCACTTTCTCCATTAGTTCCACAGACAATGAATGGAGTAAAAGTCGAGGATGCGCACGTCGACTCCTTTTAAGATGGGGTTCTGCAGACCCCTTTTCTCTAGATTCACAATAATTAATGTCCTATGGAAAGGGAATAAGTATTGATTCTGGGAATACCCCTTTATGAACGGATTCCCATAGTCTGTATAAAGCATATATTCACTAGACTAATTTTAGTTTTTAAACCATGGGCCATAAGTGGCATCTAAGGAGAACGCTGTAAAAGGAACTAAACATTGTCCCTTTTCACATTGTGGTTTACTTGCACACATTCTGGGCATTTTCTTGACGTATAAAATTTGGGCTGCGTATGGAATTTTGGAAAATCAAGTATAAGTTGTGTATTCCTTGGTAACATGTAAGGAGCAGAACACCCACCTGCCTTCGCCCACACAAGTCACTCACAGACTGTCTGAGACATAATCTTTCCTGCGAGCTGGAGATCTGAAAATTGATATAAAGAACATTCCCCCCAGCTGAACACTTTGGATGCGATGTCAGTGCATTTTTAAATATTGTTCTAGTGTATATAGCAGAGGCTTCGAGAAAAGAGCATGAATCAATCTGAGCAGTGTGTAGAACTGACACTTATTTTACAGGCACTACGGGAGCGGAGTACGATCTGCTGCAATATTTAGACTCAGCATACCATATTCCTATAATATATGTGAGTACAGAGGAATATTTATACTGTGCCATGTGGAATAGACAAAAATGAAGGAAAAATCTGTCTAAATAAAGAGAGGCTATATTTGGACATGACCCATAATGACCTGCTTCATGCCCGTTGCCTTGTTTTCTTGTTATAAGACCACTGCTGCTGACTCCATGAGGAACAGGTGCCACGTATCCCATGTGGCACGGTTTGGGTACAAATGACGTGGTTTCGATTTGCAAGTGAATACTTTAAATAGACTTCAGAATTGAAACTCCAGTATTCAAAAAATATGCCTGAATTATGTATAACCAGCCTACATTAGACTTTGGAGGCACTCATATCTATCAGGCATTCACTAGATTTTAGTCAGTTTTACATTCTTATGTTCCTGAGGGTCGAGCCTCCACAACTGGATATCTATATTGGTGGCACTGAACTTTCAGAAAACATTTCACACCTTATGGAAACATGTCAGAAGTTTTTTCTTTTATAATATATAAGGATAAGGCTGCACATCAAACTTAGATAATGGTATAATGCCTCAAGCATATGGAAACATATTGGAAAATACAATGAAAAATGCTACTTGCTAACTTGAATATGTGAATAATGAATTGCGTACCTGCCATGAATATTAGGAAAAAGGAGATATTTAGCAATCGCATTGATCAATGTAACTGAGCCCCAAAACCTCGTCAAGGTATATCTCTATATTGGGGTCCCTAGCTCTGTGACCCTAACTGTGTGTCATCTCATTGCAATTAAAAACTGCTGTGGGTGGAGAAGGGTAACTAAGGACTTTCTTATATAGGAGATGGAAAAAACATGGCCGAAATGAATGTGAACACAGCTCCGCCCCTTTCGGCCATGTTTTTTCCATCTCCTATATAAGAAAGTCCTTGGTTACCCCTCTCCACCCACAGCAGTTTTTAATTGCAATGAGATGACACACAGTTAGGGTCATAGAGCTAGGGACCCCAATATAGAGATATACCTTGACGAGGTTTTGGGGTTCAGTTACATTGATCAATGCGATTGCTAAATATCTCCTTTTTCCTAATATTCATGGCAGGTATGCAATTCATTATTCACATGTTCAAGTTAGCAAGTAGCATTTTTCATTGTATTTTCCAATATTTTTTCATATGCTTGAGGCATTATACTATTATCTAAGTTTGATGTGCAGCCTTATCCTTATATAGTATGTATTTTTTGGCTTGCACTCATAATATATATATTAATGCTCACTTCAGTTATCCTATTCAGTTATATGTAGGTTTTTTTTTTATAAACTGTTTATTTATTGACAAGATTTTCAAGTGAGTATCAAAATCAATTGCATAGACAGATATTGTTTTCAAATCTGAGAAAGATACAAAGAAAGGAGGGAACAGGGAAAACGGGAAGGTACAATTAATATACGAGCCACATGAGACATCTATATATATCACTGAAATATGTTCATCTTTTAATCTAAAGCACGCTTTACACGCTACAAGATATCTTACGATGTGTCGGCGGGGTCACATTGTAAGTGACGCTCATCAGGCATCGTAAGGTATGTTGTAGCGTGTGACAGCGACGTGCAATTGCGATTGAACGACAAAACGTTCATCACATGCACATCGTTCATTCGTCATTCGTTCATTCAGTCGTGACGAATTGAACGTCAGATTGTTCATCGTACCCGGGGTAGCACACATCGCAGTGTGTGACACCCCGGGAACGATGAACAGATCTTACCTGCGTCCTGCGGCTCCCGGCCCACAATGCGGAGGGAAGGAGGTGGGCGGGATGTTTACGTCCCACTCAGCTCTGCCCCTCTGCTTCTATTTTCCGGCTGCCGTGTGACGTCGATGTGACGCCAAACGTCCCTCCCACTCCAGGAAGTGGACGTTCGCCGCCCTCATCGAGGTTGTATGGAAGGTAAGTATGTGTGACGGGGGTTAATCGTCTGTGCGGCACGTTCAACAAATTGAACGTGCTGCACATACGATGGCAGGCTTTACTAGTTGCGATTGTCCATATAAAGATCCCATGGTGTCCATATTTGTTGAAACCTTTGCAGCTGATTGTTTATACAAGCAGTAAGGTACTCCATCCGCTTTGTTTCTTGTATCCGTAGTTCCAGATCTTGAAGGGTATTGAAGGGTAGGTCAGCATATTATATAAGCATGAGATTAGCCCCTTTGTTGAAGCCCCTATCTTACTTATGCCCTCAAAAGGGGCGGGTTTAGGGAAAGTAGCGGATTTAATCGTGGATATGGCCAGGTGACGTATTCGTGCGTAAGTATAAAAAGCATCCCCAGGGATTCCAAATCTCTCCTGTAATGTCGAGAAGGGCAGTATCGTATATGTGCGTGGGTCAATTATGTCTATATATCGGAATAGCCGTGCACAAACCCCTGGACCAATCACCTCATTATCCATGCTATCCTTCAAAGCTGGAGTATATAGGAATGGCATCAATGGGGAATTTGCAGAGATGAGCGGAAAAGATTTTATAGCCAGCCGTCAGACACGTTTGATGAACGCCATAGGCCCCAGCAGGAGTCTATCAGGTGTGCCCGGAGAGCTCATCCACAACAAAGCAGCCGGATGAACAGGGGCCACCCAGGTATGCTCCACATCCATCCATTTACCCACCGAAGACAGGCCCAGCCAGGCAGGAATACGCCTTAAATGTGTGGCTATGTAGTACTTCCACATGTCTGGGAACGCCAAGCCACCCATCTTCCTAGAGGCCAACAGCACTGACTGAGTGATCCGATGACATCTATATGCCTATATAAATGCATTTAGCCATCTCTGGAATCTCCGGATCACCAACCGAGGGATCGGTACAGGAAGTGTCTCTAATAAGTACAACAATTTTGGCAGAATCGTCATCTTATGTCAGAAGTTTTGATTAGTGGGTACCTTCCTAGTACTGAGATCCACACCAATTGCTAAAACATAGGAAAAGTAGTGATCAGCCAAGTGTTGCTCTATTGACAGACTCCTAAACTTTCTATTGTACCGCTCTTCAGTTATGGAGGAGACCCTCAACTGATAAATTCTGCTCCTTTGTTTTCTTCGACTGATTGTTAGAAGATTGGGAAATCTACCTCCAATTCTTTACAATTTGTGAAAACTGATGTCACAAGGATGGTAAGAAAATGACTCATGGGAAGCATATGCATGAAAAATGATCCTTTTTTAGATGTGCAAAATGTATATGCACATATGAATAAAGTCTAAGGGGTACTTTGCACGTTGCGACATCGCTAGCATCGGCTAGCGATGCCGAGCGCGATAGTACCCGCCCCCGTCGCACATATCTAGTGATAGCTGCCGTAGCAAACATTATCGCTACGGCAGCTTCACACGCACTTACCTGCCTTGCGACGTCGCTCTGGCCGGCGATCCGCCTCCTTCCTAAAGGGGCGGGTCGTGCGACGTCACACGGCATGAGGCCAATAGAAGGGCGGAGATGAGCGGGACTTAAACATCCCGCCCATCTCCTTCCTTCCACACAGCCGGTGGAAGCAAGTAAGGAGATGTTCCTCGCTCCTGCGGCTTCACACACAGCGATGTGTGCTGTGCAGGAACGAGGAATAACATCGTATCTCCTATTGGTGTGACATTATGAAAATGACCGACGCTACACAGATCACTGATTTTCGACGCTTTTGCGATCGATTATCGGCGCATCTAGGCTTTACACGTTGCGATGTCGTTACCGGCGCCGGATGTGCGTCACTTTTGATTTGACCCCAGCGATATCGCAGTAGCGATGTCGCAGCATGCAAAGTACCCCTAAGGGTTTTTTCCACCATAACCATTCAAAGCTTATGCTTTCATTTCAGCCTTTGAAATGCTTATCCATTGGGTCCCAGTAATGGCTTTATTTCCCCAAATATGAATGCTGATCTAATAGCTGAATCTGATATAGTTTTATGTCAGGAATCCCAAATGGTAATAGTTGGCTGACATGTTAGCTGGTTTCTGTGTTAAGGCCGCTTTACACACTGCGATATCAGTACCTATATCACCATCGTGCATACCCGCCCCCATCGGTTGTGCAACACGGGCAAATCTCTGCCCGTCTCGCACAACATCGCCCGGACCCGTCACACTACTTACCTTCCCTGCGACGTCACTGTGATCGGCAAACCGCCTCCTTTCTAAGGGGGCGGTTCGTTCAGCGCCACAGCAACGTCACAGCAGCGTCACTGAACCGCCGCCCAATAGAAGCGGAGGGGCGGAGATGAGCGGGATGAACATCCCGCCCACCTCCTTCCTTCCGCATTGTGGCCAGGAGGCAGGTAAGGAGAGGTTCCTCGTTCCTGCGGTGTCACACGGAGCGATGTGTGCTGCCGCAGGAACGAAGAACAACTTAATTACTGCTGCAGTAACGATATTTGAGAATAGACCCCCATGTCGCCGATGAGCGATTTTGCACGTTTTTGCGACGATGCAAAATCGCTCATAGGTGTCACACGCAACGGCATCGCTACAGTGGCCGGATGTGCGTCACAAAATCCGTGACCCCAACGAGATCGCTGTAGCGTTCTCGTAGCGTGTAAAGCCCGCTTTAGTCTAGGGTGGATTCTCTCATACGAGAGAATCGGGTCAGTTATGCTAATGACACTTGGATCAAACACTGTTTAGAGATTGATGTGAGTGTCAGCACAGTGTGATCAGATTCTCCTGGATGACAGAATCGAAGAAAACAACATTTCTCCATTGTGTGAGTCTGTGGATGACATCTGAGTGCAGTTTGATGTTTTCCACGTATCTGTAGACTTGAATGGGTGAGTGACATCCAATGTCAAATCGCAGCTTGCTACAATTTTTTTCTCATGCTGAATCGGAGTGAGAAAAGAAATCTCTTATCAGCACTGCCAAATTACTTATCATTGGTCCAAGTGCTATGTGATAAAAAAAAATCAGATACCACTCATCAGATATATACGGTGGAATAAACTAGCCCTAATTCTGTATTCAGGAGTATATAGTTCCGATATACTATCTACTGTATGTAGCAGGATTGTAGACTCCAAAAGCAATGTATTGGTTACAAGTTGTACATCAGCATGTAAATGCCAACAATGAGAAACCTGAAGATATTATCAATATTTCTTTAAATAACGGCCCATTGCACAGTTGCAGCATTACTCAGCAGGTCATAGATATGGGTCATACAGCAAGGAATGGTGTAAAAAGGTTATTGGATACCTGAGTGGGTGTTAGACCTAATCTTTGCTCATATTTCTGACTAACCCTGACAAGCTCCGTTCCTCATGCTGATTTAGTTACCCTCTGGTTCTCCTCCTATGTCATCCTCTTTCAGAAATATGCAATCGTCTTCCTACAAATTGCTGTTGAGATGGAAAGGAGATTTTTTTTTCACATTTCACTTTGAGGTATTTGTCTACGGCCTCCTGTAAGATCACAACATGTATTTTTGCAGCGGCTTGGATAGGTTTTACAGACAGTATCCAGCTGCTTCACATACTCTCTCCAAGGGGTTGGGCACTATGGTGCTTTTTGTGCGTTCTTAAGATGGAAGTCATTAGCAGAAGATCTCTCAAGTATTGTTTTAAGCTTTCCTGCCAGACCATTTTCTGCCTGCGCCATTCTGGTTCACATTTCTTAATTAAAATGTCCTGTATATGCTCTGGTTGGTAGATACCTTGTCAAGAATCGTCAACATGGCTGGGGGAAAAAATAAAATCACTCGACATAGACATTTACTCCGTTTTCATCTGCTTTTAGGAAAATGCAAGCTTTGCATGAAACATTCATTGTGATATCATACAGCATATAGATTGTTAAACAGCCCCATGGAGTATTCCCAAAATATAGAAAGTGAATAGCAAATGTATCATTCTTAACTTTTACTTCTACCGTTAACCCCCCGAGGGAGTCCCGGCATTGTGTTCTAATCTGTTCGCAGTGAAATTAGAATTCAAGGCTTCCACAAGTAACCAAAGTCTATTAAGGTCACAAAGCTTATTTTCATCAGTCTGCGTTATAAAACAGTGATCCTTTTTCCAGAACAGTGAATCCCCCTTCTACCCCCAACCACCCAGAGCTCACATCCAATTTTTTGAGAGCAAATGATATCGTCCCCATGCTGATCTAATATGTTGTGTCTCTAGTCAAGTGTCTTTAAAGCTACAGTAAATTCATTTTATATATATATGTGTGTGTGTGTGTGTGTGTGTGTGTGTGTGTGTGTATGTATGTATGTATGTATGTATATATATATATACATATATATATATATATATATATATATATATATATATATATATATATATACACATACATGTACACAAACTGTGTTTCCTCCGAGTGTAAGACAGGGCCTTACCTTTTTCATTATTTTTTTGGTCCAAAAGATGGGTTAGGGCTTATTTTCAGGGAATGTCTTGTTTTTTTCCATAAACAAAAACTTACATCTGTTCTTGAGCAACAAAAAAAACAAAACAACATTTAATCAAATATAATACTGTCATCACATTCTGGAACATTATCAGAACTCTCTAAAACCCGAATTCCATCATGAATTTCTTGAGATTCTATTTCTTTTTTCCATGTACAACAATCTACATTAACCAATAGTCATGAAAAAAATCAAACAGTGTCGAAAAGTAAAAAAAATATTCACAAATGATATATAGCCATAATTTATAAAAGTATACTGTCATTATGTGTATCATATATATTAGTATTCTTCAGTGTTGTATATACAGTCTGTACACTTTATTTGGCCCCTGTTGGACTGTTTTACCATCAGCCTCTGGTGTAAATAAAAAGTCACAACTAAAATGCCTGCACTTCCTATTCTCACTTTTGCAAAAATACCTCCTCAAAAAAAGTATTCACATCACCTAAAAGCTCTGTACCAACCTGGCTGTTATATAAAATCAGCTGATGTCGCCCACTGCCCATTGTTGCGCACGGCTATAGAGTAGATGCATTTGAAACATTTCTGATAAGCAATTATTATGATTCCAACAGTAAGGTATGGAACAGGGGTCAGTATCACAGACAGTAGACTACGAGAGAAAGAATATGAGTTAAATGCCTTGCAAAAATCCTTGAACTCCACTGATTTGGACGGTCTATTCTGTTTTTGCACTGCGTCACTCCACAGAGATATTATATAGTAATAATAATATAATAATAATAATAGAAATTCACATTTATTGCTTGTGGAGGTCAGTGTGTGAAATCTCTGCTCCCAGTCCAACTGGGCGTTTCTTCAGGGTCTTCTGTGGGGGACGGGGTGCTTTCACACCTCCCTCCAAATATTGCCAATCACAGCTTGGCAGTGTCTGAGACTGCTAAACTTATGGATCTGTGACTGGCGGCACCTGTGAGGGAGGGGTGAAAGCACACGCTCCCAGAGAAGACTCTAAAAAAATACTCCAGTTGAACTGCAAACCTACATTTCATATACTGCACTCCAAAAGCAACAAACGTGTATCTCTCTGCCATAGAGTGTCGCAGCACATAGCAAAAGAGAAAGGCAGAATCAGGGGAGCTTAGGGATTTTTACAAGGTATTTACCTAAGTGGGTTTTTTGCACAAGTGACATGTCCTCTAAGTATGGCTACTTTCACACTTGCGTTGAATGGCATCCGTTGCTATCCGCCACTTTGAGGAATTACGGTAACAGTTGCAGGAAACCGTTTTATTCCTCATAGACTTCTATAAGCTACGGATAGCAACGGATGGCCTTGCGTTGCATCCGTTAGCCGACGCTGCGTTGCATCCGCCTGGCAAATGGAACGCTGCATATAGCGTTTTTCTGCGCTTGGCGGAGCGTCAAAAAACCGCAACCTGTAGGATTCCGTCGGCGTCCGTTGTTTTTATAATGGACGCCTATGGTGGCAGATTCCATTAGAATCTGTCATTTGAAAGATTCCGTTAATGCAACCGTCTTTACACAACTGCGCATGCCCAGATGTGTAAAGTCGAGAACAAAAAACTATGACGGATTGCGTTATTTTGTACGATCCATTGCATCCGTCACACAACGCAATGCAACGGATGCCGTTTAACGCAAGTGTGAAAGTAGCCTTAGATGGAGTTCTCTTTTTGAAAGAAAACTGTTTTTGGCTACACAACTATTTAAAGGGGTAGCTTCAACTCTATTCACAGGATATGCCATGAGTGTCTGAAGGCTACAGGTCTCATTGTTAGGACGTAAACATTTGTCGAGATCAGGAGCCATCCACCCTCTGAACTACCCGGTGAAGAGGCTGCACGTCACTCTATGCAGCCGGAGAAGAAAAATAAAGAGATGGTTGTGAATATGGCTCTCTAATAATCTCTTTGGGAGATGTGGCAATGCCATAAGTTTCTTTATTGGCAGTAACCCATTTATTGCTACAGGAAATATTTGCCTGTCACTGTAATTGTGCTGATAAGAGAGTAATTGAAGGGAAAACTGCTGTGACTGTGGATACTAACAAAGCAACACAATGCAGTACCAGCCTATGCAGCCCTGTGTAGTTTTATGTAATAGACTTCCTCTGTATCATCTCTGCCTGAGGACAAGATAAAAGGGCAAGACAAACATCATACAAGAAAAGTCCAAGACTCCGCCGCCGCCGTGTAAACTGACATCATTTACAAGCGCTGCCTCATAAAATTCCACAGATTGTAAGACACTTGTCCGTATAAAGCTATCACAAAGATTTTACCAGTTACAAATACTTATTTTATGAGTTCATCGTGCCCTTAAGTTTATGTTATAAAGGCCACAGTGTGATGTGTAAAAAGGAAATTGTCAAGACTATTCCATTATCTGATAACAGACTCTAATTTTCTCTAGTCTCAGGGGTATATGACTGTTTTGGTTGTCTGTCTGTCACAGTCTTTTTTTTTTTCTTCTTCATTGTCTGAACAGACAGGCGGGAAGGAATAATCATATAATTTATTTTTTTCCCTTTTTGAAGTCACACTGCGGAATACAAAACTTTTTTCTAAAATGACGACTTCTATGCACATAGAATTGACTCTTTCTCATGAAGCTCATGACATAAGCCTGCTTTACACGTTACGATTAAGCATACGATATCGTATGCGATCATAACTGCCCCCATCGTATGTGTGGCACGTTCAATTTGTTGAACGTGTTGCACAAACGATTATTTCCCGTCACACGTACTTACCTTCCATACGACCTTGATGTGGGCGGCGAACATCCACTTCCTGGAGTGGGAAGGACGTTCGGCGTCATACCGACGTCACATGGCAGTCGGCCAATAGAAGCGGAGGGGCGGAGATGAGCGGGACGTAAACATCTAGCCCACCTCCTTCATTCCGAATTGCCGGTGGGAGCCGCGGGACGCAGGTAATATCTGTTCATCGTTCCCGGGGTGTCACACACAACGATGTGCGCTGCCTTGGGAACATTGAACAACCTCACGCTCAATTTTTAGCAATTGAATGACGTGCATGCGATCAACGTTTTAACGCACAATCGCACGTAGCTGTCACACGCTACAATCATACTTACAATGCCGGATGTGCATCACTTACGACGTGACCCCGCCGACACATCGTAAGATATATTGTAGCGTGTAAAGCGGGCTATAATTAAGCATGACATATGCCAGCCAAAGACAAACTTTCCTACCGATATCGATCAGCCATTTTGCAATTTTTCAAGCATTGTTATTGGCCATTCATACCAGACAAAAGACCCGTATCTCATCAATAGAAGCCCAGGACAAACAGAAATCATTTTCCAAATTGTTGTTTCAAGTCCTTATTCAGACATGTTTGTCTAATATGGATTGTGTTTTTCCATAAACACATTATATTCTATTCACATCTTTTTTTTTTTGCTAACAGATGGTCCACATTAGAGTTGAACAAAGTATTTCAAGCTCCTCTGCTTCAGCGTCTAGTTCGGTCTTCCATGTTAGCGAGATCCGGACAGTGTTCACTTCTGCGGTGGAAATCCTCTGCCCAGTATCCTGCAGCTTTGTTATGAAGGTGCAAAGCCTATAAGGTGGCAGAATTGCGCAGGATGCTTTACAGAAGATGGAACTGTGCCCTGATGAAGATACCAAGGAGGACCGACTTGGATAAAAGTAGATTGAATCTTTTTGTTTAGCTCATGTCTAGTCCATAAGGAAAAATAGACATGTTTTTCTGGTTTGTTTTGTTAACAGATCTCGTCCATTCAAGTGAAAGGAATCATGACATAAAAAGGCAGCAGATGGTGGCACAGATGATGACCAAGAATGGAGAAAAACTATGGGTCCAGTATTTAGTAGACGTAGACAAAATGGATGTGGACAAGGATTGAGGTCTAACATAAAGGTCTTGTCCAGGCTTGGGAGAAAAATCTGTAGTCATTCAACAAATTTATGTTGGAGGGTCCGCTGAGGCTGTCCCCAGCAGACGGCGGCAGCCCCCTTATGTCCACACCTGACCCTCCTTTATGGAATAAAAGCTCTGATGACGGTTATGCTTTGGTGACAGGTGTGAGACCACCAGTATATTACCTAGGATACCCCGGGCCTAAAGAACGAGGGGACGCTAACTCTGACAGAAGAGCGGACCACCAGCAGACCTTGTCAGATGGCCGGCTCCTTGTCAACCCCCTGGGACAGGGAGCAGAGGAACAATGTCCCCCCACCAGGTAGGGGTTAAAGTGCGATATCCCTTTAAGAGTGCGTCTATGTATTGTGATTACAGGTGGGATTTGTTACATTGTATCTCTCCAGGTTTGCCCTACCCCGAGCCCCCTTTCCCACCAAGATGGGCAGAGAGATTTTATCATTATCCGCCACCGCCATCAGGAAGGTTCTCTGGACCGGCCGAACTGACCCGAAATCAGGGCAAACCCTTTGTGGACCCGCAAGGTAAAGATATGAGCAGGTCAGGGCTGTGGGAAAGCTGGGTGATAGCGGCCGTAGTGATTGCCAATCTATGTGCTAAATCCACAGACAGGCGATCGTCTCCGGAGTACAAGGCGAGGATGAATGTGAGCCAGAACGGAGAGGAAGAGGCTAATGTAAGGACTGTGGACTCTGCTATTGCTCCCTGTGATCAGCCATTGCCAGACCTTTAACTTGAAAATGCTTCTCTTCTTCAGAACGTATCTGTGGCGCCAAGTCAGGATAATGACGTAATGAGACGGCCCCCCGCTCGGAGAGTTTCCCATACACCCGCCTCCACCCATGAGGGTCCCCCTGCTACCTAGAGACCCCAGAGCACCTTATTTCCGAAGACCCTTTATGCCTCCTCCGCCCCTGGAGATATATGGACCACCGGGCTACCCAGGCATGCTACCGCTCCTCATCCCCAGTGAGTGACATCTACCCTGGTGGGTCCCATCGTGGCCGGCTCCTGTGCGGACCCCGGCCCCAAGCGTTTTGTTCCGTGATTATCCATCTTTTTCTTTTTCAGTGAGGAGTCCCGTGCCCCCTCCGCAGCCGTACCTCTACCCCGCGTACCCGCTGCACGGTGAGGCGTACTTCCCTCCAGTGTCTATAAGACCCTCAGCCATAAACTATCCCACCCCGGACCCCACTACCGCTGCTGCCAGCAGCCTTCCACCCCAAGACAAGTTACCAGAACAGATGACTTGATCCACGTGTGTCCCCCCCAAAAAGGACTCCGCAGCCGCAACCGGAGCTTTATTTATAGTTTAGAGTCAGGATATTTTAGGATATTGACGGAGGGGTGCTCCGTTGCTCCGTGGATGGCGAATGGAGGTCCACGTGTCCTGCCACGCTTTGTTTTTCCCTTTGTTTTATTTTTTAAATTAAAGGGGTGGACTTTAGTCTTAAGAGTTAAACTGAGAGATAATAAAGTCCCATCTTTTGTACATAAGATGACGCTATAGATACAAACCTCACGCTTCTGACGTCTTTATTTATAAAATAAAAAGTCCTTTAATCCAGCAGAAATTCTAACAACCAGTCCTGTGTCAAAACGACGCCATCTTTACAATTGCAAAAAAATGTTCTTTGATCTAAAACTGCGTCGCCTTAAAAATGTTGTGCCATTTGGATTTTATAAAGGCCGCTTTACACGCTGCGATCTCGCTAGCGAGCGTACCTGCCCCCATCATTTGTGCATCACGAGCAAATCGCTGCCCGTGGCGCACAAAATCGCTCAGTCCTGTCACACTACTTACCTGCCTAGCGACGTCCCTGTGACCCGCGAACCGCCTCCTTTCTTAGGGGGCGGTTCGTTCGGCGTCAAAACGGCGTCACTAAGCAGCCGCCCAATAGAAGCAGGGGGGCGGAGATGAGCGGGACGTAACATCCCGCCCACCTCCTTCCTTCCTCATTGCCGTCGGCCGCAGGTAACGTGAGGTTCCTCGTTCCTGCGGTGTCACACGTAGCGATGTGTGCTGCCGCAAGAACGACGAACAACATCGTACCTGCAGCAGCAACAATAATTGGAAATAGGGGAGCGTGTCAACGAAACGATTTGAAATGATTTTGCGTACCTTTTTCGATCGCACGTAGGTGTCACACGCAACGACATCGCTAAAGCGGCCGGATGTGAGTCACAAATTCCGTGACCCCAACGACATCGCTTTAGCGATGTTGCTGCGTGTAAAGCCGCCTTAAGGCACTTTGATGTCTGTAGAATGAGGTAACAGAGAATCTGTCAGTGAGCTTATTCTGCCTCAGCATTTATGGTCAAATTTGATAAAAGGAGCTGAGAAAATTACATAGTTTACCCGTCGGAGCGAGCTCACTGACATCATCTCAGATGTTTCATTCTGCAGCCAGAAACAGGGGAACAAGCAGCCCGTAAGAGCCACAGAGAGAAAATGTTTTTAGTGGAGAATACATACATAAACTAAAACTATCTTGCCCTCTGCCCTCCCATTCGTACTTGATTGATGGCTCAGACTTTGTACTATATGACTGTAATGGAGGGCTGGGTAAAGCGCGGACTGACACAGCCAAAGGGCTGGAAACAGTGGCCCATGGGCCACAACATGCCATCCCCCACTGCCCGTCCAGCACCCAGTTCCCGATATCCCCGCTATCTGCATCTACAGGAAAGCACTGGTGGAGCACGGAGCCCCTGGTTCCATCTATCACCGCTCAGTGTGAGGCTCAGCAGACACAATGACGTCACATCATCACATGTGCGGTGCAGAGTGCCGGGGGAGCCAGGGGAGGGTGTTGGGGTGTTATGTGTATGGGATGTTTGCATGTGTTTAGGAGGCTATGGGGGCTCATACTATATGTAGGAGGTTGCAGAAAAGGAGGTGAAATCCGTCAACAAAAAAACCCGTCTTCATTCAGGGAAAATATCCATCATTAAAATCCCGTTTATTAGTGCTGATTAAAATCCATTACACGTACAGACATGGGGACGCGGTTGACGGGTTTCGGAAGAGAGTTTTCCTTAATCGTAACCAACTAAGACTAAGGAAGACTCTCTTCCGAAACGCATCAACTGCGTCCCCATGTCTGCACGTGTAATGGATTTTAATCAGCACTAATAAACGGGATTTTAATGATGGATATTTTCCCTGAATGAAGACGTTTTTTGTTGCCGGATTCCACCTCCTTTTCTGCAAGCTCTTTAGCCTTTGTTTTCCGTGCACTGTCTGGCTTCTTCCATGGATGGACATTTGTACTGAGTGGTGAGCTGTATAATCTTGTTTACTATATGTAGGAGGCTATATGGGGGCTCATACTATATGTAGGAGGCTATATGGGGTCTCATACTATATGTAGGAGGCTATATGGGGGCTCATACTATATGTAGGAGGCTATATGGGGGCTCATACTATATGTAGGAGGCTATATGGGGGCTCATAATGTATCTAAGAAACTATGTGGGGCTCATACTATATGTAGGAGCTCATTCTGTATATAAGAAGCTATGTGGGGCTCATACTATATGTAGGAGCTCATACTGTATATAGGAAGCTATGTGGGTCTCATACTGTATATATGGAGCTATGTGTTTGCTCATACTGTATGTAGGAAGCTATGTGTTGGCTCATACTGTACTATGAGACTTTATATAGGAGGCTCAAACTGTATATAGGAGGCTATGTGGAGGCTCATACTGTATATAGGGGACTATGTGGGGGCTCATACTGTATATATGAGGCTATGTGGGGCTCATACTGTATATAGGTAGCTTTGTGGGGGCTGACACTATAGGAGGCTATATGGAGGTTCATACTATTTACAGGAGGCTATGTGGGGGCTCATACTGTATATAGGTAGCTATGTGATGGCTCATACTGTATAGAGGAGGCTATGTGGGGGCTCACACTGTATATAGAGGAGGCTATGTGGGGGCTCATACTGTATATAGGAGGCTATGTGAGGGCTCATATTGTATAGAGGAGGCTATGTGGAGGCCCATATTGTATATAGGGGACTATGTGGTGGCTCACACTATAGGAGGCTATATGGAGGTTCATACTATATATAGAAGTTTATGTGTGGGCTGATACTGTACCATGAGACTATGTGGGGCTCATACTATATATATGGAGCTATGTGGGAGCTCATACTGTATATAGGGGCTATGTGGGGGCTCATACTGTATAGAGGGAGCTATGTGGGAACTCATACTGTATAGAGGAGGCTATGTGAGGGCTCATACTGTATAGAGGAGGCTATGTGGGGCTCATACTGTATATAGGAGGCTATGTGGGGCTCATACTGTATATAGGTAGCTTTGTTGGGTTGACACTATAGGAGGCTATATGGAGGTTCATACTATTTACAGGAGGCTATGTGGGGGCTCATACTGTATATAGGTAGCTATGTGATGGCTCATACTGTATAGAGGAGGCTATGTGGGGGCTCACACTGTATATAGAGGAGGCTATGTGGGGGCTCATACTGTATATAGGAGGCTATGTGAGGGCTCATATTGTATAGAGGAGGCTATGTGGGGCCCATATTGTATATAGGGGACTATGTGGTGGCTCACACTATAGGAGGCTATATGGAGGTTCATACTATATATAGACGTTTATGTGTGGGCTGATACTGTACCATGAGACTATGTGGGGCTCATATTGTATATATGGAGCTATGTGGGAGCTCATACTGTATATAGGGGCTATGTGGGGGCTCATACTGTATAGAGGGAGCTATGTGGGAACTCATACTGTATAGAGGAGGCTATGTGAGGGCTCATACTGTATAGAGGAGGCTATGTGGGAGCTCATACTGTATATAGGAGGCTATGTGGGAGCTCATACTGTATATAGGGGCTATGTAGGGGCTTATACTGTATATAGGAGGGCTTTGTGGAGGTTTATACTGTATATAGGAGGGCTATGTGGGGATCATACTGTATATAGGAGGCTATGTGGGGGCTCATACTGTATATAGGAGGCTATGTGGCGGCTCATACTGTATAGAGGGAGCTATGTGGGAACTCATACTGTTTAGAGGAGGCTATGTGGGGGCTCATACTGTATAGAGGAGGCTATGTGAGGGCTCATACTGTATAGAGGAGGGTATGTGAGGGCTCATACTGTATATAGGAGGCTATGTGGGGGCTTATACTGTATATAGGAGGCTATGTGGGAGCTCATACTGTATATAGGAGGCTATGTGGGGGCTTATACTGTATATAGGAGGCTATGTGGTGGCTCATGCTGTATATAGGAGGCTATGTGGTGGCTCATGCTGTATAGAGGAGGCTATGTAGGGCTCAAAGGACGAGGCTCCGGACATTGTACAGGGGAACAGATATTTTTCTCCGCGTTTCCTTGGTAAGTCTGGAGACGTCACCGTTATTCCAGACAGACTGTAAAGTAAGAAAACCCTCTAATCTCAGCATCATCCAAACACTTCTACTGTAAATGACATTCACATTTGCAGTATTTGTTTTTCCACTTAATATTGATTTATTTTTCTAGAATTGACCTGTATGCTTCTATTATTTGTTCTGTGATTAAATCCTGACCCCTAATATAAGTACAAAGTAGGCGGCCGCTCGCTATAGGAGTGTATAAAAATCAACAAACGCTTAATTTGCCATGTGTGCAAAAATTAAAAGCTTGTGTTTGCACACAGGGCAAATGTAAATGATTGTTGATTTTTTTTTATATTCCTGCTTTTTTGCGCTTATATGATCAGGGTCCTGGGCTGTCACCTGACGGCTGCCACCTATTATCTTTTTTTTGTTTCCGCTTGTGCTGCCTCATCCTTTGTTTCTTCCTATAGTCGTATAATATATGGATAAATCCTACTGCGACATTCCCACCTGACATCACTCAGATTCTGGAGTTTCACCGTTTAGATGCTGCTGTTGAAAAAAGCCGGCAGCATCTGAAGATTACCAATGTACCGTAACCTGTCTGCGACACAATCACAGGAACCCCTGGGCCCGCTCTTCCTACCTGAACGTCTTTGTCTGGAAGAAACCAGAGTCCATCGAAGAAATGCACTCAGACACGGGGAGAACGTACAACTGTCTTAAAGATGATGAAAAAAAATTTTGTTTAAAAGAACAGAAAGTCCTCAGTGGTTGATACCTTTTAATGGCTAATGGCTAATTAGCCATTAAAAGGTATCAACCACTGAGGACTTTCTGTTCTTTTAAACAAAATTTTTTTTATCTCTACTGGCTAACACGGTACAAAGATATATTTTACTTGTATCAAATTAAAGATGATGGAATTTGAGCCCAGGGTTCCAGTGCTAACATATTGTCATATTGATGACTTAGGCTATGTGCCCACGGGAGGTCGCACCCTTGGATATATCCGCAGGTACGGCCACAGGTTTCCCACAGCAGCTCCCCGGAATCCGCAGCTATCCATAGCTGCGGGATTCCAGCGAAATAGCTGCGGAAAACCTGCGGACATTCATGCAACTTACCTGCGGAAGTCGCGGCCTCTGTCTCCATACTGGAGGGCCGGGATTTCCGCAGGTATTTTTGCAGCAATAATTGACATGCAGTTATGTGCGGTTGCGGGACATCCGCAGCATATTCCGCAGCCGCATATACTGCAGCATGGACACAGACACTCCCCATGTCCCATAGGATAACATGGGGAGTGTCTGTACTTGCTTAAACCTATAGATTTATCTCGAAAATTCAGATAAATCCGCAGGTACAGAGTTCCGTGGGCACATAGCCTTAGGCAGAGAAGATCACACAGGCAGCACAGCATCTCGGTGGTTTGTGCTCCTGCTTTACACTGGTGGGGTTCTGGGTTCAACTCTGACCAAGGACCATGAAATTCCACCTCTCAGGAGCAAGTCATAGATTGCAAATGGAGCCTCCTTCTCTTTTTTCCCTGACCCTCCTATAGGTGCTGAAGTCATATCAGTGACTTTCCCAGAGGCTGAGTGTTGAGCAGGTTGGTGGCTCGGTGGTTGGAGCTCCTGCTTTGTGGTGTTGGTGTTCTGGGTTCTAGTCCCATGGATGATCTCTGTTAGGTGTTTGGGTGGTTTCCCTACATGTGCTGGTGATGAGAGTGCAGAGGGGAATGATGGTGTTACATGTGTAAAGGCTTTGTGGAGTGTCCAGGAGGGCACTGCTACTATGGGCTGCTTGTCTCTCTGGTTATTGGGTAAATATCCTGAGTAGTGTCTGTCCTTATTGGATGAAAGTGGTGATGGGAGCAATTGCTGAGATGTGCAGGAGGCAGCTGAGCTGTGGAAAAGAGGCTTTTTGGACTTAGGTTTTCTATGAACCTAAGTCCAAAAGGCATCTTTTCAACAGCTCAGCTGCCATCCTGCACAACTGAGCTGAACATATATATAGCAAATCAATTGCTTAATGATCATATCATCACTCTCATCCAACAAGGACCAATCATGGATCACCAGAGGGGATGAGGGTGACCATGTCCTGCAAGATTGCCCTCATAGCCAAAACTGAATGGAGTGAGGGGTGCATGCGCCCAGCGTCTTCAGGCTGTATGGTACGATGGTCAGATACAAAGGCTGCGGCCTGTCATTAATGTCACCCTCAATTGTGTGGAGATCGCATGCGTAATTGGCTGCTTCCCTGATGTCTCCTGGCAAAGGTAGAAGAGAGACTCAAATTCCCTAATTATTGGGGGTCCTGGTGGCCAAGAGAAGTTGGATGCATTGTCCATTCCAAAACACATACTCCGATAGTCTTTCTTGGTAGCTGAAACATACCAGGGTAGGGTGCAGGGACAACGAGCCACTGCCTTAAACTCACCCTGGACGCAAGATTGCAGCAGAGACAGCTGGTAACGCATGTTGTGTCCCCAAATCTGACTATTATTGTTATTATCAGACTTGGACAATTCTGATAAGTGCATTATATTCTGTCACATGCACATCCAGATTCTCCCCTGAACTTCCAGGGAATGTGTTCCCCAATCTGACTATGCTTGGGGGTCCCTGCAGCCAGGAGGTCAGCTGCACGTACATAATCATGGCAAGTACCAAATACTCTGCATGGAACAATACTGCACATGCACCACCTGTCTCCCTCCATTAAATGTCCTGTCCCCTGCCCACAAGCCCATCGGGTCTGGTGATCTATGGGGCAACAACAAATATTACCTACTACCAGCATTAGGGTGAGCATAAGTTTGGACTGGAGCACCTCATTATGTCTTCTTTACATGCACACATTCAGCAACTCTCGTCCCTAACCGCTAATATCACCCCTTTTCTATTGGGTGGAGCTGTAGCACTGGCGTCCCTGCATTGCTCTGCCTCTCTCCAGCAGGGATGCTGACTCACTCACCACCACTGCCTCTCTTTTATTCTCTTAAAGGGCTGACACACCATTTCCCGGAAGTTCCTCTCAGTCTATCATTAAGAGGCACTGCAAAGTTAAGGTACCCTCCCACTAGGGGAGGTGCCTGAGCCACATGGTCAGTGTTTGACCATCTAGTTGTCAGGTCTTTTTGTCCACAGTTTGTGTCCTTCTACCCGTACTTGAGCCTGCTTCTGTCCTGGAGGGCAGCTTTCACAGTCTCAGTCTCTGTCCTGGCAGTGACACTGGGTGTCTACCTTGGTAGGTGCTTAGTCAAGCCCCTGGTACTAAAGGGCAAGCCCGGGTTCGTCCTGTGGTTCAGTGGGTCCACTCCTACTCGCCACCCCATCATCACTGGCGAGTGTTACATGAGTGAGACATTTGATCAACTGCTCCCTCGTCTATGATGACATTACTAGGCAGGAAGGTCCGTCACCCACACCTCTGCCCCCACCTGTTCTCACTTGTCCTGTCCCTGGTGTCACCCGTTTGCCCCCAGGGTCTCACCTGTTCCTCTCCACAAACCGCCCACCCCCAGTCTCTCCTGTTTGCCCCAAGCTTCTCAACTTCTCCTCCCCTTCCCAAATCCCCCATCTCACCTGTTCCCCACACACAGCCCAGCATGAGGTACATCCTCAGCACCTCCATCCACCTCTCTGAGGGCTGCGCCTTCCGTCTCCCCAGAATCACGTGTCCTGCCCCCCAGTCTCCGGTCTTCCCTGTTCTCTCCAAATGTGTAACTATTTGTCCGTTTAGTTGCTGCAGTTGAAAAGAGGTGGCAGCATCTAAATGTTACCCATGTAACCTCTGTGGGACACAATAACAGGGAGCCCCGGGCCCCTCTCTTCCTACACAGGTAGGATTGTATTGTGGGAAGAAAGCAGAGTCCCTGAAAGAAACGCATCAGACATGGGGAGAACATACAAACTCCTTGCAGATGTCATCCTTGGTGAACCCAGGGTTCCAGTGCCGCACAGCTACAAGACAAACATGTTGTGATATTGATTACTTAACCAGAGTAGATCTCTTGGGCAGCACAGTGGCTTGGTGGTTAGTGCTTCTGCTTTAAAGTGTTAGTGTTCTGGGTTCAACTCTAAATAAGGAGCACTGAAATCAGTGACTGCAAATGGCCCCTGCTCCTCTTTTTCATGACCCGTCCATAGGTGATTGAGTCATATCAATGACTTTGCCAGATGATCATTATTAAACAGATTGGTGGTTTGGTGGTTAGTGCTCCTGAATTCCAATGTTCAGGTTCTGGGTTCAAACCTGACAGAGGGCTGTGAAATTCCACTTTTCAGGATGGAACCTGCTGTTTTTCATGACCCTCCTATAGGTGCTGGTTGAAATATCAATGACGGAGGTTGATTGTCAAGCAGGTTGGTGGCTTGGTGGTTAGTGCTCCTGCTTTGCAGCACTGGAGTACAGGGTTGAACCCTGACCAAATGCCATAAAATTCCACATCCTCAGGAGTTGTAATCAGTGACTCTACATGCAGCTTCCTCCTCTTTTCATGTCCGCCCATAGGTGCTGGAGTCATATGAATTACTTTTCCAGAGGCTAAGTGTTGAGTAGGTTGGTAGCTCAGTGGTTGGAGTTCTTGCTTTGTTGTGTTGGTGTCCTGGGTTCTAGTCCCATGGATGATCTCTGTGAGGTGTTTGGGTGGTTTCCTCACATGTGCTGGTGATGAGAGTGCAGAGGTGAATGATGGGGTTACATGTGTAAAGGCTTTGTGTAGTATTCAGGAGGGCACTGCTACTATGGGCTGCTTGTCTGTCTGGTTATTGGGTAAGTATCCTGAGTAGTGTCTGTCCTTTTTGGGTGAAAGTGGTGATGTGAGCGATTGGATGGCAGCTGAGCTGTGGAAAAGATGCCTTTTGGATGAAAAAGAAAAAAAACACCTAAGTCCAAAAGGCATCTTTTCCACAGCTCAGCTGCCATCCTGCACAACTGAGCTGAACATATATATATATATATATATATATATATATATATATATATATATATATATATATATATATAGCAAATCAAATGCTTAATGACCAGATCAACACTTTCATCCAACAAGGACAGACACTGCTCAGGATACTTGCCCAAGAAACCAGACAAGCAAGCAGCCCATAGTAGCAGTGCCCTTCTGGACACTCCACAAAGCCTTGATACAGGTAACACCATCACCCTACCTGTATGTCTTTAGAGCAGAGGAAACCACCCAGACACAGGGAGAACATACTAACTCCTTGCAGATGTTGTCCTTGGTGGGACTTGAACCCAGAACACAAACACTGTAAAGCACCAGCACTAACCACTGAGCTACTGTGCCACCCTGAGAGGAGGATGTTCGCTTCTTCTATATATTCTTCAATATAGAACAAGAGATTAAATGCACCCAAGTGTAAAAGAACTTTACAGAGAGGATTAGAACCCAGGACCTCAGTGCTGTAAACCTTCATGACTAACCACTGAGCTACTGTGCCACCTAGAGCAGAGGATGTTCGTTTCTTCTATATAATGAATATTGCAGGATCGAGAACAAAACATCAAATCATTTCAAATTAAAAAAAAATTACAGAGAAGATAAGAACCCAGGACCTCAGTGCGGAAAACCTTCACCACTTACCACTGAGCTACTATGCCGCCCTGACCACCCATCATTCGTTTCTTCTATATAATGTCAGTGACAGAATCTTTTGTGCTTTTTTTAACACCCACGGGGCAGGGGTTAAATGCTTGTCGCCTATCCGGTGATGTTGGGTCTGGAATGTCATGGGTGGCCTTGCCCAGCTTCATAGCCCCGAGGTGTATACCAAAAGGGGATGAAGAAAGACGGTGGGATGATGAGGATGAAGGGGCTGAGGATGTAGGAAGTAGTAGTTGTCATGTGACGCCACCTACAGTATGCGGCCACGGAGTAGCCGCCGCTGCAGTCGCTGTCCTGTGAGGCGGATGGTGTCGCAGCTGGGATAGTTCAGCATCCCGCAGGTGAAGCCAGGTCCCAGGGAGGATGATGTGCGGGTGGTAGCGGTGGCCATTGGCACCGGAGCCCGGGTCGCCGACAATGAAAGGGCTGACTCAGTAGTTGCGGTTCAAGGTTTTTACTCACTGTCCAGTTGTCACCCTAAGGCTGGACTCACACGAGCGTATGGCATCCGATGCGAGAGCATCGGATGCGATATGCTAATGTCCCCCGGCTCAGGCTCTGCTGCGAGCGTGAGCCGGGTGTCATGCGACTGTAACCCGATCTTGTGATCGGGTCACAGCTGTGAAGCTGAGTGCAGGCGCTGCGAAGGAGAGGGAGGGGTTAATCCTCCCATCTCCTCCACTGTCAGCCTGTGCGTAGATCGCACTGCACTGGGATAACATCCGAGTGCAGTCCGATGTATCTCTCGCATCCATTCACTTGAATGGGTGCGAGAGATACGGCTCTCGCAGACAATCGCAGCATGCTGCCGCTTTTCTCGCATCCAGAATCTGGATGCGAGAAAAGCTGACCAACAGCTCGCCCTCATTGCCTAACATTGGTCAGAGTGCAATGCGAGAATTTCTCGCATTGCACTCGTCCGATTTTCACGCTCGTGTGAGCGTACCCTTAGAGTGCCTGTCTCTGCTGTGATGGCCATGATGGCCACCCCCTGTCTACCCCAGGCCAATCTCAGTGGGAAAGCAACTGACTGTGTGTAGTTTGTGGATGTGGTGAGCACCAGCAGAGGTTGAAAACTTTAGATATGTTTAGCTTAGAAAAAAAGACGTCTCAGAGAAGATCTCATTTATATGTATTAATACATGTGTGGTCAATGTACAGGACTGGCACATGACTTATTCCTTCTAAAGACAATACTAAGGACCAGGGGGCACTCACTGCGAGTGGAAGAAAAGAGATTCCAGCAGCTACATAGGAAAGGGTTCTTTACAGTTATAGCAGTCAGACTGTGGAATGACGACCACAAGAGGTAGTAATTAGGGATGATCGAATACCACAAATATTCGGCTTCGCGAATATTCGCCGAATAGGTCACCGCTATTCGACTAATCGCGAATATTCGATGCACAATGTAAGTTTATGGGAAACCCAAATAACAACTATTCGGGCTTCCCATAGACTTTAATCTCGAATATTCGATCCCCAATGTAAGTCTATGGGAAACCCAAATAACAACTATTCGGGCTTCCCATAGACTTACATTGCAGATCGAATATTCGCGATTAGTCAAATAGCAGCGACCTATTCAGCGAATATTCGCGAAGCCGAATATTTGTGGTATTCGATCATCCCTAGTAGTAATGGCAGATACTGTAACAGCTTTTAAAATAGGGCTGGATGATTTCCTCAGTACACACAACATTGTTGGTTATAAGTGACTTGGGGACAAAATGTATAATTGGTGGAGGAAGGTTGAACTAGATGGACCTAGGTCTTTTTTCAACCTATGTAACTATGTAACCTCTTCCTTACCCGGGATGAATACTGCACCTTAAGTGACATGCAGTACCCTGTGACGACTGAAGCTTCAGGGGCGCCACACTTTTCGTTGTAGTCTCTGGTGGGATTTGAACCAAAGAATAAGTAGTGAAAAGATCCCAGTTTAATTTTTTTTTCTTGTTTTTTTTTATAGAAAACCATTATATACTTTTACTTGTTTTTGGAGGACCTCGGTGGTAACCACTGAGCTTTCCTTGGTAGTAGAATGTATTATTCCATCCTAAAGTTGTCATCCACCACAAGTTTTTGTAGGACGTTGCGGAGGCAGTCAAGACAACCCATTGTTTGGATCTGTAGATGTTACATAGGAGGAAGGAGAATCTCTCCATTACATTGAGCAGAAAGCCAGTGCAAAAATCAATTCCTTTTCTCAAGTGATGAACACCATGTATTAATATGATTGCCCATTCTACTGCCCTTGCTAACCTGGACTTATTCAATATACCTCATCTTGGGCATCATGTCCTAACTCTGCAACAAGATAGTGCAATATATTTAAAGGGAAACACAGAAAGAGGAAAAGGTCTCGCACCACCACGCAGCACCCCGCATTAATGCTGGAAAGGAGGAGGTCAGATCACGTTATTTTCCCAAGTGGCACTGGTCGTGGGAGCATGTTGGAATAAGAATCAAAGTCTCATTATATCGCCAAGGAAAGTAGAGAATCAACGGCACATACCATCCGATTTACAGAGAAAATAGGTTCTTTTATTTGTTCCAGAGGTGCATATAAGAGGCAAGAGGAGAGCTGGCCGTTTCATGCTGTACAGCACTTCTACGGGTCCACAGTGGCTTATAGAAAACCCACCCCTTATAAAGGGGAAACACCCAGTCTCCATCATTGGCATTAAAAAATTGACCCGTTGAAGTGCTGTATAGCATAAACGGCCGTCGTCCTAAGCAGACCCGCACCCAGCTCTCCTCTTGCCTTTGATATGCACCTCTGGAACAAATAAAAGAACCTGTTTTCTCTGGAAATCGGATAATATGGGCCGTTGATTCTCTACTTTTCTTGACGATAGTTAAAGGGAATCTGTGGTCAGATTTTTGCTACCTCGTGTGAGAGCAGCATGATGCAGAGAGCCTTTTTCCAGTGAAGTGTCACTGGGCTGCATACTGCAGTTTTTATAAGATCACAGTTTTATCTGCTGAAGATCTACCAATTCTCTGAATGCTGAGCACTGTATAACCCCTCCCACACTATAAATTGACAGCTTTCTGTGTACACTGTGTATAGGCAGAAAGCTGTCAATCAGTGGTGGGGGCAGGGCTATAGAGACCTCATTAATATGGAAGATTACATGGCAGCAGGTTTACTAGTCCTTTGATGACAATCTCCTGTTGATAAAATTGTGATTTTATCAAAACTAGAAACAATTAGCCCAATAAGTGATACAGTGGTGGAATCGGGGTCTCTGTCACTAAATTTTGCTGGTCTTAGGGGTACTTTGCACACTACGACATCGCAAGCCGATGCTTGCAATGCCGAGCGCGATAGTCCCCTCCTCCGTCGCACATACAATATTGTGTTATAGCTGCCGTAGCGAACATTATCGCTACGGCAGCTTCACACGGACTTACCTGCCCTGCGACGTCGCTCTGGCCGGCGAACCGCCTCCTTACTAAGGGGGCGGGTCGTGCGGCATCAAAGCAACGTCACACGGCAAGCGGCCAATAGAAGCGGAGGGGCGGAGATGAGCGGGCCGAAAACATCCCGCCCACCTTCTTCCTTCTGCATAGCCGGCGTGAGCCGCAGGACGCAGGTAGGAGATGTTCCTCACTCCTGCGGCTTCACACACAGCGATGTGTGTTGCCACAGGAACGAGGAACAACATCGTAACATAGGTCCTTCCGAAATTATGGAAATGACCGACGCTACACCGATGATACAATTTCGACACTTTTGCGCTCGTTAATTGTATCAAAAACGATTTGCGCACTCCGATATCGACAGCGACGCCGGATGTGCGTCACTTTCGATTTGACCCCACCGACATCGCAGCTGCGATGTCGTAGTGTGCAAAGTACCCCTTGCATTAGGTGGCAAACCTTTTCTATGAGAATGGCGCTTCATAAGGAAACAGTTTCTTGCTTTTGCTGTGCATTCAAAACAAATTAAACAACCTGATTATATGAGCTGTTTAAATAAGAGAATGGGAAACATACCGGTAGTTCACAAACACCAGTATCTACTGCTCATAGTTAAACCGCTTACATCTTGATGGAAATAATTGTTGCTATTCCTACAACAGAGGAAACAAGGGGTTAAATAGTTGGAGCACCTTGCTTGTGAGCTCAGAACACACACAAATATTCCAGGGATGTGGAATCTCGCAGTTCACACGCTCTAATCTTCTCAATGATTTATGGTCATTTGGAGGTTATAATTCTTTGTCTATCACGAGTTTCCCTCTATTGCTGGATGACAGTTTCAATGATGTTTAGACATTCCATTCATGATGTCTACTTTTGTGTGTTTCCCGTCCTGTGCTGGAATTCCTTCCATTGTGTCTGAGCTCACTCATGGCAATAACTGAATGCTTTTCATCTTAAGTTCCTAATTACACTAGAAAAGAATGAGACTTGTCGTGTTTGTAAGAGAGATGTTTTAATTAGCTCTCAGCAACAGTGAGACAAGCATGTCTGCGATGATTAACATACGAAGGGTGGAAGTGATGTCACTACATGGTGCGCCCTCTAAGTGGGGCGTACTACTCTTAGACTGCATGCCTTTCCATTATCAGAACATTAATCCTTCAAAACACACAGAGAAAGATGATTTGCAAAGAATGTAACCTTTTTTTATTTCAGTGGACTTCATTCCAAAAATCAGCTCATAATAACAAAGAATAGGCAAAGCTCCACTTTCTTTCCCCTGAGTGTCCATGTGAACATAGCTTTCTATTTGGGTATGTAAAAGGGGGATATGGAATAGTCGGTAAAATGGTCCATGAGTTAAATGGAAATGACTGCATGGTGAGTGTGAAAAAAGTGGCACAAAATATAGCAGACTGGTATTGGTGAAGTATTTTAAAGATGTTATCCACTACTTTTTACATTGATAGCTTATCCTCAGGAAAGGTCATCAATGTCTGATTGGCCAGGGTCCGACACCCAGCACCCTCGCTGATCAGCTGTTCTCAGTTCCAGCAGCAGGTGGCCGGAAATGCTTAGTTCCGGAGCTGCCCCATCAACTAATAGAGACCACAGCCAGGTACTGCACATCCAACTCCCATTCAAGTCCATAGGAGGTGGATGTGCAGGCCGCGGCCGCTATCAGAAGGCAGAGCAGCTCCAGAACTGAAAATTTCTGACCACCTGTTGATCGGACCCCGGCCAATCAAACATTGAGGATCTATCCTAAGGATAGGCCATCAGTGTAAAAGTACTGGTCAACCTCTTTAAGACTATGGAGAGAAAGGGCTTCAGTTTTACTTAAGTGGGTCACATTGATGGAGCCTCAAAGTTTGTGGCATGGCATCCTTATCTGGGTTGCTAACCATTCAAAAATTCCAGGACAGTCTGTAAAAATAGGGCACATTTTTTCCTTGTCTGTAAAAAATATTTAAGGTGTCTGTGATTTTTTTTTTGGGAAGCTGCAGAAAAGTAAACAGGTTATTTTGACTGTAATTCTCGTCATGTTAGGTTACAGTAAATGCAGCTAATGTGTTCATATCAGAATTATGGGCTGTAGACATGTATCACTTATAATCATAATGAGGATTTTTTCTTTATGGTTTTCAAATGTGTGAGTTAAAAATATTTTCTGTCTGTCTGTCGGTCTGTCAGTCTGTCTGTCTGTCATAAGCTGCCCAGAAAAAAATAAAAAGTCAAGTTGGCAACCCTGGTCCACATTAGTGAAGGGGTACTACTGTACCACACCAAAAAGATTGAGGTCTGGACAGCCAGGCAAAGTTGGGAAGCTTACCAAGGAGAATATGGTATGACTGCGGTTAACAATTCCAGTCACTGGCTCTGGTAAGGGAGATGGATACAGGCAAGGCTTGGCTCAGAGTGAGGAGTCTCAACTGCCCATGGGCCTCCATGTTCTTCAGAAGTGGTGCTTAACAATGTGGCATTGCTTTTTTTTGTTGCTAAGTAATTTTTCGGATAAGAAACTGGGGGTGCAGTTGAACTTCTCAACCATCACTAAAGTTTCTCTATAAAATGAACATCATGAGATATATTTACAGCATCCCAGGGCCAGTTCTCAACTGTTTCTAGTCAAGTTCCTCCTAGGCTATTGCCTAGATTAAGAACCTAGGCGATATAAAATTGGGCACAAACTTAAATTTGGTCCATATGCACAACAGACTGCAAACAGCAACAAACATCAATGTGGTAGATATTTTACACACAAGTTCTAGTTTCAATTGTGCCATATTGTACATAGCTCATGTGGCAATAGCAAAGACACTAAATGTCTATAATGTAAATTATAAAAAGTGCTTTTATTGTATGGTCCAGACATCAAAATAATAAATAGGGAATTCACACTACATGAACCGGTCACCAGCCAGTATGTGTACAAGTCTAGATACAGAGCGCTATTAATGCATAAAGGGTATAAACGGATGATGATAAAAAAGACCAAATTTGGAAGGAAAATTTTATAAGGACAAAATAAGAACTGTTAGATAAGTGAGGTGATAGGTCACTCTAAAGAATTCCGTTTTTAGGGCACACTTAAAAATGTGGATATTGTGACCGATCAGTAGAGAGTTGCAATAGTCCAAATGAGAATAAGAGCCACAGAAAGCCTGCTTTACACGAGTCGATCTATCGTGCGATAGCACGAGCGATCGTACCCGCCCCTGTCGTTTTTGCGTCACAGGCAAATCGCTGCCCGTGGCGCATAAACTCGTTTAATCCCCGTCACACGCACTTACCTTCCGGACGACCTTGCTGTGGGCGACGAACGTCCACTTCCTGAAGTGGAAGGGACGTTCGGCGTCACAGCGACGTCACACGGCAGCTGGCCAATAGAAGCGGACATCCCGCCCACCTCTTTCCTTCCATTAAGCCGGTGGGTGCCGTGGGACGCAGGTAAGCTGTGTTCATCGTTCCCGTGGTGTCACACGGGGCAACGTGTGAGGCCACGGAAACGATGAACAACCTGCACCCATGAAAATAAACGATATTATGAAAGTTAACGACGAGTACACGACTCACGATTTGTGAGCGATACTACGGCGCTCGGAGGTGTCACACGAGACGACGTTGTGCGCTATGCCGGATGTGCGTCATGAAAACCGTGACCCCGACGACATATCGCACAATATATCGTCTCGTGTAAAGCCCGCATAAGAGTTTTTGCAGAGTCAACATTAAGAATAGGTTGAATTCTAGAGATGTTTTTGAGATGGATGTGACCTGAGTGTGTGAGTGATTGGATGTAGGCAGAGAAGGAGAGATCTGCATCAGATTTAACCCCAAGACAGCGGGCGTGCAGCTGGGGAGTAATGGTAGAACCACACATGGAAATGGCAAAATTGGGTTTATGGATGTTAGTAGGGGGAGGAAACAGCCAACCAACCAACATAACTTATGGATGCATTAGTCTTTAGTAGAAAAGAAAGCCGAATCCAAATACAAAATTATGATGTCATAAGTGATGTCAATAGTCATAAAAATAAATGCAAAATATATGGTAAAAGAATAACACAATTAATCTACATTTATCTGTCACTTATGTTAATATCTGTTAAGCTGCTGTCTATATGATAGTTATGCTGGTTTGAGCTTCCAATGGGAATATTTTACAGTGATTTAATTAGTATGTTACATAAAAAGTCCCAGAATTCAATGGATCCTTAGAGGCCTATAAATATTTCCGTACTAACACAACATGAAATCACACTAATTGGCCTCCATCGGCCTCCTGTCTGAGCATCTTACCAAACCAGAGTCCTTACTAGGAAAGGGTACTGAATTCTGTATAGGAAATCATTGCCTTCTTGATCAGTAATCTAAAATATATTGAAGTGTTAATTGATGTGTTGGAGAATGTATAAACTTGCTGTGCCAATAATTCTCGTTCTGATTCCTTGGAGAGCATGATTGAGTTTTATAAGCATTTCTAAGCATTTAACTATTTGGGAAAAAAACAAGGTTCACATTGAGTCCACCCTCATTAACTACACTTCAAATACATATGGCCCATTAACACTTTCTGTTACATACTTGGAGGCAAATCTGTTAATGCCTTTGTATCCTGACCAGGTCATGTGTATACTAAGATGTGGTGTCATATATGGAAATTGACGAATGAGCTCATGGACTCACGTAGGTTTAGGTCACTGGTATTCTATTATAGTAGGTGTAGGGTACCATACATTTTACTTGCTATGTCTATGTTCTTCCTTTTTGTTAGATTATTTCCATTGGTCTATGTAGGCATTATAGTGAACATTTCACGTGATTATTCACAATAAGCCGTTGTGTGTATACGTGAGTAATGACACTATTTCTCCCTATTATGATGACTTATGCTTTATTTTTCACCAGTTTTTCCTTTGACAGACTCTATAATTTTCAGATGTCTCTGAGCTAGTGGAGACTAGCTGCTCTGATGTGTCCCATACACAGACAGAGATTTCTGCACTCCTGTCTTTATGTAGCACATGCTCAGAAGAGGATTGTACATCAGAAAGCAGCAGTACTCTCTATTTCTCCCTGACACAGCTCCCGCTGCTCTCTTCATAGACGTAATCTGATAACTTAGTGAGCAGTTGATCCTTCTTGTTTTGAGCATGATGTATTTTAGCAGTTTCTTTGAATACATGAAAAAATTGTTTAAAAGAACAGAGAGTCCTCAGTGGTTGATACCTTTTAATGGCTAACTGAAAAGATGGTAATAATTGCAAGCTTTCGAGACTACTCAGGTCTCTTCATCAGGCATGGTATAACACAAAATCTGAAGAGTCACATATTTATACACAACAGGACTTAGAATAGTGGACTCTAAAGGACTCTGGATACTTATCCAAATGCAAAAAGGAGAATCTGATTCCCAAAGGACTCTGGATCCACTATTCTAAGTCCTGTTGTGTATAAATATGTGACTCTTCAGATTTTGTGTTATACCATGCCTGATGAAGAGACCTGAGTAGTCTCGAAAGCTTGCAATTATTACCATCTTTTCAGTTAGCCATTAAAAGGTATCAACCACTGAGGACTCTCTGTTCTTTTAAACAATTTTTTTATCTCTATTGGCTAACACGGTACAAAGATATATTTTACTTGTATTTGAATACATGATGAGTTCAGAAGGCAGGGGAGGAACAGAAGTGGTTCATAAGTGGAGAAAGAGGCATATTTCTCTGATAAGCTTTGTAACAAAGTATCTCATACTCACATGTACTGTTAATTTTTGCAAAGTTTGTTTAAATGATAGTGACTAAAAGAGGGGCTGTGGCTTTTCATGTTAGAAAAAGACTGAAGAAAGTCCACTTCAACAAAAGCCTTGTACCCTTTGATGGAGTGATTGAGGGCATCACTGACAGATATCAAATCTACACAAAAGTTCCAAAAACACATCATTAATGAAATGATATCTTGTGACTCACATTCTAAATTTGCAAACAGGAGACATCTGAGTCGATATCAAAAATATTATTTTTATTGAAAATTCTACATACAAAGGTTTTAAAAATGTCATGGTTATCATCAAAACATTATAGTCCAAGTCCACAATCACTGTCTAGTCTAGTTCGAAACAATGGATTAGTTAGTTTATACAAATATATTGCCAATAATACCCCACTTTTATTTTAATTGGCCACATACCATTATGGTTTGTTTTTTAATGGATAGTTCGGTATATTACTGCATAGGGGTGCACCGAGTCCTCAGATATTTATATATCTTATTTGCATCTATAATATATCAATTTGAATCACCATTAATGTCTATCTCTGTTTATATAGAGCTAAGTTAAACATAGTGCACTCTAGTTTTAAGAGCTAGAATCTTATAGTGCATCGCTATGCAGCATATAGCAATAAGTATCCAAGTTTGTATTAAATAAGTCAGATTTTACAATTGCCTCACAGTTATATATACTTCTACATTGGATCTCACAGATGGCATTACATAGGCACTACACAGTACGTGGTATATCAAAAATTACCCTTCGTTTCATGATATTTGTATATGTAAATAGTACGGCAGTAGAGGGTACAGTAAAAATCAATATTTACCCATTATTATAGGCGGACCACACAGACATCTCCCCGACACGTGTTTCGCGCTCGCTTTCTCAAGGGACCCCTTGAGAAAAATTAATAAAAGTGGGGTATTATTAGCAATATATTTGTATAAACTAACTAACTAATCCATTGTTTCGGACTAGACTAGACAGTGATTGTGGACTGGGCCTATAATGTTTTGATGATAACCATATAAGATAGGATAGAGAAGGGGTTAATGCCGCGCATCAGCCAAATGAAGACGTATAGTGTTGAAGTTTTTCTTTTATTCCATAGGTCTACGCGTTTCAAGGTAAAACCTCTTCCTCAGGACCAATGTATCAACAACAAGTATCTTGTTGTTGATACATTGGTCCTGAGGAAGAGGTTTTACCTTGAAACGCGTAGACCTATGGAATAAAAGAAAAACTTCATCAACACTATACGTCTTCATTTGGCTGATGCGCGGCATTAACCCCTTCTCTATCCTATCTTATATGCTCATCCATGTGGGGCTGCAGCAGACGCCATTATCTCATGCGCACTAGTGGTTGTGACTGTCACAACTGATCCAGGTGAGTGTATAATTCTCCAGGTATACCTCACTGATCCCCTTTGGTGTTACACTATCAGCGCTCCTTATTTTCAGATCTATTGATGATAACCATGACATTTTTAAAACCTTTGTATGTAGATATCAAACCTGTTGTTTGTGGCTTATCTTAGTGGTAAAACCAAGAAGTGTTTGACGAGTCTCATACAATTCCAGTTTCTCACATTTTATTGAATACTTGCATTTTTAAAAAGAAGTTCAACTTATTACAGGTTATCCAATTCTAGCACCTAGCCTGACAACACAAAAACAGGTTATTGTTTGGTGCTCCTTCCACATCAAGCTCATTTAATTTGCTATTGTCAATAAGCTAATATAGGCCTAACATAATATAGCAATCATATAAATATTGTTTAGGTTTAGAAAATATGCCTCAGGATAGGAAAATCTTGCAAATATAATGATCTTAAAGATGAATGAATTAGTGCGAAACACCGTACGTGATCAGTGATCAGTACTCCGCAGACAACTACGTGCCATTACGTCACCAGAGTGATCTTTCCGGTGTTTAACACTACATTTTTCAAGACGATTATGTCAGAACAAAAAGATTAGTACGTTTTACTGATCAGAAGAAATCAGATTAGCAAGTGCCTGATCCTGGATTATGGCAGAGAGAGGCAAAAGTACAGTAATGTAATCAGGAGCTTTTGCTGCACAAGGATTACTCTGTGATCTTGACAATCCTCACACTTCGGAAAAATAGTCAGAGCTGTCAAATGTTTGGTTGTAATATTAGTGACATGAGATTTATAGACACGAATGCACAGACACACAGATCACTTCTTTATTAAAGCATCTGCCACTTTGGTCAAACATCATTGATTACCAAAAAGAATGACTATTTTGCAGCACTGAAGTCACAGATGAAATCTTGGCGATATCCTAACATTTCTGATGTGCTGAGACAGATCCACGAAGTAGAGAAAAGCGTGAATCTAGTAAGTGAAGGAATAGAGCAGTGGGGGTTTGGCAAGGCTAAAGATAAGGAACTCTTCTTTAATATTTTTAATATCCCCTCTAAATCTTTTGCAAAACAAAAAAACAAAACAAAAAAAAGCAATTCTTTCTCTGCTGAACAATTTTTACATGGACACTTCTAAGGGATAAATGTCAACCAAAGGAACCAATATCGGCATGACCAGATGTGTTTTCTCTGACTATTCTAGGATGCATGTTTTGGGAAGAGAAGATTCAGACGTGTTGGATATTAACATGTACAATAATTTCAGTCTCATGAGAGGTAAGCTGCCGCCAAAGGTGCCTGGCAGATGCTTAAAACTAAACTTGGTCAAACTTGTAAAAATTAGTGGTGTCAACCAACAGTTTAATGTGTATGGGGGCCTCCCAACAACTGATGTTAGGGTAGGAAAAGATCCGGCTGTTGGAATCTCAACAGCCAATTCCTTTGTTCTGCATGGTATAAGCTGCCACCAGAGGAGTCTACTAATGGCTCTCATAGAAAACACAGGAAGAGAAGGCTGAACCGAACATTAATGTGTTTGGAGGAATTTCAAGAGATGGCGGACAGTTCTCTAATGGGTATGGAAGCCTTTAAAGTCTGTACACACATATGAACATGCTCCACCAGCCTTCCAAACTGCTACAATACCAGACCCATAACAGAGCATTATTGCACAGAGCACAGGAAACAAGTGACATGTTGTGTGTTAGATAATTTGTAAAAATACACAATTATAATTGTTATTTATATTACTAATTATAACCCATTTAATTACATTTTCAACCCAGACAATGACCGGGTCATTTTTGCTAGTACGTGACTTAGAGAGAAACAAGAGGTCCGGGTAATGACTGCCTGTTATTCTGATCAAAAAAACTGCGCAGCTCAGGATAAGCTTTAACCATCATACTCGACTCGGTGTCATTCCTCTAGGCTGTGTAATTTTCATCTGGAAATAAGAGCAGCCATTTGTGTCTGTGCGCTTCTGCTCTCAGTGCTGTGCGTGCTGCTGTTTGTTTTATGTCCTATTTGTATAAGGAATGGTCATGACTTAATTTACCGTTTGGTTTGAAACGCTGTGTTAGATGCATTAATAATGTTTATCTTCTGCTCCTTTGATGCCATTTTGAGGTACACACATCCATACATGGCCAGCCATTCTGCTCAAATCGATAGAGGTCGTTTAAAGTGGATTTCGTTGTTACATGTGTTGTAGTAAAAGGTGGAACATATGGGAATATTTTACTTTATGAGAATGGCTCAGGGGTATACCTCGACCAACCAAATGCCTCACCAGTCATATCACAACCTTAAAGAGTAACTAAACCTAGTTTTTAAAATAATAATATTTGTGTCCAGCATATAACGTTAATAAAGTTCCAATTCACTTCATCAGCCAATTTGGCTTATTTTTCCCTGATCAAAAGTAGCCCTAAAGTGGCCTCTACACCCCTGTTTTTGTCCAAGTATACTTGCCTGGCTTCAGTTTTTATTCAGCATCTATATTCCATCTCTATGTACTTGGATTACGGATTCTCTCTGTCGTGGGGTTAGCATCTTAAGAGTATAGACGCTCTCTAGCTAGGTAGGGCGGTCACTTGCTCTTCTGCACCGCTATTTCTGCTGCAGAATGCTTCCCCCAAGCCTCCAGTGCACCTCTCATTGTTGCGTCAGTGTTTCTTGTTGCTTCCTTGATGCCGAAAGAGGAGCTCTGGATAAACACAAGTAACTCCACACAGCAACCAGAGAGGAGTACTGGAAACTCGGGAAGCTTGCTGCAGCAGAATAAAGATGAGCGAATCTTTGGCGGTTCGGTTTGCCGGCAGGAAACGAACCGAACCTCTAAGTGTCCAAACCTTGCTCGAGTAGGTTTGGCAACAGTGATTGGCAGTTTGAGTCTCCGCCCACATACAGCCAGCCATAAACAGATCACTTCTGTGGGAGGGTGGGCATTTTCAAATTTTTGGGGGGGTGTTGATCACGCTGTTGTTACCCCCAGTGCGAGTAATCAAACACTGCATGCGGCCCGCACGGAGCTGAGCAACAAGTGTACCTGCAAGTTAAGTTTGCACGTAAAGCATTCAAGCTCTGAACCAGAGCCCTGTGTTTTTAAGGTGGTGTTCGGTTTGAAAATCGAATCTCAGGTTCACTCATCCTACAGCAGATGTCACAATGCAAAAGACAAAGGCTGCTTTTTGACTAGGAAAAAAGAAAAACAAACCGGCTAATGAAGTGAATTGGGCACTTTATTAACCTTTACATGCTGGTGACTGTTATTAAAAAATAACGTTTAGTTACTCTTTCAATTTTAGCCATATAGGCAATTTCTATTTAGGGTGTGCGACCATGCCACCCTCTATCTCAACTACCCCCTAATGTTCAATTGGACACCGGGGCTAAGTTTGATAACTATCTTCATGTCTTGTACATTTCTGGTGACCAGGAGCTTTGCCAATTCTTCTAGGAGGTCTCTATTTTTTAACCACGAGCCTCTCATATGTTCTGGGAGAGTCCTCAGGCACATAATCTATATACTGTAATGGAATTGCTTCATGCGGAGTTATTGCATGTATTATTAGTTATGGCACCCAGGACATAGACATACCTTATAGTATATGCTTCATACTTCAAGAGCCTCCATACACATTTTGCATGTGGGCCTGGCACTTTAGTTAGCCCTTTTTTTCTGCCCAGGCTACTTGTAACAATTACTAAACTACTGGAATGTTAATTTATTCAAAAAACATTTGCTTGTTGTGTGCAGCCACAAAATTCCTCCCCACATTAGGCAATTTATTTGGCATATGAAGATAAAGCTGCTATTTGTGTTACTCTACATTTATGGCACCCGGCCATACTGTGAGGTCAATTCCCCTTTTTCTGGGAAGTCAGAAACACTGGGGTGGTTGGATTATTCAATAACCTCATAATCCTAACATCCTAATTTTAGTTTATTTTATCTTAAAAAAACCTTAAATTCCATCAACAGAAAAGCACTAAAAAATGGGATAAAATTAAAACTTCCATGAACCCTCGGCTAGGCGAAAATCAGCTTTGCTATTCACTTATCTGCTTCATGTATTTTTCCTCAAGCGGTCTAACAAATTATATCACTAAAAAAACATCTCCGGAGTATATATAGAAAACCCTTCTTCGTCATATGTGCACAACCAAGATCTCAGATACCAATCGTTTACGTGTAGTTCATACAAGAGATAACATGTCAGGTGCAGTAACCTAAAGTCCCCATACACCTTAGTCTACTACTTCATACGTGATCATTCTGCTACCATTTTATCATTACCTGAGTGTGAGGTCAGGAGAGGGCAATATGCTGCCGCCAAAAGTGTTTAAGTCTAACATGCCCAATCCTTCTTTAATCTACTCTCAGGGGACTACATACACATTAGACATGCATTACTGCTAAGAAAATACATATAAAAATTGAGATACTTAGTATATAAAAAAGGCCAGTTTTATGTGAGCTCAACAGTCAAAGTGAAGGCCTATCTCTTAATATTAGCTCCCCATCTACTCAAATGCCTCACTTTGGGCTTCAAAAACGTCCAATTTATGGGCAGATAGGGACCTGGTAATAAAGTATTAAAATCGCCTAAGGCTGATGAGAAGGAGCCACTTTGTCTGCTACTAACACAGGACTACGTCGTCCGATCCCTTCACACTGCGAACTGGTCCTGATTGCTTTGTGCACATTGCAATTCCATAACGCCTATGCAATGTTGCATTCATTATTATGATGGTTTTTGGCATCTTGCTTGTAATATATAGGCTATAATTTTATAGGATCAACAATTACCCCACCTTTTTCATTGGTTATATACTATTCACCCCAATGGTCCCATTATTATTTTCATAGTCGGATGTGTCCCCCATTAGGTCATACTCATGTTGAGGCATCCATCTATTATGGTGTTTTTTTTTTTATTTTGGCACTAACAACGGCTCTCATATATATTTGGCCAGTCCTTTTTCCTGCTAAGGCTGCAGACACATTAGCGTATGGCATCCGATGCAAGAGCAACAGATGTGATATGCTAATGACTCCCGGCTCAGGCTCTGCTGCGAGCGTGAGCCGAGTGTCATGCGAATGTGACCAGATCTTGCGATTGGGTCACAGCTGTGAAGCTGAGGGCGGGCGCTGCGGAGGAGAGGGAGGGGTTAATCCCCCCATCTCCTCCATTGTCAGCCTGTGCGTATAACGCACTGCACTGGGATAACATCCGAGTGCAGTCCGATGTTTCTCTCGCACCCATTCGCTTGCATGCTACAATTTTTTCCTCAGTCCGTTTAGGGCTGAGAAAAAAATCGTAGATCTGAGCTGCAGCATTGTGTAACATGGGGCCGAGTGCAATGCAAGATTTTCTCACATTGCACTTGTCCGATTTATAAGCTCATGTGAGCGTACCCTAATAGTTAGTAATCGACCCCTACAAATGACAGATAAGTACAGTGTGTCCACCCATATCCTGTCCACCACCATTAACATGAGAACAGCGGCAGCTATAGGCATGGAAGTGGTGTCTAGGTATAGTAAAGTAGCCATGCGCTATGCAATGTAACCACCTATAGCGCCACCTGGTGGAAAATAACGGAGTTAGCATTTTTAGCTCGAAAACGGAACGAGATAGAGAAAAAAAGTGAATTACAAAGTTGTAGGGCATCATCAATTCAATACGAATCGACACCTTGCATACAGAAATGCTATGACTAGAATGTGTAAAACTCACAAGGCTGCGGACGTGAAGCGATACCTCATGGAGACTTTCCTACAAGTCATTGGGTATGGTGGCTGCATGGAGTGGCCTCCACACTCACCTGACCTAACCCCATTGGACTTCTTTCTGTGAGGTCACATCAAACAGCAGGTGTATGCGACCCCTCCACCAACATTGCAGGACCTACGATGACGTATCACAGATGCTTGTGCAAACATGTCACCTACCATATTGCACAACGTGCAGCAAGATACAGTATGCTGTGCAGAGTCCAGATGTGCATTGCAGCTGACGGTGGCCACTTTGAGCATCAAATTTAAATGAGCGCCATATGCGTGACCAGCATTCAATGTTTTGGGGCGGTCATGGGTTTCATATCATAGCATTTCTGTATGCAAGGTGTCGATTCGTATTGAATTGTTGATGCCCTACAATTTTTTAATTCACTTTTCTTCTCTATCTCGTTTCGTTTTCGAGATAAAAATGCTAACTCCGTTGTTTTCCACCAAGTGGCGCTATATGTGGTTTCATTGCATAGCGCATGGCTGCTTTACTATACCTAGACACCACTTCTATTCCTATAGCTGCTGCCGTTCTCAAGTTAATGGCGGTGGACAGGATAATGGTGGACACACTGTATATGCAATCAATCTTTTTTTGTGCTAGAAAATGTCTTTGGCTGTGTGCCCACAATCAGGGTTCACAGCGTTTTGAAAGCAGAGTGTTTTTGCTGAGTCCAAAATGCTGTGTTGTACAGTTGAAGCACAGTGGATGGGATTTCTAGAAATCCGTTGCCCACTGTGCTTGTTTTTCCTGCAGCGTAAACTGACATGAGCTACGGCTTCCCGAGCTACTTCATGTCAATTTATTGCCGTGGAGCCGTGAGTGTTCTCCGCAGGGAGAAGAGACAGGAAGACCGCAGCGGACCGAACCCTGATAGTGCGTATGGGCAGCTGACGTCTCCTGTGGAAAACACTCGTGGCCCCGCAGGAGAGGACATGCTGCATCCAGGATGCAGCATGTCTGGATCGTGGGTACGTACCCTTTACCTTTATTTATAAGCCAAAGTCCAAGCACAAACCTACATCCAAATTCTCAAACTCCTAACCTCAATTTTCTTTTTTTTCTATGTTAATGCTACAGTGACTGTCTGGCACCAAAGAGAGTCCACTGCCGGCTGTTTACTTAATGGTTATTTAAATAAAATGTCTGTGCAATGGTTGTACTACACATACAAATACCTAACCACATAATCTGTGCGGGAACAGAAAGCTTCCTAAGTTGTGTGTAACCGTGAATATATTAAGAGACCACAAGTGTTTTCTGGAAATTCTCAGACATTCTCACATTTATTAAATGATTTTTGTGCACCCCCAAGAATCCTGCACATTGTGTTTCTAACACAGAAGAAACTTTTAATTGAAATGAATGCATTATACTTCAGAAAGAAAAAAAAGTCTTAATGGAGCGATGATGCTCCAAACTGGGTTTCATTTCATTTATTAGCTTTCCACAGTCCAGAACTTGACAGTTGTTAGTACTCCTCGTAATTAAAGTATTTTGTAGTGTTTCCTGGGTAACCAGCCACATGGCCAATAAATCAGACGTTTAGCACAATCTTCAGGGCTTTGATGATTACATAAGGCATATTTTAATGTCAGCTGAGGGCCACCCACAGCAGTGTTTTGGTAGTACAGTTGCCTAATAGGATCTAGAAGGAAGCTACTTGCCAAGGGAGGACCACTTCAGCTCTGAAGACAACGTGTTCCTTGACTTATATGTTGTTTGTACAGTCATGTTTTCAAGGGAGTTGCTCTGTATATGGCAGAGATAGCTCTCAGCTCTGCCCAGGAAACCATCGTGTAGGGAATGTACATCTAAAACAGTACTACGGGTGGTTTTTATGCAATCTAATAATAGTTTGTAGACTGCCAAATTACATCACAAATTCTATGTTTTTAGCTCACCCTAAGATAAAAACATTGTAATGTAATTTGGCATTTGGAAGAGACCAAACCAAAGGGGAAAAAACGGTAGCTAGTCATAGGGACTCTGCTCTGCTAGGATTATCAAGAATATATGCACACAAACATTGGCATTAAAATAAACAAGATGGTAGATTCATGCAGCCGTGTATGGGACTATGGGTTCGCTCACACCGGTGTAAAAGGTGAACGAGTGCTATCCGATGTTTAATGCAATAGAACTCGATGCAATGTTATTCTATGCAGTAGTGACGACCAGCGCTATTTTTCCTCATGTCAATTCGGCATGATCAAAAAATTGATGTATGCTGCGATTGGAAGCATATATTGGACAGCGTGCAGCCATTCAACTCTACGGGTGCAAAATATCAGACTGCACTGATGTCACCTGAGTACAGTCTGATATATGCCAACATAGACAATGGAGACGATGGAGTAATTAATCTCTCCGTCTTCTTCACACCTCTGCTCTGAGTATCGCATGCGAGAGGATCGGATCCCAGTAAAATGACACTCGGCTCATGCTCACAGCAGAGTTTTAGCCGAGTGTCCAGTTGCATAATCCATTTGATTGTCTCACATGAGAGAATATACGCCTGTGTGAGAATACCCAATAATATTACTAATACTAGTTCCAGGTAGGTCTCCAGTGTATATTCATACACAATTAGTATATTCAATCACAACTCAGTTGTCTTTTTTCTGAATTAAATAACCCTCATAGTCCTCCCATTCCATTTATTACATTGCTTACCTGGCTTTCAGACCATGTGTTCAAAGCTGTAGACAATATCCCATATGTGACCGGACAGCTCCTTTAGCAATAAACCATGATCTTATTTGTCTTGGAAATAGGTACCTGATGATACAATTAAGGGGAACCTGTTAGTAGAAGAAAACCCTAATTATCTGCAGCTAAAAAGCTTGATTCATCAAAGCCTTTTACACCAAAATTCTGGCACAAAATGCTTTGAAATGTTGCATATTTTTCTTTCAATACAAAACTATGCAAAAATGTGGTGACTTTTTAGCAGTCTTGCGCGTTTTATTGGAATTGGGGCAGGATGGGGTGTGAAAACTCTTGCTTATCAAACTGATGACGAGCAGCGGCGTTCCTTATGCCACAAAGTAAGGGCCGTGCCAGGGTAGTGAACAGTAGCTACTCAATACACAGTGAGAGCACTGTAATCCCACCCACCGCTCCATGAGTGACACAATGCTCTGCAGTGTGTGTGCTAAGTAGAATGCCTGTAAAAGTGCAGGGGAAGTGATTACAGTGCGCTCAGTGCAGTGAATGAATGTTCACTGCCGCACTGCCACCACCAAGTTAAAAAAAGTAAGCTGACCATTCTTCAGGCATTTTCCACTCAGAAGAGTCTGTATGTACTTTATAATAATAGTCAATTGGAATGCACAAAAGATGTCTGGGAGATATGTAGATGTCTTTTTTGAGTGTTTTACCATTTTTTGCTAAAAAAACAGCTAGCGGTTTCTTTATTATTGAGTGGAGTTAAAAACTGTAAAATAATAGTAAGAAAGATGCCCAAGACACAGTAAGATAGATGTTGTGTGCACACAGCCAAAGGCAGAGAATTGTTTCTACAACATGCAATAATGTCACAGTTTCCTAATTAACTCCTATACATGCTAAACCAGAGGTCTGAAACACATGGCCCGCAGGCCACATACCACTCCCTCAGGCTGCTTCTTGCGGCCCGCAGGCACGTACCCCCTTAACGATCGCGGCCAGTGGAGGAGCTGCAGCCATCACTGCTTTATTTCAGATGAACGTTTTACCGCCTCTACGCAGAGGGAAACTCTCTCTGCACTATTCCAATGGCAGGTACTGGTCAATCAGAGGCAAGCAGCTGATGTGTATGATTGGCCAGCGCAGTGCAGAGAGAGCTTGAATCTGCGCAGTAACAGCAAAACGTTCATCTGAATTTTAGATGACGCGCTGACAGCGGCTGTGATCATCAAGGGGGGCTCGTGCCTGCAGGCCACAAGACGCAGGGAAGAGGACGGCGAGGGTACAGAGGACAGGTGAGAAGAATTTTTTGGGATGTGTGTTTGTGTAGAATGGCACAATAGGGGCCAAGGATGGGACATTGCTAGTGTGTATGTGTGTTTGTGTACAATGGCACAATAGGGGACCCGGATGGCACATTGCTACAAGAAGTGGTTCAGTAAAGGGGACATTACTACAAGAAGAAGACCTGCATGAGCACATTAATAAAAAGGGACAAGGATGGGCACATTACTACAGAATGGGGACAAAGGTGGGGCACATTAGTAAAAAGGGAGAAGGAGGGTGCACATTACTACAGGATGTGGTCAATGAAGGGGCATATTTCTTACAGGATGGGCAATTTACCACAGGATGGGAACAAGGATGGTGCACATTTGAAAAAGGGAACAAGGATAGGCACATCACTACAGAATGGGCTCATTATTACAGAATGGGGACCAGGATGGGAATATTACTTCAAGAAGGGGAACAGGATGGGGGGACATTAGTAAAAGATGGTGGGCAAAATTATTATATAGTGCCAATTGTAAAACTATATTACTTAGAAGAGAGGGATAAAATGTACACAAATAAAATAATGCATAATTTTATTACCATCAAAAATGTTTATATATATATACGGTATATATATATGTGTATATATATATGTATATATGTATATATATATATATATATATATATATATATATACACACACACAAAATATATATACATACACAAAAACGTGCACGTTTGTTATAATAAATGAGCAAAAAAAATGTTAAATAAAACAGAGATTCAAAGGTGTAGAGAAAAAAAAATATGTCACCAATAGAAATGTCACTTTATCCTGCAAACAATTCGGCCCCCCCAAAAAATTTTTTCTATGTGCGGCCCCTACACCCAGCCAAGTTTGAGACCCCTGTGCTAGACTGTACTCTAATACACTGTGTATGAAGCCCAATTCTATTAATGGTTTTCTAAAAATTACTATTGTTAAGATAAGCAAGTTTCATTCACATAATGAAAGGGTCTGTTCTAAACGGCTGGCATATAGCTTATATTGTGCCAATACTAAAAAAGAGGTTAAATAAAAAGTGAACCTATAAACTACCTGTGAGTTTTACTTTTATTATTCCTGAAATAGTTGAAGGTTTTCTAAGAGAGTCTATAGTAGCATGACCCAGCATCATTACTTTACGAGGGATTCGTCCTGTCAAACTAATGTTATCAGCTTCTATGAGGAGGAAAGTTCTATTCTGAATCAGGGCTGGATGTAGTATTTATAAACTTTACCACTCCTCTTGAGACAGTGCCACATAAATTGTTGAAGGATAAAATTAGAACCATAGTTCTAAGGGTAAAATATGTGCAAATGGGTTAAAACCTGGCTTAGTGATAGGAAATAAAAAGCGGTGTTATTAATGGGACACACTTTGATTGGGATACTATAAGGGTCAGTATCGGGCCCTCTTCTATAAAATATATTAATGACAAAGTATAGGACATAGAGAAAAAAAAATATTTTAGATGATCCTAAGATCTGTAAGGTAATAAACAAAGAAGAGGATAATTTAATATTACAGAAGAATTTATGTAAACTGGAGGATTTGTCTGAGAAATGGAAATTGAAGTTCAACATAGGTAAATGTAAAGGGCATGCATTATAGCAGAAGTAATTAGCATCCTCCTCATAGGATATTTGCCTTCCTCTGGATGAGCATGTTAGGATTATAGATTGCACTAGTTGTGTCTTTGTTTTTTCAATTGAACAAGCATTAAATCATTTTGATTACAGTCATTATGGATATTACAATAAATGTTGTATGAAAAAAAAATAATACCATAGGTTTTACTAAATAATAGTTACTTTCATATTGTTCTTAATCTGGGCACCTCTCTCATGCTCACTTATGACCCCTAGTGAGTAAAATTCTCTTTAACCACTTCACGACATATGACGTACAGGTGTGTCATATGTCGTTTTGCATCAATTTTATGCAGGCTCACACGCCGCATTATTCAGCCATCATCTACTTCTAACATCAGCAAATGGAACAGAGCTTCCCCTGCGGATGTTAATTTTTTTAAATGCTGCTGTCAATCTCTGACAGAGGCATTTTATGTGCACAGGCAGGGGGTGTGTCATTCTTACCATCAGAGGTAACTCTGAGATAAGGGATAGCCAGGGCTCCCTAGTATAAGGGCCAGTCTATGAGCCCCTGTACCCGGTCTTCCCCAATCTTTGTGACAAAAATGTAATAAGAAAACATCAGAGCATCGAATCTAACCCAAAATGGTATCAAAAATATTTCTTTTCAGGGTGCGAAAAATAAGCGCACACACACACACAGCCACATATCCCGAAAATTAAAAAACGTTACGACTCTCAAAAAAGTTTGCTTGTGTCGCTATTTTATTTTACAATGTTACTAATTTTTTTCACAGCATAAATAAAAAAAAAAAACAAACAACTATACATATTTGGTATCTACGTAAGTGTACTGACCTGGATAATCCTATTTCTAGATCAGTTTTACCATATAGTTATAATGGTAAATTAAAAAAAAAACAATTGTGGAATTGCCATTTTATTTCCAATTTGAACACACTTGTAATTTTTTTTCATTCACTCTAGTACATGACATAATAAAATGAATAAAGGCATTCAAAAGTTTAACTCATCCTGCAAAAAACAAGCCCTCATATGGCAGAAAAATAAAAAAGTTTTGGCTCTTGGAATAACGGCAGGAAAAAAAAGAAAGAAATACTGAAAATATACCAGTCATGAAGGAGTTAAAGATGCACAATCTATGGCTTCACTGACTCACTAACATGCTTCCAGATTCTTTGCTGTGAGTTGATTTGGCATTATTACAGATCACCACCAATATAAGCTGTTATGGTTTATCAATAGTGATGATTAAGCACTAAAATGCTCGTTACTCAATTCGAGCTGGTCAGATGCTCAGACGGGTTAAGGCCCCTTTACACACAGACTTTCTAGCGATCTCGACCGGGCCGGGATCGCTGGAAAGTCTCTGGTGAGCTGTCAAACAGGCAGACCTGGCCAACGACGCAGCAGCGATGCGGACCTGCAGAACGACCTTGTTGGAAAGGGAACGCTAGCACGCCTATGGGCTGGGACGCTAACGATGTCGTTGTAACGGTATCAAACACACCGATACATGCTGCGCAGTGGGAAACAAAGGACCAAAGAATGGTCCTGAACGACTTGTAGCGATCAGCGACCTCACAGCGGGGGCCGGGTCGCTGATGCGTGTCACACACTGCAATGTCGCTGGGGAGGTCGCTATTACGTCACAAAACCAGTGACGTTACAGCGATATCGCTAGCGATGTTGCAGTGTGTAAAGGGGCCTTTAAACGCGAGTAACGAGCATTGTGGAAAGTCAATGAATGGCCTGTTCGGGTCTCTACCCACATACAGATAAGAATTAGATAAACCTGGCTCAACCGTGTGACTGGTGCTCTGAAGTAAAACTATAACCAGAAAAGAGAGGTAACTTCGGCACTCATAAAAATGAAGGAGTAGCAAGAGGGATATTGCTAGTATTTCCTGGTGTTGTCGTTTTTTTGCATTTACTGTATATCGTAGTATTTAAAGGGAAGTGATGATATCTTTGAAGTTTATCCTATTTTGGAACTTATTTACTAATATTTGTGATCACAATTTTCTGTTTAGGGCTTTTTGTGATTGCACATTTATTTGAAATTCATGTTGATATATTGGTTATAAATTGCTTGCTATGGGTTGTCTGTCTACAGTAAATATTGTGTGTGTTTTATAGTTAGTGGATGTGTGCATAAATATTTTATGTGCTGTGTTTTATATAGAGTAGCCTTTTTGCACACATACATTCCTGTATTTATGCTTATAATTTGTGTGTATCAGTAGTGTTGTATATTTATTGTTTTTTGTATGTTTGCAGCTGTTTTTAATATTACTATAACTTGTATGTATCTATAGTGTTGTATATTCTGTAGCTTTATGCGGGTGTCCAGCTCTCCTGTTTTATGATTATAGTTAGAGGTCCATATTCTGTAGTAATTGTTTTTTTTGTGATATGACAACTGCTCTGAGCACTTCTCAATAAGAGAAAAATGGTTGTCACTAATAAAAATGGTTTCTTATTAATAAATCTGAGTTGCTATTTTTTATTTTTTCCGCTTTGTTCTGGACATTTTTCCTTTTAAGGCCTTCGAGTGTTGACTCACCTTCAATCCAGCGCACATCCATGACTCATTTGGTGTTCCCCTGAACTGCACGCCGTGTAAAGTGATTCAGACAATAAAATAAGAAAAACAGCTGGGTGTGGTGACATCAGTGGACTTTGAGGTACTGTGAATTTACAGTGTGATTTGTACAAGCTTGTTCACATTATTTGAGAGCGGGTATAAACTGCGCATTTTCCATAAGGAGTTTGGAACTTGGTTGATTTCAAGCCAGGTCTGACACAGACATATATACACACACAAAAAAAGCAGAAGGCTAGACATGACACTCATTTGGGCCCTTTTTTCTGCTGTCCCTCAGGAAGGAAGACTCAGTTTTATTTCTGATCCACCCATACAAAACCACACCGACCACAGCTGCAGTTATATAAAAAAAAAAAAGCTATTGGCAATCCGATCACATTCTTTCATTCTTTATAAAACTTCTTTGCCGTGTTTAAAATAACAAATAATTTAAATAAGAAACTCAAAAAGAATTTTCTGTTACTTGAACTTTCTGTGATTGTCAGGGCCACTGATATTAATGTTCTGACAGGAGACATTCTCTGTCGTACCGTCATGTAGAATCCCCAGCGCTGGGCCATTAATAACCTTCAATAGACGCAAGTGTGTTATTAACAGTGGATGAATATGTTAACACAGTAACTACCAGTGCCATGCTTTTAGGTTGGTCATATTACCTAACAATACAACCAGTAACAGTACAATTGACCCAGTATCCATGACTGGTTTGCAGCTACTACTCCAGGACTGGATACTGTACAGCAACAAGCAATATGACACCAAAAAAAGCAAAGGAGCCGATTGAGTGGGATATCTGGTGTGAAACGTCTTTTAGGCAATAACCAACACTTGCTTTTTTTTAGGGGGAAATAATGCCTCTCCCCCCCCCCCCCCCAAAAACAAGAATCACTTGACAACTGACTTCCAAGCTCCAAGAATAATTCCAGTTGACCGCTCTCAGTAGAAAAATCTTTTTATTAAAAAAATTCTCTGAAAACCATTTACAGATAAGAAAGTTTATAATAAAAAACAAACAATATATCAATGCGTTTCATGTTTACTCTTTAATTGGGACAACATTCCACTGTTTTGTTAAGGTATTTACACTTTCCCCATGTCTCTACAGAGAGAATGCTAAACTACAAGACACCTCCTACCATGGCGGGGTCACGTCGTAAGGAACGCACATCCGGCATTGTAAGTTACATTGCAGTGTGTGACAGGTACGTGCGATTGCACGTTAAAACGTTCATCGCATACACATCGTACCTATCTCTAGAATTGCACGTAAGATTGTTCATCGTACCCGGGGTAGCGCAAATCGCAGTGTGTGACACCCCGGGAACGATGAACAGATCTTACCTACGTGCTGCGGCTCCCGGCCCACAATGCGGAAGGAAGGAGGTGGGCGGGATGTTTACGTCCCGCTCAGCTCTGCCCCTCCGCTTCTATTGGCCGGCTGCCGCGTGACGTCGCTGTGACGCCGAACGTCCCTCCCACTCCAGGAAGTGGATGTTCGCCGCCCACATCGAGGTCGTATGGAAGGTAAGTGCGTGTGACAGGGGTTACTCGTATGTTCGGCACATTCAACAAATTGAACGTGCCACACATACGATGGGGGCATTGCAAATCGTAAACGAAATCGTATGCGAAATTGCAACGTGTAAAGCAGGCTTTAGTCTTACCCCTTCTGGTTATTACGAGCCCTCATGTTATCGGACTCTGGACCTCTTGACTACTCCACCTTATGGCTAGCCCATGAGTAGTGACTAATGCGCTGGTCTCCAAGGGCAAAATTTTGCCTTAAGTTTAGATTGTGGATTGCACCATTGAAATAGACTGATGATGTCTCTATTCCGAAAAAAAAAAATGAAAACTTAAAATCTAGAATAGACAGAAAACCTCACTGACAATTTGTAAAATACATGTATACATGGTGAGTGCGTTTCGCTTTAATTAAAAAAGAAGTTGTTTGAAGTGAAAATCCACGTCCACCTTTTACCAATGTCCATGACTTTTTCTGGAACACATAATTCAAGCAAATCAAAAAGAGCCCCAACTAAAAAGATATTCTCCATCAAGAACATAGTAATATGTAAGCGATGACCATACTAAACCTATTTCTTTCTCTTTTCCCGGAGAAAATGTTGCGTTGGAAATAAAAATATAGCCTGTCCTAAATACTGATTATTTTTGGCTGAGAGTGAAGAGAGGAAGATTTTGACAGGATATCTGAGTAAAACATATTTCCATTTTTATTTTCATTCTGCTTAAGCATTTTTTCTTGGTTGTTTGCACTGTGTGGAATGTGTGCGAGGACATGAATTGTTTTGTCAGATTAACCATGATGAGTGGTGCTAATAACGGTATTTGTTTTATAACATAACTCAGATCATCTTCCAAGTAAGTTAATTCTGAGGATCAGCCGAGGGAAAGGCTTTGAAATATGGAAAATTATTACACTTTTGTAAGAAATTCAGGTTTTTTATGTGGTTGATTAATATGGTGACGGCTTAAAGCGACTGACTTCACACGGAACAGATTTTGAACATATCAGATTAAGCCTCTAACACAAAATGACATACATGTGCGTCAGCAACGAAAGGCAATTCCTGCATTTCGTTGCCCGTGTAGGTCAAGATGAAACTCACTCACAAAACTATGCCCTTGAAATTATTAGCGGTAGGAAAGGCTGGGATGGACAGCAACCCTCTACTAATGGACAACTGGAGTCAGAAAAAAGTTTAATCTTTAACGTTTAAAACATTGCAAAAGAAACAAAAACCTCATAGTGGTGCTGGTACAGGAAAGTGTCTATCTTTCTCAAATTACTTACAGTAGGCATTTCTAATAATGCTTGGCATTGCCACTTCTGCTTTGTATCCCACTACCACACTGCTGTAGTTATTACATGAAAATGGCTATACAGAATTAGGCTATGCTCATATTAGTGTTTGAATTGGACAAGTGCAAAATGAAAAAAATCTTGCATTGTCCTCAGATCTATGTTAGTCAAAGAGGCAGAGCAGAGCTACAATTCTTTTTCTCATGCTGATGAGGTGTGAGGAAAAACCACAGCATTCTTTATCTCGGAGTGCAAGGCATGCATTATCTCGGATCCCATGCAACCATACAAGTCATCCAAGGGCAGTCCAAAATATACACAGAGACAGATAGTGGAGAAGATGGAGACATTAATCTCTCAATTTTCTCCACATCTCACATGCAAAACAATCAGATCACAGTGAGTGACACTCGACTCATGCTCGCTGCAGAGTGTCAGTAACATCTCAGATGCTATTACGCTCGTGTGACCCCGGCCTTAAAAACCGCACCAAAACTACATGGGATGCAGCTAAACTCAAGTGAATGAGCCTGAGATGCAATATCACCACATAACCAGTTGACAGGTGTAATACTGTCTTTGGAAGAAAGAAGTCGTGTTTTTCTTATCCTATATAAAACCCCTTTAAAGATCTAAAGCAGAAGTAGGCAAACAGAGAGAGGGAAATCAATTTTTGCATCTAAAGCCCGCTTTACACACTACAATATATCTTACGATGTGTCGGCGGGGTCATGTCGTAAGTGACGCACATCCGGCATCGTAAGGTACATTGTAGTGTGTAACAGCTACGTGCGATTGCAAATGAATGGTAAAACGTTCATCGCACGCACGTCGTTCATTCCTCATGAATTGAACGTCAGGTTGTTCATCGTATCCGGGGTAGCACACATCGCAGTGTGTGACACCCCGGGAACGATGAACAGATCTTACCTGCGTCCTGCGGCTCCCGGCCAGCAATGCAGAAGGAAGGAGGTGGGCGGTATGTTTACGTCTCACTCATCTCCGCCCCTCCGCTTCTATTGGCCGGCTGCCGTGTGACGTCGATGTGACGCCGAACGTCCCTCCTACTCCAGGAAGTGGACGTTCGCCGCCCACATCGAGGTCGTATGGACGGGTAAGTACGTGTGACGGGGGTTAATCGTTTGTGCGGCACATTCAACAAAATTGAACGTGCCGCACATACGATGGGGGCGGTTACGATCGCATACGGTATCGTATGCAGAATCGTAACATGTAAAGCAGGCTTTAGAAGAGTCTTGAGATATACTTAAGCCTGAGTTTTCTTTAGATCATGTGTGGAATGGCATACAAATTATCATGAAAAGTTATCATTCATTTAAAAATCTGGGACTTTTTAAATGAAATTCAGCACTATCGAGACACACTGCTATGAATGCTTCTAATAGCCGCAACTTCTCTTTGCCAATATTGCCCTCAATCAATAATAGTGACATCACAATGTCCACAAATTATCTGCAGCACTCAAAGTGCTTCCATAATACCATAACATTTCCCAACTTTTAATAAATAAAAGGATTTCAAAGCTCCGCCTAAAACTAAGGTAAATCCCCAAAGAAGCACATTGAATCATGCCTTACTCCCTCCAGCAGATCAGCACTGTAATCTCTACAGGGCACCACCAATGCAATGCAGATAGACCTCAACTTAGAACTATAATTAGAACAAGACTGAGAAAATTATGGCTCCAGGTAAAGTACACATGCTCACAGTACAGTGATAGGGGACAAAAAACACAGTTCTGATGGATTAAGTGGATGTTACTAAGTCATTGTCCTATGCCTGCTTCTACTCCTTTACAGACAAATCTAGGCCAACCAGGCAAGTAGGCAGATGATGACAGAGTGGCACTCCTTCTCTGCCAAAGAATCACAGCAGAGAGGCTATGAAGGGAACAGGGCAACTGCGATGATGTTATCAAACTCCTTCTTCAACAGTTTCTAGTGGCGTGGGCAGAGTTATGAGGAGAGAAGGGGTTGTGGTGACGCATGGAGCAGATTTATCTCACAATTTAAAGATGTTTTCTATCAGTTTTTTTTATTACGAAAAAATTCTCACATTCTACTTCCACTGTTCATCCACACTGCACACTGTGTCTCACCACTGGTCTCTTTGCTTCCTCTGACTAGTCAAGCCTGTTTGAGGCCATGATTGGCTATAGAGGCCAATTCTGTCTAGGCCAGAAGAGATAGCAATTTCTTCCCTGCCAGAAGATGGAGCAACGAGACAGTCCGGAGGAGTGGCAGGGAAATGGTAAGGAAGGGCATAATAATGGCAGTTTTTCTCTGAAATGCTACATTATTTCAGGGAAAACATACATTTAAAAGCCAGCTGGGGACCATGTGGCTAGGGAGACTAGTCCAAGAGGCCAGTCTGCATCTCCCTGCCCCTTACTCAAATGAACTGGGGCTGAGAGCAGACACTGGGGACTTGCCTCATGGCCTAGTTACTAGAGCTTCTTAGTCCTTAGCTGGCTTTTTAATGTATGTTTTATTTGAAATGCAGCAATGCTTCAAAGTAAAACATACCTGGCTAAGATGACTGTCTGATTTATGCTGAATGAAACAGCTGGCAGGTTAAATTTAAACAATTATTCATGTTGAGACTAAGGGAGGCTTTACACGTTGCGACATCGCTACCGAGTTATCGTCGGGGTCACATCGTTAGTGATGCACATCCGGCGCCGGTTGCGACATCGCAACGTGTAAATCCTATGTGCGACGATGAACGAGCACAGAAGCGTACAATATCGCTGATCTGTGTAACGTCATTCATTTCTATAATGTCTGGTCGACCGCAGGTACGATGTTGTTTGTCGTTCCTGCAGCTCCACACATCGCTGTGTGTAAACCCGCAGGAGCGACAAACATCTCCTTACCTGCGTCCCGACGGCAATGCGGAAGGGAGAAGGTGGGCGGGATGTTATGTCCCACTCATCTCCGCCCCTCCGCTTCGATTGGCCAGCCGATTAGTGACGTCGCCGAGCAAGTACGTGCGTGTGAAGCTGCCATAGCGATAATGTTCGCTACGGCAGCAATCACCACATATCACATGTGCGACGGGGGCGAGTGCTATCGCGCTGGACATCGCTAGCAAGTCGCAACGTGTAAAGCCCACCTTACCCTTTTAATTTCCTTCAGTTCTACAAATAAAGACAAAGAGATACAAATTAAGATCTATATTGATACGAGCGCAATATTTCATTATGCTTCATTAATGGATTTTGGATGTAAACAGTCTCTCAACAGAAGCAAATATGGCCAAAATCACATGCCAGGAAAAACATGTGCAGGATAGCTATACATTTATTGGCAAGTTTCAGTAAACAGAGATTATTTTCAAAGAATCATTAACAACCATCAGCTAATAGCTACATTTATTACAGGTCCCACACCTGACAACGAAACTTGGGTGGTCGCGTGAGCAGGCAGTCTTTGGAACATCAAGGCGTGCTATGTTGATACATATTTTAATGGTGGTTCGTTCCAGTCTTAAGCTGGTGCATAAATATAGCATGTACCGCACCTGAAACGAGACAGGACATTTCTTTCTTTGGCCAAGTGATTGCAGCACTCTTGTAAGCTTGCTCTTCAAAGCATTGCTAACGTTTTATTATCAGCTTGTAGTGGTTTGCATACAAGTGGGTGGCGTGGAGCCAGCTCAATAAGTTGTAACTGAATGCCGATAAGGAATACTGGTCTCCTGGTTGCTCTATGTATCCTGAAAGAGACTGATTGTTTTGACAAATGACAAACTACAGTGAGGATGATTTTAACTTGGGTTTTGTGTCCTTTTAAGAGTAACTCCACTTAAAAACAATATAACATAATTAAAATCATTGTGCTGGTTACTGCAATAATTCCTTTTGCTCTCAACAGGACCCCAGACTAAAATTGCCTGTGGAAACCTTAGAAGCTTGCGGTCTATTAAAAAGGGCCTTTCACCGGAGGCTTTTTTTTTCAAGCTGAGTACCCCTTCCAATTGCTGCTGCTCCACCGATTGCAGAACCGTCTTTATTTATTTTCTTCTGTGCCCCTCCGCTCCAAATTTATTCCCCCAGTAATATTAAAGCAAATTTTCTCTATAACTAACAGCATGTGTACCACAGAACTTCTTTTTGGGCAGATCCGTGTTTTGATTTTCCACTTTAAATTCTGTGTAATGAATGTTGCAGAACACAACATGGACTCAATGACTTTGAAAACCTGGGAACAAATCACATGGAAACATAATAGCAAGTTCATCTAATGATGGGTTTTTTTCAGATTTATGCATATAGAGCTTATTAGACTGTATTTTTCTAATTCCTCACTTTTTCCCCACTATTTGCTATCAATGAATGGAAAGAGTCTGGTTTACCAGAGCCAGAATATACTGTCACTTGGCCATCCCATTAGTCATGATGATAAGAGACTGCAGTAATAGAATGGGCCTATGCTACAATTCACTGCACAATGGGTGGCTGGAGCATTGCTCTCTAGGGAAAACTTAGAAAGGCAGCGGAACACCTTCTAAATTTAACCCCTTCACGACCATGGACGGAAAGATCCGTCATGGTACCCTGGGCCTTAAAGACCAAGAACGGATCTTTCCGTCATGGCGGAATCGCAGCACCGGAGCCTCCGGTGACTACGATCGGTTAACACAAACCGCAGATTCGGGGAGGAGGGGACCTGTACCTGACCTCAGGAGGGGTGGTGCCTCCTCCCCGGACCTACGGAGGCTGTGATTGGCTGACGAACGCCGCTCAACCAATCACAGCCACTGTAATGTTCCAGCCATTTAAAGTGACTGAAACATTGAAATACAGCCATGGTCAGTGCAGCTGTAGCACTGGCCATTGGCTGGAGCTGGGTGACCTCACTGGATCACCCTCCCCCAGCTCCAGTAGCTCTGATTGGAGAGATCGGCTTTGTGACCGATCTCTCCAATCACAGTGGACCTGTTGCCGGTGACCGTCCCCATCAGCTTCACTTGTCGGTCCCTGCAGCACGCCAGCACAGTGAGTGTATACAGTGCAATGGCAGGGCGACAAGCTCCGGTCCTGTGCTGTTATGTGACCGGAGCATGGGACCCGGAAGTTGCCGCGCTGCCATTGCACTGTATGAAACCGGCGAAAAGCCTCCCAATCCGCCGTCGCCCTCCATCTGCCACAGTGCCACCGCTCCCCCCGATCTGCTGCCCGTCCCCTCCCCCTCTTGATCGGTGCCCGCCCCCTCTCCTCCGTTATGTGATGCACGCGCCCTCTCCTCCACTATGTGCTGCCCGGCCCCTCCCCCTCGTGATCGGTACCCGCCCCCTCTCCTCCGTTATATGCTGCTCGCCCCCTCCCCTCCGTGATGTGCTGCACACTCCCCCCCACCTCTCACCCCCGTGATCGGCTACCCGCCCCCTCCCCTGTCACCCCCATGATCTGTGCTCCCTCCCCCGTCACCCCCGTGATGTGTGTTCCCTCCCCTGTCACCCCCGTGATGTGTGCTACCTCCCCTGTCACCCCCGTGATGTGTGCTCCCTCCCCTGTTACCCCCGTGATGTGTGCTCCCTCCCCTGTCACCCCCGTGATGTGTGCTCCCTCCCGTCACCCCCGTGATGTGTGCTCCCTCACCTGTCACCCCCGTGATGTGTACTCCCTCCCCTGTCACCCCCGTGATGTGTGCTTCCTCACCTGTAACCCCCGTGATGTGTGCTCCCTCACCTGTCACCCCCGTGATGTGCGCTCCCTCACCTGTCACCCCCGTGATCTGTGCTCCCTCACCTGTCACCCCCGTGATCTGTGCTCCCTCACCTGTCACCCCCGTGATCTGTGCTCCCTCACCTGTCACCCCTGTGATCTGCTGTCCGCTCTCCCTCCACCTCTCACCCCCGTGATCTGTGCTCTGCTCACCTGTCTCCCCCGTGATCTGCGCTGCGCTCCCTCTCCCACCTCTCACCCTCCCCGATCTGCTGCCTCCTTCATCTCCTGTGATCCTGCTGCCTAGATCCATCCTGTAGGGTAACTATCCCCAATCTCACCTCCCACTCCCCTTCCCTCCCATCCCCCTCCATCCCCCTTCCCCCCATCCTCTGCCGCTCCTGCATCCACTGAGCCCTCTCCCATCTGCCCCCACCCTATCCCAGCCGCCGCTGTCTCACATTCACAGATGCTCCCTTTATATACCGCTGCCCCCCCATCTGCCGCCCCCCATCTTCCGCAGTTCTGATCCATCCTGTAAGTATTGTTCGTGGCTCTTTTCTAACTATCCCCAATCGCATCTCCCACTCCCTCCCCCCCTCCTCCCCCACCTGCTTGCCGCTAAGTGCTGATCAGCTATGTGATTGGCTGATCAGGTACGTAATTATTGCTCTAGTTTTTGCTTTTTTTTGTGCACCCCAAATAAAAAAACAAAAAAAAACGAAAACTTGAACAATTAGGTACCTGATCAGCAATCGTCCTGCAGTCGTACTCGACTTTGGACAGGACTTCTTTTTTCCATCCCACCTAGTCCTCCCCCCTTTTTTGCAGAACATTTGTGCGTGCGCCCGATTTTTTTTCTATGCCATGGGGGTCTAGTTTCCAAAATGTGGTCACATGTGGGGGAGCTCCACTGTTTCGGCACCTCAAGTGGTCTCCAAACACAACATGGAATACGCTAATTATCCCAGACAATTTTGCGTTTGAAACGTCAAATGACGCTCCTTGCATTCTGAGCCCTGCTGTGCACCCAAACATTTTATTTCCACCACATATGAGGTGTCTGTTTACTCAGGAGAAATTGCACAATACATTTTATGGTGCAATTTTTCCTGATACCCTTGTGAAAAAAAAGATACCTGGTTGAAGTAACAATTTTGTGGTAAAAAAAAAATTTCTTATTTTCACAGCTCAATTCTATTAACTTTTGTGAAGCCCCCAGAGGTTCAAAGTGCTCAATAAACATCTAGGTAAATTCCATGAGGTGTCTAGTTTCCAAAATGGGGTCACATGTGGGGGAGCTCCACTGTTTCGGCACCTCAGGGGCTCTCCAAACGCAACATGGTGCGGCTAACGATTCTAGCTAATTTTCTGTTCAAAAAGTCAAATGACGCTCCTTCCCTTCCGAGTCCTGCCGTGCGCCCAAACATTGTTTTTTCGCCACATATGAGGTATCTGCGTGCTCAGAAGAAATTGCCCAACAAATTTTGGGGGTTCATTTAATCCTGCTACCCTTGTGAATATGCAATATTTGAGGCTAAATTAACATTTTTGTTGCAAAAAGTAAAATGTTCATTTTTTCCTTCCACATTGCTTTAGTTACTGAAGTTTAGAACCTGAAGGGTTAATAACCTTCTTGAATGTGGTTTTGAGTAGCCTGAGGGGTGCCGTTTTTGGAATGGTGTCACTTTTGGGTGTTTTATGTCATGTAGACCTTTCAAAATCGCTTCAAATGTGATGTGGTCCCTAAAAAAAGTGGCTTTGTAAATTTTGTTGTAAAAATGAGAAATTGCTCATAAACTTTGAACCCCTATAACTTCCTTAAATTTATTTTTTTCCCCAAAATTGTTCTGATGTAAAGTAGACATGTGGGAAATGTTACTTATTAATTATTTTGTGTCATATGTCTCGTTGGTTTTAGAGCATAAAAATTAAAAGTTTGAAAACTACAAAATTTTCAAAATTTTCGCGAAATTTCCGTTTTTTTCACAAAGAAACACAAAAAATATCGGCCTAAATTTACCACTAACATGAAGCCCAATATGACACGAGAAAACAATCTCAGAATCACTGGGATCCGTTGAAGCGTTCCAGAGTTATAACCTCATAAAGTGACACTGGTCAAAATTGCAAAAAATGTCCTGGTCTTTAGGGTCAAAATAGGCTTGGGGCTGAAGGGGTTAATGAGTTTAGCTGTAGCCCTCACGGGCAGTGACCTCTATCCTCCTGTACCTGTCTGTGCCTTGTATTGTTTATGATTATTGTACTTGTCCCTATTATGTATACCCCTTTCACATGTAAAGCGTCATGGAATAAATGGCGCTATAATAATAAATAATAATAATCAGTGCTTTTTTTGTAAAAAAATATTTGCTGGTACGCATCTCTGGGGGGTGCTGTCAGGCGCGCCGTCGGCCGACATTGAGTAGCGGGGGTGCGGCGGGGTGTGCCGGTGCCAGTGGAGAGAGTGGACGATCATGTGAGCACAAGTATGAGATTTGTACACTTCTGGCCACATTCTGATTTGATGTGTCCAGCCTCAGTCAATTCATTTTCATTGAGCATGTCTGTTCAGCACGTGACCACATCTATGTAAATCGCATACTTGCAGCTTCATAACCTCCCACTCTCACCAGAGAATCCTGACAGCATGCAGTGTGCGCACTGTGAGAATTCAGAAAGCTGCAGTCACAGAGTGACTGCAGACTCATCACAAATTTGGACCACCCCTTTAACCCTCCGTCACATACAATATCGGTTCTAACGAGTTCACATACAATGTGACTGTCAGGCGCAGGCTAGAAAAATACCTATAATATCTAATGTTTGCAATTTCAGTGCTCTAAAAGTGATCAGTGACCTTCATAGGGATGTAATAAAAGAGACTACACATAATCAGGTGCAAAAAAAACCCATTTACTTAACATAAAACTAATAACTCTGAAATACAAACATTTCAAAACTCCCGCCAAATAGTCCCCAGTTCGACTCTGTCAAAAAACTCTACAAAGAAAATTTATGGAAACAAACTTAGTTTTAAGGTACCTTAAGTACTATTACACACATATTCAATCAGAATTAGATCATGAAGTTTCCCCAGAAAATTACACTTGCAGAGCATGTGATGAATAAAAACATAAAATACCAACCTTATTGAGTGTGACGTGTTCACATACAATGAGCCTGAGAGATTAGCACAGTTATATCTGTCCTCCTGAAGCTCTGCAATCCAACTGTGGTATGAGGTTTCACAGAGCTGCTAGAGACAGGAGACTACCTGGAGGGAGGGGATTTCCTCACAATCTGGTGAGGAAGGAGAAATTAAAGTAAAAGAGATGTGCCTGTCAGGCCTATTGTATGTGACGGAGGGTTAATGCTCCTAACAACATAAATAAAAACATAGTAACCCTTAACTTGTCAGACGGCACAAGACTTTATTAAAGAGATTGTCCACTACTTTAACATTAATGACCTTTCCTTAGGATAGGTCACCAATGTCTGACTGGTCAGGGTCCGGCACCTGGCAACCCCGCCAATTCCCTACACTAGGTGCCGGTGGTGGCAGGTGGCCGGAAGTGCTCAGTTCTGGATCTGCTCCGTCTTCTGATAGTGGCAGCAGTCTCCTATTAAAATCAATGAGGCGGATGTGCAGTACCCGGCAGCGGACACCATCAGAGGACGGGGCAGATCCAGAAATAAGCATTTCCGGACACCTGCAACATAATCAGCTGATCAGTGGGGGTCCCATTGTGCTTACATCAGAAGCAATGGGCAAATGGGACCAAGACCTAATAAAGGTACATAGTCGGTATCACAAATAAACATCATTCAGGTACCTTATAGATGATGTTGTCTCCGGTTGTTTCTTTCTATTCTTCATCTTGTCATGACGCAATAATGACTTTTCACATTCACATCTCGTCTCTGCAGATTTCCATCTTCTCCAGTCTTTTGTAACGCATCCCGACACGATGCCCCTAAAAATAGCAGAATGATTATAATACTTCTACTTAAAAATATCTGCCCTACGCAGTGCCCCAGAAAAAATAATGGCCCCTCAGTATTCCCTGCACAAAATATGACCAACACTGTACACTGTCCCTCTTATGGTACATGGCCTACACATTCCCTCTTTCCAAACTGAGCCTACTGTTTACAGTGTCCTTTACACTGTGTCCCCTTATACTGCACTGTCTTTATACTGTACCGCATCACACTCCCCCTCCTCGCTATAACCTCACACTGTCCTCCCATTCTGCCCCCTCTCCATACCACCCCCCTCCACTACCCAGTCTTTATTTTCTGCCCCTCACATTCTTCTCATCCCTTACTGTCTCCTCACTACCTCCTGCGTGTCCATATACTTTTCCCCTCACTCCCCATCCTGCCCACCTGCTCCTCATACCATATCACTTTATTCTGTGTCCTCAAAATTTCTTTCCAGTTTGCTCCACATCCTCTCTGTGCCCATGCATCACCCCTTATCCTCTCTGTCTCCATGCATGAAACCTCATCCTCTCTGTCCCCATGTATCACCCCTTATCCTCTCTGTCCCCATGCATCACCCCTCATCCTCTCTGTCCCCATGCATGAAACCTCATCCTCTCTCTCCCCATGCATGAAACCTCATCCTCTCTCCCCATACATCACCCCTCATCCTCTCTCCCCATACATGAAACCTCATCCTCTCTCTCCTCATACATGAAACCTCATCCTCTCTCTCCCCATACATGAAACCTCATCCTCTCTCCCCATACATCACTCCTCATCCTCTCTCTCCCCATACATCACCTCTCATCCTCTCTCCCCATGCATGAAACCTCATCCTCTCTCTCCCCATACATGAAACCTCATCCTCTCTCTCCCCATGCATGAAACCTATTCCTCTCTCCCCATGCATGAAACCTCATCCTCTCTCCCCATACATCACCCCTCATCCTCTCTCCCCATGAATGAAACCTCATCTTCTCTCTCCCCATACATCACCCCTCATCATTTCTCTCCCCATGCATGAAACCTCATCCTCTCTCTCCCCCCATACATCACCCCTCATCCTCTCTCCCCATGAATGAAACCTCATCCTTTCTCTTCCCATACATCACTCCTCATCATTTCTCTCCCCATGCATGAAACCTCATCCTCTCTCTCCCCATACTCTGTCCACAGATAGTTCCCTCCCCCACCCATACTGTGTATATAAATATAGCCCCTCCCCACCCTCTGTCCCCCCCATAGTGTGTGCACAGATGGTTCCCCCCCACCCTCTGTCCCCCCATAGTGTGTCCACAGATAGTTCCCTCCCCCACCCTCTCTCCCCCATACTGTTTGTTAAATACTCCCCTCTTATCCCATAATGTTCCTCCGTCCGTGTCTTCTTCAGCTCCACAGTGGAGCACTTCTCAGCATTCCTCTGCTGCCTCCACGCTGCGGCGCTGACTTCCGGGTCAGCAGTCTGATCAGCTGACCTGATCACAGACAGCCGTCGCGCTGACCCGGAAGTCAGCGCCGACGTCACCGCTTCAATTGTCCTTGCATCTGACAGATACTAGGACAATTGAGCAGTGGGAGCCGCACGCTGCAGGTTCTATGAGTGCGGCTGTCAGCGTGACAGCTGCGCTCAGAGAATAGCGGCTCTCACCCGGCAGACTTCCACACCGCCGCATCAGGCAGCCCGACAGCGCCCCCTGGAGACGCCTCTGGCTTGTGCCTCCGCTCCACATGGCTAATTTGTATAGTTTACAAATTAGCCATGTGAACAGAGCCAGAGGTGGTCTTCAGATTTTCCGGCGCGTACCACGGCAAAAAAAGTAACTCACAATAATAATAACTGTTGGTATAATGATTACAATAGTATTATAGGGCTTTTCCACTACTTTTGCCATATATCATAGCTTTTCAAAACAATACCTTTTGTAATAAACTTGTATTATGCGGGCGTCACACGATACGATCTATCGTGCGATCACACGAGCGATCATATCCGCCCCTGTCATTTGTGCGTCACGGGCAAATCGCTGCCCGTGTCGCACAAAGTCGTTAAACCCCTGTCACACGTACTTACCTGCTGAGCGACCTCGCTGTGGGCGGCGAACATCCACTTCCTGAAGGGGGTGGGACGTTCGGCGTCACAGCGACGTCACACAGCGGCCGGCCAATAGAAGCGGAGGGGCGGAGATGAGCGGGATGTAAACATCTCGCCCACCTCCTTCCTTCAGCATTGCCGGCGGCCGCAGGTAAGCTGCAGTTCATCGTTCCCGGGGTGTCATACGGAGCGATGTGTGCTACCCCGGCCCGGGTACGATGAACAACCGGCGCAAAGAAAAATAAACGATTTTTTAAAAATAAACGACGTGTAAACGATACACGATTTGTAACCATTTTGCGATCGTTCTGAGACGCTCGTAGGTGTCACACGAAAAGATGTTGCAAACGATGCCGAATGTGCGTCATGAAAACCGTGACCCCGACGACATATTGCACGATAGATCGTCTCGTGTGACGCCCGCATTAGATGTACAGCTTCTATGAGCGCATCTCAGCAGGGATCACTGAATCCTGGATTGTTATGCAGATTCTTCTTCCTCCTCTCTTATGTTTTATAGTTCCTTTTCCAGCACAGAAATCAGTCCAAATGAAATGAAGTTGTCACAGCCCAGTGTCTGCCCCTGCTGTGACTGCTGAATCTGAATTAAACTGTCATCTCAGCTTGTGAGGCAGACTAATTGTGATTCACTCAAAACGTCTACACCCACCATCAGGAGCCCACCTGATGGTGGGTGTAGAGGTTTTGAGTGAATTACAATTAGTCTGCCTCACAAGCTGAGATGACAGTTTAATTCAGATTCTGCAGTTTCAGCAGGGGCTGACATCTTTGCTTTTGAAATGCAGATCACAGCACTCAACTAGCAAAGGGTATAGGTAATTCAATCACCAACGTGGACAGCTCAAAAGTACCAAAATTTGCATAAGAAACACAGTGACAGGGCTGTATTGGTCATCTGGCAATTGCCAGATGAGCTGGTACCTACCCTGGGCTGATTTGACACTTGGTACCTCGCAATATCTTTAGCAGCACAGGATGGAGAAGGGAGGGGGCAAGCTAAGTGCTAGATCACAGGCTAGTGCATTGCATTATGGAACTTGTAGTAACAGAGCACAGTAAGGCTGGGGAGAGGAATGCATGGATATAAACATCGGAACTGCTGCTGGCAGATACCAAGTAATGCTATCTGCATGATAAAATGTTTATAATACTACAATAAAAGTACAGATCCATTTAATGGCACATTATAGCACAGCTGATGAATAAAAAATGAAATGTGTTAGGTAAGTGGATAATTTCTTTAAAGGCAAGGGTAGGATTCAAACTCCATGCCCTTTTGTAAATGAAAGGCATAATATCCGTTCTGCATGTTGTAGAAGTTATCTGCATCCTAAGTAACATCACAGATGACCTACAATGATAATGTAATGGATATGTGCACTGGGAAGGAGCCATATGACATGGTAGGGAACCAAGTGGAGATCATTAACATATTCAATTGTATCCACTACTTAAAGTGCACAAATCACCATGATTTTTCTATACAACCTAAAGCCAATGCTATACTGGTACTATCATGCTGAATCTATACATACCTTTAGTGGTCAGCTTGGATGTATAGGTTTTGAAACACAAGCAAGAAAAGTTTGTAAAATGAACAGCTTCCTAAATTGCAGCAGGCCCCACCCCTTCTGGTCACATGGGTATGACATCAGGACAGGTCCTTCTAGTCACAAAGTAAAATGATTCCATAATAGAATTAGCATAAATAATAGGGGGAGGGGATAACTATGAATACCCCCCCAGCTATCAGCTGATCGGCAGCTGCTGTCATTCAAGAAGCTGCTCATTTTACAAACTTTACTCGCTTGTGTTTCAAAACCTATACATCCGAGCTGACAATTCTAGGTATGTATAGAATCAGCCTGATAGTGCCAGTATAGCACTGGCTTTAAGTTATATAGGAAAATCCTGGTGATTGGTGTGCTTTAAGGCTGCAAATACATTAGAACACTGCAATAGAATCAGTTGGGCATCCTGTGTCTTCGTGTATCATGAATCTGCTGATATTGTAACAAATGGTTTGGAAAAAACAGTCTGATTAAAATGTGTTTCCAGGTCTACAATATTTATATTCTGTCCTTAGAATAAGTCATCAGTACCAGATCAGTGGAGGCCAACAGAGATTAGTTGTTAGCAGTGCAGCTCTCATTCACTTCAGTAGTAGAAGAGCTGCAGTACCCAAGAATAGTCACTACAGTGTACAGAGCGGTGTTGTTTTGGCTTCGTATAATGTGAACTTCAGGCCACTATGGGACTGCTGATTGTTGAGGGGTTCTAGGTGTCAGATCTAAGAATGAAACCTTTGACGCTTGATGTAGTATTCTAAGTTGCAGGTAGAAGTGAATGCAAGCTATGGTTGCCAAATCCTATTCTCCACAACATCAGAATTAAAGGATTCAAGTAAGATTTAGCACACCAAATGACAGCAAGCACTGAAAGTTTAGATAGCCACCAGTTATGTGTTCTTGCTTCCATCATAATAAACGGTATTGAGTTGGGAGTATGGCATACATGTGGTTATTTTTTTTTTGCACAGCCATGCACAGAAGATAGTGCATTGCTCTGTTCAACAATTGAAACATATGTCCAAGACATTAGAATAAAAGTAAAAAACCATGATTGGATTAGAATTGCTGCAAATGGACTTTACTAATTCCATTGTGCCAGAAGAAGAGTAACTTGGCGTTGTAAAGTATTATGGCATTTTTTAAACATGAAGAGTTGATAACTAATAAATTATTGTATCTTAATGTAAGTTTAATTTGCAATGAAAAGAAGTATCATTCTTTTGTAATGGTTTTGGCATGTTATTAATTGTTACTAAATCCGCTGGTATTTGGATCTAATGCATAAAATGGATTAGGCTGTCATAATTTCCACTGTTCTGTGCTATGTACTTTGTGTTAGGAAACACCATTTACTTGTCAGAGGAATCTTCCAAATCATCTGAAAATGATTATTGTGCAATGGGAAGTATTCAGAACATTTTACAAATATATCCCCACAAATCCCACTCTGTTTATCTTATGAAAGACTTAAGAAACAATATGAGAAATTACACTGCTTTGAATTAACCTAAAATTAGGAGAGTAGTGCTTTTGCATTGTAATATATGACAAAGAAATCATTCAAAATTAACCCTTTACTGCCGAAGCCTGTTTTCCCCTTCCTGACAAGGCCAAATTTTACAATTCTGGCCAGTGTCACTTTATGGCTAAGGACACATGGCGAGTAAAACAGAGCAAGTGGAATGCAATTAAAAAAAAAAAATCACATTCCAATGTTACTCTATGGCGCCGCTCCCATGTACGATTTTTTTCTCAGCCCTAATCGGACCGATAAAACAATCACAGCATGCTGTGGATGGAATCCGATTTGTTTTAACTCGCACCCATACAAGTCTATGGGTGCGAGAAAAACATTGCACTGCACTCACATGACACCAGAGTGCAGTGCGATATACGCATCAGTTGACAATAGAGGAGATTTTTCCCTCCCTTTCCTCCGCAGCGCCCGCCTTCTCCTCCACAACTGTACTGCGATCGCAGGATCGCATTACAGTGGCATGAAACTCGGCGTACACTCTCAGTACAGCAGGAGCCAAGTGTCATGCGATGCACTCGCAGTAATACTCGTGTGGCCCCAGCCTATGAAGTAATAACTCTGGAACGTTTCAACAGATCCCATTGATAACAGAGACTGTTTTTTATGACAAATTGTACTTCATGTTAGTGGTAAATTTAGGTTGAAACTTTTTATGTTTATTTGTGAAAATATCAAAATTTTGTCAAAAATGTTGAACATTTCGCACTTTTCAAACTTTTAATTTTTATGCCCTTACACCAGAGTTATGTCACACAAAATAGATAATAACATTTCCCAAATGTCTACTTTATATCAGCATTATTTTTTAAACATTTTTTTTGTTGTTGATAGGCAGTTAGAAGGGTTCAAAGTTTAGCAGCAATTTCTAATTTTTCCAAGAAAATTTACAAAACCAAATTTTTAGGGGCCACATCATACTTGAAGTGACTTTGAGGGGCCTATATGACAGAAAATACGGTATCCCAAAGCGCAACCATTCTAAAAACTGAATACCTCAAAGTGCTCAAAACCACATTCAAGAAGATTATTAACCCTTTAGGTGCTTCACAGGAATTAAAACAATGTGGAAGAAAAACAAAATAACTTTTTCCACACAAAATATTGCTTTAGCCTCATTTTGCATTTTCATAGACTAAAAAAAAGACATTGGATGGTACAATTGGAAGAGAAGGAGCGCAATTTGACTTTTGAAATGCAAAACTGTTTGGAATCATTAGCAAACGCCATGGAAACTCTCATAAGTGACCCCATTTTGAAAACTACACCTTTCAAGAAACTCATCTAGATGTTTGGTGAGCACCTTGAACGTACAAGTGCTTCACAGAATTTTTTAACATTAAGCTGTAAAAATGAAAAAAATATGTTTTCCCCAAAATGTAGCTTTTGCCCCAATTTTTTAATTTTCACAAGGTTAACAGAAAAAAATGGACCATACAATTTGTTGTTAAACAAAAAAATGAAAAACTCCATAGTGGCCTATTATTGCAATAGATGTACCTTTTACCATTGAGATATCTTTATATACTGAAATGGCTCATTTTGGCAACAAAGTACTATATATTGTATTATATCCATTACTTTTAACTAGAGTATATCAGTATATTTCCTTTTTTACACTCCTGAAGAACCTCTTATGCTGAGGGGAAATGCATCAAGTGTCTTGTGTGTTTCATATACACCCTAATTATATATTACCCTATGTTTGGGATGTAGTTTGAGTCTGAGTATCTACCATAGATTCTGGATACACATCACCTATTAAGGGAATATTGATTAAGTGCCTCCCGTAGCACTGTTGTTATGGATATCTACTAGCTGCTTAGTCCCCTTAATTACTCAGACATCTTGGCTTGGCATTGAATATCTTAGGGATTATACATGGTTCCTGGACCCCTATGTCCCATCTTTTATGTGCAATTCTTTGATTGTGTGAAATTTGGTGTGGCCCCTTTTCCTTTACCTTTTTAAGGGCTTGTCGATGGTGAGCAAGGGCGCCATTTGCGCAGGTCTACCATTCCAGCTTCTGCGGCAAGGTAGGGACAATCTAGGCAGCAATAGGGTCAATCTTGTGTCCCGTTCCCCTTTGCCATTATCTTTATTGTTGAAGAATACTTACCATATTTGATATTAGGTGGTTTCACATGGAAGTGTTGTTTTTCTCCTTTACTGAATTAGAAAAGATTAGAATTTATATCTATTCTTTTAATATATACCAATTAATTTAGGATTATACGCCTTTTTCTTTTTTTGTTTGCATTGTCACTCTTATACATTATTTTTCTGCTACAATTTGTTGTTCAATCTCTCCTCAGTACACAGACACCCCATATGTGGTGGGAAACTACTTGGGAGTACAGCAGGGCTTGCAAGGGAAAAAGCAGCTTTTAAATTTTGGAGCACTATTTTGGCTGGAATAGATTGCAGACACCATGTCAAATTTAAAGAGCCCCTGACATGCCAAAACAGCAAAAACCTCACAAATGGCCCCATTTTGGAAACATTTCTGGAGGAATTTATTTAGCGGTGTATTTAGCATTTTTCACCTTCAGGTGATTCAAAGAATTGTATAACATTGAAAATGAAAATGAAAATTTACAATTTTACAAATTTACATTTTTTTCCAATACAATGTTGCTTTGGCCCCAAGTTTTTAATTTTCAAAAGCGTAATAGCAGAAAATGAATGTGACAATTTGTTACACAATTTCTCCTGAGTTTGTCAATACCCTATGTGTGGTCAAAAAGTACTTTTGAGTAGTGATAGGCGAACCCCCCTGATGTTTGGGATCGCGAGACTCCCTCGAACATTTTGTAAAGTCCGTGTTCGGGGTCGGAGATAACACAAACTTGCGTCCGAACCCCGAGCTTGGACTTTACAGTGTAACGCCTGCCTGGATCAACAGACTCAGATGGGATGTAATGGACAGGCTAGAGGGAAGCCACTCACCAAGCAGGAGCCCCAGAACCCTGAGACCCTTTAACCCCTATAAAGGGATTTGGAATTACACAGGTCCCTCGAGATCACTACCTGTGGAGGGCTGCAGTCCGATGAGAGTAGTCGTCAGGCAGGGTCAAACCAGTAATAGCAGAACAGGGACAGAATCGGCAGGCAATGACGTAATCATAAAACGTAGCAGAGGTCAAATCCGGATTGGAAAGCGAGGTACAAAAACAGCAGGCAGAAGGGTAGTCAGAAAACATGCAGAGGTCAGCACACAGGAATCACAAAACAGAATAGGGCGGATCAGGAGCCAGGAAATCAGAACTATCTCTGGCAGAGGTCAGCAGACAGGAGGGAAACTAAGAAGGGTGTGGTGCCTTCCCATTGGCTGTAGCTGAACGCTGGCAACTTCAGCTGGAAGACACACGCCACCCACAGTCAGCCAGTGGTACTGCAGATCCCAAGATAACCCAGCCCAGTGGATGATCGGAGCCTGTGCCCACGGGTGCTGCTGGCATCGACTCCTCTCCCGTCACCAGCACCATCCATGGCAGGAACACGGCGATCAGAGCAGAAGTCGCTGGAGTAGACTCCGGTGGTGACGTAACATAAAGTTATGGGATGGGGCAGGGGGTGCTGTAAAATAAAGAATATAGTTAATAATAAACATTGTCATTATACTTACAGGTCCCCCGACGCGTCCTGCAGACTCTGTCTCCTGGCCGCTTCTGCTTCCGGGTCCGATCATTAACTTCCGGGGGTATTCATTGCACTGCTCGTCACTCGGCAGTCTTCGGCTGTTTTCAGCTATATTCGCGGTGACGTCAGGGTTCACCCGAGTCCATGGCTTAGCCACGGACTCGATTGAACTTTGACGATCACTATCAAATATTTTTTTCTCTGTGTGGTTGTTTTATTTTACTCTTAGAATAACAGACGCTGTCACAGAGTGGTCGTCTGTGATTGGATGCTGGAGTAACCTGAAACCAGCCCATACATTCTTCTAGCATCTGGAATGTATGGTCAGATTCCAGGTTACTCCAGCCAATCACAGACGCCCATTCTGCGTTACAGCGTCTGTGATTGGCTGTTGGGTCCCTCACACATGTAGTGTAAAAATAAATAATTAAAAAAATGACGTAGCACTCTGCGGTACTTTTGATTCTCAGCGCAGATAAAGCGGACGGCTGCGAGCTACATCTGCCCTGGCTTTACCTTGGCTGGCAATAAAAATACAGGGAAGCCCATTAATTTTTTTTTTAATTATTTAAAAAATAATTTAAAAAAAATGCATGGGTTCCTGCCGTAATTTGATCATCAGTCAGGTAAAGCCAGGCAGCTGGGGGCTGGGGTTCTGAGCGTGGTAGGGCCCAAGCATTCTGGGCAGCCACGCTAAAAACCGCAGCCCGCAGCCACCCCTGGAAATGGTGCATTGTTTCTTAGCGCCATTTCCAGGCGCTTTACCCAGCTTGTCCAGCAGCCCTGATGGCGGTGGCAGGCTGACTAATAAAGGGGTTAATACCAGCTTTGCATTCTCAGCTAGTACTAAGCCCGAAATTCATGGTATCGTGCCAAATTAGACATGGCCACCATGAATTTCTATAAAACAGTAAAAAAAAACAACACGTAGAAAAAAAAATTTGTTATTGGAAATAAAACAAAAAAAAACATTTAGAGACTCCATCTTTATAATAAAAATATCCTTAGTCCAACGTAGTCCACAAGGAGAGCAATGTCAGCTCTGCTTCATCGCTCTGTACTGACAAGCGTCTCTACAGAGTGAGAAGGAGGTTGACAGTGAGGGTATGATTTCACTTGCGTATGACTCGTGCGAGTCTCGCATCGGTATCACCCGCCACGGCGCACACTCTCCTGACAGAAGCACCTCAGCTGCATGGAAATACATGCAGCCGACCCACTCCTGTCAGGAGAGTGTGCGCCATGTCGGGTGATACCGATGCGAGACTCGCACAGTGACAGTTAAAGTTCAATCGAGTCCATGGCTTATGGACTTGGGTGAACTCTGACGTCACCGCGAACATGGCCAAAAAAAGCCGAAAACTGCCGAGCGACGAGCAGTGTAGTGAATATAGCCGGAAGTTAATGATCGGACCCGGAAACAGAAGCGGCCGGAAGATAGCGGGTCTGCAAGACGTGTCACGGGACTGGTAAGTATAATCATAATTTTCTTTACTAATGTGCTTTTTTTTACAGCCCCTGGACCAGAATTGGACCCGAATTGTAACACGAGTTTCCCAGGAAGACTCGTGTGAACGAACACTATGAGTTCGGTATGGACCCCGAACTTTACAGTTCGGGTTTGCCCATCACTACTTTTGAGGCGTAGTGTAAAGTGAAGAAGGGAAAGAGCACCATATTGGAGTGCAAATTTTGCTGGAATGGTTTTAGGGTGCCATGTCATATTTTTAGAGCTGCTAACATGCCCAAAATGCTGACCCCCCCATAAGTGTCCACATTTTACAAACTACACCTCTCAATGAATTCATGTAGGTGTGCAGTGAGCATGTTAACACCACGGGTGCCTCACAGAATTTTATACCACTGTGTGGTGAAAAAGAATAATTATATTTTTACCACTAAACTGTTTTTAACACAAGTTTTTAAGATCTGTAATGGCTAACGGGAAACAATGGACCACACAGTTCATTGTGCAATTTCTCCTGAGTGCGCCAATACTCTCCATGTTATTCAGAATCACTTTTCAGGCACAGTGAAAACCTTAGAAAGGAAAGAGCACCATACTATAGTGAAGATTTTGCTGTTATGGTTTGTGGGTGCCGTGTCACATTGGCAGAGCCACTGTCGTGCCAAAATAACAGAACCCCCCCATAAGTGACGTCATTTTCCAAAATACATCTCCCAATGAATTCATCTACAGGTGCAGTGATCATATTGACACCACAGGTGTGTCAAAGAATTTTAATCCATTGGGTGGTGAAGAAAAAATAATTACATTTTTACATTTTTACCACAAAAATGTTCTTCAGATTTTACATTTTCACACGGAAAAATTGGTTACAATGGCACTAAAATGTGTCACAATTTCTGTTGAGCGTGGCAATATTCCATATGTGGCTGTACAATACTGCTTAGCCACACAGCAAGACTTGCAATGGAGGGAAATAGCATTGATTTTTGTTGCAAAGATTTTCCTAAAATAGTTTGCGGACTCCATCTACAGAGCCCCTAACTGCCATGAGAGCAGATTTTTCCCCTCAAGTTTCAGCATTTTGAAAATGACACCCAACTGTGAAGTTATCCACAGGTGTAGTGACTATTTTGACTCCATGGGTGTTTTCCAGAAACAATCAGCAATGGATGTTGCTGAGTGAAAATTGCAAATCTGCCATTGTAATGTCCTTACATTATATTGCCTTTAGATTGTGCCCAGCTTGTGCTTCTGGAGACACGCACATGGTAAGCGGTCTCTCCTCACTACTGAAAAGGCGAAACATGTGGACACTAGATGTCGTTTAGGCACATAGTTTGGCTCAGAAGTAGGGATGCATTTGCATCTGGTTGTCCAGATATTGCTGGATTTCTTTTTCGGGGAAGCCTTGGCGCTTTTCCAGAGCGTTTGTGTGATCAGTAACGTGAAAGTTCCCTATATTCCCATTGACAGATGATGGACTTGAATGGAGGCTTGGTTTGGTTTTTTTGTGTGGAATGAGTTGAAGCTTTTATTGGAAACATTTTACATTACATTTTGGATCACATTTATTGTGTGGTCCACACTGAGCATTTGCTTTGGGGTTTACATCTAAATCTCCAAATGACGTGATTCAGATGACACCCATAAGTGATTCACTATAATGAGGCAGCAGACTTAAGGTGGTGTCACACACAGCGACGACGACAACGACGTCGCTGCTACGTCACCATTTTCTGTGACGTTGCAGCGACGTCCCGTCTCTGTCGCTGTGTGTGACATCCAGCAATGAGCTGGCCCCTGCTGTGAGGTCGTTGCTCGTTGCTGAATGTCCTGCTTCATTTTTTCGTCGTCGCTCTCCCGCTGTGAAGCACACATCGCTGTGTGTGACAGCGAGAGAGCGACGAAATGAAGCGAGCAGGGAGCAAGAGCCGGCGTCTGGCAGCTGCGGAAAGCTGTAACCCCTGTAAACATTGGGTAACCAAGGGAAGACCTTTCCCTGGTTACCCGATATTTACCTTCGTTACCAGCCTCCGCCGCTCTTGCTGCTAGTGCCGGCTCCTGCTCTGTGCACATGTAGCTGCAGTACGCATCGGGTAATTAACCCTATGTGTACTGTAGCTAGAAGAGCAAGGAGCCAGCGCTAAGCAGTGTGCGCGGCTCCCTGCTCTCTGCACATGTAACGACGTTATGATCGCTGCTGCGTCGCTGTGTTTGACAGCTAAGCAGCGATCATAACAGCGACTTACAAGGTCGCTGTTACGTGACAGAAAATGGTGACGTAACAGCGATGTCGTTGTCGCTGTCGCTATGTGTGAACCCAGCTTTACTCTGGACTCCATCCGATCTCTGGTCAATGGTGTCCGTCTTTTCAGAACGCCAGTAATTTGGTGGATAATTTATTTTTCAGACCATCATGGATTCATCTGTAAAAAAGAAAAAGTTCTCTACCCTTTATACGGAACTAATCACTAGGATTTTCGTATATAAGCTAAAGCCAGTGCTATACTGGCACTATCAGGCTGATTCTCTACATACCTGTAGAGGTCAGCTCGGATGTTTAGGTTTTGAAATCCAAAAAAGTAAAGTTTATAAAATTAGCTGATTGTTGAGTGGCGGTTGCAATGTAGCAGATAATATATTCATAGTTCTCCCCTCCTTCTGTTAGAATTAGCATAAGTATTATACAAACGATTCACTTTGTTGCAGGACCTGTGTGAGGTCATGCACATGTGACCTGCTTTCCAGCTTTGTTGGCTGAGGCCGTGCCCCTTCTGGTCACATGGGTATAGAATCATAGAATGGTAGATTTGGAATGAACCTCCTGGGTCATCTAGTCCAATGTCCTGCTCAAAGCAGGATTCACTAAATCATCCCAAACAGATGTCCATCCAACCTCTATTTAAAGACTTCCATTGAAGGAGAACTCACCACCTCTTGTGGCAGCCTGTTCCACTCATTGATCACCCTCACTGTCAAAAAGTTTTTTCTTATATCTAATCTGTGTCTCCTCCCCATCAGTTTCATCCCATTGCTTCTAGTCTTTCCTTGTGAAAATGAGAATAAAACTGATCAGCCTTTAAGATATTTGTAGACAGCTATTAGATCTCCTCTCAGTCTTCTCTTTTGCAAGCTAAACAATCCTAAATCCTGTAACCGTTCTTCATAGGACATGCTTTGCAGACCAGTCACCATTCTGATCACTTTTCTCTGAACTTTCTCCAGTTTGTTGATGTCTTTTTTAAAATGTAGTGCCCAGAACTGGACACAATATTCCAGATGAGGTCTGACCAAAGATGAGTAAAGGGGATTAATGACTTCACATAATCTAGACTGTATGCTTCTGTTAATACATCCTAGAATGGTGTTTGCCTTTTTTGCTGCTGCATCACACTGTTGACTCATGTTCAGTCTGTGATCTATTAGTATACTTAAAGGCCCCATCACACACAGAGATAAATCTTTGGCAGATCTGTAGTTGCAGTGAAATCATGGACATATTGTTCCATTTGTACACAGCCACAAACCTGGCACTGATTGTCCACAATTCCACTGCAACCACAGATCTGCCGCAGATTTATCTCTGTGTGTGACAGGGCCTTTAGTCTTTTTCAAACATGCTGTTGGATAGCTCTATTCCTCCCATGCTGTATATGCTCTTTTCATTATTCTTGCTAAGATGTATGACTTTGCATTTCTCCCTGTTAAAAACCATTCTATTAGTTGCTGCCCACTGTTCAAGCTTGTTTAGATCTTGTTGAATCCGCTCTCTCTCTTCTCTAGTATTAGCTATTCCTCCTAGCTTTGTGTCATCAGCAAATGTAATCAGTTTACCCTATATCCTTCATCTAAATCATTGACAAAGATGTTGAACAACACGGGGCCCAGGGCAGAGCCCTGTGGTACCCCACTTGAGACAGTCTTCCAACTGGATGTGCACCCATTTATGACCACTCTTTGCCTCCGATCACTAAGCCAGTTACGAATCCATCCAACAGTTGCCTTGTCCATTCCACACTTGGTCATTTTTTCAATAAGGATTATATGAGATACTTTGTCAAATGCTTTCCTGAAGTCAAGATATACTACTATATCTACTGCATTTCCCTCACACAGGTCATGCAACAGACAAAGTGAATTGTTTGTACAATACTTATGCTAATTGTAACAGAGGGAGGGGATAACTATTATCTGCTCTATTGCAACTGTCACTATACAAGCAGCTAATTTTATAAACTTTACTTTTTTGAATTTTAAAACCTATACATCCGAGCTGACCATTACAGGTATGTAGAGAATCAGCCTGATAGTGCCAGTATAGCACTGGCTTTAGCTTATATAAGAAAATCCTGGTGATTGGTTCCCTTTAAAATCTTTACATTTGTAGTTGATAGAGATGACTCAATCAGTTTGCCTAGCCTGAATCCTGCAGCCATGTCATATTCCATGGCTACTGACACAGGAGGCATATGAGCTGTTTCCACCTTCCGGCATCCCAAGCGTATCTTTTGATCAGCAGGCCATGCCGTGGCATCATGAAACCTGTCAAATAATGACATCGCACAAGGCTTACAAATCAGAAGAGGCGCTGGGGATATTGGCAGGTAGGAGGCGATTTGCTGGGTTCCCATCCGGTGGTGTGTGGTGGTGTATATTAAATATCAGGTTTAAACTTCTATGACAGCTCTTTGGTATAAATTAGGCTAAGTTGGCGTGGGGGGGCATGGTAAGAGGCAATTCAATATCAATGTCTAATTTAAGAGATTATATACAAACCCTGATGGGAGGCACAGTCTCTATGGATGTGTATATGGTGCCATAGGCACCAATTATGTTCCATTGGTAATGCAATGTATTCTATAATACAATATGCAATGTATTATCATTAATTAATTACATATAAATCTATGTATGAAACGACATCTTTGTATATCATCCCAGACACACAAGGCAGCCTATGCTTGATAAACCTCTATAAGCCCCTCAATGTTGCAAACAAAGATCAACCAAATGATCATAGAAACAAAGGAAGCAAACAATCATGAAGATTTCCTGTCAGATAGGAATTTGGTGGTGTGTATCTGCACCAGAAGGGGGTGGGCAATTTTAATCTGTGCTATTGGGAGGATGGAAGGGTGGTGGGGTGCCTGATCTCTTTTCACATCTATGGTATGGACATTGTATTACACATCAGTACAAGACATACGTAAGGCGATATTGATATTGGCCCTTATCATGCAATGAGATGAGACCTGCAGTATTTTACTTGTATACTGAAACCGCTTATCTCTTGTGGGAGCAAAGGATTGGACATGCTGATAATCCAACATGCACAACAATTCTTTTCACCTCGAAATTTGGGCGAGTCGAGAGACTTTATGCACATTAGATAGCTGGTAGGACCCACCCAGATGCATATACAAAGTGTGAATCAGAAAACGATAAATGCTTTCACTAAAAAAAAATAATGAAACACGAAATTACTAAATTGTCTGCCTTACTTGGTCTCTCATCTGAGATTTCTATGCATAGGTTACATTTAGGTACATAATAAAATCAAATTTTAAAATACTTCAGCAGATAGGCTGTGGAATAATCACATCGGAGAAAGATGTCAGATGTAATTATTTGAAATAATGTGGCTCAGAACATTTTCTGTAAGCCCTTCTTAGACTAATTCTAAATGTGCGTAACTGTGGAAGTCCTAATTCCTTAGGTCACTTGCGGTAAGCGTTCACTAAATTCCAGTCCCCTTACAGCATGAGAAAACTTCCTGTTTAGTCGTGATTTTTTAGTACAACAGCCCTCGTCATACATCACAATCTACTTTGGTTTATAGCTTGTTTCCTTGTGTAGTGAAAAATACTTTCAACGACCCATCCACAAGTTCCCCTATTCATTGTTTTCCAAGGTTTTTGGTCATGAATGTGAAGAATTATGGGTAGGTGCCATAATCCTTTGAAATGCTAGATCATGTACTGAAGGAACAGATTTACTGATTACATTTAAACAAATTGAAGATTAGCTGGGTTATACAGGATGAGTTGTCTGGCCAGGCAATAACTACTAATTGTGAAAAGTGTTCACGTGAAGTGCTGGCAAAATACAAACTGTCCAGGGTCTGGAAGAAGAATTTTAAGCCCAACACATTGAAATAAAAACTTTACCGCCAGATGATTATAATCTAATGGGTACTAATAAATATTCACAATCCTATTTTTTCCTATACTATTCTTTCCATTACCATCTATGCCTGTTCTTCCTATAAAGAGTTGTAGGAGATCAGTAGATATACCCATTTTCTTCCAGAAACATATTGTTATATGTTACATCCACTTTAACAACAAACATAGCCGACTGACTTGAGTGAAGCTTTTAGGGCAGAAAGCTGCAATATTTTCTAACCAACGCTCCATTCACACAGAAGATTTCAGGACACCCGATCACACAGGAAATTTCTGGACACCTGATCACACAGGAGATTTCTGGACAACTGATCACACAGGAGATTTCTAGACACCCGATCACGCAGGAGATTTTGGGACAACTAATCACACAGTAGATTTCGGGACATTTGATCACACCGGAGATTTTGGAACACCTGATCACACCAGAGTTTTCGGGAAACTTGCTCACACCGGAGATTTCTGGACACCCAATCTTGTGGTGGTTTTCCAAGCAGTCAAAGCGATCCTACAGGTATCACCCATTCTACAAACATACTTTAACATGTTAAGTGGAAAACCCTCTTTAACAGTAAAAATGATATTAACAAATAATTTAATGGATATGGACACCTTAGGGATACGTTTTTTGTGTGCTTAAATACATATGTTTTGAGCTCAAAAACGTGATCAGACATCAGTCAAGAAGAACTCAAAAAAGAGACAAGAGTTATAAACTCCGGGCTAACTGATACAGTAGATTTTTTTGTCTTATTGAACTCGTTCTGCAGTCTGCAATGTGCAAACAAATAAAATATACAAGCTAAATTCTGCAAAGTTTTAATTATACTCAGCTATAAAAATTATTTTAGCCCAAATTACATGCTTTGAAGAAAAAAAAAGTATGTCCATATCTTTTTGCAAAGAACCTGTCTTGTGGCACATAGAGCCCCTGTGGGTCTGTATTACATATCCTAGTGTTATCCATGTTCTTATGTGAGGTGCCAGTGAGAGATATCATATTGTACCTATTAACAATGTTGGTAGGGTAGCGTACAATGCCAGCTATATTAAGTAAATACTATAGAATATGCCACATTTTTTCTTTCCAATGTCTCACTGAATCTTTCTGCTTTTCTAAAATGAGAAGCCAAGATCAGTAATATGTCCATGTGTTGGGCAGTCCAAATTTTCTATTATGTCCAACATTACAAGTGACCAGAGTAGACGAATATTACGGCAGGTCAATAATTAATTTATACTCTTCCTGTATTACACCATTCCCCCTGGGAAGCACTGCATTTTTTGGGAAATCCTGCTACAGAGCGGAGCGCTATTCTGTAAGGTGAGAGGTTTCTGTGCATAGACAAAAATAGAGTAATCTTTCATCAGAAGCGGCAGGGATTCGCTATTTCCAGACACAAAGTACAGAAACATCTATATCTTAATGTAGCTTCCAGCCTAACTCACTTGTCAATGAATCTATCATAACAGACCTATTAATATGTAGGTACCTGATGACAGCCAGGAAGCCATCTGCAGAACAACTTCTGCTAATTGTCTTGGAAGGCAGCTCAACAGTAAAGAACTCACATTAATGACCTTTTCCTCGGTGGCAGAATCTGTTTTCAGAGTAGACGAGAGTGGCTGGAATCCAAGTACTAATGGTTAGTGTTGGCACAAAGAAACTAGTGCCGAGTATTCTTCCTTTGGTGGAAAAAATATTTTAAGAATTTAAAGAATAAATCTTCCTAAGCACCTGCGTCCAAAGAGCTTCCAAGATATTTAAGCTAGGAATTCTCAGTGTTAGTTATCTATTTCAGCTCGCTCCTATTATTTTTTCCTAATCTAAACTGTAGCTTTATATTGAAGAAGTGGATTTGCACTCATGGTAAAACAATTTATAACGTATTTAAGTTGAAATACACACATGTCCGTAGTAACACCGTATGGATAGTTTGATTGATATTAAGCTGACTACCTAAGCATTTCCAAAGCTGGAGGTTAAAGCTCTGCACAGTCTCTCCTCGCCAATCTCCTAACTGTGCAAACATCTCCTTTCTTAAAAGACACAATCACTTAATCCTTCAAAATAATTGAAAAATATATTTTCTTACACCTAACGTTATAAAACCTGCAATTGGTGTGAAGAAGACCCATCAGATCCCAACATGTCTGTTTTCCCTGTGAAAAAAAATTACAGAATACTGCGTTGTGCCATTCCTTTATAATTTCACCTAGAAATGTATGAATAAATACTCTATTGGGCATTACTGACTTGGTTAGCTCTGATTGGGCAATACACCTCAAATCAGTAACACCCAGTTGTCAATTATATTTCTAGAAAGAATAACTTAAGAAGAGCAGAGTGCACAGTTATAGGAAAAGATGTCCCAGAATTTATAACCATTGACTCAAACAAACATCTTTAAATGCTAATGGATGCAGACCTACAATAATTGACAGTCGGATTAGCTTTGCGTGACAATAGTTCTTCAAAGTTCCAAGTAGACAGCAGTTTTGAGTTTGGTGCCATTATTATTTGGGGGCACAGTGGTGGTATTATTATGTGGAGGCACGGTGGTGGCATTATTATTTGGGGGCACAGTGGTGGAATTAATATGTGGGGGCACAGTGGTGGCATTACTATGTGGAGGCACGGTGGTGGCATTATTATTTGGGGGCACAGTGGTGGCATTATTATGTGGAGGCACGGTGGTGTCATTATTATTTGGGGGCACAGTGGTGGCATTATTATGTGGGGGGCACAGTGGTGGCATTACTATGGGGGGGCACAGTGGTGGCATTACTATGGGGAGGCACAGTGGTGGCATTATTATGTGGGGGCACAGTGGTGGCGTTATTATGTGGAGGCAAAGTGGTGGCATTAATATGTGGGGGGCACAGTGGTGGCATTATTATGTGGAGGCACAGTGGTGGCATTATTATGTGCGGGACACAGTGGTGGCATTATGTGGAGGCACAGTGGTGGCATTAATATGTGGGGGCCACAGTGGTGGCATTATTATGTGGAGGCACAGTGGTGGCATTATTATGTGGAGGCACAGTGGTGGCATTATTATGTGGGGGACACAGTGGTGGCATTATGTGGAGGCACAGTGGTGGCATTATTAAGTGGGAGGCACAGTGGTGACATTATGTGAGGGCACAGTGGTGGCATTACTATGTGGGGGGCACAGTGGTGGCATTAATATGTTCGGAGCACAGTGGTGGCATTATTATGTGGAGGCACAGTGGTGGCATTATTATGTGGGGGCACAGTGGTGGCATTATTATGTGGGGGGCACAGTGGTGGCATTACTATGGGGGGAACAGTGATGGCATTATTATGTGGGGGCACAGTGGTGGCATTACTATGGGGAGGCACAGTGGTGGCATTATTATGTGGGGGCACAGTGGTGGCATTATTAAGTGCGAGGCACAGTGGTGACATTATTATGTGGGGGCACAGTGGTGGCATTATTATGTGGGGGCACAGTGGTGGCATTATTATGTGGAGGCACAGTGGTGGCATTATTATGTGAGGGCACAGTGGTGGCATTACTATGTGGGGGGCACAGTGGTGGCATTAATATGTGGGGGGCACAGTGGTGGCATTATTATGTGGGGGCACAGTGGTGGCATTATTATGTGTGGCAGTAAGAGGAGCATGGTTTGAGTGCACACAGCAGGTGCAGTAATAGGGACACACACGGCAGCAGTGGCTCAGTATTGGGGTGACGGCAGGATGAGGAGTTTGTGCAGGTTGGGATTAGATGGGGTTCGGTGCCAGAAGTGTGAGGAGTCAAATATGTCTTTGTTGTAATTTCTGTAGATAAGTTGTGGCTGGAAGAAGTTGTCATGTCGGTCTGGGCCAGATGGAAAAGACGGAAAAGGTGAACAACTCCATCCGAAAGAACGTCAGCTGTAAGTCACCATCTATAACTGCACTGTGATCTCTTGTATGTGCTGCAGCACCGATATCTACCACTATATAGTCACCATATAGCGGTAACATCAGTGTCATCTGCCGAGGTCCACTATACCCACGATTAGTCTGCGCCACCGTAGTTATCATGGTTACCTGGTAAGGGGCCCACTCAGATGTTTTGCCCCCCCTGAGCTGAAACCCTAGCTACGCCACTGATATAGACATAAGTAACATCTGAAGTCATCAAATGAAATATAAAAATATAAACTTCTATTAAGTTTTGTAAAAAACAAAAAACAAAAACCTGTGTATATATATATGTATATATATATACAGTTAGGTCCAGAAATATTTGGACAGTGACACAAGTTTTGTTATTTTAGCTGTTTACAAAAACATGTTCAGAAATACAATTATATATATAATATGGGCTGAAAGTGCACACTCCCAGCTGCAATATGAGAGTTTTCACATCCAAATCAGAGAATTGTTTAGGAATCATAGCTCTGTAATGCATAGTCTCCTCTTTTTCAAGGGACAAAAAGTAATTGGACAAGGGACTCTAAGGGCTGCAATTAACTCTGAAGGCAACTCCCTCGTTAACCTGTAATCAATGAAGTAGTTAAAAGGTCTGGGGTTGATTACAGGTGTGTGGTTTTGCATTTGGAAGTTGTTGCTGTGACCAGACAACATGCGGTCTAAGGAACTCTCAATTGAGGTGAAACAGAACATCCTGAGGCTGAAAAAAAAAGAAAAAATCCATCAGAGAGATAGCAGACATGCTTGGAGTAGCAAAATCAACAGTCGGGTACATTCTGAGAAAAAAGGAATTGACTGGTGAGCTTGGGAACTCAAAAAGGCCTGGGCGTCCACGGATGACAACAGTGGTGGATGATCGCCGCATACTTTCTTTGGTGAAGAAGAACCCGTTCACAACATCAACTGAAGTCCAGAACACTCTCAGTGAAGTAGGTGTATCTGTCTCTAAGTCAACAGTAAAGAGAAGACTCCATGAAAGTAAATACAAAGGGTTCACATCTAGATGCAAACCATTCATCAATTCCAAAAATAGACAGGCCAGAGTTAAATTTGCTGAAAAACACCTCATGAAGCCAGCTCAGTTCTGGAAAAGTATTCTATGGACAGATGAGACAAAGATCAACCTGTACCAGAATGATGGGAAGAAAAAAGTTTGGAGAAGAAAGGGAATGGCACATGATCCAAGGCACACCACATCCTCTGTAAAACATGGTGGAGGCAACGTGATGGCATGGGCATGCATGGCTTTCAACGGCACTGGGTCACTTGTGTTTATTGATGACATAACAGCAGACAAGAGTAGCCGGATGAATTCTGAAGTGTACCGGGATATACTTTCAGCCCAGATTCAGCCAAATGCCGCAAAGTTGATCGGACGGCGCTTCATAGTACAGATGGACAATGACCCCAAGCATACAGCCAAAGCTACCCAGGAGTTCATGAGTGCAAAAAAGTGGAACATTCTGCAATGGCCAAGTCAATCACCAGATCTTAACCCAATTGAGCATGCATTTCACTTGCTCAAATCCAGACTTAAGACGGAAAGACCCACAAACAAGCAAGACCTGAAGGCTGCGGCTGTAAAGGCCTGGCAAAGCATTAAGAAGGAGGAAACCCAGCGTTTGGTGATGTCCATGGGTTCCAGACTTAAGGCAGTGATTGCCTCCAAAGGATTCGCAACAAAATATTGAAAATAAAAATATTTTGTTTGGGTTTGGTTTATTTGTCCAATTACTTTAGACCTCCTAAAATGTGGAGTGTTTGTAAAGAAATGTGTACAATTCCTACAATTTCTATCAGATATTTTTGTTCAAACCTTCAAATTAAACGTTACAATCTGCACTTGAATTCTGTTGTAGAGGTTTCATTTCAAATCCAATGTGGTGGCATGCAGAGCCCAACTCGCCAAAATTGTGTCACTGTCCAAATATTTCTGGACCTAACTGTATAATGTGCAGAATATCATAGAAAATATATTGCAATATAGCTGTTCGTTGAATTATGTTCCTCATTAAAACACCACTCCAGGAGATTTTTTTTGCAGCGCTGGTGTTTTAAAGCTTAACCATGGTTTTATTTTTTATCTCAGAATCAATAGTGCACATGAAAATAAACAAAATATCTTATCAGTCAAATCTCAGGTATCTCTTAGTACGCAGTCATTACGTTCCTAGTCTCCATAACTTTTTTTTGTTCGACTGGTCCAAGAAAGGGATGTTTCCCATGCGGCCATTGCTTGGCTTGCACCAACATTGACCGTGGCTTTGGTTTTGATTTGGCAGATGGGTCATTACATTTTAACATCAAATAGTTCATATCTTGTGGAACCACACGTCATTTATTTTGCAACATTTGAATGCTCGTTGATTTATATGTGACTTACTTCCTGTGAACTATGTATTAGGACACAGGAACATTTCTAGGATTTCCAGGCAGTGAAATCAGTGGTGGACCCTTCTGTCTTCAAAACACTACCGCGCCATTTTAGAATTTATTATCAGTGTAATCCAAGATCCCTGAGAGTCCTGGGCATTGATGCCATACATGGTGGGATTAGAGGGGGTGATCTGATAAAGATGCTGGCACAACGTGAAGCCAGATGGATTACCACCCTTGGCACTCTTGTCCCATGGTGGCTGAATGAGTCCTTAAGCTTCTCCTACTTTTTATGAGTTGTTATCCTGTTATCTGATTTTTACTAATTTTGCTCATTTTTGTTTAGTTTAGTACATTCTTGTTTGTGTTCTTCATTTCTGTTTGCATTAGACTCCATCTGGCTGCTGGTGCATCCACATAGACTTATTACAGGGAATTATATTGGTTATATTATATTATATATACATATGTGTAGCGTGATATGCTATGTCCCAGTTATCTATATATTTGTATGCCCTGCCTCAATGTGGTCATCTTTGAAACATATTTGTGCTGTATACACTCTATGCCTCAGTTATCTATACATTTGTATACCCTGCTTCTATGTAGTCATCTTTGAGACCTATGTGGTTTCTATGGGCGCTGTATACATTTATGTGTCCTCTGATTTTCCCTGTCACTTTGTCTTTTTGACCTGTGCTTTCCTGGCCGCTGACACCAGGGACCTGGAGGACGCATGTGCCCTTATCCACCATTTATGTCAATGCTCCGGTTACATGATCACTTGCCAGGTCTTTTTTAAAGGTCCTAGAAGATGCACCAAGCCCCACACCTCCTGGAAGAAGCGGGAATTATACCCTCGAAACATATATCGAGGATAGGACTGTTATTTTAGTGTGTCTGCACCTTTAGGCTATGTCCGCACGTCTGCGTTCTGGTTGTCAACTAAACTGCAGCTTTTTGACAACTGTAAACACTGCATTTGACAAAAAAAATGCATTCAAAACGCATGCATTTTGGATGCATTTTGAATGTGTTTTGCATGCATTTTTGACAGTGCGGTACTACTCGGCGCTGCTACATCCCTGTTCTGGCACAGCAGAACCATAGAGCATGGCTGGCTGCTGACAGCAGACAGAGAAAGAGCCACCTGATAAGAATGAACTCGCGGGGCCAACGGCTGTCAGAGGTGGTGAACCCGAGTTCATTCTCATCGCATGGCTCTGTCTGTGTCTGTGCCTGATTTACTGTCACAGGGCGCAATCACCTAAGTGACGTCCCGCTGATAGCGCGTGACTCACTTCACTTGCTGTGTAGAGCTCACAGTGAGCGTTCGTGTTCTACGACGCCCGCTGTGAGTGTCAGATGCAGAAATGCTGGAGGCGTCATGGGACATCATGTGGATTATGTCATATCTGGAGGGTTGAATGAGGGGTTAATAAAGTGGTGAGAGAGTGTTTTTTTGTGTTTTATTTCAAATAAAGGATTTTTCGGTGTTTGTGTTTGTTTACTTTCACTACAGTCTAGTGATGGGGTGTCTCATAGACGCCTGCCTTCACTAAGTTAGGACATAGTGGCAGCTATGTGCTGCCATTAACTCCTTATTACCCCGATTGCCACTGCATCAGGGCAATCAGGATGAGCAGGGTAGAGTCCCGGGACTGTTGCATCTAATGGATGCGGCATTTTTGGGCAGATGCTGGCTGATATTTTTAGGCTGGGGGCTCACTATAATGTGGGACTCCCCTTAATGAGAATACCAGCCCTCAGCCGTGTGGCTTTACCGTGGCTGGTATCAAAATTAAAAAATCGTTTTTTTTAAATTATTTATTTATTTATTTTACTGCACCGGCGGCTGTGATTGGTTGCAGTCAGACATGCCCCCACGCTGAGTGACAGCTGTCTCACTGCAACCAATCATAGGCGCCGGTGGGCGGGGGAAGCAGTGGATAGGAGATGAGTAGCCGGCATTTTCAGAAGCAAGAGAAGCCGCCTGAGCAGTGTGACATCAGCGCAGTGCCGGTGATCAGTGAGATCGGTGTGGGAGAGAGGGATCGGTGAGAGAGAGAACAGTGAGAGAGAGACATCGGTGAGAGAGAGATCAGTGAGAGAGAGAGATCGGTGAGAGAGAGATCAGTGAGAGAGAGAGATCGGTGAGAGAGAGATCAGTGAGAGAGAGATCGGTGAGGGAGAGAGATTGGTGAGGGAGATCGGTGAGAGAGATCCGTGAGACAGAGAGATCGGTGAGAGATAGGGAGAGATCGGTGAGAGAGAGATCAGACAGAGAGATCGGGGTGAGAGAGGGGGGAGATCGGTGAGAGAGAGAGAACAAAGGGAGAGAGACCTGCAACACCTCATTCATTTTAATGGGTGGAAAATGAAACCAAAACGCACTGAAGAAGTGACAAGCCGCTTTTTTTGTCAAATAATAATATATATGCCTAAAAAAAAAGCAATGTGCGAATAGAATTTTCTGACTTTTCATAGACTTTGCTGGTGAAGCAAAACGCATGCATTTTGTTAATGACAGTGTAGTTTTAAACGCAGCCAAAACGCAGGAAAAAAGCACACGTGCCCACATGGCCGTACTTTCAACTGTAGGTGGCTTTGTTTTATTATCTACTTTCTATTGGTATGTTTCCAATATGTGCATATAAATCGTTTTTTTGGTCGCACTAGCCCCCTCTTTTGGCCTTACTCACAGGATCATGATGTTTTTTGGTATACATTGAATTTGACCGTACATTTAGCCATTGGCATTGACCACTACTATACAAATATCCACTTTAATTTCAATGTATTGATTTTATATATATATATATATATATATATATATATATATATATATATGTGTGTGCTCTCATCCAATAGTTACATTTCAGGTTGCAGGCACATTCATGTGCCATTTTTTCCTCAAACATTTATACGATTCATGTATGATTGTTATTTTTTTAATTAACTGTTACTAAATAGTGCGATTTTCTCTTTTTTGTTTTTTAATTTTTGGTTTACTTATTCACTATTACTATAGTTACTTTTTACACATATACTATTACCTATTTCCTGTATGCATGTATATTTACTACTGTTTATTTCCTTTTTTGCAATATTTTTTAAATTTCTCTCAATGTAGTTAAAAAAGTCAATCATGTAACTGATGTGCTCCATAAAGATTAATCCTGTAATCTACACTTGAAATACTAGAATGAAAACAAGATGTGACATATGGAATCATATAAATTGTTTTGATATGTAATATGTGAAGTCACAATAGCAGTAAAAAAATATATATTGTTGATAAACATGGTGTAATAATCAAACAAGTAACATTGAGGCTGATATATTCCACCAAGCTGGATCATGAAAAGATGTGTAAAAAAATCATAAACCAAATTGTGACTAAGGGAACCTATATGTGACCCTAAAAACAGTGTTTGAAATATTTTCCAGAGCAGAGCATCTGGGACGTGAAGCAAACAAACTATTTGGAAGGAAGATTGATTTTTGGCCGTATATATGGTCCACCTACAAGCAGTGGGTTAAAAGGGAGAAGTTTATAAGCTGTCATCAGCAATAGCATGCAGCCAAATTTGTGATGCCAAGTAATGTGCGAGAACCTCAGCTTTTCAAGAGAGACAGTCACATTATTATTTTATGTGGACTTTCATTTACTATCTTTTCATTGAGGTTCTGACAATCCAGTTTATGCAACTTAAAATGATTGAAACTTTAAAAACTTTCGATAATTATACAAATCCCATTCATTAAATATTTTTACTTTCTGTATGGAAAATTTAAGAACTAGATTAAAATGTAATTAAAAATCCTGTTTATTATGCATAGTCAATAAGGCATGTGAATATTACTAACAGTTGTTTCGTAAAGACTTTAAAGGGAATCTTTTACCAGGTTTTTAACACCTAATCTCAGAGCTGCATAATGTAGGGCAGAGACCCTGATTCCAGAAGTGTTTCACTTACCGAGCTGCTTTGTGTAGTTTTGATAAAATCACTGTTTAATCAGCAGTAGATTATCAGTACAGGACTACTTGGTGTGCTTAAGGTAGTCCAACATGTTCATGAGCTCTGTATAACTGCTACCGTGTTTCCCCGATAGTAAGACACCCCCGATAGTAAGACGTAGTGGGGGTTTTGGGGGGGTCGGCTAATGTAAGACGTACCCCAAAAGTAAGACATAGTAAATGGAAAGCGTTTTTTTTTTCTTTACAGTACCGGCCGAGCGCCCAGCTGAGCGCCCTGACACGCCAACGGCCGAGCGCTCAGCTGAGCGCCCTGACATGCCGGCGGCCGACTGCTCAGCTGAAAGCCGTCACATGCCGGTGGTCGGGCGCCCAGCCGAGCGCCCTGACACGCCGGCGGCCGAGCGCTCAGCTGAGCGCCCTGACATGCCAGCGGCCGAGCGCTCAGCTGAGAGCCGTCACATGCCGGCGGTCGGGTGCCCAGCCGAGCGCCCTGACACGCCGGCGGCCGAGTGCCCAGCTGAGCGCCCTGACATGCCGGCGGCCGAGCGTTCAGCTGAGTGCCCTGACATGCCGGCGGCCGAGCGCCCAGTTTTTTTTTACAGTACCGGCTGAGCGCCCAGCTGAGTGCCCTGACACGCCGGCGGCCGAGCGCCCAGCTGAGCGCCCTGACATGCCGGCGGCCGAGCGCCCAGCTGAGCGCCCTGACATGCCGGCGGCCGAGCGCTCAGCTGAGCGCCCTGAAATGCTGGCGGCCGAGAGCCCAGCTGAGCGCCCTGACATGCTGGCGGCCGAGCGCTCAGCTGAGCGCCCTGACATGCCGACGGCCGAGCGCCCAGTTCTTCTTTACAGTACCGGCCGAGCGCCCAGCTGAGTGCCCTGACACGCCGGTGGCCGAGCGCTCAGCTGAGCGCCCTGACATGCCGGCGGCCGAGCGCCCAGACATGCCGGCGGCCGAGCGCTCAGCTGAGCGCCCTGAAATGCTGGCGGCCGAGAGCCCAGCTGAGCGCCCTGACATGCTGGCGGCCGAGCGCCCAGTTCTTCTTTACAGTACCGGCCAAGCGCCCAGCTGAGTGCCATGACACGCCGGCAGCCAAGTGCTCAGCTGAGCGCCCTGACATGCCGGCGGCCGAGCGCTCAGCTGACAGCCGTCACATGCCGGCGGTCGGGAGCCCGGCCGAGCGCCCTGACACGCCGGCGGCGAGCGCTCATCTGAGTGCCCTGACATGCCGGCGGCCGAGCGCCCAGCTGAGAGCCGTCACATGCCGGCGGTCGGGCGCCCAGCCGAGCGCTCTGACACGCCGGCGGCCGAGCGCTCAGCCGAGCGCCCTGACACGCCGGCGGCCGAGCGCTCAGCTGAGTGCCCTGACATGCCGGCGGCCGAGCGCCCAGCTGAGAGCCGTCACATGCCGGCGGTCGGGCGCCCAGCTGAGCGCTCTGACACGCCGGCGGCCGAGCGCTCAGCTGAGCGCCCTGACATGCCGGCGGCCGAGCGCTCAGCTGAGAGCCATCACATGCCGGCGGTCGGGCGCCCAGCCGAGCGCCCTGAGACGCCGGCGACCGAGCGCCCAGCTGAGCGCCCTGACATGCCAGCGGCCGAGCGCTCAGCTGAGCGCCCTGACATGCCGGCGGCCGAGCACCCAGTTTTTTTTTACAGTACCGGCCGAGCGCCCAGCTGAGTGCCCTGACACGCCGGCGGCCGAGCGCTCAGCTGAGTGCCCTGACATGCCGGCGGCTGAGCGCTCAGCTGAGTGCCCTGACATGCCGGCGGCCAAGCGCCCAGCTGAGCGCCCTGACATGCCAGCGGCCGAGCGCTCAGCTGAGTGCCCTGACATGCCGGCGGCCGAGCGCCCAGCTGAGAGCCGTCACATGCCGGCGGTCGGGCGCCCAGCCGAGCGCCCTGACACGCCAGCGCCGAGCGCTCAGCTGAGTGCCCTGACATGCCGGCGGCCGAGTGCCCACCTGAGAGCCGTCACATGCCGGCGGTCGGGCGCCCAGCCGAGCGCCCTGACACGCCGGCGGCCGAGCGCTCAGCTGAGTGCCCTGACATGCCGGCGGCCGAGCGCCCAGCTGAGCGCCCTGACATGCCGGTGGCCGAGCGCTCAGCTAAGAGCTGTCACATGCCGGCGGTCGGGTGCTCAGCCACCGAGAAATGTTGCAGTAATGTTGTCCGTGGTCCATGAGGACCACGGACAACATACAAAAACACGCAGCCTCAGTGCCCTCATGTGCAGCAATCGCGGCAAGTCCCCATACGGTACATTGCATGGAGACTTGCTGCGATTGCTGTGGGATTTTTTCCAATATAAGACACACCCCGAAAGTAAGACATAGTGGGACTTTTGGGGGGTAAAAAGAATGTAAGACACTGTCTTACCTTCGGGGAAACACGGTAGATCTGCAGCAGAGAAAACATTGATTTTATCAAAATTACAGCAAACAGCTTAGTAAGTGACACATCGCTGGAATCGGGGTCCCTGTTTCTACATTATGCTGCTCTCAGATGGGGTAGCAAAAACCTGGTGATGGATTCCCTTTAAGGGTTTCTAAATATATGGTCTCGTAAAGCCTGTATAACAACACATTATATGGGGGCAGTGGGTGCTCTATGTGGTGCTGAATGGTCCCTCCCTGTTACCCCACATTCTGCCCTAGAAATAATGTATTTTATAGTACGCAATGTAACATGCCACAATTTTCCATTTGTTTCTGTGTGAAATTGCAGAAATCTGGAGTTTTTTATATGCATCATATTATCTATCCATACAAGATATATCCTTTACATAACCATGTGAATAAGGCCAAACACTGATTAGGGAATGTAAAAGTATTATTTATTATTAGTATGTAATGGCCTTTAGCTGAATCTTGGCCATGGAGACTTGATGGATGAACGCTCTGTAGGAGCAGCTTAGATAGGTCCACCAGGGTTTTCTCTGCCGTTGTCTTGATTGTATCAAGCCATCAGGTTGCTGGCACTCTTCACCTTGTTCCTTCTATTCTTCCAACCATGATGTCCTACTCCAGTGATTGGGCAGTGAGCAGATCTCCTCCAGCTTGATCCACCGCAGAAATCCAGGAGTAGCTGACAATGCAGAGGAGACAACACTGGGACACTTGCCACCACAGGTTACCCAGCAGTCCACTTCCACCACACATTACAGTCTGTCATCTGGGGGTGTTACCATCACTGAGGAGACAACGCTCTGCATTACCCAGCCTCCAATATCAGACATCAGCACAGGACGACAACTATTTCTCTCTGCCTGGCTCCCTCCACATGCTCAATAGTGTTGTGCCTGCAGCGCAACCTGTTTAGCTGAGTTTAATCACCACTCTCTTATTTGTCCTCATAGTGCAAAAAGTTTTTCACAGAAGTGCCCTCTTGTGTTTTTTTCTTTTCTTCTCCAGTGATTGCTCTCTTCGTATGATGTATCCACAGTAGGCAAGTCATAGCTTGGTGACCCTTGCTTCGAGTGGCATGTCTGGTTTGATTTGTTCCAAAATTTCTTTGTTCTTCTTGCTATCCATGGTATTGATCACACCCTTCTTCAACACCACATTTTTTCTTCACCCAAAAAAAGAAAGAAAATAGCCAGCTCATCAATCCATAACGTTCCGGATAGATTTCACAGGTTGCCTGGAGGCGGAGCAAAATCCAGCGACAATCCACCAAGCCAGGGTTTGGTAAAACTTGACTTTTATTCCATCAGGTAAAAATCCAGAAATATAATGAAACTGGCAGTGTGAATGTGCAGTCTGTGGCTAGACTAAGCATTTTGGCTAAATTAAGCCTTCACCATTGTCTGTTCTTAAGCCAGGTCAGCTGCCAAATAAATAAAACCTCTGCTGGGATTTGATCACAGAGAATTAACATAATTAAAAGAGGGAGTAATACAAATAGACTGCATGTATGAATAGTTAATTATAGCATAGTAATACAAGTCAATTTTGCAAAGCTCGAATTCATATAAACAAATCAGACAATACTGTAAAAATACTAACAGGCCATGATGAAGGCTTAATTTAGCCGAAACGCGTAATCCAGCCATAGACTGCATGTTCACACTGCCAGTTTCTATATATTTCTGGATTTTTATCTGATGGAATAAATGTCAAGTTTTACTAACCCCTGGATTGGTGGATTGTCGCTGGATTTTGCTCAATTTCTTCTTCTGTCCTGTTTCCTTATCATCCAAGTTTCGCGTCCAGGTTATTATTTAACTGTGAACCAAAAAAGGTAAATATTCAGCTCACCCCTCTTCACTCCAGGATAACACCACCGATGCACGGAAACGCCCTGGCCCGGGCGGAAAGGCACATTCAGCAAGAGAAAAAATCCAGCATCGCGTAGAGAAGATGTATGAATAAAACTGTGAAAATGTATTGAATCCAGTAAAATCAGACACATGGAATGAATAATATCTCCAGAGTAGGATTATTTAAAGACATACATGTCATGTAAAGACATAAGGTCTAAACGCGTAGGATAGTACCTGTTTCACCCTGTGTCCCTGTGTTCCCCTATGTGTCTATGATTTTACCGGATTTAATACATTTTCACAGTTTTATTCATACATCTCCTCTATGCGATGCTGGATTTTTTCTCTTGCTGAATATTATTTAACTATGGTACAAGAAAGTGTCCTGTGCCCATCTTCATTATGTCTATTCACTATGAGGCAATATTGGAACTTAGCACTGATTCAAAAGAGCAGTTGTTGAGGCTTTTTAGCATACAGACTTTCGTTGACTACTAGGCACTGGATTCACAAACGCTTCACCACGTGTCAGGGAGGAAGGAAGCAAAACTCCTCCAAGCCCATTGCCTACACAGGTCTTTCATTGGCTCATGATGATTATAAGTAGTAGTCCTGCTAGCACCCGTGCTCCTCAGACATCAATGCTCTGTATGTATATATCATTAAGTTACATTCATGAATCCTACAGGCTGCTTTCTTGTATTGCGATTATAAAGCATTGAGAGAGAATAAACAGCTGTTCTATCTTTGGTCTGCTCTAGCTCTCCAGATCATTTTATAAATGATATTGGATTGTCCAGCACCGTTATGGTCCCGCTTGGAAACACAATCATTTTTCAACTTGGTTAATTTATTTTACACAATTTGGCAAAAAGTATTACTGCATATATAATTACACTTCCACCAGATTGTTTCCGCAAAAAAAAAAAAAAAAAACTTTTACTCTTGCATGAAACATTGGTTACTTGGAGGATTGGTATGCCAATATTCTTCCCCTGGTGATGAAGACCGCCTAGCTTCTCACCACTATGAGGATCTCATTACAAACAGTCCCACATTATTAAAACAGTACAAGGATGTTATATATTTGAGCCCTTTATTCCTGACTGTGTTTTCTTCCTGGAAAATGTGATTGAGTGGGATACAAGGTTGGCTTAATGGAACTCAGAAAGCCAGACAGACAAACATCCCCACCAACTTCCCGTATGTTAAGAACCATGGAAAATCTGTTATTCAAGGGTTCTTAACTTAATCCATATTTCTTTTACCTAATTGTTCCTTTTTACTCTACTGTAAGCCTTACACAATGCCGTTAGTCCACGAACAGCAAACATGTTAAACATCTTCGCCATAACTATAATCTCGCTAACTTGTGATTTTTGTTTGTATTACATTATGAAAGTGAGGAAGTGACTGGATGAAGAACATGACGTCCTTACCATGGAAATTACTTCCATACATGACTAATAGAATAACTTGTAAAATATTGACACGATTTTATAGTACTGTTAAATTTTATAGTTAAAGTCAATAGGTGGAAAAAAACAATGTCCATTGACATGAACCAATTTTCATACCCTCTGCTGTTCCTGAAGGCAGCAGAAATCTCCTTTGACCAATCTGTACTAAGGTATAAAAATTCCTTATTGCACAATGCAGCTGACAATCAGACCATCTGAATTAATCAATCTGAATTAATTAAATTAATTTAGCACATTTTTAATGTTTAGTGACCAACTTCCGTGACCAAGTACTTTAACTTTTAATGACTACTGCAGTTTCAGGATGAGTCATCCACTCTTTTATAAAAGTCTTTGAGTATTTACTACAGACCCTCTGGCTGTTATGACCTGCTATAAACATGGTACAAAGACAAACACCAGTTTTTGGCAGCGTAATTGAAGAATCTTAATACATTCTTCATGGGCAATGGACTTCAGTTCACTAATTTTTGGGGATTTATGTGCTGAAACTGCCCTTCTTAAATCACACCAAAGATATTCTATGGAGTTTAACTCAGTCAACTGTGACAGCCACTCCAGAATCTTCCAAGACTCCTTCTAAAAAACAAGCTTTGGTAGGCTTTGAGCTCTATCATTGTCTGGTTGCATGATTTGATGACACCCAAGTTTCAGATCCTCACAGATGGTATGACGTTTTCTCCTACAATTTCCTCATAGTTGACTGTATTCATCTTCCTCCGGCAGGTGTCCAGGGCTGAAGAAAGCAAAGCAACTGTAAACACCACTGAGTAACCTCCCATGCTTCACTGTAGTCATCATTGAGCCACCACCATACTTAACTGCAGGTATCACTGGGCCCCTGTCATACTTCATTGTAGGTAGCATGTTCTATTGGATGTGATTTTCTCATGATTACTAAAGGTGGCTTTACACACTGCAACATCGCAAACGACATCGCTGTAACGTCACCGGTTTTGTGACGTTATAGTGACCTCCCCAGCGACATTGCAGTGTGTGAAACACATCAGCGACCTGGCCCCTGCTGTGAAGTTGCTGATCTCTACAAATCGTTCAGGACCATTCTTTGTTTCCCGCTGTGCAGCATGATCGCTAGAAAGTCTCAGTAAGTAAAGGGGACTTTACAGCGACTTCGTTAGCGACTTCCCTTTCAAAAAGCTGCTTTACAACGTCCCCAATGACTAGCTAGGTCGTTCTGCAGGTCCGGATCGCTGTTGCGTCGTTGGCCAGGTCTGCCTGTTTGACAGCTCACCAGAGACTTTGTAGCGATCCCGGCCAGGTTGGGATCGCTGGTGGGATCGCTAGAAAGTCTCAGTGTGTAAAGGGGCCTTTAGTTTCTTGACTAATTGCATTGGGTGCACTTGAGACAACATCCAATTGTAAAATGTATATCTCTGCTCTTATGAGGGATTCTATTCAAGGTGGAGGGTACTTCTGAGACTACACTAGTCAATAAAAATGTCATTTTGTCGTGAAGTTGGAGAAATCACTTGTTATGTCAGTTTGATTGAGATATTGAAATTGTTCTTGATTGCTTGATTTATAGCAAGCAATAGGAAGTTTGAAAATGTTTCTAATAATCTTAAATTTGCAATGGCAGAAGCAAAATTTTGATTGCAATTACGGTATATAATAAAATTATTAAAACAATATTAGTGAAAAGATCAAAAACAGAACATAGACAGTCGAGGCCACTGCAAGGCTTTTACATCGGCTTTCGTACCCAAAATTCAACAGAAAGGTACTTGTCACAGCAGAATACAGAGTGGGAAATGGCTATTTTATGCCTGTCTTAAACCAGAGTACATTGGAGGAAAATTAGGCGGAAAAAAAAGATAAAGCCGAACACTTTGGAACAAATGCAATGTTTGTCAAAAATGTGTGCTTTTTAACCCCTTCACGACCTTGTCCAAAGTCATGTGTTGTAAATGTCAGTTATGCTTTGGCTGCTGGGAGGCTCCCTCTTGTGGCCAGGAATGGTTTTGACATAGACCAGGTGTGTTGAGCAATGGGCGTTTCCATTGCTATCTCTCTGCTTATTTAAATCCTGGTCTGATAGCAGGCTATGCCGGATGTCAGTTGTTCTTTGTTCACCAGCCTGCTTCATTCTGCTCCACACCACATCTACCCCAGATAAGTGCTTTGCTCTTTATTTGTTGTTTGGTTCTTTTACTCTTATCTGAGTTTGTCATTTGCTGTGGTTGTTTTCAGTTTATTTGCATGCAGGGATTTTCCCTATCAGTTGCTTAGCTGGGAAACTCCCTGCAGTTTTGTTTGGAGTATAGCTCCTATAAGTCCATGTGTTTGTGGCTTTTTGAATTTGTAATGATTCTTGTTTTCTGTTCATTGGTATGACAAGAGCGCCTGGTATAGGACGGAGTGCAGATCGTGCGATCTGAGGGCCTTTTTGTACTATCAGGAATTTGGAATTTTGCAGGGTTTTTCTTTGGCCACCATCAGCCTCTTTCCTGTCCTTTCCTATTTTAGTCAGTGGGGGCCTCACCTTTTGCTAATCCTATCATCTATCTGTGTATTGTGTTTTCCTATATCACAGCAGTCTTTGAATGTGGGGGGCTTGCTATTCTTTATCTATTTTCTGAGGCAGAGAGTTATTCATCTTTCCTTCCTTTAGGATAGCTAGTTCTCTGGCTGGGTTTGCGGTGCACAGGATGTTAGTTCACCCCTCGGCTACTTCTAGTGTTGATGGTTAGTAAGGGGATAGCGGCCAGATTAGTTGCCAATGCTCTTTTTTTTTTTAAAATTCTTTATTTTAAAGGCAGACTCGATTCCATACAGGTTATCACCAGCTCCGCACAGGGCAGCCGAAATAGATATATGATAAATCACATTTAACAGTGACATACGTGATATCGAGCAGCTCACTAGCAAAACACACAACCCCGTATCTGCTCAGGTCTGACCCATTTTAAACTTTATATGAACCAACACAACAAGAAGAAGATGGAGTACAAAGCAAAGAGAAGAAAGCCGGTCCAGAAAAAGTATTAAAGTGAAGAAATAAGGCAGGAAAGGAAGAAACAGAAAAAGGGGGGGAGGGATAAAAGGAAATGCGGTAAGGAGGGGGAGAGGGGGGGAAAGGGAGTAGGGGGGGTTTGTCTTCGGAACCTCACGACCGTCGCGGGGCAGAGAGGAGTCTAGTATAATCTGCCGAATAGATGAATTCCAACCAAGGAAACCAGGTCCTATGGAAATCGTCCTGTCGGTCATTAATAGAGGATGTCAGGTCCTCCATATGCATGAGATCGTTCGTCCTAGAGATCCACTGTGTTAGTGTGGGAGGGGTAGTGGACTTCCAGCCAAGCGGAATGCAGGACCTGGCAGCCATGACCAGGAATCTGAGCAAGGAGCGCTTGTACTTTGGAGCCGGGAGTTCCGATAACTGTAAAAGAAACAATTCCGGGCCCAAAGACCCGCTCGTGCCAGTCACAAGTCCAATGACTTCCCTCACCTCCGACCAAAACCGCTGCAGAGAAGGACAGGACCAGAAGATGTGCATGTAGTCACCCTCCCCTGATCCACATCTCCAACAGATGGGGTCGACAGAGGGGAACATCCTATGGAGCCTAGTCAGGACTCTGTACCATCTAGTCAGTAGTTTGAAATTGGCCTCCAACTGTCTAGAACTTATCGAAGTTTTATGCGCCAACAGTAGGATGTTGTTTCTTTGCGAATCAGATAGCGCAATCCCGAGGTCCCTTTCCCACTGCAGTAAGTAGGGGACAAATTCCCAGGGTCCGCTAGCAAGTTGTATGTCAGGGAAAGTGAGTGCCGCAGGACACCCTCCTCCAGACACAACTTTTCAAATCTCGTAGGAGGCCCGGCGTACCGAGTGAAGCAGGGAAGGGAACACATAAAATGCCTTAGCTGCATAGCCCTCCATCTCCCCAGCTGATCTGAAGGAAAGAGTCCACTAAGAGCTGACAAAGATGGCCAGTCTCCATCCTCTCCCAGGTGACAGGCCCGAAATCTACCCCCCTGAACCCAGTTCCGGAACACAGGGTCTGAAAGGCCAGGACGGAAATCCGGATCGCCTAGGATGGGTGACATGGGGGAGGGCACCGGCAAGAGGTGACGACGAACCTCGCCTCTCGTGCAACATTCCAGGGTAGCGCCAATAGTTGGATGAAATCTCAGAGAAGTGTGGGGCAGACTCAAAAGCCAAGGAGCAGCCGGGAGAGGTATATCTGAGAAGCTCTGTTCCAGGGCGACCCACGGCTTTATCCTAGCATGACGGCACCAGTCCAGTACCCTGACCATATGTGTAGCCCAATAATATTTTTTCATGTCTGGCATCCCGATACCTCCCCTGCTCTTAGGTCTGCACAGAATGGAACGGGAGAGTCTCGCCGGCTTATTCGCCCAGATGAATCTGGTATAAAGTGAGGACAATTCCTTGAAAAAGGAGCTCGGGATCTTGATCGGTAGGGACTGAAAAAGGTATAAGAGACGTGGTAAGATATTCATCTTCACTATTGCACATCTCCCAAACCAAGTAAAGAAGCCCTACCCCAGTTTGCGCAGTCTGTTCTAATGGACTGCAGGAGGGGAAGAAAGTTCAGCTTATATAGTTGACTATTGTCCGCCGCCAGCTGGACCCCAAGGTACTTCAGAGATTGACTGGCCCACTTAAACCCGAACCCTGATTGTAACGAGGAGACCTGATCCTGGGGGAGCGATATGTTTAGGGCCTCTGATTTTGCCATGTTAATTCTGAAGTTAGAGAGGTGGGAGTTTGTTTCCAGTTCCCCCATAAGATTGGGGAGGGAGACCCGAGGATTGTTTAAAAAGAAAAGTAAGTCATCAGCATACGCTGCGATTTTGTAAGTGGAGCCAGCGGTTCTGGGGCCAGAGATGTTAATATTTCCTCTAATTCGACTAAGCAGAGGTTCAGGGTCAGAATAAAGATCAAGGGCGAAAGAGGGCAGCCCTGCCTGGTACCGTTAAGAATGGGGAATCTATCTGAGAGAAGACCGTTCACCCTGACCGCGGCCGTGGGATTGCGGTACACCGAGCATATCCACTTGAGCATCATCCTCCCCAGTCCCACAGCCCGCAGGACCTCTTCCATGAATACCCAATTGACCCTGTCAAACGCTTTTTCTGCGTCGGTTGACAGGAGCATCAGAGGGAGACCCTCAGATTTAGCCTTGTGGATTAAGTTCACCGCCTTAGTGGTGTTGTCCCTCGCTTCCCTTCCCAGCATAAATCCGGCCTGGTCAGGGTGAACAATGTCCCCCAGCACAGGAGAGAGTCTATCTGAAAGAATTTTGGTAAAGAGCTTCAAATCTGTGTTAAGTAGGGAAATGGGGCGGTAACTGGAGCAAGAGGTGGGGTCTTTACCCTCTTTGGGGATAACTACTATGTTGGCAGCCAGAGTATCCCTCGGTAGGGGGGCCTGTTCAGAGAGTGGGATATTATTAAAGGCTGAAAGAAATGGAGAGAGCAGTAAGGAGTTCAACTTTTTGTAGTACAGCAAGGGGAACCCATCTGGGCCGGGGGCCTTACCAGAGGGAGAGTTTTTAATCGCTGCCCAATATTCCTCCTCCGAGATAGATCTTTCCAGGACAGCCGCGTCCTCGGGTTTAAGGTGTTTCAAGCCCGAGTCCGCAATGTATGTCCTGATCCACTGGCGCAGTTCCGTCCTGGCCCCCGCAGACCACCCAACATCTATTGAGTAGAGAGAAGAGTAAAAGTCTTTAAATGCGGAGGCTATGTCCTTCGGAAGAGTAGCCCACCAGTCCCCAGTGGAGTGCACCCTAGGAACGAATCCCCTCGCTCGTTGTGTCCGCAAGGCTCTAGCCAGTGTCCTGCCACTTTTGTTACAAAACTCATAGAAGTGTCGCCTACACTTAGCCAGTGCCCCCTTAGCCTTATGGTATAGTAGAGACCGTAATTCCTCCTTCTTCCTAGCCAAGTTAGCGCCCACTTCCCCGTCCAGAGTCCCCTTATGTACCATTTCCAGCTCCCTAATATCTGCCAGTAGAGATGTAACCGCCTCCTCTCGTTCCCTTTTCAACCGGGCCCCATGCTTAATGAACAGACCCCGCACCACACACTTGTGAGCTTCCCACACAATGTTGGGGGACACCTCATCCCCCCCATTACAGTCAAAGTATTCAGTCAAAGCCTCCCTAACTTCCTGCATAGTCACGGGCTCGTTGAGTAGCGAGGTGTTCAGGATCCACTGACTCTTCCTCTCGATGGGGCAGCCAAGGGACAAAGTGATTGTGATCAGGGCGTGATCAGAGAAAGATATGCATCCGATTGAAGCATCCACCAGAGTGTGTAAGTCCCCATGCTTGAGAAAGAAGAGGTCCAACCTAGAGTAACAGTTATGGACAGCTGAGTAAAAGGAGAAGTCTTTGTCTGATGGATGCAACAATCGCCAAGTGTCTATCAATTGGTGGTCATGAAATCCCCGTCTCATCCGCCGCAGGGTCATATGTGGCAGACTAGACACCCCTTTTGAACTGTCCCTTGCTGGTTCCAACGCAGCATTGAAGTCCCCCCCGAGAACCAAAGTGCCCTCAGTGAATTCCTCTATCCACTCAAGGTAACGCAGCAAGGTAGGGCATTGACCCACATTAGGCAAGTAAACTGCTGTAAATGTAAAAGTCTGAGTTGCAATACGGCCCTTGAGCATCAGAAGCCTTCCCTGATCGTCTGACCGAGAGTCTAACAATTCCCAAGGGAGCGCGCTGGACAAAATGATGCTCGTGCCCCGGGATCTAGGATCAGGAGAGGGCGAGTGATACATTACGGAATACCTTCTGTCTGCGAGTCTGTAGGGTTTGGCTTCACAGTAGTGTGTTTCTTGGAGGAAAGCAACCTGGATTCGATTTTGCCACAGTAAATTCAGAAGGACAGACCGTTTCTCTGGACTATGGAGGCCCTTAACATTCAAAGAGCCCACTCGTAATGTATCCTGCCTCTGCTTCGCCATTCACCGTCGCGAGGTCCTAGAGAAACAAACTGGGGGGGGGAAGGAAAAAAGGAAAGTTGGGGGGAGGTCGGGGGGAAGGGAAGGAGCAAAAAAAGAGGCGTTAGAGAGAGGGGAAAAAGTGGAGGCCCTTTAGAGGGAAAGAAGGAGAAAGGAAAGAGAAAGTGTAGAGAAGAGCACAAGAAAGTGAAGAAGCGGCAGAACTGCCGCACGCAGTACCGGGAACCAGCCCAGGGACTGCTTAGAAAAAGATAGGGACAAGAACTGACACGCGGCCAGAGCGCCGGCCCGCGCCCCACTATTTGATACAAAGAGACCCCCCTCCCCAAAAACCGGGGAAGGTCGGCCCCTTATCCTCCCCCTAACCCTCCCGCCCAGGACAGCAACACAAAAGAGAGCACACCCCCCACAAACCATTACCTGGAAAGTTAAATCTTCAACTACTTAAAGCAATACACAGTGTTCATGTATTTAAGTCAATAGACTATGTCCAAGCAAGCTAGGCAGGGGCCCTTGCGTCAAGGGCATGAAGGTGCGGGTGAACCTCCGAACTCCCAGCTTCTTGACTCCGTCTCACGTCATCCACACCTCCGCCGGGGGCACGCCTCCAACCCGCCAACTCCCGCTGTGCGCCCTAACCCTCAGGTTTCCTCCCTTTGGGTACGGCGGGTGACCCTCCCCCTCCCCTTCTGCTGCCCCATGGGTGCCTGAGGTTCCCACTCCATCCAATCCGGAATTGAACAGTCAGAAATTCCCAGGAAGGCAACCAGATCCGGAAGCTCCGAGTGCCTCCTCAGCAAGAACACAGAGTCTCCTTTGCGTACAATCAAGTGGAAGGGGTGGCCCCACCTGTATGATGCCTGTGCTTCTTTGATGCTGAGCAGTAGGGGGTGGAGCAGGCGTCTCATGTATAGTGTACGGCTGGAGACATCCGGAAAAAGCTTCACACTAACCCCATCCATCTCCACCGGACCGTGTGCCCAGGCCCCCTGTAAAATCCTTTCTCTGTCTCCATAATAATGTAGGCGACATAGCACATCCCAGGAGGAAGGGGCCGATCTGGGGCCCGGCCTGGCGACTCTGTGAATTCTATCAAAGAGGAAGGTAGCCTCCGGGGGCCGGCCAGTGACCCGATTGAAGATGGAAAGGACATTAGTGCGCAGGAGATCCTGGGACCAGTCCTCCGGTATACCCTTCAGCCTGATATTGTTTCTTCTGCTTCTATTCTCTTGATCATCAAGAAGCAGGGAAAGATCTCTGATACGGGCATTGGATGCTTCACAGTCTCTTTCAATCCTCTCCATTCTACCCTCTAGGGACTCCTGAGCCTGTTCCGTAGCCTCAATTCTGTCCTCCAACACTACCATCTCCTCCCTCAGGGTGGACAGCGCCATCTGCTGGGAGGATTCAATTCTGGCTACTACGTCCTCCAGGTCTTTCTTAATGGGGAGGGCCAGGATGAGTTTTCTGAGGGCTTGTACGTCCTCCTGTGGAGGGCCAGAGGGCAGGATGCTCTGGGAGGTCAGGGGCTCCGTGTGCCCTGGGGGTGAAGGTGTCCCCTGCATACAGAGTATGGCAGGCACGCCAGGATCCAGTGCTCCCTCCATGCCTGGAGTCCCAGCTCCCCCTACTGCAGCGTGCTGTGAGGAGATCTGAGCTGTTTCCCCCCTCCTCCAGCTCTCTATGCCTGGGCCCGCTCCCTTCGGTCTCACCGAAGCCCCTTTCCCCCGTTGCTCACCGGCGCTGGACTCACATGCTGCATCACGAGCATTAGGGGAGAGCCGAGCTGGTCCTGGAAGCTCCCCTGCTGGAGAACGCCGCGCGCCTGCCGGCGCCGCCTGACTCCGGGCCGACAATGGAGGCTCCGATCCCGCCGCCGTCCAGTTCTTGGTTAAGCTTCCCTGGGGCCTCAGGCTTGCCACCGGGGAGGCAGGAGCGAGCCCGGCACCTGGTCTCTTCTTAGGGGCCATCCCGGGCGAGAAGGGTCCACGGGAACTGTAAAAGATTAACTGTAGGCGCGGGAGCTCTCAGAACCAGCGTCCTCACGCCGCCATGCCAAGGACACGCCCCAGTTGCCAATGCTCTTGTCACCTTTTACCAATGAGTTATGGTGGTCTTCCATGGTTTCGGATCATAACAGTCATGTCTGTCCCTTTCATGCGGGCTTGATCAGCCAACATGTGTCCCCGAACATGTTGTCTAATCTGATCAGCTGACATGTAAAGCTAACAGGCATGGGTGAATCGCCTGTTAACCAGTTAAATCCCGCTATCAATCTCTGACAGCGGGATTTAACGTGCGCCACAGGGGAGCGCGCCATTCCCTGCCCCATCGGCGGCCCCCTAACTTGGTCATGGGGTGCTGATGGATTGTCATGACAGCTGGGTATCAGCTAATGAGCCCTGTCACTATCATGATGTAGTCCCTGTGACGCTTTCACCTTTCACTTTTTGTGCCTCCCCTATTTCCTCATAGACTGTAAGCTTAAGAGCAGGGCCCTCACTCCTCCTGGTATCTTAATTTTGTTATTTTGTATTGTCTGATATTGTCTGTAAATGTTCCCTCTGAACTGTAAAGCGCTGTGGAATAGGTTGGCGCTATAGAAATAAAACTTATTATTATTATTATGCTTAAGCATCGCTCTGAGCAGCACAAGCGATCGGAATATCACACCTTCAAGTCCCTTAAGGGGACTAGTAAGAAAAAACAATAAAAAGCGTAAAAAAAGTTTAAAAAAATAAAAAAAAACACAACAAAGTTCAAATCACCCACCTTTTGCCTCACTGAAAGTAAAACAAAACAAAAATACACATATTTAGTATCGCCACATTTAGAAATGCCTGATCTATCAAAATATAAAATAAATTTATCTGATCGGTAAAATGCGCAACAAAACAAAAAATCAAAACGTCAAAACTATGTTTTTTGGTCTCCACAACATTGTAATAAAATGCAATAAGAGGCTATCAAAACATCACATCTACCCAAAAATGGTATAATTAAAAAACGTCAGTTCAGGATGTAGAGAATAAGCCATGACTGAGCTCCAGATCCCAAAAAATGAGAACGCTACGGGTCTTGGAAAATTGCTACAAATGCGCAACTTATTTTTTTTTACAAATTTCTGATTTTTTTTTCAGCACTTAAAAAAAAGCTAGACTACACTCAGGAGCACTCAATCCTCCCAGATTTGCTGCACCCCCTAGTGGTAGCATCACATCAGCAAGCCACTTCAGTATCACTTTTAACTTGTGACATCATGCTATTAATAAGCATTGTTCATTACTTAATTGCTCTTGGATAGTTGGGAGAAGTTGCTTTTATAAGTTATTTTTCTTCTCCAGACAATCATTCTTCCAGATGTCCCAAACAGTCTGAATGGGGCTTAGTCATAGAAAATAACTTTACCCTACTCCCCTGCAGTCCAGTCCTTGTATTTCCTACAGAATGTAAGGGTGACTTTAATGTTTTTCTTGGAGAGAAGTGGCTTCCATTCCATTCTTCTTGACATCAGGCCAACTTTCATTAGCTCTCACCTCACTGCACGTGCAGATGCAATGATAGTAGCTTGCTGCCATTTCTGAGCAAGCTCTGCACTGGTGGAGAACTGTTATAATTGAAACCTCTTTAGAAAATGCTCCTGCCACTTGCTGCACTTTTTGGGTGCCCTGCATCCTTATCAGCAAGCAGACCTTTCTTTGAAGTTTTTGATGATCCAATGATTGGCTGGTTTAGGGGTAATCTTACAAGTAGCAAGGTCCTTTGTCTCTAAAACACTTTTAATGCAAAGCAATAACTGCGTGTTTCCTTGGCGGTAACCATGGTTAACAAGAGACAACAATTATTTAAAGCAACCAGCCTGCTCTTATAATCAATCAGCATGACAGAGTGATATCAGCTGCCTTGTCCTAGTTAACACTTTCTCCTAAGCGAATGAGAAGATCACTAAAATGTAAGCAGGTCATTATGAGGCACGGCTGAAATTCAGTGGAAATGGGCTTATTTTGCAGTGAAGTTATTTTCATGGCAAGGAATGACGTGGCAATTCTTTGCAATTAATCTGATCGCCTCTCATAACAATTTAGAGTTAATGCAAATTGACACTATAAAAACTGAAGCAGTAAACTTTGTGAATATCTAAATTTATGACAGTCTCAAACCTTTTTGCAATACCTGAAATTTTGATTCCGTGAAAAAAACAGGAAGATAGAGTCTAACAAAGCTCCAGTGGCCAGTGTGAAAATTGCAAGATTTCTAATTTTTATTCTTATGGGAAAAAAACATTGGTACATTTTTTTCTTAAACACATAACACAAAAATAGGCCATTTTCTGCTGACACTTTCCCTTTAAGATAGGTATTAAAAGGATGTGGTTCCTTTTAAAACAGCAGTACTTTTCCCTATGTGGGGCTCTATAGAGTAGACTTGCACAATGCAAACTCTCTTTACTAGAGATGAGCGAATCGGCTCGAGTTCGGTTCGCCGAACGGAGGTCTCGTTCGGATTCGGTTCGGCGAACCACTCGAACCGCATAGGAAACAATGGGAGGCAATCACAAACACATAAAAACACCTAGAAAACACCCTCAAAGGTGTCCAAAAGGTGACAAACAACTCACAACACAAACATGGGAAAGTGACAGGGACATATACTCATGCGAAAACAAAAAAGCTGGACAAGGAAAAAGAGGAGGAGACACAGATATAGGCATGGCATGCCCTTCTAAAATCATGTAAAACACCGCAAGGATACTCCAAGCGGAGTCTCCCTTTTTTCCAAAAATTGGGCCACACACACACACTTCACAGGTAGATTTGCATCAAGCACATTCAAAATCCACAAGCATTTACTCTCCCCAGGATGACACAGTGGTAGTAAATTCCTTGTGGATCCATGACTTGTTCATTTTGATGAACGTTAGTTTGTCCACATTGTCACTGGACAGACGCGTGTGCTTATCTGTCAGCACACACCCAGCAGCACTGAAGACACGTTCAGAGACAACGCTGGCAGCTGGACACGACAAAATCTCCAAGGCGTAAGTGGAGAGCTCTGGCCCTTTTTCAAGATTTGAAGCCCAAAATGAGCAAGGCTCCATTTGCAAAGTCATGGCATCGATGTTCATTTGGAGATACTCCTGTATCATCCTCTCCAGCCGTTGACTATGTGTCAGACTTGTTGTCTCTGGTGGCCTTGCAAAGGATGGTCTAAAAAAATTATGAAAAGATTCAATAAAATTGCTGTTACCAGCACCAGATACGGTGCTACTGGTACGGGTAGACTGTTGAAGATGACGAGACCGTCCCATGTTTGTCAAGTTACAACTGGGAGATTCACTCCCTGCACCACGGTCGTTTGGTGTAAAAGCCGAGCTAAGATCGAGTAACAGCTTCTGCTGATACTCCTGCATACGTGCGTCCATTTCTATGGCTGGAATTATGTCACAAAATTTGGACTTGTACCGGGGATCTAATAGTGTGGCAAGCCAGTACTCATCATCACTTCTAATTTTGACAATACGAGGGTCATGTTGGGGGTAGTGCAGCAAGAAGGCGCTCATGTGTCTTGCGCAGCCATGCGGACCAAGTCCACGCTGTGTTTGTGGCATAGAGGTGCTAACCGTTCTTTCTTCCTCTGACATCTCCCCCCAACCTCTTTCAACAGAAATTTGACCAAGGTCTCCCTCATCCGCTGAGTCTTCCATGTCCATGGACAGTTCGTCCTCCATTTCTTCATGTTCTCCTGCACCTTCCTCAACATTTCGCCTGCTACTATGCGCCCTTGTTGATCCCTGTCCCCCATGGTCCCATGCCTGCCCCGTTGGTGATGATGAACGTCTGGACCTTGGTGATATTGTTGTGTCTTGCGCATATGAATCCTCCTGTAGTTCCTCCCCTTCCTGTTGTCCCACCCCCTGACTTCGAATAGTGTTTAGCGTGTGCTCCAGCATGTAAATGGCTGGAATTGTCATGCTGATAATGGCATTGTCAGCGCTAACATATTCGTCGCCATGTCGAAATTGTACAGAACGGTGCATAGGTCCTTGATCTGAGACCTCTCCATCAGGGTGATCTGCCCCACCTCTGCATCTCATTGGCCCAGGCTATACATCATGACGTACTGCACCAGGGCTCGACAGTGCTGCCACAGTCGCTGTAACATGTGGAGAGTCGAATTCCAGCGTGTCAGCACATCGCATTTCAGGCGATGAACCGGCAGGCCGAAAGACTTCTGAGGCGATGCAAGTCGCTCAGCAGCGGTGGTTGAACGGCGGAAGTGAGCAGACAGTTTTCGTGCCCTGTTCAGAACGCCATCTAGGCCGGGATAGTGTGTTAAAAATTGCTGGACAACAAGGTTCAACACGTGAGCCGTACAAGGCACGTGTGTCACCTTGCCCAGGCGAAGGGCCACACCCAGGTTTGCAGCATTGTCGCACACGGCCTTACCAGGCTGTAGGTTGAGTGGAGACAACCATTTATTAAACTCAGTCTCCAGAGCTGCCCACAACTCAGCCGCTGTGTAACTCTTATTTCCAAGACATTTCAAGCTAAAGACCTCCTGATGCCGTTGCGCTCTGCTGCAAGCATAGTAATGAGGGGTGCGTGATTCCTTCTGCGCAGTTACAACGCTGGTGGCCTGACCAGGCAGGCTTGGGGTGGAGGTGGAGGACCCAGACGAGGTGGTGGAGGCAGAAGCAGTGGCGGAAATTGGACAGACAGAGGATTGACACACAAGTCGTGGGGACGGCAAGACTTGTGCAGCAGACCCTTCACCATTTATCACCATAGTTACCCAGTGCCCAGTCAGTGACATGCAACGTCCCTGTCCAAGCTTACTGGTCCAAGTATCGGTGGTGAAATGCACCCGTTCACACACAGAGTTTCTCAAGGAAGCGGTGATGTTGTGTGCGACATGCTGGTGTAGCGCAGGCACACCTTTCTTAGAGAAGTAGTGGCGACTGGGCATCTGGTACTGGGGCACAGCGACAGACAAAAGGTCTCTAAAATCCTGTGTGTCCACCAGGCGGAAAGGCAGCATTTCGGTAGCCAAGAGCTTACAGAGGGATAAAGTCAACCTCTTAGCTTTGTCATGGGTCGCAGGAAATGGCCTTTTATTTGTCCACATCTGAGGGACAGAGATCTGGCTGCTGTGTGTAGACGGTGGTGAGTAGGGTGTCCGTGAAAAAATGCAGGTTTGTGAGGAAAGTGCAGGCGTAGACATGATGTTGCCTTCATCCAACGTTGATGCTATCGATGTCTGACAGAGCTGTACACACACACTTGTTTTCCCTTCCAATCCAAATGACGACCTACCAAGCAAACTGCCTGTTGCGGTTACAGTGGTGGAAGTTGTGACAGCTGTCCCCACAGTCCGAGAAGATGAAGAGCGCGCGGATGCACTTGAAGGGGCAGGCGGTGGATGGTTCGCTGCGCTAGACCGCATTGCAGCACGGTGAGCTTCCCACTGGGACATATGATATTTATTCATGTGACGATTCATGGAAGAAGTTGTCAAACTCCTGAGGTTTTGCCCTCTACTAACAGAATCACGACAAATTTTACATATCACATGATTTGGGCAATCTTTTTCTATGTCAAAAAAGGTCCAGGCTAGGCAAGGCTTAGAGGGCATGCGACCTGCTGAGCCCCCCCGACTAGTGCTCAGAGGCAGAGTGGTGGCTGAGGATGCAGTTGTAGACGTGCTACCAGTACTACTCCTCTGTCCAGGAAGGCGCAAGGTAACTTCGTCGTCTGTAGCATCCTCCTCCACCGCCTCTGTTGACCTCCTCGAGTGCCTGACTGTGGGTTGACAGTAGGTGGGATCTAGAACTTCCTCATCAAGCGTTGTGTTTGCACTCCCCTCACCCTCAGACCAAGCCTCTTCCTGACGTGAACCAATATTTAAGTTGTCATCCCAATCTGGTATCTGCGTCTCATCGTCATCAGTATGTTCCTCATTGTCTATAACAACAGGTTTTACAGTTTGTGAATAAGGGTCAACATTATGCTCAGAAACGTGGTCCTCACGGCCTGAATCAGAGTCACAAAGGTTCTGGGCATCACTGCAGACCATTTCCTGGTCTGTACTCACTGTAGCTTGGGAGCAGACCTCTGATTCCCAGGCTATAGTGTGACTGAACAGCTCTGCAGACTCAGCCATCTCAGTTCCACCATACTGTGCAGGGCGGATGGAGACTTCAGAGCTGGGAGAAAGCAAGTGTGATTGGGATGACAACTCAGAGGACTGGTGTTTTTTGGATGCGGTAGTTGAGGTGGCGGAGAGGGCACTTGTTGGACAACTTGAGATCCATTCAAGCATTTTCTTTTTTTGGCCATCATCTACCTTTGTTCCAGTTGTTCGTGTCCGTAAAAAAGGGAGCACATCGGATTGTCCACGGTAAGTAGTAGACATCTTACTTTTGCTGGAGGATGATCTATCTTCAGCAGATGTTAATGGAGCTTTGCCACCTTCCCCACGGACAAACCCTTTTTTGCCTTTTCCAACACGCCTCTTCCCCTTTCCACCAGCATCTCTCATTTTGCCACTCATTTTGATTGCGACAATATTGTGCACTTAAAATGTGGTAGTAAAAATTGAGAGGTGGTGTAGATTGCAGCGGTGGTCTATCTTTATTAACAGCAGAATAAACAACAATAACTATCCCTGACAATGCAACTACGGCCCTTAAACTGGCAGCATAGTTTGCTAGTATAATGGCTTAGTAACAATGAGTTTGAGTGTGCAATGCAGAGGTGCTGCAAATAGATTTGCACTAGTGGGACACTAATGGAAGTCCAACAGCCACTTTTAGGATGCCACTAAGTTTACTCAGTGTTTGCTAGTATAATGGTTTAGTAACAATGAGTTTGACTGTGCAATGCAGTGGTGCTGCAAATAGCTTTGCATCAGTGGGACAATAATGAAAGTCCAACAGCCACTTTTAGGATGCCACTAAGTTTACTCAGTGTTTGCTAGTATAATGGCTTAGTAACAATGAGCTTGAGTGTGCAATGCAGTGGTGCTGCAAATAGCTTTGCACCAGTGGGACAATAATGAAAGTCCAACAGCCACTTTTAGGATGCCACTAAGTTTACTCAGTGTTTGCTAGTATAATGGCTTAGTAACAATGAGTTTGAGTGTGCAATGCAGTGGTGCTGCAAATAGATTTGCACTAGTGGGACACTAATGGAAGTCCAACAGCCACTTTTAGGATGCCACTAAGTTTACTCAGTGTTTGCTAGTATAATGGCTTAGTAACAATGAGTTTGAGTGTGCAATGCAGAGGTGCTGCAAATAGATTTGCACTAGTGGGACACTAATGGAAGTCCAACAGCCACTTTTAGGATGCCACTAAGTTTACTCAGTGTTTGCCAGTATAATGGCTTAGTAACAATGAGCTTGAGTGTGCAAAGGGCAGGAGGGAACAGTGGCAGGGTTGTGGGTCAGTGAAAAGGAAAGGAAGCCTCACTTTCTATCCCTCCTAATGGGGAAATGCAGCGAGGAAGTCCCTGACCTTAGCTACACAGACGCTGTTATCTGTAGCTGTTAAAAGCTGTTTCCACGGACCTGACTGTCACCTATGGCTCTGAGCCTGCTGTTATTAGCCCTTACAAGGGCTAATAGAAATTTCTATCCCTATTCTGTATAGCACTGTGTGTAGAGTGTACACAGCAGTATCGGAGACAGGAGCTACGCCAGCGGTGACTGACACCCAGACGCAGAAGAGATAATGGCGTCTGGACGGGCAGATACCCGTTTTTATAATGCAGGGACATGTGACATGGACATCCTATCACACATGCCGTTGCTTCTCTGGCTAAAAGTCCACTTAGCTGTGTGTGTGTCTGGGATTGGCTGACATGCTGGCCCGCCCCACTACACGCGCGCGCTTAGGGAGGGAAGACAAGGAAAAAAAAAAATGGCGATCGCCATTATCCCAGCAGCAGTGATCTGAATGCACTGTTCCCGCACACTATACGCTGACATTTCATAATAGTGTGAGTCACAGAGTGACTTACACTATTACAGCGGAAAGCCAGCTAGTAATTAGCTTTGCTTTTTGCTGCTAGAACCGTTCTCGAACGTAACCAGAACTATTGAGCTTTAGCAAAAAGCTCGAGTTCTAGTTCGATCTAGAACAGCCCCCAAAATCACTCGAACCGCGAACTGGAGAACCACGAGCCGCGCACCGCGCTCAACTCTACTCTTTACCCTATAAAGTACTTGTTTTAGTCCCACAGGCGAAACTCAGTTCGGGAGGCAATTCATTCGGTTCAGTTAGGATTTACCTACTTTAATCACCTCAAATGAAAGTCCCTATAATTAAAAGCTGATTGATGCAGGTCCAAATGCTGAAAAATCTGCAATGGTGCAGTGGAGTAAATGCAGATTCAAATGTGTGGGTGGCCAGTTAATGGTCAAATTAAGTCATAAGGAGCTCTCGCTTTTTGAAACAGTTTCCTGTTTGGACTAACAGAGGAGGGACTCCAATCTCTGACAAACGTGCTCCATTATTGCATATGTGGAAGGTGGTCAGCTTATCCCCACTCATACGGTGTTTACATGATATCTGATGTGTCTTGTACTGAATGTACTGTAAATATGGTTGTGTTTTATAAAGTGAGTATTTGAAGTGCTGCTGCTGGATAACGCAGGCTGTCAATGTAGCAGAGCTGGATCAGCGCAGTGGTCGGTGCCATCCAGCGGCTGAGCGTTTAATGTGTTTTATTGTATACTGTATTTTACCGCAAAAACAATGGGAGGAGTGACAGATGGCCAGGGAGGTTGGCTGTAGAGACGTGCCAGAGAGAGATGAGTTCTGCAGTGGGGTTCCTGGAGTGTAGACGGTTCTTTGTAACTTCGGCTCGTAGGAGAACCCATAAGTATCGTCCAAGTTTCCATAGCCTACGGTTCACCTCAGGACGGGCATAGCAGAGTCCAGGGACTAGACGGGGCAGAGTTCCACGGGACGAGCCTAGGGAAGTCCAGGGGCAGGAAGCCATCAGAAACGGTGAGTGGACACAGGTAGCCTTGGAGAGAGGAACAAGGGGCAAGCAGAGGCTTAGGCCCGGCTGCTGGAAGACTAGGTCTCAGGGAGCGGGTTAGGCCAGACGAAGTACCCCGGCAGCAGAACTGGATGAAATTGGCTATGTCTGCTGTGAAGGTGAAAGAGTTAAAAAAAAATGTTTACAGTTGTTTTGCCCAGAGCTCTCCGGTATACTCTGTTTAACTAAACCATCCAAGATGGCGACCGGTTGTGGGGTGATGATCGCTACCCTTAAGTGTACAGTAAGTGTCACACACCCCGCCCGAAGCGGTCTACAAGCAATGTCTCTCTCTCTGGCGAAGGGATGCGGAGTCCTCACGACCCAACATCCGCATCTTCCTTCACATATAGACACACATAGTCAAACTCCTGCCTGTAGTTAATATTGTGCTTAACCAGTAAAAGGCCAACTTTTCGGAACCAAAATGTTAAAAATTTAGATATACTGTATGTGCATATAGGCATCTGATTCCTATGAAGTGACCCACAGGATAAAAGTATTGTAGTTTTACCATTTAACATTTAGCTGAACAAAATCTATTCCGAAGTCCCATTGAGAGACTCAGTTTTCAGACTCTGCAGTACATAAAAGTAGTTAACCACAGGTAAACGATATATGTGGGAAGGTTCAGATCTTATATAATTTTGCCTTTGGTGAGACTATCACTTCTGGCAGAGCAAGATTTCAATTGTAGGTTCAAAAGTGAAGCAAATACGATATAACCTTCCCTTTACTTTATTAATAAAGCAACATGATGCCGCAATGAATTTGGAATCTATTCATTACGTTGCTGTCGAAAAAGATTAAAACTATCAGCTCAACTTCTGTCACGGCTTCACCTGGTGGCTTTCATTTTCTTGGACATTAAGTCAGGATAAGGTAATAGTGAAATCGAAAACATCTTTAGGAGGAAAAGGAGATTGCAGCTGTGTAAGCGGAGCACAACCCATAAATCAGAATGTCAAATCTAAAACACATGCTTTTAAGCAAGTTCTCCATGTGCTCTATAATGTGATTACAGCCTGGTTACTATTATGATTTAAAACAAAGTCTTTCATGCAGAGAACAAAATGCTCAGGGTGACCAGCCGAGGGAAGGAGACTCATATGAGCCGCACACTCTGCATCACGGAGATGGACTACGGTCAGGTGTGAGGGGACCACTGTGAGTTGCTATGGTTGAGTTTTACATGCAAGTTTCACATAATGGACCTGTTAGCTGCTTTGTGTTGCTAGGCATTGCATGACAAGCAAAAATTAGTTCTCTTTTTTTTCCTTCAAGAATCTTGAAGCCAAAAGAGCAAAGATTACAGAAGTCATTTTTCCCCGTCTATCACATAAACAAATAGCCCAGCTGTTCTTGCTAAGATTCAAGTTTTAAACTTGGACTTTGTAGTATAAACTTAGTTGTAATGGTATTTAGAGTGTCATAGGCAATAAGCATCTAAGACTAGTCAATAAATTCTAGACTGGTTACATGTACTTCTAAAACTTGTTAAAGACAGCTGTGCTTTTCTAGCAGCTTAAATCATTTCTGGAACCGGGCAGCCGTCCAGGTATATTTTCAGACAAACAACTAGGGAGACGGGGGTTTATCAAAACGTTAAAGTCATATTTGCACACTGGCAGCTGTTTGGTTTTGATAATGGAAACCAAGTCCCATTCAAGTTACGCTGGAGAAGAAATAATAATCATAAAAAAAAAAATCTGATTGTGCAATTGTAATTATAAACCCAATTTATTGTGTCTTTTTGCTCTTGTCCACCGGACAAATAAAAACATGTGTTGATCTAACATCAGTAAAAAAAATTGATTGAATAAAGGAGGCCTGCGGTTTATTTTTAGTACAAAGAGATTTTTGAGATCTAAGAAAAAATGTTTTAATGCGTGTTCTACACAAAAATATTTACATGGGACACTCTTGATAGCCTCGGTATCACAGAGGACTTATTTACACTACGCCTATTTAAGAAGCATCTGAAATATACAAACCCTGTGTGATCCTCCACAGTGGCTTTCTCAGACATCTGAACTGACAAACTAGAAGCTCCTTATAAATAGATAATATATTCTTGTCTCTTCTCTGCTGGTTTAGGGCAGAAAGGGTAAATCAATCTGATTAGTTCTTGCTGATTCTCTGAAATTATCCCTAAAGGGACATTTGTATCCAGTGCGAATTAAAAGGGTTTGTCCCCCTCCATGAGTTCCACAATAGCACCATCATATAAGGAAAATGGGCTGAGCTGTAAAGGGGGTTCTAGCGATATCGAGCGTGTAAGTACCCGCCCCCGTCGCGCATGCGATTGTTTGTGATCGCTGCCGTAGCGAACATTATCGCTACGGCAGCGTCACACGTACTTACCTGGTCGGCGGCGTTGCTGTGACTGCCGAACAATCCCTCCCTTAAGGGGCAGGGACGTTCGGCATCACAGCGACGTCACCGCGACGTCACTAAGCGGCCAGCCAATCAAAGCGGAGGGGCGGAGCTGAGCGTGATGTAAACATCCCGCCCACCTATTCCTTACGCATTGGGGCCGGCGGCAGGTAAGGAGACGGTCCTCGCTCCTGCGGTGTCACACAAAGCGATGTGTGCTGCTGCAGGAGCGACGAACCACAGCGAAAAACAACCCTTACTGATTTTTGAGTTTGGGACGACCTCTCCATGGTGAACGATTTTCACCAATTTTGAGGTCGCTTAAGGTCGCTGGTCAGTGTCACACGCTGCGATATCATTAATGACGCCGGATGTGCGTCACTAACAACGTGACCCCGATGATAAAACATTAACGATATCATAGCGTGTAAAGCCCCCTTTATTCCAAAGCCAACCTCATGCCCGATAATAGTGCAATCTCAGAAACAAAAGCTATTTTTAATACCAAATAACAGATTAAAGGGTGTCAAACTTGAAACCAATATTGCAGTTCAAGTTCAAGTAAACACGGACACTGTCGCACACACTTATAGATTGTCAACAATCTCTGAAAGAGTGTGATATACTGACAAGGTGGTGCTCAACTTGTAAAGGCGCATAAACAATAATCGAAAGTAAAAAGTGGCACTCACTACTGACAGAACTAATATTATTTATTTATCATGCATGGTTATAAGACGGAAGATAGAGACTTGAAGAATTTGATGAGCCGTTTGAAGAGATTTGAAAACAGTATTTTTAAATGTGTTTAAAATAGAAAGATATACTAATATACCTCAGTTTATAAAATATGCCCCGATCGCAACATCTGAGCAACAGTCCCAGCTGCTCCACTTGCAGCCTAGGTTATTATTATTATTATTAATTTATTTATAGAGCACCATTGATTCCATGGTGCTGTACATGAGAAGGGGTTACATACAGAATACATAAACAAGTTACAGTAGACAGACTAGTACAGAGGGAAGAGGGCCCTACCCTTGCGGGCTTACAATCTATAGGATTTTGGGGAAGAGACAGTAGGTGGGGTGTAGATTGGTCGGGCGGCAGCTCCGCTCGGTGGTCGGACGGCAGCCCCACTCGGTGGTCGGGCGGCGGCTCCCCACAATAGTGAAGCAGTGAGGTCATTGTAGATTATAGGCCTTTCTGAACAGATGGGTTTTCAGGTTCTATTTGAAGCTTGCAAGGGTAGCAGATAGTCTGACGTGTTGAGGCAGCAAGTTCCAGAAGACTGGGGATGCTCGGGAGAAGTCTTGGAGTCGGTTGCGTGAGGAACGAATGAGAGATGAGAGAAGGAGATCTTGGGAGGACTGGAGGTGACGTGTTGGAATGTAGTGGGAGATTAGTTCGGAGATATACGGAGGAGACAGATTATGCACAGCTTTGTAGGTCAGTGTTAGTAGTTTGAATTGGATGCGATGGAAGATTGGGAGCCAGTGGAGGGATTTGCAGAGAGGAGAAGCAGGGTGGTATTGAGGAGAGAGGTGGATCAAACGGGCAGCAGAATTAAGGATGGACTGGAGAGGGGCAAGCGTGTTAGCAGGGAGGCCACAGAGGAGGATGTTACAGTAATCAAGGCGGGAGATTATGATGCCATGCACTAGCATTTTTGTAGATCGCGAGTTGAGGAAAGGACGGATTCTGGAAATATTTTTGAGTTGAAGACGGCAGGAGGTGGTGAGGGATTAGATGTGTGGTATGAAGGACAAGGCAGAGTCAAAGGTCACTCCGAGGCAGCGAACTTTGGGTACTGGCGAGTGTCTGGTGTTATTTATTGTAATAGATAGATCAGGTGGAGAGTGTAGGTGAGATGGAGCAAAGATGATCAGTTCAGTTTTGGCCACATTGAGCTTTAGGGAGCGAGAAGAGAAAAATTAGGATAAAGCAGATAGACACTTTGGGATTCTGGACAGCAGAGATGTGACATCTGGGCCAGAGAAGTAGATCTGAGTATCATCGGCATATAGGTGGTACTGGAAGCCATGGGACTTTATGAGTTGTCCAAGGCCAAATGTGTAGATAGAAAAAAGTAGGGGTCCCAGGACAGAGCCTTGAGGGACGCCAACAGAGAGATGGCGGGATGAAGAGGTTGTGTGGGAGTGGGAGACGTTGCGGTTGGAGAGGTATGAAGAGATCCAAGAGAGGGCGAGCTCTCTGACACCAAGGGAAGAGAGGATCTGCAATAGGAGGGAGTGGTCGACAGTATCGAAGGCTGAGGACAGATCTAGAAGTAGGAGTATGGAGAAGTGCTTGTTAGCTTTGGCAGTAAGTCATTCGTGATTTTAGTCAGGGCAGTTTCGGTAGAATGATGAGGACGGAAGCCGGACTGTAGGTTGTCAAAGAGAGAGTTAGATGAGAGGTGGGAGGAAAGTTCAGCATGGACATGCTGTTCCAGGAGTTTTGAGGTGAACGGGAGTAGTAATATGGTGCGGTAGCTGTTAGTAGAGGTTGGGTCGAGGGAAGGTTTCTTTAGGATAGGTGTGACTGTTGCATGTTTAAAGGCAGAGGGGAAGGTACCAGTTCTTAAAGATAGGTTGAAAAGATGGGTTAAGGCTGGAATAAGGATAGTGGCGAGGTTGGGGAGGAGGTGGGATGGGGTCAAGTGCGCAGTTGGTGAGGTGCGCTTTTGAGAGAAGACGTGCAAGCTCTTCTTTGGTGATGGTGGGGAGGACGTTTATGGGGGAGGGGCAGTGGTCTGTTATGTGAAGGGGTTGTAGTGACTGAGCAGAGAAGACTTGCCTTATTTGGTCGATTTTTTCTTTGAAATAAGTGGCAAAGTCTTCTGCAGAAATGAGGGAGGTTGGAGGTGGCAGTGGTGGGCGAAGGAGAGAGTTGAAAGTATTGAATAACTGTTTGGGGTTGTGTGTTAAAGAGGATATGAAGTTTCTGAAGTAATCCTGTTTAGCGGAGGTGAGGGCTGAACGAAATGTGTGAATTGCATTTTTGAATGTGGTGAAGTCTTCCTGGGAGTGCGTTTTCTTCCAGCGTTGCTCTGCAGCCCTAGACACTTGTCGTAGTTTTTTAGTGAGGCTGTTGTGCCAGGGCTGTCTATTGATTCGTCTCACTCTGCCATGCAAGCACAAGGGGAGCGACGGAATCAATAGCTGATGTGAGAGTGGTGTTGTAGAAAATGGTGGCACGGTTTGTGTCGTGGAGTGACGATATGGAGGACAGCGGAAGGATAGAGTCGGCGAGGGTGTGCATGTTGAGATGTGCAAGGTTTCTGCGGGGATGTGCTAGGCGCTGGACAGGGGGGGCAGGTGAGGAGGACAGGGCTGAAAAGGTCAGCTGATGGTGGTCAGATAGGGGGAGGGGGGAAGTTGTGAGGTCAGAATGGGAACAGAGGCGGGTGAAGATAAGGTCTAGTGTGTGTCCATCTTTATGGGTATATAAGTCAGGTAAAGAGAAATATATATACTATATATACTGCATTCCGGGGCCGCTGCTAAACCACAAAAAGGCACTCACATGCGATCATAAGGAGTTGTGAATTGCACAACCCTACCAGGTGAGTGTACCTCTTTCTGTCTCTCTACCCTCATACCGGGTAAGACCCTATTGCGCTTTTTCCCCCTACAGCTCTACATCTTTATGGGTGGCAGAGGTGGACCACTGAGTTAGACCAAAAGACGAAGCGAGGGACAGGAGTTTGGAGGCTGCCGACTGGCGGTTGTCAGTGGGGATGTTGAAGTCACCCATGATGATGGTGGGAATGTCAGCAGAGAGAAAGAAGAGTGTAGAAGCCAGGCAGAGAAGTGTTTGAAGAAGGCAGTGGTAGCGCCCGGGGGTCTGTATATGACAGCCACTTGGAGGTTAGAGGGAGAATAGATTTAGACAGAGTGCACTTCAAAGAAAGGTAGGACAAGGGAGGGTAGAGGTGGGATTGGGTTAAACAGCAGTTGTTAGAAAGAAGGAGGCCCACTCCTCCACCTTGTCTATTGCCAGGGCGAGGAGTGTGGGTAAAGTGCAGGCCACCGTAGCATAGCGCAGCAGGGGAGGCAGTGTCAGAGGGTGTCAGCCATGTTTCAGTGAGTCTCAGAAAGGATAGATTGCTGGAGGTAAAGAGATCGTGAATGATGTGTTGGTTACACGCAGAAACATTGTTTTTGTGTTGGTACATCATTAGTGCAGTGTGAGAATCCCACTGCTCAACGATCCTGCTGTCCCCATAGCCAACCTTTAGCCATCTATGCCTCTTTTCCTCTTGCCCCATTGCATGCACCCTCTTTATTCCTGGCCCTGACTTCCAGCTTGAATATGGCACTGCGCGTCGTGACACCACCATGTGGTGTCAGAGGCTTACTCAAGCTGGAAATCAAGGCCAGGAGTGAAGTGTGGAGGTTTTGAAGACACGATGGCAAGCCATGAGATATTATGTCTTTTTTAAGTGTTCATCTGGCCCTCTATGGTTCAGAAAACTGGCGGCCCAGCTTTCTGTTATTTTGTACATTGTGTAGAGCGAATTGCCAAAAATCCACTCATCTAAATTTGTTAAATGTTCAATAGTAGTACTTTTTATATCGTTCTACACTATTCACAAAAAGTTAGGGATATGAGGCTTTCAGGTGAAATTTATGTAAAACTTAAAAGGTTCATGCTACAGTTATATTTTATCATGAAAGCAGGATATTTAGGTAGAGGTATGCAATAGTGATTTCCTCATCTCAAACAATTTGTGTAATGCCAGTGTCCCTATACTGCCCTGCTGCCTCCTACCGGCAGGGACACCGATGTGCTCACCGCCGTAGTCGGCCATCAGTGTCTGCCCTGCATCCCTTGCCTGCCCCATCCAAGGCCTGTGCATGTTGTGTAGATCTCCTGGCAAGATCCTTAGGTGAAGTGCATGCATGCTCCCACCTTCTTAAATGGACAGCACACACACCCTAAAGTTTCGTTAGCCTATGACTGGGTGTCTCTGTGTATTTAAGGCACCTTCCCCAGTAGGGAGGTGCTTGAGCAATTAGAATCTAGTGTGCTCTGTCCCACTAGCTTATAGAGTCATCCTGCCAGTCTTTAGTACCGATTCCTGCGGATTACTCCGACTCCATCCTGACATTCTCCAGTACCAATTCCTGCTTGCGACTCCAATTCCATCCTGCCTGCCATATCTGTGTCCCTGCTGTCTACCAGCAGCAAAGGCCATCCTCACCATCAGAGACTCTGGTGAAGACCCAGTAAGCACTTAGTCATGCCCTTTGAGGATAAGCCTGTTGTGGCACTGTGTGTCCACACCCACCAGCGTGATAGTTTGAACTAGTCTTGGACTTCACTAATTCCAATCCTCTGCCACTCGGAACTATTTTGAAAGATGACCCACCAACGTGAACAGCAGGATTAAATCCTGTCCTTCTGTGGTTGGTGAAAGGTCTTTTGAATACACTGATGCCAGCTGTATCTCTTTCACCAGGCTTTGTAGCAGCAACACGAGCTGCCACAGCCCAGCCTTCAACTTCACTCTAGCATTCGTTCTACATCTGTCTTCCACTCATCGATTTGACGGTGATCCCCAAACATTGCCGAGAGTTCATCAATCAATACACACTGCATTTTAGACTACTGGCCCACCAGTCCACTACCGATTGGGCCAATGTGGCTTTTTTAATGTCCCACATGGGAGGAGAGGTTATCTCCCTTATTGGAGAGAAGAGACCCTGTTACCGCGGACATTCATATTTTTGTTGGGACCTTCTGCAAGGTCTTTGATGAGCCAGGCTGTTGTGCCAAGGTACTGTGCTTTTATTGCAGAAGCACGAAAAGCTCATCCGGTCAAGTCCCTTAGCGCCGGGAAACTCTAAAACCTAGGGTCTACTCGAGAGGCTGACTGAGCGAGGGTAACTCCTGTTCTCTGTTGGCTCTGTCTCAGTGTTGTGTGGAGATACCCGGTTTTCAGAGATGGGCCTCTTGAGCTCCGGATCGGCAGGATATTTCCTGCAGCAAGCCATGGTAGATCTGTATCGGATTCCTGTCAGATGTCTTCAAGGTCCTTTGATGGTGTCGCCAATAAATGGAAGGGCCCTGTCTGAATCCGTACACTTTGCTACTGAGCAGGTGGAACTATGAGTAAGAATTTTGCACACAGAGAAGATCCAATTTGTGGTGCTTCCAAATCTATCTCACCCTCTCCTCCTGGAACGGCCTTGGCTCCGTATCCACAAACCCATTCTGGACTGGAGATCCGGGGAGGTGCTCTGTTGGGATTAGGCCTATCAGACTTGCCTACTGGTCATATGCTAAAGTCTTAAACAAGAGGGGAGGTGGAGATGTTGCCTCCACATGCTGTAAAATTGTCCCATTTACTTACTTCTGGGATCCTTGCCTTCCTGAGGCTATATCTATCTCAAGCCATGTCTGATTACATCAAAGAGAAAATGCCCAGGTGATTAATTAAAAAAAAGAGTCCTTTCTGGCAGGGGCTGGCTTCTTTGTGAAGAAAAAAGATGGAACACTTTGGCTTTGCATCGATTATAGAATTCAACCAGATCACAGTACAGAACACATATCCTTTGCCACTAATCCAGGAATTGTTTTACTGACTAAGAAGGGCTAATATCTTCACAAAACTTGATCTTAGGGGAGCCTACAATTTAATTTGTACTTGTCAATGAGACGAATAGAAGACCGCTTTCAACACTCGGGACGATCACTACAAATAACGAGTAATACCACAGCTGTTTTTCAAAAATTTGTGAACTATATCTTCAGAGATGTCCTCTACTCTTGCTTGATTGTATAGCTTAATATCATCTTGGTTTTGTCTCCAGAACTGACCACTCATAGAAAAAAATGTTTGTCTGGTCTTGCAGAGACTCAGGAAGAATCGACTGTATGCCAAAATTGAGAAATATCTCTGCGAACAGTCTTCTTTTACCTTCCTAAGTTATATCATTTTCAGACACTGGACTAAAGATGGATCCGGAAAAATAGTCTGCAATTCTCAAATGGCCAAGTCCTTCTGGCATTAAAGCAATTTAACAGTTTTTAGGATTTGCAAACTACTACCACCAGTTCATTTCTCGTCTCTGACCGCTCCGGTCTCAACAACACTCTGTCATGGCGCAAATCTGAAGGTAGGCCAATGTTGCGTTTTTCTCATTAAAACAGGCCTGCTCCCCTGCTTCATAGACCCAAAAGGCCGCTTTACACACTGCGATATCAGTACCGATATCGCCAGCGTGCGTACCCGCCCCCATCGGTTGTACGACACGGGCCAATCGCTGCCCGTGTCGCACAACATCGCCCAGACCCGTCACATGGACTTACCTTCCCTGCGACGTCGCTGTGACCAGCGAACCGCCTCCTTTCTAAGGGGGCGGTTCGTTCAGCGTCACAGCGACGTCACAGCAGCGTCACTGAACCGCCGCCCAATAGAAGCGGAGGGGCGGAGATGAGCCGGACATAACATCCCGCCCACCTCCTTCCTTCCGCATTGTGGCCGGGACGCAGGTAAGGTGAGGTTCCTCGTTCCTGCGGTGTCACACGGAGCGATGTGTGCTGCCACAGGAACGAGGAACAACTTCGTTACTGCTGCAGTAACGATATATGAGAATGGACCCCCATGTCACCGATGAGCGATTTTGCACGTTTTTGCGACGATGCAAAATCGCTCATAGGTGTCACACGCAACGGCATCGCTAAAGCGACCAGATGTGCATCACAAATTCCGTGACCCCAACGAGATCACTTGAGCGATGTCGTAGCGTGTAAAGCCCGCTGAAGTCAATAAACAGTTCTTCCTGTCGATGGATGCTTTTTCTTCTGGGACTGCGGTGGTTCTCTGGGAAAAAGTCTTCCTCCCGTCAAATGGTGACTTGTGGCTTTTTCTCCAGTCTTTTCTATCCTTGAGCACAACTGTTTGATTGGGGATCGTGAGTTGCTGGAAATGAAAATGGCTCTAGAGTAGTCACATTATCTGCTTGTGGGAGTTATGCATCTAGTCATTATTTACACAGATCATAAGAAATCTAGCCTACATTTAATCCACACAAATGCTAAATCCTTCATTTTTGTCTAGCAGAGAAAAACCTCAAGGCAGATGCCCTCTCCTACCCACTGACCAGGAGGAGAAGCACCAACATATCATTGATCACACCAAGATCATTATGCTGGCTCCAATGGACTTGTCTCAAATTACTCCAGGGACGATTTTCGTGCCAGAGTCTGGTAGAAAGCAAGTGTAGTAGGATCACTCTTCTAAATTGGTTAGTTATACATGGCAGAAAAATACCATTCAGCTTGTTTTATGGTATTACTGGTGGCCATCCATGTGGAGGTACATTCTGGAATTTGTTTCAGCTTGCCCTTCATATGCAAGGAACAAAACTCCCAAGTAACGTTTGTCTTGACTGCTTCTTCCACTTCCTACAGCATCCTGGCAGCACATAGCTATGGATTTTATTATGGATCTATCAGTGTCCTCTGGGTTCTCAGTCATCTGGATGGTTTTAGACCGCTTCATGAAAATGGCACACTTTACTCTGCTGCTTGGCCTTCCCCTGGCCTTCCATCAGCTTCTGTGCTAGCAAAAGAGTTAATTCAGCGTATCTTCTGCCTCCATGGGTTTGCACTTCAGATTGTGCCGGAAAGGGGGGCTCAGTTCACGTCTAGGTTCTGGGGAAAAACCTATAGATTTCTGAATGTGTCCTTGGATTTCTCAACCTCATACCATCCACAATCCAACAGCCAGGTTGAACGGGTCAACCAGATTTTGATAAATTTTCTGCGGCATTTTAAAAACATGCACTATGATAACTGGATCAAGCTATTGCCATGAGCAAAATTATAGTACAATACTCACGTAAGTGAGGCTTCAGTGAAATTGCCTTTCTTTATCGTCTATGGTCAACAGCCTAACATCCCTGTTCCTGTGTCAACCATCTCTGGTATTCCAGCAGGCGACAGTCTCACTAGGGATTTCACTAAAAAAATCTGATGATACTGAGACCGCCTATTTGAGATCTTCCAAGCGGATGAAAAAACATGCTGACAAGAGGCACAGAGATCTGCCACATTTCCATCCATGGGATAAGGTGAGGGTCTCCTCAAAATATATTTGTCTCACGGTTCTGTCTTATAAATTAAGTCCACGCTTCATTGGTCCATTCGAAATCATCAGGCGGATCAGTGCCATGTCTATAGGTAAAAGTGTCCTGCATAATACGTGTGCCAAATTCCTGTCCTGTATTTCTGCTCAAGTCAATCATGAGCCGCTTCTTCAATGATCCTTGCTCCACACCTACGTCTGTCTGCTCTGAAGATGTCTTTGAAGTACAGAGTATCTTGGCTATGAAGAAAGTTAAAGGAAAAACCCTATTTCTGGTTCACTAGATTTTTGTTCAAATCAAAGTTTATTAGAATAGAAGAAGATAATCAAACAATTGCACAGCGCGCAGGCTGAGGGTATATATCCAAGCTAGCTGCTAAAAACACAACAGTTCTTTGACTACACCTGCGCCACTGGCGACCAAAAATAACAAGTACAATTCGTATGTGTTTGAAATAGGAAGAACAAGTTGAAAAAAAAGAGATAAAGAAGAGGAGGTGGAAGAAGAATTTAGAGACAGTAAAGACAACAGAAACGTGGGAAAGTAAGATGAAAGGGGAAGGGTACAAAGAGTTCCCACCCGAGTGGACGCGCCCTCCTACATCAAAACCACATTTTCAAGGCTAACCTTCTAGGTACAGAAATAAGAGAATGGAAAATTACCTACATACCTGCCCCCCCGTGAATCCATAGACCCATATCCGGTGAGTCCCTGAACATGATCCACGGGGCCCACGTAGCATCAACTTTGTCCTTGTTGCCGAGTGTCTGACCTATCAAGGTCTCCATCCTGAAGATCTCGTTGCACTCTGCTATGAATTCATCCCGTGATGGGATTCTAGTTTGCTTCCAATATCTTGGAATTAGGTTTCTGGCAGCTGTTAAAAAATGTCTTAATAAACCTTTCCTAAACCCTGAAGCAGAAACATTCCCGAGGGACAGGAGAGCTAACTCTTTTGTGGGCCGGATCTGCCTCGAGGAGAGTTTATTGAGTAACTGGAAAATGCTCTCCCAGAATGATCTCACCGGGGGACATGACCACCAGATATGAGTGAGGGTTCCCCTCTCCTTTTGGCATCTCCAGCACACATCAGAGGCTGATGGAAAGGCAGCATGGATACTCACAGGACACCTATACCACCTAGATAGGATCTTGTAGCACCTCTCCTGTGATATCACATTCAGCGAAGTTTTACCAATAAAGAGAAGGATTTTGGTCCGCTCCTCAGCCGAGAATGACCTCCCCCACTCTCTCTCCCATTTCCCAAAGTACCCAGGCAAGCCGTCCCTCGCACCTCTGCATCTGAGAAACAAGTCATACAAGGTCGAAATGGTATGGCCTGGAGGATCCTTCTCTAGGCAAAGGGCCTCAAAGGGTGTGAGTGCCCTATAGATGTCTACCCTCCTAGCCATAGACACTATAAAACTTTTCAGCTGTTCGAAGAAGAACCACATATCTTGAGATTTGGTGATATCTGAAGAGTAATTATCTAGGGGTGTAATACCTGTGTCTGAGATAAAGTCACGAATAATAGGATGGTCACTCTTCCTTTTATGGAGGAATGTTGATCTATGGAAACCCGCCTGAAAATCTGAATTACTATGGACCGGTGTCAATGGGCCTGGAATGGAGGACAAGTCAAGATATTTATTACCTCGGGACATAAAATTCCGCAATTGCTTTGTGATAAAGGGTACTGTGATAGAGCTGGAGCTGGGTGGTGCTCTGGTCCAAATAACTACCTTCGGATCAACATCAGATTGCGCGCTTTCGGCTTCCACCCATCTTTTCGTTTCACCTGAGTTAAATAGATCCAGAACGCACGTCCCTAAAGAGGCGTAGCTATACAAAAGGAGATTAGGGAGTCCAGTTCCTCCCATATCCCTTGATCTACTCAATATTTTGTGGGAAATACGTGGGCGTTTATGTGACCAGACAAATTTGGTTATGCTAGATTTCAGACGTGAGAAAAAAGAGGCCGGCAATACTAAGGGGATGGTTTGGAAGTAATAAAGCAGCTTCGGTAACAGGTCCATTTTGATCGCATTTATCCTCCCAAACCATGAAAGCTGGAGTTTGTTCCAGTTATTGAGGTCTAATTCTAACTTCCTGGAAATGTGGCGGTGATTTGATTTAAAGAGGTCAAGGGGATCTGCCGTCAGTTTAATTCCTAGGTATGTCAATGAATCCACCTGCCATTTGAAGGGGAGAGAGGCTTTGAGCTGAGTCACCAGCATTGGAGGAAGAGATATATTCAGTATTTCGGATTTATGAGTATTTATTTTAAAATTACTCAGAGATCCGAACCTCCGCAATTCAGCCATTATGTTGGGTAGACTAATGAGTGGAGAGGTAACGTACAGGAGCAGATCATCTGCGAATAAAGCTAATTTATGGTCCTGTTTGTGAAATGTAACCCCTTTAATTGATATATTGCTCCTCAATGCCACCGCCAGATGTTCCATGGTCAGAATATATAATAATGGGGAAAGGGGGCACCCTTGTCTTGTTCCATTACATATTGTAAAGGAATCTGAGAGGGAGCCATTTATTTTGATTTGTGCTGTGGGCGAAGAGTAGAGTGCTGTAACTCTGTTCATCATGTGCTCTCCCAACCCTATGTTTTTAAGGACCTGAAACATGAAACCCCAGTGCACCCTGTCAAACGCCTTCTCTGCATCTACCGACAGGATGCACATGGGGATCCTGTGACGTCTTGCGCCGTCAATCAGGGAGATGGTCCTCAGGGTGTTGTCCCTGGCTTCTCTTCTGAGCACGAAACCCACCTGGTCTGGATTTACCAGTCTGGGAAGAAGGTCTCGTAACCTATTTGATATCATTTTAGAATAAAGCTTGATATCTAGATTTATGAGCGAGATCGGTCTATAGTTGCAGCAAAGAGATGCGTCCTTCCCTGGTTTTGGTATAACTGTGATGTGGGCCATCAACGCCTGGGGAGGGAACGCACCCCCTGCAGATATATATCTACAGACCGATAGGAACAGAGGATTTAGAAGTTCTGAAAATTGTTTATAGAAACCCGCTGAGAACCCGTCTGGACCTGGGCTTTTCCCTGACTTCAAATCTGAGACTACCGCATTGACCTCCTCCAGGGAGAAGTCCTCTTCCAGCTCCAGTAAGGTATCATTTGAGATGGAAGGGAGATTATGGGATTCCAGGTAAGCTTTAACATCATCTTGAGTCCCATATGTCGCTATGTGTCCCGATTGTCCCCTAATATCATAAAGCGCCTTGTAGTATGTGCGGAAGCCTGCTAAAATGTCCTGGTTGCTATGCAAATGACCATCACTTCCTGGGTCTTTTATGAAAGGGATGTAAGTATTCATGGAGCGGGGATGGAGGGCCCTTGCAAGAAGCTTCCCACTTCTATTTCCCAGTTGATAAAAGCGGCTTTTGAGACGTTCTCTTAAGCCCCTGGATTTCTGGTCTAATACCTCTAGTAATTTATGTCTGGTTGTAGAGAGTTGTGCGTAGGTTGTAGGAGATGAGTCCCGTTTGTGTTTGCTTTCTAGTGAGGCAATCTGGTTAGATAACTGCGTTATTTCAATGGCTCTTTCTTTTTTCAGGCGGGTACCATGTGAGATCAAAATACCCCTTAATACACATTTCAGTGATTCCCACTGGATTGCAGGAGAAGTGGTATCACATTCATGATCTCTAATAAAGTTATGAATTGACTGGGTAAGGTCCGCTTTGCATAACTGATCCTGTAATAGGTTTTCATTCAGTCGCCAGGTGAAATTTGATTTGACACGAGGCCCTAACTGAATCGATAAGTAAATAGGAGCGTGGTCTGACCATATTATATTACCTATGGTCGCTTCTACTGTCATGTCTAGGAGGGCATGAGAAATGTGGAAGGAGTCAATTCTGCTATAGACAGAATGGACCGAGGAATAGAAGCTGTAATCTTTGGTGTCCGGATGAAGAATCCTCCATATGTCCACCAATCTCAGACCATGCATGTGCTTTTTGACCCTTTGTATGACTGAGGCCGGATAGGACGACTTACCCGAGGACACATCGAGGGCCGGGTTCATTGGTAGATTAAAATCGCCTCCTAATATCACCGGAGAGGAGTCCGCAAAATCTTCCAGAATTTTCCTCCCGTCTGCACAGAATCTGTCCTGCCCCTGGTTAGGAAAGTACATGTTAGCAATAACAAAGATATTGGTTTTCCAAGAAAGCTTTAAGAAAATATATCTTCCCTTGGGGTCGATACAGGAGTCTAACACCTCTGGTATGAAGGACCTATGAAATGCCACGGAAACCCCCTTAGACTTAGCATCAGGATTCGAGCTATGGTGCCAAATCGGGTAGTAAGCCGAGGAACACTTAGGAATTGCATCTGACCTAAAGTGAGTTTCCTGAAGCATCAAGATGGCCACCCGTTGCTTATGACAGGAATATGCTATCTGTTTTCTTTTTTCAGGGACATTCAAACCTTTAACGTTGAAGGAGCAAAACTTGACACTATCCATAATGCAGGTCAGCTGGAAGCATGATGTGGTATCTGGGGGCTGGTCCAGTCAGGTGAGAGGGAAGGATAGAGAAGAAAGAAAGACAGAGAAAAGAAAGAGCAAGGTTTAGGTCAAAGGACCTAAAAGGTGGGTAAGGAACCCTAGTATTAAGTGGTGCAAAATTTCCATGGCAATGGATTGCCATTTGCACTAAGGGGGGTTAGAGGAAGCCAAGAACGGCAGCGAGTCCGTTCCTTACCCCCCGCCTCTAATACAATATGATATATCATTATAAAGCGCACTAACTATATGCTCCCGCTAAAACTTTATCATCTAAAGAAAAGTAAACATCATAACAGGCTATTATTCTAGGCATTGACCCCAATCAGCATTCCCGGTAGGTAAGCAAAGTGTTCAGATCAGGGACAAGATTCTAGTAATTGTAAAAAACAAGAAAATCACATGGGTCTCCCGGGCTTATTTCTCAAAAGGCCCAAATCTTCGCCTCTAGACGGTCCAGCCCCACAGGGTCCAGTCAGTAAAGGCTAGGGGAAGACACTCCAAACCAGGTCCACCAGGTGGAGGGTCCAAGTGGATGTATAACACAAACAGTTTACTGCTTCCTCCTATGAGGTTTAAGTAATACTTGACCCAATGTCAGAACCTCTGATAACACCTGTGAAATAACACAATGCTAGTCTGGAAAGAAGCAATATTAGGTGACAGGAGAAAGACTTTCAACAAATCACAGTAACTTGCAACGATGCCTTTGATGCAGTTTCATGGTAAGGCCCTCCCCTGTGGCTCCAGGGATAATTGGCTATCATGCCAGAAGGGCCCATGAAGGTTATCCCCAGTAGGAAATAGGGGTGCTACACAGGACCGCTACCCTGTCGGATTGCTCTTGTCAGGACCTCTTTGTCTCCCATGGCGACGGACTGGCTGCCATACTGGGGGTTCCACAGGGAGTTGGGGTCCCGAGGGCCAATCCGGCAGTGCTACCATAGGAAGCTCGAATGTCCCCAAGAACTTAGCCAGATCTCCGAGTTTGCGAAAGATTGCTGATTTCCCATCCTTATGCGCTGTCAGCTGGAAGGGGAAACCCCATCTATATGGAATGTTTCTGTCCTGGAGGTGTTGGAGCAAGGGTTTTAATGCTCTTCGCAGCTGCAGAGTGCGTCTAGCCAGATCCGGTAATATCTGGACCTGGGACCCCTGGTAGTTGATGGATCCTGCCTGCCGCACCGCGGACATGATGGAGTCCTTTACCTTATAAAAGTGGACTCTACATATTATGTCCCTTGGACGTGAATCTGGAGGGGATTTGGGACCCAGGGCCCTATGTATGCGGTCTAACTCAATCGGCCCAGAGCTTTGTTCTCCCAGAATTTGAGCAAAGAGCTTCTGTGCCATGGCCTCCAGTTCAGGCGTGCCAATACTTTCAGGGATGCCACGGATACGGACATTATTTCGCCGATTGCGGTTCTCTAAGTCCTCTTGCCCTGAAGTGAGCTCATCAATCTTTGCTGAATGGCTAAGTAATATTTTCCTTTGTAGGGACAACTCAGCAGTGATGGCTTCCTGGGACTTCTCCACTTCCTCTACCCTGTATGTGAATTCAGACTTCAGTGCCTGCAGCTCTTTCTTATAAGTATTCTCAAGCCTGCTAGCAAATCTGTCCAAATCTTTTTTTGTAGGCAAAGCCTCGATAGATTTACTTATCTCATGTAGATTAGGCAGATCTCCCTCATTGTCCTCCTCGCTGGAGAAGTCCTGCTGTGATTTCCCCAGCTCCTGCTGTGTCTGTGTTTGACTTTCCCGGGGCTGTGAGTTTTCCATGAGGGAGGCAGACGCCATCATTGATCTAGTGTTCCTGACGGCTGCTGAGGTGCTCTGGCTGAGGAAACGATCCATGCTGCTCACTGTCTCCTTTATCTCACCTCGGTGTCTGGTGACTTTCCTGGATCTGCCCATAAGCAGGGAGATGTTAATGTGCTCTAATAGAGGCTAATGGGGGAAGTTCAGGACAGAGCTCCCAGCAAGTGCAGCTCACTCGGCCATCAGCAAGCCACGCCCCCCCGGTTCACTAGATTTTGTTCTCAAAAGAGGTTGTGAGAACCCAAGAAGAATATTCATGCACTCATTTTTCTGAAGACGTTCCTATTGGTCCTGGAGAGGGGGGGGGTGTAAAGTAGGGGGTATTGTAAGGTTGGCGTCCCAGCACTGCCCCCACCGGGCAGGGATGCTGACGTGCCCACGGCTGCAGCTGGCCATTGGTGTCCTCTCCCGCTCCTCTTGCCTACCCTGTACGGAGAGCTTTCTCCGTCTCAGGGCCTGCACGCATCATTCAGGTCTCCAGGCAGGATCCTTAGGGCGCATGCTCCCGGCCTCTTAAAAGGATAGCACAACCACCCTAAAGTGTCCTCAGCCTATGGTTGAGTGTCTCTGTGTATGTAAGGTACCTTCTCCAGTAGGGAGGTGTCTGAACAATTGGGTTCCTAGTGTGGTCTGTCCAGCTAGCTTATATACAGTTATCCTACCAGTATCGAGTACAGATTTCTGCTTGCTGCTCCAACTCCGCTCTGAGAGATGAGCGGGACCAATCATCCGGTTCTGTAGGTCACTTTTCACAATGAAGTGTTGATTGTGGCCAAGGGATGTTCACTTCTCTACCATTCCAGTCTCTCAGAGTCTCTGTACAACCTGCTTATGACATTCTCTGACACTCTAAGCTAAGTAGGTACTTCCTTCTGTGAACATCCTGTTTGAAGCCTTGCAATCGTGAGGTACAGTTGATCAATTGTTAGGTGTCATCTTGGTCTCATCATATCAAAATGTTTAACAGCATGATGAAGACATGATGACTGTTTAATAACAATTCTAAATGAACTCCGTACTCTATTGGGCGATTCATCAATCAAACACCTGTTGTGAATTTTGCCATTAAGCTCCTTGTTAGAGAACAGCAAGTTGTGCAAAAAGTACTGAAACATTGAACAGTCTGCATTTAAAAGTTTAGAGAAGGTCACATTAAGTTCACATGCAAAGGTTAGAGGGTATTTTAGAATCATAGTGAAATTTGAACTGAAAGCCAAATATCCCTAACTTTTTGTAAGTAGTGTATTTTAAACATATTCAAAGTTTATTTTTCAAGCTGGAAAATCCCTCTAAGATCAAATTGCAGATATTAGAAACCAGCAGAAAAATTCCAAGTAACATAATTTTAGCTTTCTTATTTACCAAAATATGGCATTTTTGAAGAAGATCCTCTTTAATAGGTAGTTGCTAATAGTAATGGAAAAGTACATATCATTGTTATAGTCACTGATAAATAGCATTGCTTTGATATATATGGAGATAGTGTTCTTAGCATTTGACTTTAATACAGTATCTGAGCAATTACTGAATGATTGTGCAGAATCTATTGGCCTGGAATTTTTCTTGCTTACGTCAGTAAATCGGTAATGCACCACTTGCTCTTGGATTTAGGAAGTGGCTTACTGTCAATGTAAATAAGGAGCTTGCTGCTCGATATAGCAGCACAGAAATATCATGGACCACTGGAGGTCAATGCACTGAAACACAAAAGCAAACAATCTCTTCTTCACAATTGTTAGCTCTCACACACACATCTCTGCATTTTGCAATAAAATATTAAAACATGCAATAGCTGGAAAAAAAAAATGTCACCGTTCCCTATGAAAGAATGCGTATATTGTAACAACACTTTGTTTACCAAGACATTGTTTTGGTGGAGAGTTTGTACTTGATGCTGAAAACCACCTGCTTACTTGTCTTAGTCCTTTAGAAAAACATTAGTTGGTATGTACCTGGAACGCTCTTTCAAGAAATTTCTTGCAGACTTGGATTTTTTTGGAGCATAAATACACTCATGAGAATAGAATACATCTGGTTGAATGAGAGAAATAGAGTTAGACACTGTTGGTTAGTTATTAGCATCTAAGTGTCCAAAATCTGACAAAACTCAAGAAAAACACACACTGAACACCTGCAGATGCAGAGAGCATCTCTTTTATTATCATCAGAAGTATTGAAATACAGTAGCTTGTTTTCCATCCCAAGCGTGTGTGTATTTATATTTTATTTTTGCCATTTGCCATCTGTCATTTTCGCATATATCAAATATCCTCCTCAATGTCAGCGGTGTGAAGAAAACTGGCAGTACTTAATGAAAATGTAAAATCCAGAACTTAAACATGCTGTTTGAGGACCACAGAGCATCATGGGTGGTGGTGTCTCACTCGTGATCGGGAGACACACAAGATTTAAAAAACAAAACAAAAAAAAAACTTTAACAAATGACTTTTTGAAAGGAAAATAAATCTGACTTTCCCCCTAACACACTGGGATCATTTGTGCTTTGCTCCCTACTACGTATTGGAACATGGCATGTGAATTAACTTTAGTCATGAAATTGAAACATAACCACATTTTGACCTCCAGTTACGAAAATAAAACTTGCAAAAAAAATGGTTTAAAACTACTTTTGGGATGTTCCTTTGCTTTTGGATTGTCTCTCTGATCATGAGAATCTCTGAGCCAAGACAAGAAAAATCACAAAAAAACAGGTGGTAATAATTCTTCCAAGCACATGAGATAGGACTGAACTATGCAGCCTTATAAAGGGTTATACAGAGCTTTGACAGCTAAAATGACATCCCAGCACATTGAATATTGGCATGGATTCTACAGCAAAAATAAATCTTTATTGCTGTTGTGCCCTCTCCATGGAGACTAAACAGAGAAAATAGTTCATCCTCCACATGACAGTTTAGAACAGGGGTGGGGAACCTCCGGTCAGCGGGACGTATGCGGCCTGCGATGACCTTTTGTGCGGCTCCCGGGAATCTGCCGGCCACCGCATGTTGCCGGCTCTTTAAATCCCCATGTGCGTTGCGAGGATGCGCATTCAGCATTCACTACTGAATACTGAACGCTGGTCAGTGCCTGTGTACTCAGGACTTACTTTTTGGACGGGGTTAGCGTTCTGCGCCCCGTCCCACAGATGAAGACCAGCAGCAGTTTCATGGCTTCCAACGCTGTGCCCGCTCCTCCTGTGCCCGTTCCCATTATGCTGTGTGCCTGCTCCCTATGTGCCGCGTGCCCGCTCTGACTGTCATGTGTGCCCGCTCTGACTGTCATGTGTGCCCGCTCCCACCGTGTGAGCTCCTACGGTGCTTTGTGCCCGCTGCCACTGTGCTGTGTGCCTGCTGCCACTGTGCTGTGTTCCCGGTCCCCCTGTGTGCGCTCCCACTGTGCCATGTGCCCGCTTACCAGGTGCCATGTGCCTGCTTCCTAGGTGCCGTGTGCCCGCTTCCCAGGTGCCGTGTGCTCGCTCCCACTGTTCCGTGTGCCCGCTCCCCCTGTGCCGTGTGCCCGCTCCACCAGGGTTGTGTGCCTTCTGCCCACCAGGGCTATGTGCCTACCCCTAGTGCTGTGTGCCCCCTCCTCCCCCCAGGGCTGTGTGCCCCCTCCTCCACCCAGGGCTGTGTACCCCCCCTCCCCCAGGGCTGTGTCCCCCCCCTCACCTAGGACTGTGTCCTCCCATCCCCTAGGGCCCTGTGCCCTCCTTCCCCCAGGGCTGGGTGACTCCCCCATTGCTGTGTACCACCCTCTTTGCTGTGTACCACCCCCAATGTTGTGTCCCCCCCGATGTCTGTGCTCCCCCATGCTGTCTGTGTTCCGCAAGTGTTGGCCGTTTCTCCCAGTGCCCCCTAGTGCTGTCCGTGCTCCCCTAGTGCTGTCCATGCCCCCTAGTGCTGTCCGTGCACCCCTAGTGCTCTCTGTGCTCACCCAGCGCTATCTGTGCTCCACGCAGCGCTGTCTGTGCTCCCCCCATCGCTGTCTGTGCCCTTCCAGTGATGTATATGCCCTCAGCCTCTCTTGGGATGTATATGCTCCCAGTCCCTTCTGTGATGTATATGCCCCAGCAACTCCTGTGATGTCTATGCCCCCAGTGTCTCCGGTGATGTATATATCACAGGCGGGACTGGAGCATACACATCACAGGAGATGCTGGGGGCATATACATCACAGGAGGGGCTGGGGCATATACATCACATTGGAGATGCTGGAGCATATGCCTCACAGTGGAGGCACTGGGGCATCGCCTGTAATGTATGTACAGCAGTCCCAGTATCTGTTATGTGATGTATATGATTTACCAATCTTATTATCACAAAGAGTTGACTACGCTCCAGACCAAGGCAATCCTGGAAAAGCAGTTGTGAGAAGCAACATGATCAATGTCACCAAAAATTAACTGCCGCACCGAAGAGAAGCAGCTCCAACCACCACAGTAGGGTGAGTTAATTAATTGTTTGACCAAATGTAGCCAGGTAATTTTCACATTGATAATTTTGTGCGGCCCCCAAAGGTTGGTAGAAATTTTCAAATGCCCCCCCCGCAGTAAAAAGGTTCCCCACCCCTGGTTTAGTAGAATGAAGTGACAATAGAGTTCATTTTCAGTTCTGAAATGCTGCTGTGTTTCTGCCATAAAATTTGCAGCAGGAAGTCTGTAGTGGAAAGGTCCAATAGATAGATAGGTACCCTAATGCTACATGTATGGATTCTGTTTGTTTTGTATTTGCCATATGTGCCTGTGTAGCGCCACTCAACCCATCAGGGTGCTACAAGGTTCTGCATTCCCACCAGGATGCAGGGCCTACCCCCTTAGGGACCCAGAACCCCAGTGCCGGTAACACCAGAAACCCAGGTAATCCCAGTTTTCCTCAACAAATCCCCCATACAATGGTACCCAGCTAGGGTGGGACCATGGATGGCCGCCTAGAGGTGGAGCCACTCCAGTCCACTAGTTGACCAGGTGGGAGGGGCAGACTGTAAAGAGTAGTCGGGAAGACAGGAAGTCAGTAGTGAGGAGAACTGCAGTGACAGTGGGGAGTTGAGTAGTGACTGTAAAAGTGTAAAGGTGTGACTGAGGAGATGTCCTGACTCAGGTTGACGGTGACCTGGTACCCAGGAGCAGTGGTTGCCGGTGGAGTATGGTGGAGTACTCCCGGAACTACACACCGACTGGGTACAGGACCCTCGGACAGGAAAGAGCTTAAAGCCGACCTGTTAACACCTGCACAGCAAAGGGGACCATCAAGGACCTTGCTGACCCTAAAGAATCCGAAGACTCAGTAGCAAAGGGAGAACCGGGGACAGGACCAGAGACTCCAACCCCACAGGGTTCACGCTACCGTCAGGCGGACAGAACTGGACAAACCACAGACCGGGGACCCCCAGTGTTCCATACCACAGGAACCCACTTACCAGAGACAGGTGCAGGGGAAGAAGGTACAAGAGAACCAGACTGGCACTGGGACGACGGGGACCTGGAGGTGAAACCAGCTGGCCTCGGGCAACCAGTTAATATCTCAGCAGTGAGTAAACCAGTTGCACTGCATACCTGTCTGGACTCCTTCCGACGCCCACCGCACCATATACCCGCTGGGGCAATACCCTACTTGCGGAGGGATTATCATACTAGCTGCTAATACCATCAGCCCCAGTAGAGACATTTTGCAGCGCCGGCTCCCTACATATAGCCGCAACACCGCAAGTGGCGTTACGGATAGACTTTATTCACCAATCCCCTGTAAATATCCCCATTACAAAAAGGGCCCAGGGCACGGAACCGGGTAATGGCCACCACTGTGACATTCCCAATAGAGACTTTGCCCGGAACTGAGTACCCCATATCCCTAGGTGCTACACCTGAATATGTAACTGGGAAGGTTGGTGAAAGTTGTGTACATATGACATATAGAGAACTCTGTAGGAGCTCGTGCAAACTGAGGTGGCAGTTATCACAGCAGAACCCACCTGGCGCACTTCAACATGCCGGGGAAGAGGGGCGCAGCACCACAGACCGGACCACCGGCCCTGAGAAGCAGCAGCACAGCGGTGGATCGCCTGTTCAAGGGGGAAAAGATCTCGCCGGTTCCCAGGCCTGGTCCAGTAATGGCGCCTGCGTCCACGAGGCAGGCGCCTGCAGCAACAGCAGCCATTGGTGGTGGCAGCGGGGCAGAAGTGGCGGTGGCGATGCACAGCATGCAGGTACAGGGCCGTACCGTCAAAGGATAGCTGGGACCAGGATCTCCGCTCTCGTCGTAGAGACCAGCGGTGCAGGGGAATGCAGGAGGAGCGGCTGCTGCACGGCATACTCAGGAGGAGGGGGGCGGTGGAGTTCAGGCCCCACAGCAGAGCCTAATGAGCCAGGCTGGTGAAGAGAGTGGTAGCCTGGGCACTGATGGCTATTCACGGGGGCAATGAGAGCAGGGCCTCCCAGGCATGGCAGGGGTTATCAGGTCCCCATAGAAGTCAATCCCCAAACGGTCAGGGGAATCAAAATGGAGGTCAGAGCACACAAGGAGTTAACGCAGGAGGCTCCACTGTGGACACAGATCACATCTTACAGCTGCTGGGTGCTCTCCCCACTAAAAATGACCTGGACAATCTAGTTACTAAAATGGAGGCGGCACATGAGAGGGCTCTGTCCATTGTGAAAGGGGACATTGATGCTCTGGATACACGCACCACTGCAGTGGAGAATGATGTGTTTACATTATTTGAAAGAGTTAACACACTGGAGCAAAATTAATCCAAATCCAGTACACACCTGAAAAATGTCGCCATCATGTTAGATATCAAGAAAACGGGGAGGCGCAATAATATTCGTTTGAAAGGCATCCCAGAAGAGATAGCAGCTGCTGCCCTTCTTAAGTCTGTAACTTTAATATTCAACAAAGTGATGGGAGCTGCAGAGGACTTTACTTATGTGATTGACAGAGTGCACAGAGTGTTCCGCCAGGGGCCTGGGGACACTGCACAGCCGAGAGATGTTCTGTGCAGACTGCATTATTACACAGATAAAGAAGCCATACTGAGGAAGGCATGGGTTCATGGAACCGTCTCTAACGAAGGGTCTGAAATCAAGCTTTTCCCTGACGTATCAGCTAGAACCCTGTATATGAGGTGTCAACTTCTCCCTATTCTACAAAAAATTAAAGAGAAAGGAGCATCTTACAGATGGGGACATCCATTGTACCTAATAGTTCGCCACAATGGAGACCAATATCTGCTGAAGCGTCCGGAGGAGGTGGAGGGTCTCTTCCAATTTCTTGATACACCGGCAGTGGAGATTCCTAACTGGCTACTTATGGACAGAGCCACCGGGTTACCCCCAAAGAAGAAGAGGAGGTAGACGCCTGTATGCAAGACCTCAGAAGAGTTCCAGGGATTCCAGGTCGGTCGGGGAATCTTCCCAGGAGCAGCCAGATTGAAGACTTGGGTCTGATTGCGGCTTTCTAATATGTGGTGGGAGGAGCGGGAAATGTGTGAGGATGGCCTCTTTTAGGCCGGATGTGATCATCATAAATATTGGGTTAATTGTTACTTGAAGTGTATGTGTCTCTCTTTACTTGGGGGTGGGAGGGAGGTGGAGAGAGGTGGAGAGATTATTATTCCCTTTTCTTTTTTTTTTTTTTTCTTCTCTCTTCTCTTTCTTTTTTTATCCCCCTTTCTGTTCTCCTTTATCTCTTTTTCTTCCTCCCTTTTCTCTCTTTTTTTTCTTCCTTTTCTTTCTCTTTCTTCTCTCTCTTCCCTCTCTTTCTCCTCTCTCTCTTTGCTCCTCCTTTTCTCTTTCGCCCCTCTCTCTCTCTTTCTCCCCTCTCTCTTTTCTCTCTCTTTTTCTACCTCTTTTCTCTTCCTTTCTTTCCTTTTGTATCTCTTTAGCCCTCACTTTCTCACTCACTGTCTCTCTCTTTGTCTCTTTCTCTCTCCCCCTCTCCCTCTCCATCTCTCCCCCTGAGGGGGTCACGCATGGACCCTTAAATTGTTAATGCTGGTGGATAGTTTGATAAACGTATTGTTTTTTTTAGAAATGTGCCTCTCACTGCCCTGTCGTTAACGGGGGTGGGGGGGGGTGAGACGTGGGTTTTCAGCTTACTATAATACTGTCATTTATGCCTTGAGCTTGTTTAGCTTTTTTAGCTTTTGCCCTTGGTCTTCTATGCACCCCAAGGGTGGTTCTCCCATCCGGAGAGCACCAGGTCTCTAATTTCTACTGAGACTGCATAGTTTTATTGTGTGAAACTTACTGGCCATTCTTTAAGGCCAGCTGTTGCTGTTCATACTTCCTGTCTGCTAATACTTATTGTTCTTTTTTCTTTGCTCTCTTTCTTCTCTTTTTCTGGTTCTTTTTTTCCACCTGATTCTTGATCCCCCCTTCCCACCCGATCCTTACCCCACTTTCCCGTATGCGGTCAGTTTTATGTATTGGGATTCAACACTATTTCTGACCCAAAATGCATAAACCAGGGAACTCGGAGGTAAAATGTGAGACATTGAATGTGAAAGGTTTACATAGCCCAGGTAAGAGGTCTATCCTGGCAAATACGTTAAAAAAAACGGGGGTCCAAATTGCTTTCCTGCAAGAAACGCATCTGTGCAAACAGAAATCGTTCAAATTGACATCATGCTGGTTCCCTGAGGCGTATCATAGTTTCTAGCCAGACCCGAAGTCACGAGGTACTAGTATTCTCGTCTCGCGCTCAATCCCTTGGGAATTCATGGAATCTCGCAGTGATGACATGGGAAGGCTATTGATGGTGAAGGGCAGGATCGCCACGCATATTTACACATTACTTTCTATATACCTCCCCAGTGTGGGGCAAATTGACACCCTGGCCGGATTTGTTGAAACAATGGAGGATTTCTTGGAAGGGACACATCCTGGGGGGGGGACTTCAATATCGCTCTAAACCCAGCTCAGGATGCCTCTGCACATCCTACGTCAGCCCTCCGCAGGCTGCGGTGCTTGCTACATGAGCAGCAGCTCATGGACACATGGAGATTGTTGCACCCGACTGACAGGAACTACTCTTTCTATTCAAATGCACATGGGGTATACTCCAGATTGGACTACTTTTTTGTAAAACATAAAGGATCTCCAAAGCCCAGATAGATAGCATAACATTCTCTGATTATGCACTTTGCACGGTGTCTATTATGTTACAGTCTCCTTTTCCACAGCAGTGGCAATGGAGACTGAACACTTCCCTACTGGAGGACCCTGAAAGCTTTCAGTCAGTACAGAACTCTCTGACAGAATACTTTACGATGAACGCGGGTGGGAATACATCACCAATGACGGTCTGGGAGGCCCACAAATGTGTTATTCGAGGGGTTCTCATACAGAAAGGGACAAGAAGAAAGAGGGAAAGGGAACTAGAGGTCAACAGATTGCTAACACAGCTGAGAGATCTGGAGACACAACATAAGCAGATGCCCTCGGTGGAAGTGGAGGGAGCCCTATTCAAAGTCCGGGACGAACTACGGAAATGACTTAACAGCAAGGCAAAAGGGGTCCTTAATCGAAGCCGTAGACATTTTTATGAATACGGGAATAAGTGTAGCAAGATATTAGCGAGAGCACTCAGACAACAACAGGCGACAACCTTTATATCAAAAATTTCCCCTACACACCCCCAGGGCTCAATAATACATTTTTCGGTGGAAATTGCGGAGACGTTCCAAAAATTCTATGCATCCTTATATAATTTAGAGACAAATGACACCACTCTGTCAAAATCATCTATTAAAAGTAAAATTTCAGAGTACATCAGAGAAGCAAAAATGCCGCGGCTGGCAGACTCCGAGATATCCGTTTTGGAAACTCCAATTTCAAATCAAGAACTGGTGGACACAATTATGTCGTCCAAATCGGGAAAGGCGCCAGGGCCGGATGGGCTCCCCCTCGTATACTACAAAAAACTTAAGGAGATAATAGCCCCACACCTCCTGTCAGCTTTTAACTCTAGGGCTTCAGAGGGCTAATCTCCCAATGCAGATTCATGGACAGCACATATCACGGTAATACCTAAGATGGGGAAAGACCCGACACAATGTGCTAGCTATCGCCCGATATCCTTGCTGAATGTGGATACAAAATTATTTGCTAAAATCCTAGCAAACAGGCTGACACCTCTGATCTCTCAAATAATCCATACAGATCAGGCGGGTTTTATGGCGGGTCGTGAGGCACGTGATAACACAGTTAAGGCCATTAATTTGATACATAAAGCTAAAACTGGGGGTCTACCCTCTATCCTGCTGTCAACCGATACCGAAAAGGCTTTTGAGAGTGGATTGGACCTTCATGGAAGCTACGCTCGGGTGTCTGGGGTTGGGAAGTGGAATGATGGGGTGGATAATCTCTTTATACTCGGTACCCTCTGCGACAGGCCGAGTGAATGGGATTCTGTCGGACTCATTTAAAATATCTAACAGCACCCGTCAGGGGTGTCCGCTGTCTCCCTTAATCTTCATCTTGACGCTAGAACCCTTCCTCAGACGCGTACGAGCCAACTCAGATATTGCGGGTATTGGGGTGCGCCATGTCATGCATAAAGTAGCTGCATATGCGGACGATCTCCTGTTTTTTGTGTCAGCCCCCAGGATCTCCCTGCCCAACTTAATGAAGGAGTTCTGGATATATTCCAGTTTATCAAATTTCAAGATAAATTTCACAGAATCTGAGGCTCATAACATAAATCTCTCATCCAAAGAGGTGGAAGAGTTGAAGGGATCGTTTAATTTCCGATGGGCATCCCAATCTCTAAATTACCTGGGGATACGGCTGACCAGTGATCTGGGTCTGCTCTACTCTCAGAATTTCACGTCTCTGCTGTCTTCCATTAGGAAGGACTGTGACAGATGGGGGAAATCATTTTTCTCTTGGTTTGGCAGAAGCCAGATTTAGAAAATGAATGTACTACCCAGAATTCTATATCTATTGCAGGCGCTCCCAGTCAAAATACCCTCAGGATTCTTCAAGTCTCTGGGGTCCATCCAGTCCTCCTTCATTTAGGCAGGTAAATCGGTACGGATAAAAAGAGCTATCTTGCACAGGACCAAGTGTAGGGGGGGATTGGGTTGCCGGACATGAAAAGATATCACTTAGCGAGTCATCTAACTAGAATGATTGACTGGTGCAGGAACAGGTCTCAAAAGGCGTGGATACAAATAGAGCAGTCCTTTTCCCCAATGCCCCTCAACAAATTGCCATGGTTGGTCTCGGAGGTCCCTGCAAGCTTGAAAACACATCCAACTATCGGGTCAACGGTGACATACTGTAATACAGGGAGGGTGCAATCAGAAATGTTATCCAGGCAATCGAGCTTGACGCCGATCCTGAGTCATCCTGCCTTTGAGCCAGGTAGAGTGGATCCAGTTTTTCAGTCTTGGGTTCGGGGCGGGGTGGACCGGACCGGGTGGAGGACTTTGGAATCCGGGATACCTGGCCATCGGTAGAGGGATTGGCAGCTAAACAGGATCCCATCTCACTTGGCCATTGGAGATGCTTGCAACTGATGCACTTTTTCAGTAGCCTCCCAGCAAGGTCCCTCTTTCAGTGACCCAAGACACAATTTGAACATATATGTATGGGACCAGGCACGATACGGCACTCTCTTTCGGCAGTATATTCGCTCCTGTCTTCGCCCCCAGATCAACAAATCCCCCCTTTTGCCTCACAGTGGGAACGGGATTTGGGAATTTAGCTGACACCAACACAGTGAGAAAGGGTCTTCAGATTGGCACACACATCCTCCATCAGCTCCAGATATCAGGAGGCTAGCTACAAGCTGCTAACCAGATGCTACAGAGTACCTTCGAGGTTGCATGCGATGTTCCCAATGGTTGATCCCACATGCTGGTGGTGTGGCACAGCAGAGGGCAACATTCTTCATGTGTTCTGAGAATGTGAGGCGATCCGGCCCTTCTGGAGGGGAAAGTCTGATATCATTTCATGGGTGACGGGTAGGGAAGAGGAATTGGGACCTGCCGCCGCCCTGTTACATCACTGCGGGATTTCTGAAAAAATATACAAAAAAATCTTTGAGGAAATTCCTCATCATGGCGGCGAGAGTGTGCATCCCAGAGAGGTGGAGGAGCACAGCACTCCCCATGCTGGTTGAATGGATCAATAAGGTTAATGACCTCATGTATATGGAGGATCTAACTTCATCGTTACATGATTCATATGAGAAATTTTGGGCCACGTGGAGGGAGTGGATGGACTTCCAGCACTCGGAGGACTGTGGTGCTCTGGTGGGCAGCGTTAATGAGGCTGAGGGAATCACAGAACGTAATACATAGGTGAGTTCCCCCCCCTCTCCTTACCCTCACCTAGCCTTTCCACCTCCCAGCCCCACCCCACCCCCTTCTCCCCAGTTTCTCATTCTTCGCTATTCCCTATGCTTTATTTCTCTTTCTTTCTCTCTGGTCTCTTCCTCTTTCTCCTATTACTATTCTTGGTGAGTTACTTATGTTACCTGTTAAATGTGAATTTATTCTTTGAAAAAGCTAGATGGAACCCTGAATGTCTATACACCTGAAAGGGGGCATTCGCGGGAACATTTTCTGTAAAGATGTAAAAATGTAAATTTTGCCTTGTGTCCTATTTTTGGGGTATGGAATGTACCTTGAAAAGGTCCACTTGATCTTGAGAACTGTAACAAGTACTCTTAAAGGTTTCCATTTATAAATAAAAGAATTTAAAAAAAACCCCTAGATTAGGCATCTTAGTCAGTAGTATCAGCCACATAATAGTCCCCATAGAATTGTGCTAGTCAAATTAATTGAAATGTGCCAGAATTGTTGAAGTGAGAATTCAGTAACCCATCTAATATAGCATGACTATTGTGAGTCTTAGATCAAGGTCAATAGAATTGTATTCTATGAGTAATTATTCAATTGTGCTCTCCATATATTAGAGCCCAAAAAGTGCCATCCTTATACTGGTGCCAATAGAATACAGTAGTTTCAGCATAAGTAGAATATTATCAAGTGCCAGCCTCTTATTGCCTAAATATATAATGGTGCCAACCTAACAGCAGACATTCAGTTTTGCCAGCTAACTATATAAAGCATGAACACAAATATATAACATTTTTCCCTGAGTTTGCAACTTATGAACCAGCTCAGTATGAACTCATGCAACTTCTAGACTGGCAGAAAGTCCAAATAGACCAGAAATATAAACTGCAGATATCATTCATCATGTCAAGTCAGACCTCATATGTCTGAATTTTCGATCTATTCTGAAAAGGTCCGTGAGCCATTTGCAAACCCGTGGGAATAGGAAAGCACGGTACTGGGAAATAAATAATCCTAAGGGCAAGTTAAGAACATTTCTCTTGCAAGTAATAAAGTTTGGAAAGTCCCATTCCTTTGCACTTGTTCTCCCAGGGAATGGAAAATACATCACATAAAACACCATATTTCAGTTTGTGAACGTCCTTTCAAAACTTGTCAAGACCTGGAATGACTGGCTCAGGACTGATCAAAAAAAACGGTGGCAAGGGAGTGTTCTTGGAAATAAATAACTGGTTATATTCTGATAAATTATAGCATAACAAAGGTTAATGGCCACAAATCAGTTATGCTTTGACAAGTTGATTTCAGTCAATACTTGCATTCCCAAAAAATGAAAATCTTAAAGCCCTGAAGTCCTCTGATATTCTTCATAAGTAAATTGAAAAGTGATTTATCATTCCTCTGGCTAATGAAGTCTGTAACGGTACAATCCAATCAATACTGACCATTTCAGACTTTACCGGGGCACACCCTATTGACCAGGGAAATGGTAGTGACCAGTTCGCAATTTATTCCAATATTTTCTGGGGAGATCTGAAATACAGAGTTATAAAACATATTCTCAAGAATTTTTTTCCCATAGATTGTTAAGATGCATTTAGTGTTGGAAATAAGGCTGAGGGCAAACTGGGACTTTTAGGTTTAATACAGGAGCAAAAATAGTCATGTATTTTGTGTAACTAGAGCTGGTCTAACCCAGGGGGAAACAAATATATATATATATATATATATATATATATATATATATATATATATATATATGTATATATATATATATATATATATATATATATATATTCATATTAAAAAAATACATAGTTGTAGAGTTCTTACAAAAAGTAACATCAAACGATTACATTAAAAAAGCCAAAATAGCTTAATAATAGTTTCCTACTTGTACTTCTGGCCTTGTTGAGTCTTATCATAGGAGCATCAATTTTATTTAAACTACACACACACACACACACACACACACACACACACAAATGCAAATATATTAATCTTGTGTAATGGCTAGACAGAATAAACTATGACTAGACAATCTCAAACTGCTCCAGATTTATCATCCAGCATCACACAGTGTGATAAATATGGTGGATATTCAGACTGTCTAAGCTACTTTTACACCATGTCTTGATTGGCTTACTTTTAGACCACTCGTTCAGGAGCCAACCTTTGAAGAGTAACTATTTATTTTTCTTTATTTTCCAGACTATACAGTTATGGAGTATTATTATTATTATTATTTATTTATTATTATTTTCCAGACTTTACAGTTATGGAGTTTTGTAATATGCTTAATTACCATATTTTGCTTCCATCACACCACAACAGTATGCCACAGTGTTGTTTCAATGCCTGTTTCATGATCGTTTGGAAGGTGATTTCAACTGCTGCTCAGCAAAGATTCATACACCACATAAATAGTTTATTTTTTTTTACAGGAATTCTCCTGTACTTTGGACCCTCAGACAGGGAACGGTTCACTTTGAGACTAAATACTGACATAAGTTAGTAAATCTGCCCCAAAGTTTTCACTGTTCAATTGTCACGGGTGTATCACGGTGTTAGACAACCCTGTGCTGTTCGGCTGCAGAAGGTCGATGCATTTGGCTGCACAAAATGCTTCTTGATATTCCATCCTTTCCTCTGTGGTGTGAATGGAGTTTTTGTGTCTTCTCTGTTAGGGTTCACTCTTTCCCCTTTAAGACCCTGCAGAGATCTTTTCCTTTCAGCTGCCAATCATTATCCCTCACCCTCCGTGTCTTTATATACCTGCATTTCCCCTTGATATTTTGCTGGTGATAGAGTTAAGTTTCTGTATGGTCCTGATTGCAAGCAGCTGGATTGTAATAATCTCGAGAAACTTTGCTGTATGTTGCTGTTCCTCTCCCTAAATAATTTTGGAGATAAGTTGTTTGTTTACGTTCCCCTGTTGGTTTTCCCTGTGTGTTATTTAGGACTTAGTGGGGTTGACTAGTGCTCATCTTGCTCGTTCATTACCTAGGGCCCAATTCAGGGTCAGCCAGGTATCCTGCTTGGCTCATAGGTGCGGTACCTATCTAAGGATGTAAGGGGAGCCAGCGGAAGGTTTTATCAGAGGTCACCATCTCCTCCTCACCTAGACAAAGGGTTTACCTCTTCTCTCCCTTTCCTTTTCATGGTATTTCCCCATACCTACATAACATCAAGCTAGTTTAGGTGTTAATAATGATAAAGGAAATAATATGGAGCCATACTATGTATTTCAGGAGGGCTAGATTAAACTAGACTACTGCACAGAATAAAAAGCAGGGGTTCGGGCCCACAATGGTATTCTTATAGCAAAGGCACAATGAGATGGTCCTAGTGGTGTGTGCCCTTGGTTGATATCAGCAGCCACTTATACAGCCAGTACCTCTCTGATGGCACAAATAAATCCTGCCCACAACCTTTCATTCCCACTGTAATTAGCAGAATTGCAGAAGACCTGGCATTTCCAATTGGGAGAAAGGTAATGCCATATCTTAGTTCGCTGGCAGATTCACCACCATATTCAAGACTACTAAAACAAAACATTTGCAAAATTGTCTGAGATTATATTGCATCAATTTCTATCACTTATACAAAAATATATTAATCAGAAGCATGTTTTTTTCTCATATTACAATGTAACATAGGATACATTTGTAAATGAGAAGCATATCTATAAAACGGTCTGCAAAGCATAACTTATCCACTGATCTGTTACTACAGAGAAGAATTTTTTTCCATGTATCACGCTCTGCAGATCAACAACAGGTCGGGTATGTTGGAAAACACGTGGTCTATGCTGAGGGTGGTCCATGTACACTGAAGATCTAAGAAATTCTGGAGTGTTTTCTGGACAGGAAATATATCCTTGTTGGAAATCCCTACTGTATATCTAAGTATTGTGAAGCAACAGATGATGGCTCCCTTGTCCTGCCCAGCCTGCATCTGTTCTAGACTAGAGGGCATAAAAGCTTTTAACGAAACACATGTGGCCTCCTAATGTTTGCGAGAAAAAGAAGTTAACTCTTCTCTTCACTAACTGTCACCAGAAAGTACTTATTTTTGTCCCTAATAAATTCTAGTAATTTTTGGCTAAAAATGCCTTGTTATCGTAGTTAAGGCCGCTTTACATGCTACGAGATCGCTAAAGCGGTCTAGTTCGGGTCACGGAATTTGTGACGCACATCCGGCCGTTTTAGTGATGTCGTGTGTGACACCTATGAGCGATTTTGAATTGTCGCAAAAACGTTCAAAATTGCTCATCGGTGACATGCCCCCCTCTTCCCAATTATTGTTGCTGCTGCAGTAACGATGATGTTTGTCATTCCTGCGGCAGCACACATCGCTACGTGTGACACTGCAGTAACGACAAACATCTCCTTACCTCCGTCCACCGTAAAAGGAGGAAGGAAGGAGGTGGGCGGCATGTTCCGGCCGCTCATTTCCTTCCCTCCTTTTCTATTGGGAGGCGGTTCAGTGACACTGCTGTGACATTGCTGTGACACTGAACGAACCGCCTCCTTAGAAAGGAGGCGGTTCGCCGGTCACAGCGACGTCGTTGCACAGGTATGTGCATGTGACGCTGCCGTAGCGATAATGTTCGCTACGGCAGTGATCACCACATATCGTGCCACCAGCGGGGGCGGGTGAAATCGGACGAGACATCGCTAGCCGATGCTAGCGATGTCACAGCGTGTAAAGCGGCCTTTAATCATATCAAGCCAGACACAAACATACTAGTTCTGCTTGGGGAGATCCAGCTGGAATGGATCATCTTAATGGTAATGCTTCTCAGGAACAAGTATTCAAGTTAGCTCTTCTCAAAAAGGAAGAAAGTTGTCACTCTTATTCCACCTACACGTAGATACCATGTAAAGTCAATGTGAGATCCATTATAAAGTTTTGAAACATGGCTAGAAATCTCAACTAAACCGGAGACACCAACCAGTTGAGAGAGTTTTTGATTCTCATCAGTATAGATCAGTTTCTTCCTGGCTGTGTGGTGTCCCAGAAAGGATGTCCAGATGGTCAGTAATCCTCCTTAAGCTGGGTTTACACACTGCAACATCGCAAAGGACATCGCTGTAACGTCACCGGTTTTGTGACGTAACAGCGACCTCCCTAAGTCTCTGCTAAGTCGCTGGTGAGCAGTCAAACAGGCAAACCTGGCCAACAACGCAACAGCGATCCGGACCTGCAGAGCGACCTAGCTGGTTGTTGGGGACGTTGATAAGCAGCCTTTTGAAAGGGAAGTTGCTAACAAAGTCGCTGCAAAGTCTTTCACACACTGAAACTTTCCAGCGATGCATGCTGCACAGCGGGAAACAAAGGACCTAGGAATGGTCCTGAACGATTTGTAACGATTACAACTTCACAGCAGGGGCCGGGTCGCTGATAGGTTTCACACACTGCAACATCGCAAACAACATCGCTATTGCGTCACAAAACCGGTGACGTTACAGCGATGTCGTTTGAGATGTTGCAGTGTGTAAACCCAGCTTTATATCAGCTATATCTCTATAAGGAGAAACAGAACAATCTAAGTGTTAATTGAATGAGATAAAATTAAATGACAAAGAATTCAACTCTGCACTGATGAGGAGGAAAACGTCTGAAACAGTCCAGTCCGTTGATTGGTGTCTCTGGTTTAGCTGATGGTCCTAGTAATGTATTCCTTCTGGATGGGAGCTAATTTGAATATAGAGACCAGATTCAGGAATTCAAGATGGAAGAAGCAGAGCTAGATAGAGCTTTGTTTTTTTACATTTATAAACTGGCTTATGGACAACCCTGGCTTATGGACAACCAATGATGTATATAGACAAGCTGGGGATTCATACACAGGATGGGAAAAACCAAAGTTGTGCACCCTCTGTCATTCCAGATGCATTTACACATGAATAAGCAATGATCTTTTGGGCAAATAAAAATGTAATTTCCCCCGACGAATTAGCATTTTGGTAGTTTGTCAGGTGACTGACAGCCTGTTTAGAAAACATGATAATTGTTCAAAATAATCATTAGCATTAACAGACTGAAGAGGAACGCTTGTTCATGATAATCCCATAGTCTAAACAAGCTGACGATATCCTGACAAATGAGCAATACACTTGTTTGTCAGGGGTAATGATCTACTAGTTTGCCCTAAAGATCATTTTCAGCCGTGGAGCGTCTTGTGCAAACTGGACCTGTATTGCTGAGAATGATGGATATAAGAAAACATATAGCGCAAGAATAGGGTCTTATCTGTGAGATACGGTGAACCTGAAAATAAGGTTTTGCTCACCTGGGGGATTGTGTAAGATACAACCACTAGGAAGAATCTTGGAAAGATAGCTGCTGCAGCCCCCAGTATCGAGGATGCTTTGTGATCGCAAATAAGGGTGGAAAGGGTGAAAAAAGTTGTCTGACATAAACTCCAAAAAAAATGTTAAGCTAATCTGTGCTGTACTGTCATATAAAACAATCCTTACATTATTTTTTTTGTTTTTTTAACTTTTGTTCCTCTTGAATTATCCCTTTATTCTCTGTAGACACTTTACCTGCAGCTCAACCAAACATGACATCTTGCTGTGCCAAACCTCACAGTCAGAGCTGGCACCGCCCGGCCTCAGTGTCCAGCCCCGCCCTCTGCCCGGCCATTGGCTGTCAGTATTCTGCCCCAGTACTGACCTCTCATCACTCCATTAAAGATGGGCTCATTATATAGTACATTATAGGTGTGGTGGATGTGAGGTGAATATGCGGTCACAGATGAGATATCACTGCTCTGTATTTCCAATGATTGGAAATACAGACCAGTGATCCTGCTTCTCTCATCTGTGACAGCACAATCACCTCACATATAATGTAGTAATGTGCCCATCCCTGTCCCTATAATATATTAAATGTGCCCATCCCTGTACCCATAATATAGTAATGTTCCCATCCCTGTCCCCATAATATAGTAATGTGCCCATCTTATAGTAATGTGCCCATCTTATTGTAATGTGCCCATCTTTGTGCCCATCCTGTAGTAATGTTCCCTTGGCCTCCTCTTCTTGTAGCAATGCTCTGTCCTGTAGAATTGTGCCAGTCTTCACACACGCAAAAAAAAACCAAACAAACAGAAATCCTTCTCACCTGTCCTCGTTCCCTCGGTGTCCTGCCTCTTGTGGCTGCAGCCCACTTGCTGATCGCTGCCGGTGCAGGGGCCACTGCTGACAGCGCTTTAGATCAGATGACTGATTTCCAGGCGCTGTGCAGGGACAAGCTCTTTATACAGCTTCTCCAGTGATCTGCTACTGTCCTCTGATTGGCCGGCGGCTGATCATAGCTGTATACAGAGCTCGGCTCTGCAGAGCTCCGGGAATCTGTCATCTGACATACAGTGCTGACTGCACGGCCCCCTGCACAGGCCGCAAACAGCAAGGGGGCCATGAGCCTGCGCGCCGCAAGCAGCATCAGGGGCTGCATGCAGTGTACAGACAGCAAGACCACTGCACTATGGGATGTCTGGGAGGGTGCATGGAAGGGGGGCGGGGATGTCACACACTGGACCTGCCCAGCAGGGTGGCTACATGACGTCGGCTGTGATGCCCATCTACAAGGCGAGCATAAGTTCCTGCCCCTGTTGACATGACATCACAGGAAGCAGCAAAATCACATCAGGAGCGGTCACATGACCGCTCTGAGCCAGGGGAGAGGGGCTGGCAGCAGGGCAGGTATGTAGTTAGTATCTACTTACCTGCCCCAATGTAGCCCAATAGTGAAATGGCAAGAAAAAGGCAAAATAAGCCGGATAACCCCTTTAAATTGACGCGCTGCTGTGAAATATGTGACTTTATTCAACGCATTTCGGAGCAACCCCCTTCATCACGATCATTACATCCTGTGATGTGGTGATCCTGATGAAGGCGGTTGCTCCGAAACGCGTTGAATAAAGTCACATATCGAAGATCCAGCATTCATCTTTATTGCACAGCAGCACAGCAATTTAACCCTTTACACTGCTACTTGCTGAGAATGATGGCAGCCTATAAGCATTGAGTGATCTATTAGAGATCATTCAATGGGTATCTGAAGTGCTGCCTGTGCAGACTGGCAATTGGTAAACATTTACTGATCATGCTGCAAATCGTCAACTCACATTAAGAACCCAATAAAGTTGCACTAGCTAACCTATTCACCTGTTGTAAATAACCTATTTAACTGTCTGTTTCCTGTTTCTTCACTGCCAGAAGTAGATGGTTTCATGGCCAGGAGGGTGCCAGCATATTTATTCTTAAACAGCACCAAAAAAAAGCAACAACATGAGTATTATGCCTGCTTTACACGCTTCAATAAATCTTTCAATCCGTCGTCGGGGTCAAGTTGTAAGTGACGCACATCCGGCATCGTTCGTGACGTATTTGCGTGTGACACCTACGTGCAATCAAGATTGAACGAAAATACGGTGATTGCATACACGTCGTTTATTCCTCATACATTGGACGTTTTGTTGTATGAACCTAGTCAATTGAAACGTGTGACATCCCTCATACGATTGTGATGTCTGAGGCTATGTGCGCAGGTGTGCGCTCTGCACCGCAGTTTAAAAAAGGCCCGCTTCAGAGCGCAGCTGAAAAGCTGCATTCTGAAGCGCCTCACAATGTCTGTCATTCACTAATCTCTGTCAGTCGGTCACTATCTCTGTCCCTCTCTCTCTGTCCATGTCGGTCTATCCCTTTCCCCCCTCTCTCATACTCACCATTCCCCGATCACCGGCGCGGCGCTGCACGGCATTCACACTGCTCCGGCGGCTTTTACTATTTTTTTCCAAAACGTTTTTTATTGATTTTTCAAATTTGTAAAAACATGACAAGTATCATTGCAAAAGAAGAACATTCGTCTGACAAAATGTGACATAGAGGTGGGTGATACCCCAATTTGGAGTTCCATGTTGCTGTTCGATTTAAGATAGTATACAGTAACATTAAACCAAAACATAGGTAATGAAATATAATATAACATATGCAATACAATTCGTTAAATCTCTGTGTCGTCCCTGAATGATTTCAATTTTGCTAGCGTGTCTTGGTATTCCCAACCGTCTCGTCTCCCCCTCCCGCCAGAGCCCCCTCCTAAGTGATTCTCAGTTTACCCAGGCTGTCCTGGATATCGCTCAGGATATACCACTCCGAGTGAACAAAAGGTGCCATCAGGTTAATTATTTCTCCCTGTGTGAATTGGCTTTCAATAAAATGTCTCTATCTCACAAAAAACTTGGCTGTCAACCCATCTTTATCCCTCTCCGCTTCTAGTTTTTCCCACTTCAGAAGGTTGTGTAGTTCGCCCACAACCTCCTTTATGGATGGGCCCTCCCTTTGAATCCAGTGTTTTAAGATGCAACGCTTAGCTATCATGGCTATGTCATGCGTTATTGCGTATTTCCTCTTTTCCTGCGTGCTCGGTCCTCCTCCTACTCCTCCCTCAAAGGAGTGGAAAATCCACACCATTAAGTCTAGTTTGCTGAAAATTCCCCATGTTGACTGGGCAAATAGTCTGACTTGGTTCCAGAACCTAGCGATTGTCTCACATTCCCATAGCCCATGCAGCATATCCGTTTTCTCTTTTTGACACTTAGGACACCACCTATCCCTACCTGGTATGTTGAAACCTATAATGGCCCTATGTAGAATTCTGAATTGAGTGTCTCTCCATCTCTCATTGGTAATATGTTTCCGCACTTGTACCCATCCTCTCAGTATATCATCCACCACTTCTTCCCTTCCCAATTGTTTCCCCCACGCTTTTAAAGTCCGACTATCCTCCCGTGAGATAAGCACCCCCCTTAGCGATCGATAAATTTTAGAGACATTTATACTCGTTACATCACATTCCAGTAACTCATCAATCGAACTTCTGTTCAGCTCTCTTCCAACCACACCCAGGTCTCCTATTATTCCATGTTTCAATTGTTCATACTGGATGACATGTGAGCTATTAAGGTTGTACTTATCCAACACTTCCCGACCTGTCATCCACCTCCTGTCCTCCACATTCATAACATCTATCATTCTCCTGACTCCCCTCTCTTTCCATCTAGTAAATAGCTTGTTTTCTCGTCCCAGGGGAAAATTTGGGAATGCCCAGGGGTTCAAGTACTTGGACACTTTCCATGAGAGCCCCAGTTTTTTCCTTACCGACTTCCATGTTAGCATGGTGTCTCGGAATATAATTGAGTTCCTTATGTGCCCTTCAACCCTGGATAGTGGGGAGTGCAGAATGGACGTCAGATCCCACGGTGACGCATATTTAGTTTCCATCTCATGATCTGAGTGCCTACTCGTTCCTCTCACCCAATCAATTACATGCCTCATGATACATACAAGATTATACCCTTGGACATCTGGAAAGTTTAGACCTCCCTCCTCTGCTGACTTCATCAGCGTACGCAGCTTTATTCTGGGTTTCCTTCCCCTCCACAGAAATTCTGTATACGCGGAGTTGAGCTTATTCACATCCTTTAGTTTTAGCAATAGCGGGATTGTCTGGAAGGGATACAGCAGCCTAGGAAAGCTCATCATTTTTATCAGGTGGCATCTTGCCAGTAATGGAAGTGGCAGACCTTTCCATCCCTTTAATTGAACTGTAATTTTCCTGATTAGCGGTCCATAATTCAAGTTATAGATTGTTTCCACCGATCTTCCTATATGCACTCCCAGGTATTTAATTGAAGATTGTGCTATAGGAATTCCACATAGACAGCCATCCCTTATTTGTCCCCCCATTGTCCCATGATGCCCCTTTAGGAACCTGATCTCGCATTTTTTTTTGTTCAGTTTGAAACCGGAGAATGAACCAAATTTTTCAATCAAGGCAAGAGTCTGTGGCAAATCCGCACCGGGGTCCCCCATATAAAGTATGATGTCATCAGCAAAAAGCGCTGTCTTTACTTCTGAACCCCTTATCTTGATTCCTTTAAAGCTATTTTGTCCCTGTAGTATTCTTGACAACGGCTCGATTGCCAGGTTGAATAAAAGAGGAGATAATGGGCAGCCCTGTCTTGTTCCCTTCATCAAAGGGAACACGTCTGATAGAAAGCCCGGAGTGTGTACCCTAGCTCCCGAGTTGGCATAAAGGTTTCTAATGTAAAGTCTCATCTTGCCTACAATCCCTATGGCCTCCATTACCCTGTCTAACCACCCCCAATTTACATTATCAAACGCTTTTTCTGCGTCAAGTGTAACTAGGGCAGGTCTAGCCCCTCCCTCAGTGAGACCCAGTCTAACCGCGTCTACCACTAGAATTGTCTTTCGGATATTGGTAACGGCATTTCTCCCCTTAATAAACCCCACCTGGTGATTCGTAATGATCCTAGGTAAGATCTCGGCCAGTCTATTAGCCATGATCTTGGACATAATTTTTAAATCCTGATTTATGAGCGATATAGGTCTATAACTAGAGGGATCATCCAGGTCCTCGGTTCCCTTGGGGAGTAATTTAATATATGCTATGTTGGAATTTTTGGGTATTTCCGCCCCTCCCAGGAAAGCATTAAAGACTGAAGTTAGATCCGGCGAGATCAGATCCTTCAGAGCCTTATAGAATTCACTATTGAAACCGTCAGGTCCCGGTGCCTTGTTGGTGTTAAGCTCCCCAATTGTTCTCGTCACCTCCTCTACTGTGATATCTGCGTTTAAGGCACTCAAATCTTCCTCCGTCAAGCTAGGCATTTGGGCTTGTCTTAGCCACTCTGCCTCATCAGTCATGTCGTTATTCCCTGACCCATATAGTTTTCTATAGTAATCTCCCAACAGTTTATTAATGTCCTTAGGATCCGTAGTCACCTCTCCCCCCTTTGTTTTCAGTTTAGAGATCACTGTCATCTTTCTGCTGCCCCTTGCCAGATTGGCCAACATCCTTCCCGCCTTGTTGCCAAACCTATGTAAGTCAACCTCCTTGTGCGACCAGAATAGTTGTTCCTTTTTTTTGGCCCATTCGTCAAATCCCTCTTTTGCCTCCAGCCATCTGCCTTTTGTCATGGGAGATCTATTTGTCACATAATTTGTATATGCTACCCGTACTGCTTCACTATGGAAATTATAATTCTCATTGGTTTTCCGTTTGATCATGGCTGCGTACCCCACCAGACGGCCCCTTAGGACCGCTTTTGCCGTTTCCCAAAATATCACTGGGGACTCTCTATGTTCCTTATTGTCCTCTGCGAATTCTCCCCACCACTCCTGTAGCACCTTATGGAAATTATCTTGCCTGAGAAGGAACGATGGGAATCTCCATATGATATCGGTACCTCTCCTGAATTTCTCTCTAATGCCCAATCTCACCGGACTATGATCAGAGATCACCATATTCTCTATCACACAATCTTGCGTTCCACTCAGTAAATCCTGCGAGATCCAGAACTGATCAATACGTGACCAGCTATCATGAGGGTGAGAGAAGTGTGTATACTCTCTGTCATGTGGGTGAGTTAGTCTCCAGATGTCTTTCAGTCCTACGTCTTCTAATGTTACATCCCTATTGTCTAAACTCCTGCCCACATTAGCTGTCCCCTCCTCGCCCCTCCTCCTATCTTCAGCTGAGTCTGGGACGGTGTTAAAATCGCCTCCCACTATAATGTTAGCCTCCCCATCTGCTAATATGATGGCCTTTATGTCATCATGAAATGTGATTTGTTGTGAATTTGGGCCATAGACATTATAAATACTGAGTTTACCCGCTGGACTAACGATTGTTAAGTGCTGCCACCTTCCATGGTCGTCTGCCTCATGTGCCACTACCTCATGACTGAATTGTTTATTTATTAGAATCATAGTGCCCGCTTTTCTACCTTGTGCCCCTGCCCCGTAAACGGTGCCCACCCAATGTTTCTTCATGCGGAAAAAGTCCTCCCCCCCCAAGTGGGTTTCCTGTAATAAGGCAATGTCTGTCTTTAGTCTTTTCAGATGTCTCAATATCATTGCTCGTTTGTTAGGTGATCTCAGCCCTTTAACATTCCACGTAGTTATCTGTATCATGTTAACCTGTGTATTCTGCTTTTACTACTCCCTCCCCTATGGGCCCCTGCATCAAGGAAGACGAGATGTTCGACACTAGAATCACAGTTGGTACCACAAAATCGACACTCCCTTTCCCCACCTTGCAAATATAACAAATACAACAAAAAGCATGTAACTGTAAAACATATTTTCCCTTCTGAGAAATCCACGGCGCTTCCCGCCACGTTGGTGAGCTCCCCTATTCCTAGCCGAAATATGTAGCTCCCTAATCACCCCCCAAAAAATATATGTTCTATCCCCGGACTAACTGGAATAAGCCTTTGAAAATTATGCAAAAATTAGCACAGTATGTCAAAACCTCAGCAAGATTCTCCAGTCCTACTTATCTCTGACTCCAGGTAGCCATCAGTCCGCCCAGAACAGGCCCACTTCATTTGAATTTGGATGATGTTCCTGGACAAAGGAGAAAAAGAAAAAAAGAAAAAAAGACCAAGGGGAGAGAAGATGGAGAAAGAAAGAAGAAGAACAAAAAAAAAAAAAAAAAAAGAGGAGAGGGGGGGGGGAAGAGGACCCAGACTTTGGGATGTTTTCCTCTCTTTTCTCCCTTCCCCCTCCTCCTCTCACCTCCCCAACCCTCTCTCCGTAATGCATCCTCCTCAACGCCTCTCCCTGTTTGGGAAGAGAAAAAAAAAAAAAGGAAAAACAATGAGCGAGTTCCAGTTCAGGTATCATGGTTTCTCTCCAAGGGTTGGTTCCTGTGTTCCAGGCGAGAATTATGCTGTCGACCCGGGCTTGGCCTCCTTTCCTCCCTGGTCTCGACTTGCTTTTGTCCCCCAAGACGTCCCACATCTCTTCCTGAGCTTGTGGGGGATCCTCTTCTATTATTCCCTTCTCCACTAGCTCCTTTTTCTTTCCTTTCTGACCTAGTCTTGTTGAGCTCTGCCATGAGAATGTTTTCTGCTTCTTTGTAGTCCTTGTAGTATACAAACGAGCCATTGGGGTTTCTAACTTTCAGTGTAGCAGGGTATAATAGCTGGCACTTTACTTTTTTGTTGTACAGAAATGAGCAAATTTTGGTAAATTCTTTTCTCCTTCTGGATACTTCCGCTGAATAATCCCCAAAAATTAGCAGTCTGTTGCCTTGATATTGTAGTGGACGCTTTCGTTCTCTAAAGGCCCTCAATATTTCCTCCTTATGCTTATAATCAAGGTATTTGACAATCACCTGCCTGGCTCTTATCGGGGTATTCTTGTTTGAGTTTTGGCCCTCTCCCTTATTCGCCTCCTGGTGTCTCAGTGGACCCACTCTGTGGGCTCTTTCAACTCTGAATTTCGCCTTTATGCCCAGGGCCTGCGGTAGCTCCAACTCGCATATATTATCCAACTGTCCAATCGACACAGACTCTGGCAACCCGACTATACGTAGGTTGTTTCGTCTCGATCTGTTTTCCAAATCGTCCGCTTTATCCTTCAAGTATTCATTAGATTTTGCTAGAGCTGCTATTTGTGCTTGCATAGCCAGTATTGTCTCCTCGGAGTCAGATATTCTCTGCTCTGATTCTGCCAGTCTAGAGGCATGGGCATTTATCTGTTTTTGCATATTAGCTAATGATGTTTGTATGGCTGCCTCAATAGCCACTTTAACCTCTTTTGACAAGTGTGATGTCACTTCTTCAGCCAGTTTTTTATAGTCCACATTAAGCTTTTGTGTGTACTTGTCTTGGCCTGCAGGTGGTGCTGTTTTCTTAGTTCTCTTTGTCTGGACTGGGCCACCACCTCCATCCCCCAATAGCTTGCAGGCTTGTGATGTTGGTGTAGTAAGCTGCTTTTTGTTTCCTTTGGAAGGGGTACTATGAATTCTTGCATTTGACTTCCTGTGAGTCTGAGTGGGATTAATCTCCCTGTGCTGTTTGTCAGTTTCATCCTCCAACACTGCTGTGTCTCTGAGCTGCCCTGCTTTGCCTGCATCTTCTCTCCCCTCTGCCTCCATATCCCCTTCATCCTCCCATTGCGATCCACCATCATCAGTCCCCTGCATCCACCTCTCTCCTGCTGTGTCCTCCTGTGACTCCTTGCTCATATCTTCCTTATCTCCTGTCTCCTCGCTCATATCTCCCTTATCTCTCCCCTTCCAGCTCTGTGTTTGCTTTTCTGAGTCTCTCACCATGCGTTCAGGCTCCTCCCCCATCAGGCTCGGCGCCATTATCTTATCTTCTCCCCTGTCCATATCAAAGCTTCTCCAGGCTGACTCACCGCTCCCAGAGCTTCTCAGGAGGTACCGTTCCATAGCTGTCTGCTTTAGGTAACCTCCTGTGCTGCTCTCTGTTTGGTGGCTCGTCCGGGGGGTCTGTTTTTAGTCGGTTTCTGTGAGGGGTGGCAGGAGATTCTCCTCTATGCTTCCACCTCAGCCAGGACAGGAACCGGAAGTCACCGGCTTTTACTATTTTGAAAAAGCCGGCCGCTCATTAAACAATCTCGTATTCCCTGCTTTCCCCGCCCACCGGCACCTATGATTGGTTGCAGTGAGACACGCCCCCACGCTGAGTGACAGGTGTCTCACTGCACCCAATCACAGCAGCCGGTGGGCGTGTCTATACTGTGCAGTGAAATAAATAATTAAATAATTAAAAAAAACGGCGTGAGGTCCCCCCCCCAATTTTAAAACTAGCCAGATAAAGCCATACGGCTGAAGGCTGGTATTCTCAGGATGGGGAGCTCTACGTTATGGGGAGCCCCCCAGCCTAACAATATCAGTCAGCAGCCGCCCAGAATTGCCGCATACATTATATGCGACAGTTCTGGGACTGTACCCGGCTCTTCCCGATTTGCCCTGGTGCATTGGCAATTCGGGGTAATAAGGAGTTTTTGGCAGCCAATAGCTGCCAATAAGTCCTAGATTAATCATGTGAGGCGTCTCCCCGAGATGCCTTCCATGATTAATCTGTAATTGACAGTAAATAAACACACACACACCCGAAAAAATCCTTTATTAGAAATAAAAAACACAAACATATACCCTGGTTCACCACTTTAATAAGCCCGAAAAAGCCCTCCATGTCCGGCGTAATCCAGGATGGTCCAGCGTCGCTTCCAGCTCTGCTGCATGGAGGTGACCGGAGCTGCAGCAGACACCGCCGCTCCTGTCACCTTCACGCAGCAAATGAAGACAGCCGCGCGATCAGGTGAGCTGTCACTGAGGTTACCCACGGCCACCGCTGGATCCAGTGACAGCGGGTAACCTCAGTGACAGCTCAGCTGATCGCGCGGCTATCTTCAGTTGCTGCGTGGAGGTGACAGGAGCGGCGGTGTCTTCTGCAGCTCCGGTCACCTCCATGCAGCAGAGCTGGATGCGACTCTGGAGCATCCTGGATTACGCCGGACATGGAGGGCTTTTTCGGGCTTATTAAAGTGGTGAACCAGGGTACAGTTAGGTCCAGAAATATTTGGACAGTGACACAATTTTCGCGAGTTGGGCTCTGCATGCCACCACATTGGATTTGAAATGAAATCTCTACAACAGAATTCAAGTGCAGATTGTAACGTTTAATTTGAAGGTTTGAACAAAAATATCTGATAGAAATTGTAGGAATTGTACACATTTCTTTACAAACACTCCACATTTTAGGAGGTCAAAAGTAATTGGACAAATAAACCAAACCCAAACAAAATATTTTTATTTTCAATATTTTGTTGCGAATCCTTTGGAGGCAATCACTGCCTTAAGTCTGGAACCCATGGAACTCACCAAACGCTGGGTTTCCTCCTTCTTAATGCTTTGCCAGGCCTTTACAGCCGCAGCCTTCAGGTCTTGCTTGTTTGTGGGTCTTTCCGTCTTAAGTCTGGATTTGAGCAAGTGAAATGCATGCTCAATTGGGTTAAGATCTGGTGATTGACTTGGCCATTGCAGAATGTTCCACTTTTTTGCACTCATGAACTCCTGGGTAGCTTTGGCTGTATGCTTGGGGTCATTGTCCATCTGTACTATGAAGCGCCGTCCGATCAACTTTGCGGCATTTGGCTGAATCTGGGCTGAAAGTATATCCCGGTACACTTCAGAATTCATCCGGCTACTCTTGTCTGCTGTTATGTCATCAATAAACACAAGTGACCCAGTGCCATTGAAAACCATGCATGCCCATGCCATCACGTTGCCTCCACCATGTTTTACAGAGGATGTGGTGTGCCTTGGATCATGTGCCGTTCCCTTTCTTCTCCAAACTTTTTTCTTCCCATCATTCTGGAACAGGTTGATCTTTGTCTCATCTGTCCATAGAATACTTTTCCAGAACTGAGCTGGCTTCATGAGGTGTTTTTCAGCAAATTTAACTCTGGCCTGTCTATTTTTGGAATTGATGAATGGTTTGCATCTAGATGTGAACCCTTTGTATTTACTTTCATGGAGTCTTCTCTTTACTGTTGGACTTAGTGAAGTAGGTGTATCTGTCTCTGAGAGTGTTCTGGACTTCAGTTGATGTTGTGAACGGGTTCTTCTTCACCAAAGAAAGTATGCGGCGATCATCCACCACTGTTGTCATCCGTGGACGCCCAGGCCTTTTTGAGTTCCCAAGCTCACCAGTCAATTCCTTTTTTCTCAGAATGTACCCGACTGTTGATTTTGCTACTCCAAGCATGTCTGCTATCTCTCTGATGGATTTTTTCTTTTTTTTTCAGCCTCAGGATGTTCTGCTTCACCTCAATTGAGAGTTCCTTAGACCGCATGTTGTCTGGTCACAGCAACAGCTTCCAAATGCAAAACCACACACCTGTAATCAACCCCAGACCTTTTAACTACTTCATTGATTACAGGTTAACGAGGGAGACGCCTTGAGAGTTAATTGCAGCCCTTAGAGTCCCTTGTCCAATTACTTTTGGTCCCTTGAAAAAGAGGAGGCTATGCAGAGCTATGATTCCTAAACCCTTTCTCCGATTTGGATGTGAAAACTCTCATATTGCAGCTGGGAGTGTGCACTTTCAGCCCATATTATATATATAATTGTATTTCTGAACATGTTTTTGTAAACAGCTAAAATAACAAAACTTGTGTCACTGTCCAAATATTTCTGGACCTAACTGTATATGTTTGTGTTTTTTATTTCTAATAAAAGATTTTTTCGGGGGTGTGTGTGTTTATTTACTGTCACTTACAGATTAATCATGGAAGGCATCTCGGGGAGACGCCTGACATGATTAATCTAGGACTTATTGGCAGCTATGGGCTGCCAATAACTCCTTATTACCCCGATTTGCCAACGCACCAGGGCAAATCGGGAAGAGCCGGGTACAGTCCCAGAACTGTCGCATATAATGTATGTGGCAATTCTGGGAGGCTGCTGACTGATATTGTTAGGCTGGGGGGCTCCCCATAACGTGGAGCTCCCCATCCTGAGAATACCAGCCTTCAGCCGTATGGCTTTATCTGGCTGGTTTTAATATTGGGGGGGACCGCACGCCGGGTTTTTTAATTATTTAATTATTTATTTCACTGCACAGTATAGACACGCCCACCGGCTGCTGTGATTGGGTGCAGTGAGACACCTGTCACTCAGCGTGGGGGCGTGTCTCACTGCAACCAATCATAGGCGCCGGTGGGCGGGGAAAGCAGGGAATACGAGATTGTTTAATGAGTGGCCGGCTTTTTCAAAATAGTAAAAGCCGCCGGAGCAGTGTGAACGCCCTGCAGCGCCGGTGATCGGGGATCGGTGAGTATATGAGAGAGGGCTGCTCAATTCAGTTACTCAGGAGTTTAGCGGTCACCGGTGAGTCCTTCACCGGTGACCGCTTATCAGGACGCGACACAGACAGAGCCGCAGCATGACAATGAAGTCGGGTGAAGTTAACCCAAGTTCATTCTGATCGTGCGGCTCTTTCTGTGTCTGCTGTCCTCTGCCATTCAGCTCTGCTACATGGCTGTCTGTGTCTGCTGTCAGCGGCCATGTAGCAGAGCTGAATGGCAGATGACATAGTAAAAACGCATTCATCACACACGCTTGGCAAGTCAATAAATAAAAAAAAAAAAAAGGATGCCCAATGCATACGTCACAGAACACATGATCTAAAGGATCGCACACAAAATTGATCAATTTAACATAGACTACTAAGACACGTTTGACAGCAAATGAACGACCTACGTGCAATCTCATTAAATCGCATATGCAACCTGGGCGTGTCACATCGCATACGAGATTGCACACCTAATTGTAAGGTGTAAAGCTGGCTTTAGTATGCCAAATTTGTTGGCAATGAGTGAATGAGCAGGCTTTCATTGTCAACGGCTCTGCCTTGTTAATGTATGGAAAAGAATCCCATTATTTTAGCTGAACAGTTCCTAAATAACGTTTAGAGAAGGGCTGTCCAAAATATACAATCCTTTTGATATTACAGGATGAATTACCACATATTTTCATCCCCTAGTTTAGAAAAAAAAAAAAGTAATTAGTAAATCAGCTCTTAGATGTCTCATTTTCTTTTCTTCCCAAACCTTCTTACCACACAGTAACAACATTACTTTTTTGTACAGCTGCTGTCGCTTTAATGACTGTATAATGACTTGGACTGGATTAGACTGTTCCTACATCATCAACCTCTTTCTTTTATCTTTAATTGGGCACACATGATGCCAGAGAAACATCTGTGTGTTGCAGAAAAATAACTATACTCAGATAATCTCAATTAACTACATAGCTTGATAATTAATATAGGTCACACTGTAACTGAGAAAGCTGTCATAACTAAAGAGATGACATCTATAGAAGAAAAAAAAATGGATGGTGGTCCATGAGAGAAGGTCCTTAGAAGAAGCTAGATCAGGAAAATTGTTCATGACTGGTTTTGACTTTGTTTCTACATTCACCTAGCCGCATGACTCCTGTTGTATTTGACCCTGTGTTTCCACGTTCCTCATACTGTCCGTTTATGGTCCTGAACTTTTCAGTAAGCTCCATCACCAGGTCACCCCAGCTTAACACTGGCTTATTTAAACCTTATGGCTAGAACTAGTTGTATTCGACAATGAACAAAAAAAAAAGCTGAATATGAAAAATGTGAAAAGCCTTGGCCCAGCAGCCACATTGTTAGTCTTTGGCTAGTGGACCATAGCCCTGTGCTGACTTGGTGCAGGACTCATGTGAAATAATCATACGAGACCAGAGAGAGTGTCAACACAGCTAGAATGGCGCAAGCACCACAGATGAGTATAATTGCCGTTATTTCACTAGTGCAATCCTGCTGATTGGTGTAACGCCTGCCTGGATCAACAGACTCAGGTGGGATGTAATGGACAGACTAGAGGGAAGCCACTCACCAAGCAGGACCCCCAGAACCCTGAAACCCTTGAACCCCTATACAGGGATTTGGAATTACACAGGGCCCTGGAGATCACTACCTGTGGAAGGCTGCAGTCCGATGAGAGTAGTCGTCAGGCAGGGTCAAACCAGGAATAGCAGAACAGGGACAGAATCGGCAGACAAGGACGTAATCAGAAAACATAGCAGAGGTCAAATCCGGATCGGGCAGCGAGGTACAAAAACAGCAGGCAGAAGGGTAGTCACAAAACACGCAGAAGTCAGCACACAGGAATCACAAAACAGAATAGGGTGGATCAGGAGCCAGGAAATCAGAACTATCTCTGGCAGAGGTGAGCAGACAGGAGGGGAGCTAAGAAGGGTGTGGTGTGTTCCCATTGGCTGTAGCTGAACGCTGGCAACTTCAGCTGGAAGACACATGCCACCCACAGTCAGCCAGTGGTACTGCAGATCCCAAGATAACCCAGCCCAATGGATGATTGGAGCCTGCGCCCACCGGTGCTGCTGTCATCGACTCCTCTCCCTACACCAGCACCATCCATGGCAGGAACACGGCGTCACCTGGCGATCGGAGCAGAAGTCGCTGGAGTGGACTCCAGTGGTGACGTAACAATTGGGAAGGAGTTATCAATTTAGTAGACCCCTTTAAGCGATATTGTAGAAATTGTGGAGAAAGGTTGAACACGAGCAACCTTTTTTAAACTTCTGTAACTATGTATCACATGCAATTTAGATAAAAAGTGGAGATGTTACAGATGGTGGACAGTCACTAGTGTTTTGTAAGGGTGGGGGAGTAATGTCCTATGAAGACCTGTCTCATCAGAACAGAGATGGTACTGAAAGCCAAATCTACAGATTGTTTGTTAATAGGCCCCATGTAGAACTCTAAAAAAAGTAGAGGAGCGTAAAATCATGTGAAACCTCAGCAGCAAGAAGAATAGATGAAGAAGTAGGTGTGGCAAACAATACACTAAAGGCCACTTTACATGCTGCGACATTGCTAGCATCGGCTAGCGATGTCACGTGCGATAGCACCCGCCCCCGTCGGTGGCACGATATGTGGTGATAGCTGCCGTAGCGAACATTATCGCTACGGCAGCATCACACGCACATACCTTCTGTGTGACGTCGCTGTGACCGGCGAACCGCCTCCTTTCTAAGGGGGCGGTTCGTTCAGCTTCACAGCAACGTCACAGCAGTGTCACTGAACCGCCGCCCAATAGAATAGGAGGGACGGAGATGAGCGGCCGGAACAAGCAGCCCACCTCCTTCCTACCTCCTTTTCCGGTGGACGCAGGTAAGGAGATGTTTGTCGTTCCAGCAGTGTTACAAACAGCGATGTGTGGTGCCGCAGGAACGACAAACAACATCGTTACTGTAGCAGCAACGATAATTGGGAAGAGGGGGCATGTCACCGATGAGTGATTTTGAACGTTTTTGCGACAATTCAAAATCGCTCATAGGTGTCACACACAACGACATCGGTAAAGCGGCCGGATGTGCGTCAAAAATTCCGTGACCCCAACATGATCGCTTTAGCGATCTCGTAGCACGTAAAGCCACCTTAAATGGGAGGGAGAAAAGAAAGAGCAATGTTTTTAATGCCAATGTAGTGGGAGAAGTTGGTCATCTACAAGGGGCTGCTGATAAGTCTTTGGTTTTACCAGGAAAAAAACGAGATAGGATGAGGAAACTTTACATTTATTCCATATACTCTCCACTGATGTCACCACACTTTTTACATCGGTATTACAAGTTCTGTAAGCCTAGGAAAAAGATGGATTTTGGTTGTGCCTCAAACCAGGCATCCATGGCATCAGGAATGGTGTGACATTTGGTATCCTTGAGGTGTTTCTTAAGGTTTGGAAACAGATGATAGTTGGAGGGAGCTAGGTCTGGTGAATAAGGTGGGTGGTCAACCAGCTGGAAGCCCAGCTCTGCCAGTTTTGCCATGGTCGCTTGTGCAGTGTGAGCGGAGGCGTTGTCTTGCAGTAACAAGATTCCTTTGAACAGCTTGTCGCGCCTTTTAGGCCTTCAGAGCTGACTTCAATTGTCCAAAAGTTCAATGTCATAGCTTTCATTGATGGTGGAACCCTTTTGAAGGTAGTGCACTAGCAGCACGCCTTCCTTATCCCAGAAAACAGATGCCATCATCTTAGTGGCTGATTTTTGCACCCTGAACTTCTTCGGACAATGAAAACTACTGTGCCTCCACACTTTTGACTGCTCCTTGTTTTCAGGGTCATACAAATAAATCCAGGTCTCATCCATAGTGACCAGTCGATTCAGGAAGTTCTCAGGAAGTTTTCATTCGCATGCTTCTTTGATCTGTTGTCAAATATTTGGGAACCCACTTTGCAGATAGTTTTGTCATATCCAAATGTTCATGGATAATGACACAAACATGTTCACGGGAAATCTCCATGATGTCTGCTATTGCTTTAGCCGAAATTCGTCAATTCTCCAGTATGAGGTTGTGCACAGCATAGACGATCTCCGGAAAAACAACCACTCTCAGTAGTCCAGGACATTCCTCATCATTGGTGCGGAAGTGGCCCGTTTTAAAATTGGCAATCTAGTTCTTAACTGTGGAATATGAAGGGCAGTGATCCCCCCATGTAAGCAACATTTCACCATGAATATCCTTTGCAGACTTTCATTGCAAAAACAAGAATTTTATCACTCCTCTGCTCTCAGTTGTTGTGAATATCGCATTAAATTCCGCCATTTTGTTTTCCATCGTGCGTAGAACACTGTTGCCATAAGCAATAAACACAAAATTTTGAAAACATATATTAGACACATAAGGCTTTTATGTGATGTAACATTAGTAACCATAGAAACAAAAAAAGATCACAAAGACTTATCAACAGCCCCTTGTACAAAGTCAACTATTGCAGCGAAATTCAGGATAATTTGTTCACATGTAGCTGTATTTTTATCTGCATCTATTCGTACCAAAATATGCAATAAAAATCTTATGTGATTATTGTACTTTTGCAGCACTTTGCTTTATTTGTTTTACCCTTTAATTGATACTTGCAGATTTAAAGAAGTGTTTTTTTTGTAATTCCTTAACGCAATATTACGTACATCTACATTATTGCGGGAGTGATCCATTGTGGAGGGGGCTCAGGAGTTACGCTTGCGCTACACGTGACAGATACCGACTACATTAATTAGGTCATGGCTCTAGGACAAATGGGAAGAAAGTGAAATGAGGAATAAAGAAGTAATGAAAGTGCAAAACAAAAACTTGGCTGCAAAGTGAAGGGATTCATGCTTTTTGTCAGTACAATAAAGCTTTGAATCTGCATTAAAAATGCAATTGCATTATTTTTTCATGCATTTTTCAGGTTTCCCATAGAGACCTATAAAAAAAATATGCACCAAAAACGCATAGTTCAATAGCATCTTTAAAAACACAATGAACAGGAGTTTTCTTGAAATTACATACACTTGGCTTGTACAGTTAAATGCAGCAGATTTTCTGCAAAAAAAAAAAAAATAATGCAGTGGAAAAAAAGCAATATTTATACTATGAGGGAATGTGGCCTATCATTATAATGATTAAAGTGTAAAATATGTTATAATTGGAGATATACGGACCCGTAGAAGTTCGGTTCGGCAGGTTCAGATGGACTTTAGATAAAGTTTGGTTTGGAACCTGGACTTGACCTGAAACCCAATGGAAGTCACTAATTGGGCAGCCAGCCGTAAACAGATCACTTCCAAGGGAGGGTAGGCTGGGTTTTCCCCATTTCTTTTTTTGTTTGGTGCACATTACATGCAATCACGGTGTTGTTACGCCTAGTGCGAGCTATTAAAACACTGCAAATGGCCCGCACTGGGCTGAGCACAACGATGCTCACGCAAGTGGTTTGCATATGTAAATCATGCAAACAGTTTTGTTTTTTTTATAAAGTCTGTGCTTGGTATGAAAACTGAAAACCGAACCTTGGGTTCACTCATCTCTAGTCATAATACCATAGAAAGAATCAATAAATATCACCCAGGTCAATCCTCTGACCCATTGGTTTTGTAGCAACATATAACAGCAATACTAGACCCATTTCTTACTCCTTACTAAAGGAAAATGGTTATCATCACTATCACCATTCTGCACCTGGCTGCCCCAGCATTCAATTACGTTTATTTGAAAGAGGATAATAAAATGTAGTAAATCCAGGGTATTCAGTCTTTGATGACTTTGGCTGACATTATCTAAAAGATGTTTGTTTTATGTGAATCTTTCTCTGCAGTAACAACATTTCTGAAAACAGTGACTTCAAGATTATTTGTTCATGTAAGTCCCTTCTAGGATAAAATACCACAGAGACTTTTTAGGAGTGAACACATCCCAAAAATACTTGTGTCAGCAAATATAATTTAATAAAATGTTATGAAAGGGAATATAATCACAACAATAGTGTCCATATGACCGATTAGAAGCTATAGGTATCCTCCTGGCTTCTCTATCTCTATCGTCTCTTCTCTAACCAGGTCGGTTCATGCATTAATTGGACAACTATTCTTGCATTTGTCAAATTCGTTAAGGGGTACTTTACACGTTGCGACATCGCTAGCATCGGCTAGCGATGCCGAGCGCGATAGTACCCTCTCCCGTCGCACATGCAATATGTGGTGATTGCTGCCGTAGTGAACATTTTCGCTACGGCAGCTTCACACGCACATACCTGCTCGGCGACGTCACTGTGACTGCCGAAATATCCCTCCTTCAAGGGGGAGGTGCGTTCGACGTCACCGCAACGTCACTAATCGGCCGGCCAATAGAAGCGGAGGGGTGGAGATGAGCGGGACATAACATCCCACCCACCTTCTCCCTTCCGCATTGCCGTTGGGACGCAGGTAATGAGATGTTTGTCGTTCCTGCGGGTTTACACACAGCGATGTGTGGAGCTGCAAGAACGACAAACAACATCATACCTGCGGTCGACTCGACATTATGAAAATGACCGACGCTACACAGATCACCGATTTTCGACGCATTTGCGATCGTTTATCGTCGTACAAAAAATTTACACGTTGCGATGTCGTTACCGGCGCCGGATATACGTCACTAACGACGTGACCCCGACGATATTTCGGATGCGATGTCACAACGTGTAAAGTACCCCTAAGTCTGGACAAGAATTGGACAGCTAGAAATATATTTGGGTTATTTCATAAATAACATAAATCATTTATCTACAAGACAATTGAGAAATATATAATTGCTGGAGGTACAAGTGCTAGATCCTCACCGATCACAAGAATGGGTGTCACAAAGCCCCTTTGTGTATGACGCAATAGTGAGCATTTGTGACCACTGCTCTATTCACGGTCTATAGGAGTCGTGGTTGCAATTTTTCACTACTGCTCCGTTCATGCTGTAAATAGTTATGCAAATCAAATTATGGGACAATTTGGTCTAGACAAATCTAACAAAAAAAATAAATCTTTATACCACTTTATTGAGCGATTGAAAATGTTTCAAATAGGAAAAGGTGCCGTACACATTGTTGTTGATGTAGGCAAAATGAGACACAAATACAAAGACAAATGAAGGTGGGATTAATACAGATGCCATAATTATAAATTACATATTAAATACCAATATTCAGGTCTCGGTAAGATTAAGTATAATTATAATACTTACATTATAAAGACAGATCCCATTAGAAAGGTGAAAGTGCTAAAAATCATGATTTTGTATGCTCTCCCCATGTTTATGTGGGTTTCCATTGGGTGCTCCATTTTCCTCCAACATCCCAATACAAACTGTTAGGAAACGTTGATTCTTAGCCCAAATGGGGACAGCGATGCCAAAAATCTGTAAAGTCCTATTGAATAAATGGATCTATATAAGGTAAGAAAATTTTTTTTAAAAGTCGCTTAATAAAGTCTCAATATGCACACAGCAGTAAAACTGTGAACAGCAGTTATATACGGTAGTTATAAATGTATATATGGTATCAGATAGCTGGATATCTAAAAAAGTGAAACTGGTAAAGGGCAAGTGCCAGTATTGATGAATCCCTGATTAGGTAGTAATACACACTACAGTTCAAAAGTTTAGGGTCACGTAGATATTTCTTTATATTTGAAAGAAAAGCACATTTTTTTTCAATGAAGCTAACATTAAATTACACAGAAATACACTTTATACATTGTTAATGTGGTAAATGACTATTCCAGCTGCAAACGTCTAGTTTTTAATGTCTACATAGGTGTATAGAGACCCATTTCCGACAACCACCACTCCAGTGTTCTAATGGTACATTGTGTTTGCTAACTGTGTTAGAAGGCTAATAGATGTTTAGAAATCCCTTGAAAACCCTTATGCAAGTATGTTAGCACAGCTGAAAATAGTTTTGCTGATTAGAGAAGCTATAAAACTAACCTTCCTTTGAGCAAATTGAAAATCTGGAGCATTACATTTGTTGGTTCCATTAAACTCTCAAAATGGCCAGAAAAAGAGAACTTTCATGTGAAACTTGACAGTCTATTCTTGTTCTTAGAAATGAAGAATATTCCATGCGAGAAATTGCCAAGAAACAGAAGATTTTCCACAACAGTGTGTACTACGCCCTTCAGAGGCGAGCACAAACAGGCTCTAACCAGAGTAGAAAGAGAAGTGGGAGGCCGCGCTGCACAACTGAGCAACAAGACAAGCACATTAAGTCTCTAGTTTGAGACATCGACACCACACAGGTCCTCAACTGGCAGCTTCATTAAATAGTACCTGCAAAACGCCAGTGTCAACGTCTACAGTGAAGAGGCGACACCGGGATGCTGGCCTTCAGGGCAGAGTGGCAAAAAATAAGCCATATCTGAGACTGGCTAAGAAAAGGAAAAGATTAATATGGACAAAAGAACAAGGACATTGGACAGAGGAAGATTGGAAAAAGTGTTATGTACAGACAAATTGAAGTTTGAGGTGTTTGGATCACAAGGAAGAACATTTGTGAGACGCAGAACAACTGAAAAGATGCTGGAAGAGTGCTTTACGCCATCTGTCAAGCATAAAGTGGGAGATTTGTACAAGGTAAAAGGGATTTTGAATATGGAAGGCTATCACTCCATTTTGCAATGCCATGCCATACTCTATGGACAGAGCTTGATTGGAGCCAATTTCCTCCTACAATTGGACAATGACCCAAAGCACACCTCCAAATTATGCATGAACTATTTAGGGAAAAAGCAGGCAGCTGGTATTCTATCTGTAATGGAGTGGCCAGCCCAGTCACCAGATCTCAACCCTAGCTTCCCACTCAGCGTATTGTGTCTCCCAGTGATCTCATTACATCATTTACATCACGTGAGTGCTGCAGCAAACACTGCTGGGCTGCATGTTTCACAGATTCTTCAGACAGAACAGTTCCATCTGGTGCAAGTGTGAAGGTTGCAGCCTATCAATTCCCAATGATGGATTGTCACTTGAATGCCTCAGACTACCAGCATCCACTGACTGTTTATGTCAAGTGAGTGCTGCAGCCTTAGCACTTCTGTAAGATGGAACTGGTTCTTCTGACTAAACTGTGAAGACTTCAGCACCCATGTGATGTAAACAATCTCCTAAGATCGCTGAGGGACACAACACACAGCTCTGGCAACAGGGTCAGTCCAAGAGGCATTTTTTCTTTATTTTTTTTTTTTAATATAGAGTGGCACGCAAAAGTTTGGGGCCCTGGTCAAAATTACTGTTATTGTGAACAATTAAGCAAATTGAAGATTAAGTGATCTCTAACAGGCATAAAGTTAAAAGAGGACACATTTACTTAGTATTTTAGGCAAAAAAATATATATTTTCATCTGTTATATTTTTAAATTAACAAAAAAGATAAATGGTCAGATGCAAAACTTTGGACACCTTGCATGGTTAGTACCTAGTAGCACCCCCTTTGGCAAGCATCACAGCTTGTCAACACCAAAAGTCTTTCCATTCTTGTTTGAGGTATTTTCATCCATTCTTCCTTGGAGACTTCAAGTTCTGTGAGATTCCTGACTCGTCTTGCATGTACTGCTCTTTTGAGGTCTAGCCACAGATTTTCAATGATGTTCAGATCAGGGGGCTGTGAGGGCCATTGTAAAACCTTCAAATTGCGTCTTTTGAGGTAGTCTATTGTGGAATTTGACGTGTGCTTAGGATCATTATCTATTTGTAGAAGCCATGCTTTTTTCTCCTATTTTTAAACTTCAGATATTTTTTATAGATGGTGTTATATTTACATCAAGAATTTGTTGAAATTTCATAGAACAATTCACAGGTAGAGGGAAGAATTCTCTGTGCCATTGTCTGCAACACAACCCCAAAACATGATTGATCCACCTCCATGCATAATGTTGACAATATGTTATTTTCCTGAAATTCTTTTTTTTTTCTCCCCACATACCTTTGATCATTGTAGCTAGAGTACTATTTTAACCTCATTGGTCCACAGGGCTTGTTTCCAAAATGCAACAGGCTTGTTTCGATGTTCTTTTGCAAACTTCTGATGCTGAATTTTACGGTGAGGACGCAGGTGAGGTTTTCTTCTGATGACCCTTCCATTAAGGCCATATTTGTGCAGGTGTCTCTGAATAGTAGAACAATGTACCACAACTCCAGAGTCTGCTAAATCTTTCTGAAGGTATTTTGCAGTTACGCAGGGTCTTCTGATTTACCTCTCTAGCAATCGTACGAGCAGCTCTCACAGAAATATAGCTTGGTCTTCCAGACCTTACTTTGACCTCTACTGTTCCTGTTAACTGCCATTTCTTAGTAACATTTCAAACTTTGGAAAGGGCAACTTGAAAACATTTTGCTATTTTCTTACAGCTTTCTCCTGCTTTTTGGGCCTCCACTGTTTTCATTTTCAGAGTCCTAGGCAGCTGCTTAGAAGACTGCATAGCTGTTGTTTTTTGCACAAAGTTAGAGCAGGGTTGGTTTTTATAAAGCTGGGAAATTTGCATCACCTGACCTTTCCTAACAATGATAGTGAATAAGCCATAACCCTAACAGGTTAATTAAGGTCTGAAACCTTGGTCAAAGTTATCTGAGCACACAAATCTCCAAGGATTGGCCTATTTTCCTTTTTTTAAAATATTTTTTAAAATGTAAAAGGTGAAAATAATTTGTTTTTGCCTAAAATTCAAAGGAAGTGTCACCTTTAACTTTATGCCTTTTAGAGATCATTTCTCCTTCAACTTGCTTAAAGGGATCCAACCACCAGGATTTTGTTATATAAAGTAAAGGCATTGCCATATTGGCACTAGGATGCCGAATCCAAGCATACCTTTTATAGAAAGATCGGATGCTTGGTTGCTGAAATATCTATAATCAAAGTTACACAAATGCACCGCACCTTTGATTAGCGTGTGCATCGGGGGTGGGTCATTGTGGGTCCTCGCTGTAAAGTCCTCCTTCTGAATCTTGTATGCCCCCTTTTCTGTATTTAAATATCGCACCATGCCGCCATTGCTGCTGTTGAGGACGCTGGAGGAGGACTTTACAGCAAGGACCCGATCTACAAAGACCCACACCAATGTACATGTCAATCAAAGGTGCAGTGCATTTCTGTAATTTTGATTACAGATATTTAAGCAACCAAGCATCTGATCTTTCAACAAAAGGTATGGATCCAGCATCCTAGTGCCTGTATGGCACTGGCTTTAGCTTATATAGCAAAATCCTGGTGGCTAGTTTCCTTTATCTGTTCACAATAACAGTAAATTCGACTAGGGGTGCTCAAAATTTTGCATGCCACTGTATATTACTAGGTACATAAAGGTCATTGAAAAGGGATTGTTCATTATCGAACAACCTATTTAACTTCTAGGACACTAAACTGGAATGACGGGGATTGGAAGACTAGAAAAATGTCTGGTTTCTTAAAAAAAACAAAACAACAAAACAGTAGTACCACATAATTTGTGGTCAGGTGTGGAGTTTTTCCAATCCTGGATAACCTCATTAAGAAATGGAGTAGGAGGTCTTTCTTATAATAATTGATGTATAGCTTTTGCTTGGCCAAACACTCCTACGTTCTCTACATATTAGATGGCTACTGGCTTATGAATTGATGTATAACTGCCCACAGCATCTAGCTTGGGTTTCAGCTGATCACCGAGGGTTTTTAATTCCACCTTTAATCTAAAATGGGGTTGCCGTCATGAGACAACACCTTTAATGCAGTGAAATAATTTTCCTAGTTCAAATTCCTATAAACCCTTTTTAAAATGGCTCCAGCCATACTTTGATATTTAGATAATTTTTTCGTACTTTCTAAGAAGAATGATATATATATGCAAGGCAGACAGCGTTTAGTTTACAGGAAAAGATTTGGTGTAATGTTCACGCCAGTATCGCACTTATCTGAAATCCCCCTGTAATGGAATAGGAACACATGTCAAAGCCCAGTGTTTGTTAAATGGAACGGATTCAGCACACCAGAAGCTTCTATTATAAACATTTTGACTCTTTGCAATTTACAAAATGTTCTCTCAATTATACAATATACCCCTTGACCCTGTAGCTGGGTTGCAGGATTCTACCATTTGCATGAAGGGAGGGGGTGATTACAAAAGAACAGTTCAAGAGGTGAATTAAAAAAGCATTAACTGTTTCAGTAAAGAGAAAAGAGGATATGTGTGTGGCTTGTGTTTCCGTATCCATTTAACAGAAGGAAGGTCTGTGGGCAGAGTAATCATGAATTCAGCAAGTTGATCTGCACTAAAATGTTGGGGAATCAAGGGCCAACATGCCACTCCTTTAATCCAATGGTATATTCAGTACTCCTGGAAGCTATTCGTTTTTCATGGTCTTTGCAGAAGACAAACAGATTGATTCTGTAAATTTAATTAATGGCTCTTTGGCCCAGGGAGATGTTCATGGATGTAACCAATCATCTGATATTTATTCAAAAGGAAGTTATCATGAGCTCAGCTTTTGACTACGGAATTGATACATGTACTGAAGGTTGATTTCCAAATGGTCTTTCCTAATGTGGTCCTTATTTAGCACCGCAATTATCTCCCGAGACTAAAACTATTTTTCATCTGCCTGCACTCCATCTTGGGAGTGCTCGGAAAGCTAAGTGTATTGAAAGACATAATTTCCTAGAACGGTTCTGTAACATTTCCCTAGGTTATGAAACCTTAACCATTCAATCTCTTGTGCGATTAATAAAGTCACTAATATGAGATGTTAAAGTGGATTAAGAACTGTGAAGTGAAAGGTTTACTGAACAACATATTGCATTTAATTCTGAAAATTGTTAAACCCCTTTTTTTCCAATACATCCAAAATATTCCAAATTATATAGGAGTATTTTAGAATATCAATGCTAACACTTACTAAAACACATGGGGATAGTATATTTTGTACTTTCTAAATGTATGCTGCTTCTATCAGTGAGATAGATTGTTGCCTTGTTTTTGAAGTCAAGTTTTGGGAATAACCTATCACCTTTCATGTGATCGTTTGCTTGAGAGTACTGATGGGCGAACCACCCCAATGTTCGTGTTTGCTTGACAGTACTGATGGGCGAACCCCCCGATGTTCGTGTTCGTGAGACTCGCCTGAGCTTTTTGTAAAGTTTGAGTTCGGGTTCAGAGATAACGCAAGCTTGCATTCGAACCCCGAACTTGGACTTTACAGGTATGGGAAGGGGCGAGGGGGTATGTAAAATAAAGAATATACAGTAGTTAATAATAAAGATTGTCGTTATATTTTCCGCTCCTGCGATGCATCCTGCAGACCCGCTCAGCCATTGTCTCCTGACCGATCATTAAATTTCGGGGGTATTCACTGCACTGATCGTCACTCGGCAGTCTTCGCCTGTTTTCGGCCGTGTTCACGGTGACGTCAGGGTTCACCTGAGTCCATGAGTCATGGACTCGATTGAACTTTGACTGTCACTGTGCGAGTCTCGCATCGGTATCACCCGATGCGGCGCACACTCTCCTGACAGGAGCGGGTCGGCTGCATGTATTTCCATGCAGCTGAGGCGCTCCTGTCAGGAGAGTGTGCGCCGTGCTGGGTGATACCGATGTGAGACTCGCACAAGTCATACGCAAGTGGAATCATACCCTCAGTGTCAGCCTGCTTCTCTGTCTGTAGAGACGCTTGTCTGTACAAAGTGATGAAGCAGAGCTGACATGGCTTTCCCTGTAGAGTACATCGGACTAAGGAGTTTTTTTTATAATAAAGATAGAGTCTCTAAATGTTTTTTTTGTTTTATTTCTAATAAAAAAAATGTCTGTGTTGTGTTGTTTTTTTTTTACTGTTTACTAGAAATTCATGGTGGCCATGTCTAATTTGGCATGACACTATGAATTTCGGGCTTAGTACCAGCTGAGAATACAAAGCTGGAATTACCTCCTTAATTACCCAGCGTGCCACCCCCATCAGGGCTGCTGGACGAGCCAGGTAAAGCGCCAGGAAATGGTACTAAGAAACAATGAGCCATTTCCATAGGCGGATGCGGGCGACGGAGAATCCCAGCCCCCAGCTGCCTGGTTTTGCCTGACTGGCAATCAAAATACGGCGGGAGCCAACGCATTTTTTTTTTAACTAAATAATTAAATAAAAAATGCATGGCCTTGCCTGAGTTTTGATTAGCAGACAAGGTAAAGCCAGGCAGATTGGGGTGGCAATCCGTAGCCGTCCGCTTTATCTGAATCAAAAATACTGCAGGGCGCTACGTCATTTTTTGTATTGATTTACTTATTTTTACAGTACTGTGATGTCAGGCAACCACAGACCCGGCGCAGAGAATGTGCAAAGATTGCAGACTTGACCTATTTTTTTTTTGTCCCTTTTGGAAATTGTTTTTATTGCTCTGCTTTCAAGAATGTGCAGTCTTTACAGGGTTATTCGCATCTCCAAGATCCTATACAATATGTAGTAGATTAAATAATATTAGCAAATACCTCCAATTATAAATCTAGCTGTTCTGATTAACTATGTCAGGGCATGTGCAGGGCATTGCAGAACCTTAGGAATCCATGGTTACGACTATGCATATAGTCACAGTTATTTGCTAATTGTCATAACCATGGATACCTAAGGTCCTGCAATGCCCTTAAAATGAGGTGAGCGACATAGCGAATCAGAAGAACTGTACAACATTTCTAATTGGAGATAGTTGCTAATATCATTATACATACTATATATTGGGATAGGATCTTGGAGATGGGAATACAGCTTTAAGGGGTACTTTGCATGTTGCGACATCGCTACTGCGATGTCGTTGGGGTCAAATCGAAAGTGATGCACATCTGGCGCCGGTAACGACGTCGCAACGTGTAAAGCCTAGATGCACCGGTAAACAATCGCAAAAGCGTCGTAAATCGGTGATCTGTGTAGTGTCGGTCATTTTCATAATTTCGCTCCAGCGACAGGTACGATGTTGTTCCTCGTTCCTGCGGCAGCACACATCGCTGTGTATGAAGCCGCAGGAGTGAGGAACTTCTCCTTACCTGCTTCCACTGGCTATGCGGAAGGAAGGAGGTGAGCGGGATGTTTACGTCCCACTCATCTCAGCCCCTCCGCTTCTATTGGCCGTCTGCCGTGTGACGTCGCTGTGACGCCGCATGACCCGCCCTCTTAGGAAGGAGGCGGGTCGCCGGCCAGAGCAACGTTGCAGGGCAGGTAAGTGCGTGTGAAGCTGTCGTAGCGATAAAGTTCGCTACGGCAGCTATCACAAGATATCGCATCTGCGACGGGGGTGGGGACTATCGCGCTCGGCATCGCTACCATCGGCTAGCGATGTCGCAGCGTGCAAAGCACCCCTAAGTGTTTTTACCTAACATCTGAAGCATGCTCTAGTTTCTTTGTTTGTGTGTGACCTCATTTTAACAGCAATTCCTGCACAAGTTCCTTTCTCCGCAGGTATTCATCTGCTAGTGCTACCCTGGTTTTCAGAAATTCTACTCTGAAGACAGTCTTAAGCCTGGTCTCTAGTGCAATAATCACTGCACTGTATGTGTCAGGTAAGCTGCATAACAATATGACTGAAACACTGATCTTAGTTTTGAAATAATTCCCAGCATTGTGTTTATATGCTCCTGCAAATCCTTTTCTTTGCAGTAATAAATAATTAGCTATTTAGACTGTGTTTTTGGTTCACCTGGTTAGATGGGTTCCCTAAGTCATAGGTCAGGATGGTGCTGGACAGTGGGCCTTAACAATCAGAATGAGAATCGGTGAAGACCAGGACAATCATATTGTGCAGGAGGGTATAAATTGCAGAGCAGGAAACCCCAGATGAAGCAGAGTCGGGGGGTGCGGTTACACACAGAAACAGAGGATGTATAGACAATCCAGGACTTGCAGCAGGCAAATAACTAATAGCAGAGACGCATGAAATTAGGAACTGAAAGCAGACAAATAGTTAACCGCAGTATAAAAATGATGAATGAGCAAACTGGTTACTTACTTGCAGTGATATGATACCACAAAGGTATATTACAGACATATAAATATTCAGGTAACTAGCTTGTAAAGACAGTGGTGTGAACAGCACCGGTATTAGCTGAAATTAGTCTGGTCATATGCACTTGTAGCAGCAGTTGAAGTCGTACGTACTTGTAGCCGTAGCTGAGAGTGCAATTGCAACAGGATTCACAGGACTGACCTAGGAAGTAGTTGAAGATTGCAGGATAGCTCGCAGGAGTTTGTGGAGAGATTATTGAGTATAATGGATGATGAATGCAAACTCCTGTAATATATGTTGTAACTGAAAGCCATGCTTCCTGAATACTCAACTAGTACATGGTTCCTTGAGTCTGCCTTTGCTCGGTTGCCACAATTTAACCCAGTGTGGACTAGCACAGACGAAGATGGTTCAAGACGCAATGCTTCCAGGGGTGAACATCTCAATTATATGGAATGCAATGGAGTATGCTATATTTTGTCAAGTTTTGTATGAAATCTAAATGGAAAAAAACAAAAAAACTTTTTACTTATGCCCTCATATAAAACGAGAGGTATCTGGAGCTAAAGTAAATTGCCATGCACTTTTATGCATGCTTTATTATGATTCTTAAGCCATAAGATGAACTTGAGCAGTGGACCCCTGCCCTCATTACAATCACAAGTATGTTTTCTTTAGCGACATCACAGCGGCATGTGTTAATTGACCATGGTTGTACAAAGTACTGCCGGTATGTCATAAGATGGATGTGATATCATGTATTAAAACCAAAACTGCTTGGTCCAAAATCCCATATAAAGTATTCATAATTAACTCCCAGAGATTAGTAATGAGACGCAATTTAATTATTCAGCACATAGTTTTTTTTATTATTATTGCTATTAAACACATGGAGGCTTTGCTTTCCAAAGTGTAAGACTATAACTATACAATACCATGATTTAGACCAGAGTTTCCCTTTAAAATTGCAATGTAAATGAAAGCATTTGCACAGTTAAGGGAATGAACTGTAGTATGTCAGCCATGTGGAAGCGAGGTATTATAAACACAAGTCTAATGTGCTGTTAGAGTTTACAATGCAGCAAGGGCCTTAGGTAATCATATGTCACAGTTTGATCTTCTTGGGTCCCACTCTATTAAAATAAACAGTACTACTTCCCCTGTAATGTTATATTCCATTAAAAGCCCTGAAAGAGAAGGAATGTGCTGCAATGGTCACAGGCCTCCGGTATGCGCTATAAATAATAGCCGGAGAAGCGGAATATTGTTGGATATCAGTGACAGCCCTTGCCACTGGCTGTTCATTTAGTTTAATGACAAAACAGTCATTATTTGAGGTACATTACACGACACCTGTAGAAATAGAAACTAATAGAAGGATACGGGCGGTCACTTTAACTGAAGCAATTTGAGATTTGTGAATAAAAATATTGAAAAGTGTGGGATTTTTTGTATATTTTTTTAGAAGCAAGACAGTGACCCAAAGCGCCCAAGATTTTGTACAAAAGAAAGAATAATAAAGCTAATTTTGGAATGTCCAAGTCAAAGAACGTACCTTAATCCTTTACAATGCTCTATAAGAACCTGAAACAAGCAATTCATGGGAGAAAATCTAACAAAATAACGAAGATGGAGCCGTTTTGGGCTGAAAATAGTGCATGCTGTGATTTTTTTTCCATGTGGATCATCAGTCCGTGTGGCGAAACACTCATATGAGCTAGCACATTGACTACCATTGGTCCATGTGTTGTCCGTATACTATTCTGTTACATAGACTGACAACATGCAGGCTTAAGGCTATGTCCGCACTTTGCATCGTCCTACTTGCAGTTCAAAACGCACCCTCTGGCAGTAATTGATTTTGCCAAAGTTGCTGTTGCCCACAAAATAGCTCTAAAAATGCATGCGTATTTACCACGTTTTAGTCGCGTTTTTTGCCCTTTTTACGTGCTTTTCCATTGCGTTTTGAAAGATGCGTTTTGAACATAAAGACACTGCTAAATAAAGTTTAAATAGTCAAACATAATGAAAAAAGGGGGAAAAAAGGAACACATATATAAATATTAAAATGATAAAGAAAATAGTTATATTTCATAGAATTATAGCGTTTTTTTACTATTTAGCGGTAAAATAGCATTACATTTATATTTTTTATTAATTTAATTGTCAGACTATGTGTGTGTGTAAAGGGACATATCATTTCATTATTCTGAAGTCAGAAAAGCATGCATTTTGGAAGTCCAAAATGCCTTGTTTCTGCAGCTAAAAAGCAGGTTAAACGCTAGAATTTTGATATTTCTTGCTTTTTGCTACTTCACATTGACTTCAATGTTAGCAAAACGCAGCCCAAATGGCAAAAACAATTGACATGCTGCTTCTTTGAACGCATGGTTTTTGCCACAAAACATGCAAATTAAACGCTGTGTTTGGAAACGCAAAGTGCGGACTAGAAATCCCCATTTTCCATAGACTTTGCTGGAAAATAAAAAAGCATGCATTTTGGCATGAAAAAACTGCACTTCAAAACGGACCTAAAAAGCAGCTGAAACGCAGGTGGAAATGCAAAGTGCGGACACAGCCTAAAACACACTTCTCAGAATGATCACTTACACAGTTTTCATTCAAATCAGTCTTTATGCAATATGTTAATCTAGTGGTGGTGCTGCAGGCAAATTGAATATTTGCTGTTGGGTTTCTTCACAAGACCTCATTCGAGACTTCTATCAATTAGGTGGAATGGAAATCACAGCTTACACAGCCAAATGACTCGCACGAGCATCGGATTGCATCACCCGGCACAGCCGCACACTCTCCTGACAGGAACGGCTTGGCTGCACGTATTTCTATGCAGCTGAGACGCTCCTGTCCGGAGAGTGTGCAGCCGTGCTGGATGATGTGATCCGATGCTCGTGCGAGTCATACGGCTGTGTAAGCGCACCCTAAAAGACAGTCTCTCTGAAGAAGTCATCACTAGAGATTAGCAAACCCAAGGCTCGGTGTTGTTACTGAGCACAGACTTTACAAAAAAATGACTTTACAAAAAAATAAAACAGTGTTCGAGTTTGAAGATCGGGTTCTTTACATTTGCAAACCATTTGCTCGAGCACTGCTGTGCTCAAGTATGCTCGGTGCGCAGCCCAGTGCAAACCGCTTGCAGTGTTTTACCAGCTTGCACTGGAGGTAACTACAACATGATCAAATGTAGTTGGCACAAAAAAAAAAAAAAGGAAAAATCCTGCCAACCCACCCCTGGAAGTAATCTGTTTATGGTTGGCTGCATGTGGGCGAAGACCCAAACTGCCCAATGTGTGACTTCTATTGTGGTTCAGGTCAAGTTCAGGGCCCAGACCAAACGTTTTCAAAAGTCCGGCTGCACCTGCCAAACCGAATTTCCAGGGGTCCGCTCATCTCTAGTTAGCACATCAGTGCAATAATAATATATTTTATTAATTTAAATAGGTGCGGTGCAATGCTTCATTTACTCTACCATGGTCTATTTCTCAGATCATTCCCCAGATAAGATGTCTGAATCATTTGAGCTTCAATGACAGCTTATTAAAGGTCCAGCCTTCGTCAGAAAACACCAGAATAGGTTGCTGACTACTTTAATTATGATTTATGAGTCTCTTGTGTGAGTCAGATTAATGTTCTCCCCTAAAAGCAATCTGCCATCTTTTATAGGCTTTGCCATGAGCTACCAATTATATCATAGCAATATCCAGTGGTAATTCTTTTTAGCATGTGTAGTCTGTAGCCATAGATAATACTATGTGATTATTGTTCTCTAAATGTGTGAATAATTGAGAGGTTATGCTGTATTACATGGCTGCCTCATCAAGTTTCCTCCCTAGAACTTAAAAAACATTTTAAAAGAGCTCTTCGCCATGCTTTAATTATCCATGAATTACATGGAGAGAAAAATAACGTAATAAAGCTGTCAAAAATGCTTTTTTTTTTCTTCCTTGAGTCTCCCGGGCTCCAATCATTAGAATGTGGCTCATTAGACAGGTTGATTCAATAACAAATCTTCAGCAACTCTCTCAGGTTCTTTAAGACAAGAGTTCCACTATTATTTAAGTGACAGTAAAACAAGCTGCCAGGCTGACAGGGTAACTGTTATAAATTGTCTACCAAGTTAATTAAATCTTATTTTGAAGTCACACACGTAATATATCACACCCCACAGAGAGCACATGTTTCCATTATCAGGACCTTCCAAAGCACTGGGTCCCAGGCATTATTGAAACGAATTGCAAAGGTTAAAGAGCCGTCTCTTGGCGACTAAACAAGACAGTATCTGACTTCCCCATTGTAAAGCACAAAACATTACACAAGTAATTAACTGCAGAACTTAGCCCTTTCAGAATGTTCCATATTATAATCCAGAGATTGTTTTCAGAGCTGACCTGCAAAGTGTTTTAATTATTAATGCTCATTATTTTTACCATTTTGAAACGTTACAGGACAATCTCGAACAACCAAATGAAAATACTTTTGAAAAAGCTGACGTTTTTCTTATAAAGTGACCATATATTTCTAATATTGGATGTTATGAATAAAAGTTATAATAGAAGTAAAAACTAATCTTTTTTGTAAGCGTCTAAGTGAAAATATATAAATCATCAGTGCACGGTCATTACCAAACTACTATATGGAGGTCAAATCCTTTAACTACCAAATTGCTACCAACGTGCCTTTTATAAAGCTGTCAGACACAGAGAACCTAGAAATTAATGTTTAAGGAAGAAAAGTTGGTGCTCACTGTAATATTTCATCGGGCAGCATTTTCTGAATGACCTGAATCAGTCAGTCCTATAGAATTCCTGCAGAGGTGAATTTCCTGCTGATTTTTTTTCTGATGATTGGCTGAAGCACCAGCCTCTTAAGGTACCGTCACACTAAGCAACATCGCTAGCAACATCGCTGCTGATGCACAACTTGCTAGCGATGTTGCTTAGTGTGACATCCAGCAACAACCTGGCCCCTGCTGTGAGGTCGTTGGTTGTTGCTGTATGTCCTGGGCCATTTTTTAGTTGTTGCTCTCCCGCTGTGAAGCGCACATCACTGTGTGTGACAGCTACAGAGCAACAACTAAATGTGCAGGCAGCAGGAGCCGGCTTCTGCGGACGCTGGTAACCACGGTAAACAGCGGGTAACCAAGAAGCCCTGTCCTTGGTTACCCGATATTTACCTTTGTTACCAGCGTCCGCCGCTCTCAGCTGTCAGTGCCGGCTCCTGCTCTGTGCACATGTACCTGCAGTACACATTGGGACCTCCGGTCCCCCCTCAGTATCTCATAGGTCACAGAATCATGGAGGGGGAGGTCAATAAGGGACCATTTGGTCCACAGTCATTTTGAGCAACCAAAAATGGCAGGGACATGGTTAGACAGGAGACCCATTGGGACCTTTAGGTGTGGATCATGTAGTTTCTGTAGATTTATTGACCCCTCTAAAACGTTCACAAGTGCAGTGACAGGGAGAGTTTTCTCCAATAGGGACTTTGCAAATTGTAAAACCACGGGAGTGGTCTACATGTGTACCTGTCAATGTCCCAAAAACTATGTGGGTAAAACCAAAAGAGAGCTAAGAGTAAGGATAGGGGAGCATATAGGGGACATCCTCCACAAAAGAGATACTGCTCTAGCCCGGCACATAGTCCAGTGTCACAATGGAGATACCAAAAGTGTCCTATTCAAAGTAATTGAGACCGTCCAGAAACATGAGAGACTGGGGGACTGGAACAGGTTAATCCTCCAGAGGGAAACCAGGTGGATTTACCTGTTGCGTAGTATGTGCCCGGCCGGGATTAATGAACAATTAAACTTCACCAGTTTTATATGATCTTATATGGTAATCGTGGTATTTTTGGGAATCTTCTCTTTCTTCTATCGTCATGTGATGGGTTATTTAGTGGAGCAGGCAGAGATGCCTAAGTGCTTATTGTCCCTATAGGACGAGCAATGGTTACTATTAAGGCGATTTAACAATATCGCATTTTATCTACTTTCTTATTGCTATGAATAGCCTGATAAGACCCCTCAGTCCGTGATTAACTATTCACCCTCCCACTACATATGACCCTTTGGCTGCTGTGAGGGCGGTCTTTATAAGTGGAACGCAGTCTGCGCTCCACGCTTCGTGACCTCCGGTGTTATGTCCGAGGTTTGGAAGTGTGGGCGGGTTCTGGTGGGGAGTCTGACTTCCTGCAGGGGCGTTCCCTTACAAGTGGAATGCAGTATGCGTTCCACACATCGGAACTTCCGGTGTGACGTCGGAGGCCTGTTGATGTGAGCTAGGCCTGGTGGGGAATACTGATTTCCGGTCATACGTCACAAGATCTCATACCGGAAGTGACCGCCGGCAATATGGCGCGGCGGTTTAAAGAAATTAGGACGGTAAGCCTCATGGGGGCGGGACCACTCGGCATTGACCGAGCTTATAATAAGAAGGGGTGGTGGTGTACTGGCCTGATGGGGCATTATCTCTGTTACCATTGAATGGGATAGGACCCAGATTCATGTGGTCCCCAGCGACGCTATTAGGCATAACCGTATCTCCATTGTGACATCGGCTAAAAAGACTGAACATCTCCTGATGAACCCCCAGACATCCTGTGGGAGAAACGCGTCGAGATGAGACGAGATGACAACGTTATGATAAGTACTTTCATCAAATTGAGATGACTTATATGATGACCTGAGATAGGTGTGCAGGTGCCTAGGCATTAAATTGTATTTATGTTGATATGTCCTGGAGGATGGAAGCACTGCCTATTTATCCTCGAAGGGTTTATTGTAATCTATTTTATGACTCTATAGAGTGGTTACTCTGACTGGGGAACGACTGTTGTAAGATCAGTATTTAACCTATAGAGTGGCTATCCAGACTTTTAGCTTTGACTGCACTTTTTGCACACACACTGTATGGTGATGGTGGTTTTGTGGTTGGAGGGACAGTGAGGGACAGCCGCCGAGGAGCGGGGGCACCAAGTGTTAGGGTGTTTACACTCCGCTGGTAGGTAGGGGGCACTCATAGGGCTAGGATAGGCCCCACCCCGCCTATATATATATATTCTTCATATCGACATCTGGCGCACTCTGTCCCTTACACCTGTCCAAACCACTTTTAAATGGCTATTCTATTTCTGACTGTACTGACAGTTTTTTAGTAAATGACTAATAAAATTTGGTAATTTTAATATAGGAATTTTCTTTATGGTTTTAGGTGTGCAGGAAGCCTGCACTAAGCGGTGTGCGCTGGTAACCAAGGTAAATATCGGGTTGGTTACCTGATATTTACCTTAGTTACCAAGCGCAGCATGCTTACACGTGTAGCGACGCTCCAGCGATCCCTGCCAGGTCAGGTTGCTGGTGGGATCGCTGGAGCGTTGCTTAGTGTGACATCTCACCAGCGACCTCCTAGCAACTTACCAGCGATCCCTATCAGGTTGTATCATTGTTGGGATCGCTGGTAAGTTGTTTAGTGTGACTGGGCCTTTATGTAGGTATCGTTTGTATGCCAGTAGCACAGTGGGGGGGAGGCTCCTGCTGCAGCCATTTGTTTAAAGGTGGCTTTACACACTGCAACATCGCAAACGACATCGCTGTAACGTCACCGGTTTTGTGACGTTATAGCGACCTCCCCAGCAACATTGCAGTGTGTGAAACACATCAGCGACCTGGCCCCTGCTGTGAAGTTGTGATCACTACAAATCGTTCAGGACCATTCTTTGGTCCTTTGTTTCCCGCTGTGCAGCTAAGTTTTAGTGTGTAAAGGGGACTTTACAGCGACTTCGTTAGCGACTTCCCTTTCAAAAAGCTGCTTTACAACGTCCCCAATGACTAGCTAGGTCGTTCTGCAGGTCCGGATCGCTGTTGCGTCGTTGGCCAGGTTTGCCTGTTTGACAGCTCACCAGAGACTTTGTAGCGATCCCGGCCAGGTTGGGATCGCTGGTGGGATCGCTAGAAAGTTTTAGTGTGTAAAGGGGCCTTAACAGCCACACACAGAAGAATGAGGAGGACACGGCTAAGCTCCTGTAGAGCAGATTTCTTTATGCATTTCTCCGATTTAATTTATGGCCTCATTCAGACATACATGATATTTTTCATATGAAAAAATATGCACCTGTATTTATCAGTGTTTTCAAATCAGATTTTCATCAGTATTTGGTCAGTGGCAGGAATTTTTAAAGTATGAAACACACAAAAAATAAATTGCAAATAATTGCATATCCTTTAAAACAGGGTGGGGAACCTTTTTTCAGCCGGGGGCCATTTGGAAATTTCTACCAACCTTCGGGGGCCGCACAAAATTATCAATGTGAAAATGACCCTGCTATATTTGGTCAAACAATTAATTAACTCACCCCTACTGTGGCGGCCGGAGCGGCTTCTCTTTGGTGCGGCTGTGATGTTGGATGATACTAATCATGTTGCTTCTCACAACTGCTTTTCTGTCTCGGTCTGAAGCGCAGTCAACTCTTTGTCATAATAATATTTGATAAATCATATACATCACATAGGAGACGCTGGAGGCACACAACGCATAGGAGACACTGGGACTGCTATATATACATTACAGGAGTCACTGAAAGCACATACATCACTGGAGGGGCTGGGGGCATATACATCACATAGATAACGCTGGGACTGACGTATACACAACAGAAAGGAAACGCTGGGACTGCTGTATATACACATCACAGGAGACACTGGAGGTACATACATCACATGACGAGCTGGGGACATATATATGCTCCCAGCCCCTCCTGTGGTGTAAATGCCCACAGCCCCTCCTGTGTTGTGTATGTCCCCAGTGTCTCCTGTGATCTATATGCCCCCAGCATCTCCAATGTGATGTAAAAGTCACAGGAGACGCTGAAGACAAACAACACAAGAGGGGCTGGGGGGCATACACATAACAGGAGACGCTGGGGGGCATACACAACGCAAGATGTGCTGGGGGGCACACACATCACAGGAGGGTCTGGAGGCACAAACATCACACAAGGAGCGGGGGCAAAGACATCACTGAGGGGGGCACAGACATCACTGGGGGAACACAACACTGCCCCCCCAGTAATGTCAGGGCTCTGCACACAGCACCTGCAGAGCCCTGACATTACTGGGGAGCCACAAACCTGAGGTGATACACAGCATGGGGTGAGGGACACAGCACTGATCGTTGCACACAACTCTGGGGGGATGGTACACAAAGTACTGGACGGGGAGCAGAGTGCAGGCGCGCACACTCACAGCGCCGGAGACAGTGCAGGCCGGAGGGCAGAGGGGCGGGCACACCGCTCCAGAGGACAGAGGGGCGGGCAGATTGGTCTGGAGTTCAAAGGTGCGGTCACACCACACGAGAGGACATAGGGGCGGGCATATCGCTCCGGAGGGCAGAGGGGCGGACACACTCCACGAGAGGAAAGAGAGGCGGGCAGATCGCTCCGGAGGGCAGAGTGGCGGGCACACACACAGCACGAGAGGACAGAGGGGCGGGCACACACCGCTGATTACGCTAACACTGGACAGCGGGAGAGCCCATTAGTTCTCCCAAACAGTGCATGTGGTCATTTAAAGGACAGGTGGCCCCAGCACTGCAGCCCCCGGGAATCTGCCCGGGGGCCGCATAAAAGGTCATGGCGGGCCGCATGCGGCCCGCGGGCCGGAGGTTCCCCACCCCTGCTTTAAAATGTTAATTATGGGCAGCACACTGATGCCATCCATGCTGTGTCTGATTTTCATGGACTCATAGAATTGTATGGGTAATTTTATCCTTGACTTGGATGGAAATCGGACATGTCTCCAAGTTGTAATATTGTACACACAAACTACCAAAAAATCACGGCCATATGTGTGACGACATAATAATAATAATAATAATAATCATTATTTCTATAGTGCCAACATATTTCGCAGCGCTTTACAATTCAGGAGGCTCATATACATATACATATCATATACATAAACATATACAAACAAGTAACAATTATAGAAGATACAATATTTAAAGGGAAAAAAAAGGCAACCCTGCTCGTGAGAGCTTACAATCTACAATGAGATGGGGGGAGGGGCAAGGTACAAGTGCTTATTTACAATGACAATCCAGCCATCTCAAGGAAATGGGGGATAGATAATGGCTTCCTGGACCAGTTGGTCAGAGCCTTGAGATGCATTTGGGCGCCATGGAGTTTGACGTGGGGTTATGTTTTGAGAAGTTGTGGAGGGATTAGGTGAAATTAGTTCGGCTAGGGATTGTGATAGGCCGCCCTAAAAAGATGCGTTTTTAGGGAGCGTCTGAAGCTGAGTAAGTTGTGATTTGTCCTAACCTCTTGGGGTAGAGCGTTCCAGAGGTTTGGTGTAGCTCGGAAGAAGTCTTGGATCCGAGAGTGGGAGGTTCGGATTAGTGTGGCTGTTAGTCGAAAGTTATTTGCAGAGCGTAGAGAACGGGTGGGGTGATAGACAGAGAGGAGGGTGGAGATGTAGGGGGGAGCCGCACTGTGGAGAGCTTTGTGGGTGAGAACAAGCAGTTTGAATTGGATCCTGTGATGTATCGGCAGCCAGTGCAATGACTGGCACAGAGCAGAGGCATGGAATCTGTCAGTGCCTAGCATGGGTTAAGTTCTTAAAATTCAGCCAGACATGAAGATAGTTTGTTTATAGACGAGGGATAAGCCCCTCATTGTTTCTACAAGACTCTTAGGAGTTTAGTGTTACGGTTCTTGTTGACTCATGTAATTGCCTTGGCCAGTGAAGGTCAGACACCCAGGCAAATCAATTATGGAAACCTCCCATTGTATTACTATGTGCATTGCTAGATGTGATGTAACTTAAAGGAGTTGTCCGACATAAACTCAAAAATTTTTGGTAAGGTAATCTGTGCTGTATTGTCATATAAAACACCCCTACATTGTTATTTTTTGTTTTCTAACTTTTGTTCCTCTTGAATTCACCCTTTATTCTCTGCAGCTCTTTGTTTACATTCAGCTCCAGCAAACTGACCACTTCCTGTGCAAAACCTCAGTCAGAGCTGGCAACGCCCGGCCTCAGTGTCCAGCCTCGCCCCCTGCCAGCCCTCACTGTCCAGCCTTGCCCCCTGCCCGCCCCCTGCACACACATTCCCTGTCAGTATTATTCCCCAGCACCTGACCTGTTATCACTACAGCATTGCAAATAACAGCCCCACATCAGGCTCTGCACCCCACACCGCATCGGGCTCTGCACCACACACGCACATATGGCTCTGCACACCACACGCACACATATGGCTCTGCACCACACACACGCACATATGGCTCTGCACCACACACACGCACATATGGTTCTGCACCACACACACGCACATCGGACTCTGCACCGCACACGCACATCGGACTCTGCACCGCACACGCACATCGGACTCTGCACCCCACACCACATCGGGCTCTGCACTGTACACCACATCGGGCTCTGCACCGCACACGCACATATGGCTCTGCACACCACATGCACACATATTGCTCTGCACCACACACGCACACATATGGCTCTGCACCACACACACGCACATATGGTTCTGCACCACACACACGCACATCGGACTCTCCACCGCACACGCACATCAGGCTCTGCACCGCACACGCACATCGGGCTCTGCACCGCACACACACATCGGGCTCTGCACTGCACACCCACATAGGGCTCTGCACCGTACACGCACATATGGCTCTGCACCGCACACACACATATGGCTCTGCACCGCACACACACACATATGGCTCTGCACCGCACGCACACACGGCGCTCTGCACTGACCCCCCCTACCCCCATAGGGAACACATGTAGGGAGTACATACTCACCCGTCCTCGGTCCCCGCCGCTCCTGCACGTTCACGTGCAGTCTGTGCTCTGGACATATCAGCACAGTAGTGACGTTACCGCTGTGCTGAAGAGAGCACAGACAGCGGGACAGTGATGAGAAGCAGCGCTGCGCTGCTTCTCATCAGCGCTTTCAAATGTACCGGCATCTGTGATCTGTGATGCCGGTACATTTGAATGTGTGATCCTGAGCAGGGGCCCGGTGCTGGCAGTGACACCGTGGCAGCCGCCGCCAGGCCCCTCCCCCAGGTCACGGACCCCACAGCAGTGCAGGGGGAGGTTGCGGGGAGAGTAAGGAGTGCGGGGGAATGTGTGGGAGGGTGCAGGGAAGGGGGGCGGGGCTCATCGCATTGTAGCCGCCCAGCAGGGAGGCGACATGCTGTTCCAGATTTGCATGTCAACATGGTCCAGCCTATGTTGACATGAAATGACCGGAAGCAGCAAAATCGCGGCAGGAGCGGTCACATGACCACTCTGAGCCAGGGGAGAGGGGCTGACAGCAGGGCAGGTAAGTGCTCACTATCTACTTACCTGCCCCAATGTAGCCCGATAGGGTAATAAAAAAAAAAAGTCAAAAGAAGCCGGATAACCCCTTTAACTGTCTCTCCCTCGTCTCTGGATATTTTGTATACGGCTTGACATCTAGCCAATAAGAGCCCAGTCTTATCCACCAATCGTGAAGATCTCAATGGTCTGAATGCAGAGCTCAGGGGTATAAGGAGGACTGTCCATTGCCCGGGTAGACTCTTGCTACATGCTACCAATCTAGGACCTGCAGATCCGATTGGCAAGCCATAACTGAACCTGGATTATAATACTATATAGACGCCTATGTGAGTCTGGGTGTAGGACCTTTTACCTCTAATGTAATACTGAAGTCCCCTGATGAGTCTGAAGTGATGAAACGCGTCGGGACGAGGGCCAGGAACATTGTAGGGGCATAAGAGAGGACTAGATGTGGTCTGTTCTTGTAAGAGCAGAAGTCTTGGGGTGTCAGGTGTTATGAAGATTTCCTAGGGTCAATTGTAGGGCCAGCTGATGCTGTGTGGACCCATATAGAGGAAGTCCTGTGTACCCCAAGCTGCAAGAATGGGTGAGATCATTCCTAACTCATTCTACAAAATTTGAATTGGTGAATTCCTCTTTGAGGATCACCGTGCACTATTTGTTTATTATATTGAGTTGCTTTTGATGATTTTTTAGATACTCATATATTGGACCACTGTCCCTATTGGAGTGATAATCATCTTACTCATTTTTGTTGTGTATTTTGTGTTTTTTTGCTTGTTTTGTTGTGTCTTAGGTTCTCTGGAAATGTGAGTGTTGTATCTAATGACAACAATCCAGAGATCTTTGGGTTATTACATATTTTAATCTAAATTTGAATGGAATAGATTAAAAGTTATATTTTAGCCTCTGAATGCTAATTTCTCTAATTTGAAGTGGCTTATTCTCCTACATCAGGAGCTGCTGTTTGCTATATAGACTTCAGCATCAAATGCAAGGATTCGGCTGAGTTAAAAAAAAAAAAAATCTTTATTTTTATAAACGCGCTAACATATTCCGCAGCGCTTCACATACATCAGGAACGCTGTCCCCATTGGGGCTCACAATCTAAATTCCCTAGTTGTATGTCTTTGGAGTGTGGGAGGAAACCGGAGTACACCCACGCAAACACGGGGAGAACATACAAACTCCTTGCAGATGGTGTCCTTGGTGGGATTCGAACCCAGGACCCCAGCGCTGCAAGACTGCAGTGCTAACCACTGAGCCACTGTGCCGCCCAAGGAAGTTATCAAGGACTACCTAAGGAAGGAATCCAGCTTGGGACAATCCAGTCACCTGACTACAGGCTTTGTGGTCCTCAGACAGCTACCTAAATCTGGCGTTATTTCATTCTCGGTGGGTGCCCGCCGAAAGCAGGGTGCTGCTGGTTAGGAGTAAGTAGCCCTGGAAGCTCTGAGGCACGGACATTCTAATCCCTGGTGAGCCAGAGGAAGGGTGAGAAACTGTTGCTGGTTACATTTTGTGGTTTTGCTGGTTATGTGCTATGTGCCGTTAATTGTTTGGGGATCCAATAAAGTCTTAATATTGTGATTCCCTCACCCTGTGTTGTCTGAGTAGTGTTCCGCCCACGGTCAAGGAGATTGAGCGTTCAGTTGGGATGAGCCCTGGGCCATGCTGTCTTTCTAAAGGCGGCTGGGCCAGCGGACGAGAGCACCCACTGACCCCCGTGTCTCCACAATATGATTAGATCTTTTGACTGTAATGGGTACATTGTCTAGCAATGAAAAACATGTCTAAAAGACGTGAAAAATGGATATCTGAATGAGGCATTAATGTGAAACAAAGTATATTAGAAAAGAAGGAGGTTTAGATTGGAAGTGGTGCATTTTCTAAACTTTTTGGGAGCATTTTCTCCTTCTAGCTTTCCCTTAGGTGTCTATTCTACAGCGCTATAAAACAGAAACTGTAGAGAAGATCAACCTCCATTACAGAGGGAAAAAGATTAAAAGATATGAAATGCACCAAAAATAATAAGGGGTCACAGCATAAAAGCATACAAATGAAAAAGTGAAAACAAAATAAAATCAAAATGCATTAAAAAAAATAAAATTACAGGACTTGTTAAATATAAAAACAAATATTAGGCAATAGCGCAAAAAAATAATAATTTACTATAGTTGAATTGCAATCAGGGCCAGTACTAGGAATTTACGATGCGTTAATTGCCATGGGGCTGAATAGCCAGGAATTGCATTATACGCCTACATACTGTACAGACTATACAGTGTGACAGCAATGTGCTAATTGATTGTGCTATTCTTCAACTGGTGTTTGTGTTTTTTTTGTATACTACTGAACATGTAATATCAGGGCAGCCTACTACAGTATAGGGCTGTTGAGTGCAAGTAAGAGCTACTCGCCAATATTTAGGAAAGGTTGGGACTCTTTTATATTTAAACATTTATTTTCAGGTATTTATGCCAATAAGAACTAATGTTTTTAATTCTAAAATTCTCTATAATCACACAAGTGCATGGAGCCTTTTAGATGACAGTCACTAAAAACTGGCTGGCAAGGTGGACAATATAGGCGCGGCACGGTGGCTCAGTGGTTAGCACTACAGTCTTGCAGCGCTGGGGTCCTGGGTTCAAATCCCACCAAGGACACTATCTGCAAGGAGTTTGTATGTTCTCCCCGTGTCTGCGTGGGTTTCCTCCCACACTCCAAAGACATACAGATAGGGACTCTAGATTGTGAACCCCAATGGCGACAGTGTTGTCAATGTATGTAAAGCGCTGTGGAATTAATAGCGCTATATAAATGAATAAAATTATTATTATTAATTAATAGGGTCTTAAAGCAGTACAAAAGGTATAGGATACGGAATACAGGAAGAATCACCTTGTTGTAAAGTGGTGTGACCCACAACAAAAGTGTAAAGGCTGCTTTACACCAGGCAATCTATCGTGCGATAGATCGTCGGGGTCACGGTTTTTGTGACGCACATCCGGCATCGCTGGCGATGCCGGCCTGTGTGACACCTCCTAGCGACGCAGTATCGCTCACAAATCGTGAGTCGGGTACTGCTTGTTAGGTTCCATAATATCGGTTACTTTAGTTGACCATCGTTTCCGTGGTAGCACACGTCGCTCCGTGTGACACCACGGGAACGATGAGCAGCTCACCTGCCTCCCGCGGCCGCCGCCGTCTCTATGTGGAAGGAAGGAGGTGGGCGGGATGTTTACATCCTGCTCATCTCCGCCCCTCCGCTTCTATTGGCCGGCGGCCGTGTGACGTCGCTGTGACGCCGAACGTACCTCCCACTCCAGGAAGTGGACGTTCGCCGCCCACAGCGAGGTCGCACGAGAGGTAAGTATGTGTGACGGGGGTTACTACCTTTGTGCGACACGGGCAGCGATTTGCCCGTGACGCAAAAAGGACGTGGGCGGGTACGATCGATTGTGAAATCGCACAATCGGTCGTACCGTGTAAAGCAGGCTTAAGAGGCAAAGATTCCAGCTGCTGCAACACCGACAGGTAGGACATGCGGTAATCAAATACAGTGGAACCTTGGTTTACGAGAACAATCTGTTCTGGGACTGTGCTTTTAAACCAAGTTACTCATCTAGCAAAGCAAGATTTTTCATAGGAAATCATTGGAATGCAGACAATTCGTTCCACAACTTTTTCAATGTCCCATCCTGGTCCCCTATTGTGCCATTCCACACACAAGCACAAACACGCACAAACACACATATTATGCTCACCTTACCTTTCGTTCCGTTGCCAGCCTCCTGGTTCTTGTAGTTCGCCGGTACAGGATGTGTATCGGGTAACCATCGCTACAAGTGCTGGACCTTTCGCTGCCAGCGCGCTGACGTCAAAAGCATGAGCCGTTTGCCTCTGACTTGCCAGCGCACTGCCTTTGAGTAGCAGTTGACAGCAGAAGCTCCTCCATCGTTGCGATGGTTACCCGATACACGTCCTGTACAGGTGAGCTACAAGATACAAGAACTGGGAGGCCGGCAATGGAACGGAAGGTAAGGTGAGCATAATATGTGTGTGTGCGTGTGTGTTTGTGCGTGTTTGTGTGGACTGCAAGAGCAGGTCAGAGAGCCGTGAAAGTACGGAACCGGAAGTGTGTGCAGTGAGTATTTGCTCATACAGCAAAGCTTGCTCATAAACTGAGTTACAACTTTACAGCAAGCTTTGCTCATTTAGTAAAATCCTCGCAAACCGGGTTACTCGTAAACCGAGGTTCCACTGTAGTTGAGAAGGAGCTGATAAATCTGTGCTGCTGGACTAATAGCAACAACAAAGATCCAAAGGCAATGAAGAGAAATCTATGCAGACTTAATCTCAATTGTTTCAAAGTTAGCAAACTTCTTCCTCAGGCGAACGAAAGCAGTTGAGGTTCTCCTGAGCAACAAATTTGCTAACTTTGAAAAGCCTTGACATCCCTACATTGTCTTTGGATCTTTTTTTTGTGGATATTAGTGTCATGATGATTATGGGATAGCAGGCAATTGAGGCTCCTAGGTTGTCCCTCAAGCTAGGGGGTCCTATGCCATCCCTAAACTTAGCAAAACTCCTGATGGAGGAGAGGCTCTGCTCCTGACCAGTCCTGATCTGATTCCCCTTGCCCCTTCCCCCAGGGAGGAACAAAACAGGAGTTTGTTGAAAATCACAGATAATGGCAGACAAGGGAAAACCAAAACTCTGTCATACCGCACGCACACACAAAGGCACAAAGTTTAAGACAATAATAGATTCAGGAGGAAAAACAAGAGTGGGATGAAAGCTACAAAACAACAGGGGTAAATTTCACAACTGCTTCAATCAATAAGCACAATTTTCATCATAGAGGTCACCACACCTCACAAACCAACATAGAATAAACTATAGCTGTCATGGGTGGAAGGTTTCAACTAGCATAAATAGGAGGGTGAGCAGATGTTACAAGCCTCCCCTCATGTGCCAAAGGAGTAAGCAGACCAGCAAAGATGAACTCTTGCTAGCCTGCCTATGAGTCAGCACACAGCAGGTTGATATCAGAGTCTGCCTGTGTTGGTCCCAAACACTAGAAAAACCATGAAGTGGAGTGTCAGAATCTGCAATTTGAACAGCGCCCAATGTCGCCATGACAGTTGGCTAAGTTTGTGTAAAACTCAGTATAACAATTAGTACCAGCAGCGCAGATTTACCAACTCCTTCTCAACAATTTAGTCACTAAAAATGAGCATATTATTTTTAGATCATACACAGCAAAATGTGCTTGTTTTACATCTTTATCTCATTTTTCCAACAAGTAACTTGAACAAGTCCTCTGACACTAGTTACATGTTGGTAAAGCTTTTTTTTTCATCTGGACCTCCAAGAAGAGCTATATCTGCCAGATCACATAAATAATCAGACAGATTCCTAGTGAACTTGGTGTCATAAAATGAATGTTCTACGAAAATGTACTTTAAAGTTGAAGAGCTGTAAAGAAAAATGTTTACTTCAGCGATTATCAATATGTGGCTGCAGGAATGACCACAGTTTGTGGTAGGTCTACGCTTCCCAGATAACACAGCGCTTCTTTAATCAGTCTGGGGAATTATGAGCAGTTAAACTGATATCCAGATTGGATTAAATGCACTGTTAAAATGGAACATGCCACAGATGTCTCGTGTTTTGTAATAGCAGAGTTCTTAAAATTGTATACAATCAATGGACCCATAAAGTCTCTAACATTTGTTGCCAATGTAAAACTATTTTGCATTAATTTAGTCTTTATTTACCCTCAAATTTTGAACCAGTATATACAAGTTTTACTATGTAATTCCATATCATCTTGAAAAAAATATTTTTACAAGTGTACAAAAATTCAATACACATATATTCAATAAGTTTGCAAACTACTGTAGCATACTCAATATAAACCCCCCCCAGAAGATTGCACTTAAATACTGAAAAATCATGAGACTTCGATTTACATGCTTTTTCATTGCTTAAAGTCAGATGCGTTTTGAATACAAATACACTACTAAATTAAGTTTAAACATTCAAACAGTATGAAAAAAACGGGAAAAAATTATAACAAATATCATGATTAAAATCATGCACAAAATAGCTAATTTTATTTAAATTATAACTGTGTATAAATATTTATGCATAATATAACGTTAAATTATGGATTTTCAATAATTTAATTGTCAGACTATGTGTGTGTGTGTAAAGGGACATATCATGCCTTTATTATAAAGTCAAAAACGCATGCGTTTATTTTGTCAAAAAAGCATGTTTTCTGCATCAAAAAAGCATGTTAAACGTTGGAATTTTGATTTAAGTTGCGTTTTGAAGTTCTCATTGACTCTAATGTTAGCAAAACGCTGCCAAAATGGCAAAAACAATTGACATGTTGCTTCTTTAAACGCTGAGTTTTTGCCAAATTTTCTGCAACTGAAACGCTGAGTTTTTAACAGCATTGTGCGCACAAGAAATCACAATTTCCCATAGACTTTGCGTGAAAATCAAAACGCATGCATTTTGGCATGAAAATGCTGCAGTTCAAAACGCTGCGGAAACGCATGAAAAAACGCAAAGTGCGCACATAGCCTTAGGGTAGACTCCCACGGTGCAGTTTTGGAGTTATTTTGAAGCTGCAGATTTTCATCAGTATTTTTGCACCAATGAGCTAGTTCAGGTTCCTTACATTTTTTACATGCAATTTTATAGCGTTTTTACAGATGTAGTTTGCATCTCTTTTTGTTAGGTCGAATATAATACTAGTTTTGGAAACTTCCTGTTTGCTCAGTAACATAGCTTTCATAAAACTTTATGGATAAAGTAAAGTAATGTGAGGATTACATGCGTTTTTACTACGTGTTCACGGTGGAAACACAATAAAAATGAACGTGTGTTTTTTAGTCTCCAGAATTTTCGTACCTCATTGAAAGTCTTTGGGGAAAACCTGCAAATAAAACACAGTTACTTCAATAGAAATTGACAAGCTGCGGGTTTTAAAAATTGCACCGCAGGTCAATTTCTGCAGCATTTAAAAAAAGAAGGAAAATGCACAGTGGGCATGAGACTTCTTGTTTACTTGCCTGGAAGAAAAGCACGGGATATATGCACTATGGGAACGTAGCCTAATGGGATCAGTGTGCAGTCTGATTTCATTTCTGAACGTTGCTTAAGCAGATCAAAATGAAATTGAAAATTGTTAGTTTTTTTATTTTTTTTTTAAACGTTGAAATTTCTTAATTTTGTTCCAGAAATTAGTTCCATTAAGCAACTCATCATGGATTGCTTCTCATTAAGGCTACTTTCACACATCAGTTTTTTTTTCCATCAGTCACAATCCGTTTTGTGACTGATGCAACGGATCAATCGCAGATTGTGGTATAACTGATGCGACGGATCCCTGTAAAAAATGGATCCGTCGTACCAGCTTTGGAGCCTTGCAATGTGATTGTATACATACTGGGCATGCTCAGTAGAAAATGAAGAAATCCATCACTGGATTCCATCGTGCAACGGATTACGGCGGAATCCTGCACCATAGACAACCATTATACCTCTTGACGGATTGTGACGGAATGCTGCGCAGTGCGTCGTTTTGTGACTGATGCAACGGATCAATCGCAGATTGTGGTATAACTGATGCGACGGATCCCTGTAAAAAATGGATCCGTCGTACCAGCTTTGGAGCCTTGCAATGTGATTGTATACATACTGGGCATGCTCAGTAGAAAGAAGGGAATTTTGTTACTTACCGTAAATTCCTTTTCTTCTAGCTCTTATTGGGAGACCCAGACGATTGGGGTATAGCTACTGCCCTCCGGAGGCCACACAAAGCACTACACTAAAAAGTGCAAGGCCCCTCCCCTTCTGGCTATACCCCCCCGTGGTATCACGGGTTCTCCAGTTTTAGTGCCAAAGCAAGAAGGAGGAAGCCAATAACTGGTTTAAACAAATTAACTCCGAATAACGTCGGAGAACTGAAAAACCGTTCAACATGAACAACATGTGTACCCGCAAACAACAAAAAAATCCCGAAGGACAACAGGGCGGGTGCTGGGTCTCCCAATAAGAGCTAGAAGAAAAGGAATTTACGGTAAGTAACAAAATTCCCTTCTTCTTCAGAGCTCTATTGGGAGACCCAGACGATTGGGACGTCCAAAAGCTGTCCCTGGGTGGGTAAAGAGATACCTCATGTTAGAGCTGCAAAACAGCCCTCCCCTACGGGGATGTCACTGCCGCCTGCAGGACTCTTCTACCTAAGCTGGCATCCGCCGAAGCATAGGTATGCACCTGATAATGTTTGGTGAAAGTGTGCAGACTCGACCAGGTAGCTGCCTGGCACACCTGTTGAGCCGAAGCCTGGTGTCGCAAAGCCCAGGACGCACCCACAGCTCTGGTTGAGTGGGCTTTCAGCCCTGAAGGAACCGGAAGCCCAGCAGAACGGTAGGCTTCCAGAATTGGTTCTTTGATCCATCGAGCCAGGGTGGCTTTAGAAGCCTGCGACCCCTTGCGCTGGCCAGCGACAAGGACAAAAAGTGCATCTGAACGGCGGATAGGCGCCGTGCGAGAAATATAGATTCTGAGTGCTCTCACCAGATCTAGCAAACGTAAGTCTTTCTCATACCGGTGAACCGGCTGAGGACAAAAGGAAGGCAAGGATATATCCTGATTAAGATGAAACGAGGATACGACCTTAGGGAGAAACTCCGGAATGGGGCGCAGCACTACCTTGTCCTGGTGGAACACCAGGAAGGGAGCCTTGGATGACAGAGCTGCCAGCTCAGACACTCGCCTAAGCGATGTGATCGCAACAAGAAACGCCACTTTCTGTGACAGGCGAGAAAAGGAAACGTCCTTTAGAGGCTCGAAGGGCGGCTTTTGCAGAGCAACTAGTACTCTGTTCAGATCCCATGGATCTAACGGCCGCTTGTACGGGGGCACAATATGACAGACCCCCTGTAGGAACGTGCGCACCTTAGGAAGACGTGCTAGACGCTTCTGAAAAAACACAGATAGTGCCGAGACTTGCCCTTTAAGGGAGCTGAGCGACAAGCCCTTTTCCAACCCCGATTGCAGGAAGGAAAGAAAGGTGGGCAATGCAAATGGCCAAGGGGATACTCTCTGTGCAGAGCACCAGGATAAGAAAATCTTCCACGTTCTGTGGTAGATCTTAGCAGACGTTGACTTCCTAGCTTGTCTCATTGTGGCTACGACTCCTTGAGATAATCCTGCGGACGCTAGGATCCAGGACTCAATGGCCACACAGTCAGGTTCAGGGCCGCAGAATTCTGATGGAAAAACGGCCCTTGGGACAGTAAGTCTGGTCGGTCTGGCAGTGACCACGGTCGACCGACCGTGAGATGCCACAGATCCGGATACCACGATCTCCTCGGCCAGTCTGGGGCGACGAGTATGACGCGGCTGCAATCGGATCTGATCTTGCGTAACACTCTGGGCAAGAGTGCCAGAGGTGGGAAGACGTATGGGAGCCGGAACTGCGACCAATCTTGAACTAATGCGTCTGCCGCCAGAGCTCTTTGATCGCGCGACCTCGCCATGAATGCCGGGACCTTGTTGTTGTGCCGGGACGCCATTAGGTCGACGTCCGGCACTCCCCATCGGCGACAGATTTCCTGAAACACGTCCGGGTGAAGGGACCACTCCCCTGCGTCCATGCCCTGGCGACTGAGGAAGTCTGCTTCCCAATTTTCTACGCCTGGGATGTGAACCGCGGATATGGTGGATGCTGTGTCCTCCACCCACATTAGAATGCGCCGGACTTCTTGGAATGCTTGCCGACTGCGCGTCCCTCCTTGGTGGTTGATGTATGCCACCGCTGTGGAGTTGTCCGACTGGATTCGGATCTGCTTTCCTTCCAGCCACTGTTGGAAGGCCAGTAGGGCAAGATACACTGCCCTGATTTCCAGAACATTGATCTGAAGGGTGGACTCCTGCGGAGTCCACGTCCCCTGGGCCCTGTGGTGGAGAAACACTGCTCCCCACCCTGACAGACTCGCATCTGTCGTGACCACTGCCCAGGATGGGGGCAGGAAGGATCTTCCCTGAGACAATGAGGTGGGAAGGAGCCACCATTGTAGAGAGTCCTTGGCCGTCTGGGAAAGAGAGACTTTCCTGTCCAGGGACGTTGACTTCCCGTCCCATTGGCGGAGAATGTCCCATTGAAGTGGGCGCAGATGAAACTGCGCAAAGGGAACTGCTTCCATGGCTGCCACCATCTTCCCGAGGAAGTGCATGAGGCGCCGTAAGGGGTGCGACTGGCCTTGAAGGAGGGATTGCACCCCTGTCTGTAGGGACCGCTGCTTGTTCAGCGGAAGCTTCACTCTCGCTGCTCGAGTATGAAACTCCATGCCAAGATACGTTAGCGACTGTGACGGTGACAGATTCGACTTTGGAAAGTTGATGATCCATCCGAACGTCTGTAGAGTCTCCAGCGTAGCATGTAGACTGAGTTGGCATGCCTCTTGAGAGGGTGCCTTGACAAGTAGATCGTCTAGGTAAGGGATCACCGAGTGTCCCTGAGAGTGCAAGACTGCTACCACCGCCGCCATGACCTTGGTGAAGACCCGGGGGGCTGTCGCCAGACCGAATGGCAGAGCTACGAACTGAAGATGGTCGTTTCCTATCACAAAACGTAGAAAACGTTGATGTTCTGTAGCAATTGGCACGTGGAGATAAGCATCTTTGATGTCTATTGAGGCAAGGAAGTCTCCTTGAGACATTGAGGCAACGACAGAGCGGAGGGTTTCCATCCGGAACCGTCTGGCGTGCACATGTTTGTTGAGCAGCTTTAGATCCAGAACAGGACGGAACGAGCCGTCCTTTTTTGGAACCACAAAGAGATTGGAGTAAAACCCTCGCCCTTGTTCCTGAGGCGGTACAGGAACCACTACTCCTTCCGCTCTTAGGGAGTCCACCGCCTGCAGCAGGGCATCTGCTCGGTCTGGATGTGGGGAGGTTCTGAAGAACCGAGCTGGAGGACGAGAACTGAACTCGATTCTGTACCCGCGAGACAAAATGTTTGTCACCCACCGGTCTTTGACCTGTGACATCCAAATGTCGGAAAAGCGGGAGAGCCTGCCCCCGACCGGAGATGCGGAGGGGGGGGGCTGGAAGTCATGAGGTAGCCGCTTTGGAAGCGGTTCCTCCATTTGCTTTCTTGGGGCGTGCGTGAGCCCGCCAGGAATCTGAGACTCTTTGCGTCCTCTGAGTCCCTTTGGACGAGGAGAATTGTGTCTTGCCCGAACCTCGAAAGGACTGAAACCTCTGCTGCCATTTTTTCTGCTGAGGTTTGCTTGATCTGGGCTGGGGTAAGGAAGAGTCTTTACCCTTGGACTGTTTAATGATGTCAGCCAATGGCTCGCCAAACAGTCTATCTCTAGATAAAGGCAAGCTGGTTAAACATTTTTTGGAACCAGCATCTGCTTTCCAGTCCTTTAACCACAAGGCTCTGCGCAAAACTACCGAATTGGCGGACGCCATTGAGGTGCGGCTGGTAGATTCTAGGACCGCATTGATAGCGTAAGACGCAAACGCAGACATCTGCGAGGTAAGGGACGCCACTTGCGGCACCGCTGGATGTATGACAGCATCCACTTTTGCTAAACCAGCTGAAATAGCTTGGAGTGCCCATACGGCTGCGAATGCTGGAGCAAACGACGCGCCGATAGCTTCATAGACAGATTTTAACCAAAGGTCCATCTGTCTGTCATTGGCATCCTTAAGTGAAGCGCCATCCTCCACTGCAACTATGGATCTAGCTGCAAGTTTGGAAATCGGGGGGTCTACTTTTGGACACTGGGTCCAGCGCTTGACCACATCAGGGGGGAAAGGAAAACGTGTATCCTTAGAACGTTTAGAGAAACGCCTTTCTGGATGAGCGTCGTGTTTCTGGATTGACTCTCTAAAGTCAGAGTGATCCAAGAAAGCACTCAATTTACGCTTGGGATAGAGGAAACGAAACTTCTCCTGCTCTGCAGCTGCCTCCTCTGCAGAAGGAGCTGGGGGAGAAATATCCAACAGTCTATTGATGGCTGAGATAAGCTCGTTTACCATGGCGTCCCCATCCGGGGTATCCAGATTGAGAGGGGTTCCAGGATAAGACTCCTGATCACTCTCTTCAGACGCATCACAGGGCGACTGATTGCGCTGAGACCCTGAGCAGTGTGATGACGTTGAGGGTCTTTCCCAGCGAGCTCGCTTAGGGTGGCTGGGGCTATCATCTGAGTCATAATACTCAGCCTGGGAAGCCGGGGACCCCCTTGCAGTCTGGATTAATTCCAACTGAGGGGGATTAGCGGACAGAGACCTCGCCGTGTCCATAGACTGAGCCCCAGTCATGGATTGCAAAGTTTCAAGGATTTTTGCCATAGTCACAGACATTCCATCAGCAAAAACTGCAAAGTCTGTCCCTGACACCGGGGCAGGACTTACAAGCGTCTCAGCCTGGGTCACTACCCCTCCGGACTCCGGCTGGCGAAGCAGCACCGGATCTGAGCATTGCACACAATGGGGGTCTTTGGAACCTGCTGGTAGAGCAGCCCCACATGCAGCACACGCAGTGTACACAGCCCTAGCCTTGGCAGCCTTGCGTTTTGTGGATGACATGTTGCTGCCTCCTCAGAGCGATCTGGGGTATCCAGCCAGGAAGCGACCTCACAGTGCAAGAAATAAATAAATATATATATCTGGTGACACAGTACACCAATGCACACTGAGGCACTAGAGGGGCCAGCTGAAATGCCGCTTACCGCCCGCTTAAGAGCGGGTGTGTGGTCGCCAAAAGCCCCCTAGTCCAGGTCTCCCAGAGCCTTGCGTCCTTCCTCTAGCCAGACTGCATGTAATGGCTGCCGGCGTCCTGGGAGAGGAGGGGGGGCGGGCCCTGGGCGTTCCTGGCTAAGAGCGGGAAGCCTGCTTCCCTCTGTGCCTAGTGAGAGGGCTGGAGCATGTAAATCAGGCTCCAGCCCTCGTCGCTGCTGCGAAACAGCGTCTCTCCCCTACCCTGATTGACAGGGTGGGGGCGGGAACGAAGCGGAGCTAGGCCGCAAAAGCCGGGGACTGGATTTATAAACGCCGCCGCCGTAAAAGCGCGGTCGGCGTGTCCCCGGCGCACTACAAGTCACAGCAGCGCCGCCGGTCCAGTGGGGGTCGGCGCTGCGTTCCCACAACACAAAAGTCCCCCAGTAAACTGCAGGAACACCAACTCAATCGTTACGGTCCCCGGCGCACTACAACACCCAGCCAGCCCGGAGTGTGTCTGTGCCTGCCGGGGACACAGAGTACCTGTATGATGCAGGGTCATGTCCCTGATTGTACTCCTGCTCCATATCCATCAGGTTCAACTGGGTCTGTGGATGGAGCCCGGCGTCAGAGCTTAGAGGCCGGCAGGATCCCACTTCCACAGAGCCCTACAAGGGGATGTGGAAGGAAAACAGCATGTGGGGCTCCAGCCCCTGTACCAGCAATAGGTACCTCAACCTTACAACACCATCCACGGGTGAGAAGGGAGCATGCTGGGGGCCCTATATGGGCCCTCTTTTCTTCCATCCGAAATAGTCAGCAGCTGCTGCTGACTAAAATCTGTGGAGCTATGCGTGGATGTCTGACCTCCTTCGCACAAAGCTTGAAAACTGGAGAACCCGTGATACCACGGGGGGGTATAGCCAGAAGGGGAGGGGCCTTGCACTTTTTAGTGTAGTGCTTTGTGTGGCCTCTGGTGGGCAGTAGCTATACCCCAATCGTCTGGGTCTCCCAATAGAGCGCTGAAGAAATGAAGAAATCCATCACTGGATTCCATCGTGCAACGGATTACGGCGGAATCCTGCACCATAGACAACCATTATACCTCTTGACGGATTGTGACGGAATGCTGCGCAGTGCGTCGTTTTGACGCTCAGAAAAGCGTTACATTGTGTGTTGCTTCCGCCCGACAGTCAGTCATTCCACGACTGATCAGTCGCACGATGGATGCAACGCAAAGCCATCAGTCACAATCCGTTGTTAATACAAGTCTATGGGGATAAACGGAATCCGTGCAAATTATTTTGCAGGATTCAGTTTTTTCTCAAAGCGACAGATTGTGACTGAGGGAAAATGACAGAAATGTGAAAATAGCCTTACATTTTAACAATCAGAAATGTATCAAAATGTATTAATTCCATATAATCTAGGAAAGCTCTATATCTGCTACGACTATACTGGGGAAGTGTATTTTGCTTTGGGTCTTTTTTTGTTTGTTTTTTTTTTTAAAAGTAACCGGCTATTACGAAGTTTTCTTACAATTAATGTGATTTTATTTTTTGTATTATAACCACAGCATAAAGATTTCCCCAAATAAATAATATAAATGACACCTAGCAACACAGCTGTAATAATCCATTTAATGACCTCTGAAGAAAACAAAAAAAACAATTTAGATACAATGTGTCCATTCTATTTTTCTTAAACAAACGCACTTAGTCTCATCCAAGTATTTTGGACTTTTTTTTTTTTTTTTAGCTGCAGGTGACAAGACTTGTTAAAATGTGAGTTTTAAAAATTATCTACAGCAGATGGAGATGACATCAATCGCTAGCATGTAGGTGGAAAATCTTTGCTGAAGTCATTAGCTTTCCCGTGTGTAATACTACCTGTGTTAAACAGGGGTAGATCTGTTTTCTTACTGCGATTTGATATTGAGAAACATCTTGGAGCAGTAAGCTGTATTGCAGTCCTGGAAGTCTGTGTCACTGCTTTTAAATAAGACATGCAAGGCAGTCCATCAGATATTTTTCCGTGGAGAATGTTTTTCACATTTGAAAAAGGAGGGGAAAAAAAATAAAATTCGGAGATGCTAATGGTTTTATCGACATGGAAAAAGAATGTAGTTTTTAGAAGGGATTTGCTTGTGATTTTATCTTTTGTACGATTTAATATGTAGTGGGTTTAGCGAGCCAAAATGAATATGAAACGCCAGATTTAATACTTGTTCATTAATCTATCGTGCAGTGGTCTGGTTTCTTGTAGTTTATGTATGTGATTTTATTTCATTAAGGGAATGGATGAAATTAGAAAAACATGACTGCGCTCTTCTAGCGGTGATGACACTCCTGTCCTCAGACACTTAAATACCGTTTTTGTCTGGATTGTAAGACGCACTTATTTCCCCCCAAAACTTGGGGTAAAATGGGGGTGCGTCTTACAAAACGCATATGACTTACCGGGGCAGCAGTTGTGGAGCAGGGTCATAGGAGACAGGGTCACAGGACGCGCTCGGTGGTGTCGCGGCAGGTGCCATTGATCTGCGGGCGGCCAGGCTGCGAGGCTGTCATAGGACGGGGTATCTCAGCGGCAGAGTCCTATCTGTGCATGCGCTGCCTCTGCATCCATTTTCTTGAACTCCATCTCGTCAACCACGGGCTATTGATTGGAGCCTGCAGTCAGCTCAATGCACCTGACGCCGAGACACCCCGTCTTGTGACACCCCCGCAGGCCGCCCGCCTGCAGATCAATAGCGCTCGCCGCGATACTCTCAAGAGTGTCTTGTGACCCTGCCTCCACCACCGTCGCCCTGATAAGACATATCCGGGGGATCGAATGGCGCCCGCTGCTGCACCCCTGGGCCCGCAGTATCGCCAACCCTCCTGAGCCGCAACACCCCCTCCTCTGAGCCCGCACTATCGCCTATCTGCCTCCTGTGACCTTACTGAGCCGCTCCCCTCTGGCGAGCATTAGGATGAAGACGCACTAGGATTATAAAACGGACCCTCTTTTAACATTAAATATTATTTTTTCCTATTTTCCTCCTCTAAATTTGGGGTGCGAGTTATAATCTGGTGCATCTTATAAAACGAAAAATACGGTAAATGCTACAATACCAGACACTGTCCGTGGATGAGAGTGGTGCTGTGTTTTGAAGAAAACAGCCTTGCATTTACAATATTTTTTAAACTTATAAGATATTGTTTAACCACCCAAATAACAAAAAACTTTTCTTAACCATTACATGAAATACCAAAAATGTATTTGAGGTTACTCAATATGACCACTGATCGAGTTTTCTGCTTCATGCTCTGAGATAAAACTTAAGGCCCCGTTACACGCAACGACGTATCTAACGATATATCGCCGGGTCACAGATTCCATGACGTACATCCGGCATCGTTAGCGACGTTGTTGCGTGTGACAGCAAGGAACGAGCATTAATGATGGAAAATACTCACCTTATCGTCCATCGTTGACGCGTCGTTCCTTTTTAAAAAATCGTTGATTGTTGAAGGACGGAGGTTGTTCATTGTTCCCGAGGCAGCACACATCGCTACGTGTGACACGTTGGGAACGACAAACTGCAGCTTACCTGTGGCCGCCGGCAATGCGGAAGGAAGGAGGTGGGCGGGATGTTACGTCCCGCTCATCTCCGCCCCTCCGTTTCTATTGGGCAGCCGCTTAGTGACACCGCTGTGACACGTCGCTAGGCAGGTAAGTCCGTGTGACAGCTCCAAATGATTTTGTGCGCCACGGGCAGCGATTTGTCCGTGACGCACAAACGACGGGGGCGGGTGCTTTCACCAGCGATATTGCTGCATGTAACCCCCCCTTTAGTAAAAGTGGAAAAGCTACAAATTTGAGCATGCCCAGTGATTTCTCTTGACATCATTGGGTATATTTGACTGGAAGCTTCCATGCAGTCTCAAGCTTGGTGACATGCCGACACAATGAGGAGCAGGAGGCAGCCCTGGGTCATATAGCTCATTAGGGAGGAACTGTCCAGCTTCTTGGCATCACATGACTGGGTGGTCTCCTGAAAAGGGTCACCCCTTGGCTGGGTCCTTCCTGGAGGGATATCTGGCTGGTTTCTGTGTTGAGACTCCTAACAGAGGCTCCACTGACCTTTTTGATTTGTATATTTCCCAGGGGGCAATGTACCTAGGATTTCACTGTCTTGAGCGCCCTCGCTGGCTGCTGGCAGTGTTTTCTCTGGCTGGTCTCCCCGAGATCAGTGATTGTTTTGTTTTGTTGGTCTACTAGGCATTGCTCCCACCCAGCCAGAATCCTACTCCACACTGATGAGGGGCAATACCCCGAAACAGCTGTCTGTGGATGGATACCTGGCCTTGGTATTTCCCTTGTCATATCTTTACACTTGTCAATAAGTTGGATATTGACTAAAAGGGCCACTTAATATGGTGATTATGGTGGTCTCCTGAAAAGGGTCACCCCTTGGCTGGGCCCTTCCCGGAGGGATATCTGGCTGGTTTCTGTGTTGAGACTCCTAACAGAGGCTCCACGGACCTTTTTGATTTGGGTTTTTAAACTGAACATTTCAGCCTAAAATGAAAATAATTAAACTGGTAAGTGAACCTTATTTACATTATCAAGTAAATTCATGCTTCCCAAACCACAAGCAGCATCAATCTGACACTGCATTATTGCAATGATGTTTTACAGATATGTAATTTTATAAGAGTTAGAACTTGAAAAGATCATTGTATACAAGAATTATACATTGGGTTTCTTCACAACCCAATGTCTGATGAATGTCCACTTCTGTAGAAGAACCCCTTCACTGAACATTTGGAACAAAGATTTCTGTTTTTAGTTTTTCACGAATGTTGGATCACAAAGTTTTGCTATTGTACGCGAGGTAAAGTATAGGAATAATAAATACTTTATGTTTTCTGAGAAATCTAAAAGAATCTTTCCACAGGTGTTTTCCTTCCATGGGTCCTGCACACTGTATTAAGCCCTTGCTGCCTCTTATCACTCATGCGTTGCTTGGCAAAGTGTGGTTATTCTTGCAGATTTGACAGAAGAGGAGATGTAATCAGCCTATTCCCAGAGGTTTTGGAAAGCAGCTGGGTTCTGGCACATTGCATCGGCAGAATTGTTAGCACAAGCAAAAAAAAATGCTTGGTAAAAGGAACCAGGCTTTTAAAATGCAGAAAAAATGTTCACAAAACAAAACAGACAATCAAAGAAGTCTTAGTCGGGTCTGCAACAAAAGCTTTTAGACAACGGTTCTTTTAAACCTCATTTGAATAATATGATTTGTGATGCCGCTGTTTTCTTTGAAACTTTGGATAATGTAAATATCTCTTATTACTGTGTAAGCATTTGTTTTTATTTTGTTTAATTTTTTTTCTTCTCTTTTGTTCTTGGCAGTTGATGTCTGCTGATGTAATCTGTAAGGGGTTATGTGGCTGGTCTGCCTCTCAGCAAGGGGGTTAGGAACTAAAGGGCATAGCAAGCATTAAGTACAAAAATAATAATAAAATTTAGAACCTAATAAATGAAATAATAGATAAGTACGTCTGGCAGAATATTTGGTTACTTAGATATTTTACTACAATTATGTAAACTTTCTTTTTGGGCTCTATGTATTCAACGCATCAGCAGTTTTGTTAGATTCAATGACAAAGAGCAACATGAAACAAAATAAACACACATACAAATACATACAGTACATACACACACAATACAGAAAGACATGATGGACGTAAAAAGTCTACGCACACCTGATTAAATGGCTTTTTTTTGTCATGTAGAAAAATCATTCCAAGGAGTATAATTTCAGACTTTTTTTTCCACCTTTATGGTAAACCTTTCTTACAAAGAAAAACATCCAAGTTGGCAATGTTTGCCAAAACCTACATTACGTTTTTCAAATGCATGTCGGAAAATGTGTCATGATATGATGAGACGAAGGTTGAACTTTTTGTCTAGAATTCTAAAACTATGTTTGGCATAAAGCCAACACTGTGCATCATCAAAAGAATACCATACCCACAGTGAAGCATGGTGGAGGCAGCATTACACTGTTTTTAGACAGCTGGACCTGGAGCTTTAGTTAAGGAGGAGGGAATTATAAAATGGTTCCAAATATTAGTCAGTTGTGCAACATGAAGTAGAATTTCCCCTTTCAGCATGACAACAACCCTAAGCATACCTCGAAATCAACAAAAGAATGGCTATGTCAGAAATGTAATATTTTTGGAATGTCCTGGTCATAGCCCAGACCTGAATCTAATTTAAAATCTGTGTACACAGGAGATGCCCCCTCAATCTGACAGATTTTGAGCATTACTGTTAGGGGTACTTTGCATGTTGTGACATCGCTACTGCGATATCGTCGGGTCAAATCAAAAGTGACGCACATCCGGCGCCGGTAACGACGTCACAACGTGTAAAGCCTAGGAGAGAAGATGAACGAGCGTGAAAAATCGGTGATCTGTGTCACGTCGTTCATTTCCATAATTTCGCTGCAGCGACAGGTACGATGTTGTTCCTCGTTGCTGCGGCAGCACACATCACTGTGTATGGAGCCGCAGGAGCGAGGAACATCTCCTTACCTGCGTCCCGCCTGCAATGAGGAAGGAAGGAGGTGGGCGGGATGTTTACGTCCCGCTCATCTCCGCGCCTCCGCTTCTATTGGCCGCCTGCCGTGTGACGTCGCTGTGACGCCGCACGACCCGCCCCCTTAGGAAGGAGGCGGGTCGCCGGCCAGAGCAACGTCGCAGGGCAGGTAAGTGCGTGTGAAGCTGCCGTAGCGATAATGTTCGCTACGGCAGCTATCACAAGAGATCGCATCTGCGACGGGGACAGGGACTATCGCACTCGGCATCGTTACAATCGGCTAGCGATGTCGCAGCGTGTAAATTACCCCTGAGAGTAGGCAAAGATCACCAATTGTAGATGTGCCACGGTTATAGACTTCAACCTAAAAAAGACACTTCACAAAACATTACTGTGTTTTAGTGCCATAATCCTTAATGTCCATTCTTTTTGTACACCAATCCCTGTTATTCGGCATTTCCTTTTGTGATATTCAAAAAAATTCAGTGGGTATCCAACTCCAGTTCTTGGATTCAGTAGTTTTGTACCCCTGACCTAACATCTTATGGTTTGTTGCCCTTGCACTGGAGATCATACATAACAGCTTGCAGATTTTATTTCTTGATGCCTTCATAGCAGTAATCAATGCTTCTTCAGCATACAGTAACCTGATTCTTGCAGCCTGGACACAGATATACACACTAGGCCCAATTGTAAAGTGAAACAATTAATTTAGTATGTCTGAAACTCAGCAAACCTAAAACCTCTTTACACCGTAATCTAGTTATGGTCTAAGATATCGTAGAGCCAGTTCCACTTCATTTCTTTTTTTTTTTTTTATAATTTCAGACAACTTAATCTCATTCATAATGTGATAACAAAGTGATCTACAAAGCACTTTATTTACAAGTTCTGTTATGAAATACAGGAAAAGGTGTTGGGTTTTATCTCTCTACAGGAAGTGGGTGTGTCTTTGTCTCGCTATAGGAAATGGGGGTCAGGGCTTTATCTTGCCCTCCTTTGTTTCCATCTAGGTAAAGAGAGGCAGGCTTCTTGTTTGGGTCAGGCAATTGACAAGACAATAGAGGATGCAATGCATGCTGGGATGTGCGATAAAGGAAATTTCAACCCTTATAGGGCAGGCAAAATGCTGATGAAAAGGAACCAGCTACTCAAAGAATGTGAATGGCAAGTTACAGAGCAAGATAATTGGGACAGTTCCTGGACATAGTAAACTGGCATGTCCAAAAGCAATTTGCGGTTTAAGGGCAATAAGGCTATGCTTCTCTATAGGCTGTGTATGAAAAGACAGATACCTTCAGAACCTTTCTAACAGTACAGATATAAGTAGGCATATGCTGTGCTAAAACGGGTAATAGTAAATGTGGTGGAGTATTTCTAAAATTTTGTTACATCAACTTAAAAAAAAAAACACCTGTAAAACTGATCAATAGGGATGGGCGAACCTCCCGATGTTTGGTGTTCAGGAGACTCGCCCGAACGTTTTGTAAAGTTCGCGTTCGGGTTCTGATATAACGCGAATTTGCGTCTGAACCCCGAATTTGGACTTTACAGTTATGTGATGGGGCGGCGTGGGCTGTAAAATAAAGAATATAGTTAATAATAAACATTGTCATTATACTTATAGGTCCCGCGACGCATCCTGCACTCTGTCTCCCGCCGCTTCTCCTTCCGAGTACGATCATTGCTGTGCCACCCAGTAACAAAAGGACCTTCCGTGCATAGCATGTGACCAGTCACGTGTGAATTTTGTATTATCTAATTGGCTACAGACTGGTCAGATGGCTAAGATGTCATGCTAGGTCCTGTCAGTGCATCTCGCCGGTACGCGGTGCTCGCCCAAGCATATCAGAACTCAGGATACTCGGTGAGTGCCGTGTACCGGCGAGATGTTTGGGCACATGGTCAGCTCCCTGTCCCTGAATATCGGCGCTCTCCCACATGCAGGGATTGGCTGCCACAGCCGGTGAATCGCAACGCTGGTAATCCGCAGCTTCTGTTCACTCATTCAGTGATTACACAGCACAGGGGAACAGAAGCATTCTTCTTCCCCTGTGCTGTCTGATATAACAGAGCTGCATGGGTTGAAGAAGAAAGTAGACAGAAGACCAGGATCGTGGAGGGGTGATAGGGAGTAATAAACATGGAGTCCCTGAGTGTGTCTGTGTATTTATGTCTAATAAAGTGTCTGTGTATTTATTTCTAATAAGGTATTTTTTCTCTGTGTGGTTTCTTTTTTTTTTTAACCTTTTATTGGAGATTCTTAGCCCCCAGCCTGTTTTCACCTTAAAAACCCGGCCATTTTTTGCAATTTTCACTTTATGAGGTTATAACTCTGGAACGCTTCAACGGATCCTGGCGATTCTGACACTGTTTTTTCGTGACATATTGTACTTCATGTCAGTGGTAAATTTAGGCAGATATGTTTTGCGTTTATTTGTGAAAATGTCGTAAATTCGGCAAAAAGTTTGCAATTTTCAAAATTTTAAATTTTATGCCCAGAAATCTGAGAGATATGTCACACAAAATAGTTCCTAAATAACATTTCCCACATGTCTACTTTACACCAGTGCAATTTTCGAAACAAATTTTTTTTCGTTAGGAAGTTAGAAGGGTTCATCAGCAAATTTTCATTTTTCCAACAAAATTTACAAAAAAAAACCTTTTTAGGTACCACATCATATTTGGAGTGTTTTGAGAAACCTAGGCGACAGAAAATACCCAAAAGTAACCCCATTATAAAATCTGCAACCCTCACTCTGCTCAAAACCACATCCAAGAAGTTTATTAACCCTTTAGGAGCTTCCCAGCAACCAAAGCAGTGTAGAAGGAAAAAATGAAAATTTTGCTATTTTACACAAAAATGTTACTTTAGCCATAAAATTAGTATTTTCACAAGGGTATCAGGAAAAAATGCACCATGAAATTAATTGTGCAATTTCTCCCGAGTACACCGATATCTCATATGTGGTGGAAATCAATTGTTTGGGCGCACAGCAGGGCTCGGAAGGGAAGGAGCATCATTTGAATTTTTTAAAACAAAATTGTCTGGAGTCATTAGCGGATGCGATGTTGCATTTGGAGACCCCCTGAGGTGCCTAAACAATGGAGCTCCCCCACAAGTGACCCCATTTTGGAAACTAGACCCCTCATGGAATTTATCTAGATGTTTAGTGAGCACTTTGAACCTCTGGGGGCCTTACAAAGGTTAATAGCCGTGAAAATAAAACAAAACAATTTTACCACAAAATTGTTACTTCAACCAGGTAGTTTTTTTCCACAAGGATATCAGGAAAAATTGCACCATAAAATGTATTGTGCAATTTCTCCTGAGTACACAGATACCTCATATGTGGAGGAAATCAAATGTTTGGGCGCACAGCAGGGCTCAGAAGGCAAAGAGAGTCATTTGATTTTTCAAATGCAAAATTGTCTGGAATAGTTAGTGGATGCCATGTTGTGTTTGGAGACCCCCTGAGGTACCTAAACAATGGCGCTCCCCCACTAGTGACCCCATTTTGGAAACTAGACCCCTAGTGGAGTTTATCTAGATGTTTAGTGAGCACTTTGAATCCCTGGAGGCTACACAAAAGTTTATAGTGTTCAGCTGTGAAAATATATATATTTATTTATTTTTTTTACCACGAAATTGTTATTTCAACCAGGTAGCTTTTTATTCATAAGGGTATCAGGGAAAAATGCACCATAAAACGTATTTTGCAATTTCTCCTGAGTACACAGATACCTCATATGTTGTGGAAAGTAATTGTTTGGGCGCATGGTGGGGCTCAAAAGAGAAGGAGTGCCATTTCACAGCAAAAATGGTTGAAATTATTAGTGGACACCATGTTGCGTTTGGAGACCCCCTGAGGTGCCTAAACAATGGAGCTCCCCCACAAGTGACCTCATTTTGGAAACTAGACCCCTCCACGGCATAAATCTAGATGGGTAATGAGCACCTTGAACCCTCACGTGCTTCATACGTTGAGCCATAAAAACAAAAAAGTACTTTTTTTTCCACAAAAATGTTATTTTAAGCTCACTTTTTTAAATTTTTACAGGGGTAACAGGATAAAATGGACCGCAAAATTTGTTTGGCAATTTGTCCTGAGTACGCTGATACCTCATATGTGGCAGAAAACCACTGTTTGGGCACACGGCAGAGCTCCAGAGGGAAGGAGTGTCATTTGACCTTTTAAATGGAAAATTAGCTGGAATCGTTAGCTGCACCATGTTGCGTTTGGAGATCCCCCTGATGTGCCGAAACAGTGGAGCTCCCCCACATGTGACCCCATTTTGGAAACTAGACCCCCCCCTTACAAAAAAAATATTAGTTTGTCGAAATAAAAAATACGTACGTCAGTAAAAAAAAAAAAAAATGAGTGCCTGCAACTGACACTAAGGCAAGTGCCACATGTGAGAGCAATGCACAACTCTCGCGTTGCATCATCCGGCACAGCCGCACACTCCTGTCTGGAAGAGAGCGACCATGCAGGATGATGCAATGTGAGACTCGTGCATCGCTCTCACGTGTGGCTCTGGGCTGACCCAATATTCAATAAAAAATACTGTAGTTGACGATTACTACAGTATAATTTTACTGGCCCTAAACAAAGTTTATTTGTATTTCTTTCTTAGTTTACAGACAAAAAAATCAGGACGCACGCACAGATATGCTGCAAAAAGTGGGGGACTAGACAGGATAGAAAAAAAGATGGATGGAGGATCAGAGAGTGCATGGTGGATGGAGGAGTGGCGGAGGATGGAAGAGGGCGCAATGGATGCAGGAGCGACGGAGGATGGGTAAGGGCGCGGCGGATGGAGGAGCAGTGGAGCATGGGAGAGGGCATGGTGGATGGAGGAGCAGCGGAGGATAAAAGATGGCGCAACGGATGTAGGTGTGGCGGAGGATGGGGGTGAGGGTGGAAGGGGAGTGGGAGGTGAGATTGGGGACAGCTACCTTACAGGATGGATCTAGGCAGCAGGATCGCAGCAGATGGAGGAGGCAGCAGATGGAGGAGGCAGCAGATCTGGGAGGGGGAAAAGTGGGAGAGGGGGCAGAGGATTAATAGGATGGGAGAGAGTGGGCAGCAGATCCGGGAGGGGGCAGCGGCTGATGGGGGAGTGCGGTGGCAGAGCAAGGGGCGCAGCGGCTGATTGGGGAGTGCGGTGGCAGATGCTGGGGCGCAGCGGCTAATGGAGGTGTGTGGTGGCAGATGCAGGGGCGCAGTGGCTGATGGAGGAGTGCGGTGGCAGATGCAGGGACGCACGGTGGCAGATGCAGGGGCGCAGTGGCTGATGGTGAGTGCGGTGGCAGATGCAGGGGTGCAGCAGATGGAAAAGAACAGCAGCTGATGCAGGGGTGTAGCAGATGGAGGAGGACGGCGGATGATCTGGGGCAGTGACTTACCGATGGGCACCCGCAGGGATCGCGCTCCTCAGCTTCCACGGATGGAGAAGCTGAGGAGAGCGATCTCCTAGAGATCACCGGTTCCAGATCCACAGTGCTTGGAGAAATCGGTCACAAGGCCGATCTCTCCAATCAGAGCTGAGGGAGGGTGCAGCAAAGGTCACCCAGCTCCAGCCAATGATCAGTGCTATAGCTGCATTGATCATAGCTGGACTTCAATGTTTCAGCCATTTTCAATGGCTGAAACAGTTCGTGTTACAGTTCGGGTCCAGGGGTTATTAAAAAAAACAATATGATCATACTTACAGGTGTCCCACAACGCGTCCTACAGACTCTGTCTCCCAGCGCTTCTGCGTCCGTCCGATCATTGCTGTTCCCCCCGGTAAGCACCTCTGGCTAAAAGGACCTGCCGTGATCGTGACGTCATACCCATCTGACCAGTCACGTGTGAATGTTGTATTTCCTTATTGGCTGGTCATGTGAGTTTGACATGATCAAAGGTACTGGTGCGCCGTGATGCAAGTGTTATCGCATCACGGTGCACAGTCTCCCGTCGGCAGCGGGTCAGCTGCATGTATTTCCAGAGCTGAGGCGCTCCTGTCGGGAGAGTGGGGTGATGCAATGCGAGACGCAAGTGCAAGCACGAGGCCACTGTTTTTACACTACTAGGCTGATTATTTGCGAGCTTACAGTGATGGTACAGTATATATACAACTGATTACAACTCATGCTAAGAAACAATGCGCCATTTCCAGGGGCAGCTGCGGGCTGCTGAGAATCCCAGCCCCCAGCTGCCTGGCTTTACCTGACTGGTGATCAAAATATGGCGGGAGCCCACACATTTTTTTTTTAATTATTTTTTTAAATAAAAAAAAAATGGGCTTCCCTGTATTTTGATTGCCAGCCAAGGTAACGCCAGGCAGATGGGGGTGGCAGCCCGTAGCCGTCTGCTTTATCTGCGCTGAAAATGAAAAATATCGCGGAGCGCTACGTCATTTTTTTTAATGATTTATTTATTTTTACAGTACTGTGATGTCAGGCAATCGAAATACAGGGAAGCCCGTTTTTTTTTTTAGTTATTTAAATAAATAATAAAAAATGCGTGGGCTCCCGCTGCATTTTTTTTATTGCTAGCTAACGGTAATCCAAGCAGCTACAGGCTGCTAACCCCCACTGCTTGGTGTTACTTTCACTGGCAATGAAAAATCCATGGAAAAAATGACGTGGTCAGGTACAACTAGGCAGCTCGGGATTGGAATCCGCAGCGCAGGTTGGCCCAAGCTTTCTGGGTCCCTCCACTGCGATTGCAGTCCACAGCCGCCCCAGAAAATGGCACGTTCATAGAAGCGCCATCTTCTAGCGCTGTATCCAACTCTTCCAGCGGCCCTGATGCTGGGTGGCACGCTGGGTAATAAGGGGTTAATACCAGCTTTGTTTTACCAACTAGTATTAAGCCAGAGATTCTTAATGTCGGGCAAGTTTGACCAGGCCATTAACCCCTTCCCGACCTTTGACGGATATATCCGTCATGGTGCCCTGGTACTTAAAGACCCATGACAGATATATCCGTCATGGCGAAATTGCGGCCCCGGAGCCCCGGTGACCGCGATCGATTTTCAAAAACTGTACATTCGGGAAGGAGAGGGCCTGTACCTGACCTCAGGAAGGGTGGTGTCTCCTCCCCGGACCTACGGAGGCTGTGATTGGCTGACGAATTCCGCTCAGCCAATGTGTACAGTGTACTGTAACACGGCCTTCCCAGAAAGCTCGTGTTCGGGGTCGTGTGCACGAACACCATGTGTTCGGTACGGACCCTAAACTTTACAGTTCGGGTTCGCCCATCCATACTGATCAACAAAGATTTTTTCAAATGAGTACTGTTTGTCGTTCGTAAAGCATTTTTGTGTGCTGATTCTGCATCTACAATCAGAATTTTGATATTGGGCACCAATTTTCCATCTTTTTTTTCCCAATAAATTTAGCCTATATTGCCCCTTCATAAATTACTTTTGCTTTTAAGTGCTGGGATTGCTGTAACAGTTCACTGTTTTTATGAAATCGGTTTGTTTTCACGCTTTGGTAACAAATAAAACTCCGGGTTTTTTCTAAGGTTGACTAATCTTAAGGATTTGCGTGCTTTGGGGTTTTACGGGTTACATATTCCTTTGTGAATATCAGTTGCATTTTTATCGCTAAGTTTTATTTAAATTCTTATTATAATAAATTTAATTTTACTTCTGTTGTTTTTTATGCTGTAGAATGTTCTAGTAAATAGGTCTTCAGCCTGCTTTACATGAGACGACCGATTGTGCGATAGCATGATCGATCGTACCCGCCCCCGTTGTTTCAGCGTCACAGGCAATTAGTTGCCCGTGGCGCACAAACTCGTTTAACCCCCGTCACACGTACTTACCTTCAGGACGACCTCGCTGTGAGCGACGAACGTCCACTTCCTGGAGTGGGAGGGATGTTCGGCGTCACAGCGACGTCACACGGCAGCCGGCCAATAGAAGCGGAGGGGCGGAGATGAGCGGGATGTAAACATCCCGCCCACCTCATTCCTTCCATTAAGCCGTCGGGTGCCGCGGGAGGCAGGTAAAGCTGCTGTTCATCGTTCCCGTGGTGTCACACGGAGCAACGTGTGATGCCACGGAAACGATGAACAACCGCCGCCATTTTAATTAAACAATTTTATGAAACCTAGCGACGAGTACACGACTCACGATTTGTGAGCGATACTGCGTCGCTAGGAGGTGTTACACGAGACGTCGTGCACGATGCCGGATGTGCGTCACGAAAACCGTGACCCCCGACGATGCATCGCACGATCAATCGTCTCGTGTAAAGCCCGCTTTACAGTTGTGTAAACCACCCCAACAACTTTTGCTATATTTGTGACGAAGTGACTTCAAAATTACAGAGAAGCTTATGCTGTTGGTGAAGAAAAGTTATTTCCTGTATTTTCAGTGCAAAATTGGAGACCAAGACAAACTGTGGACCACCCATATTTGTTGCACATCTTGTGTTACACTTCACACAAGTTGGCTCAATGGGAAACCACTGCACATGGCATTTGCTGGTCCAATGGCATGGAGGGAGCCAAGAGACCATTCTACAGATTGCTATTTCTGTATGACAATGATTGCTGGAATAACAAGTAAAACACGAAATTCAGTGAAATATCCAAAATTACTATCAGAGCTGCCAGTCCCCACTGCACCAATATCATGGACCTTGGATCCGGAGTAAGATTCAGATGCTGATTTGGTTGAAGAAGAAGCTGATTGAGAAGATCCTGATTTTCTAGGCAGTGAGTCTGAGGAGCCTCTCAAATGAAACTAGATTGATCTACATGATTCTGTTCAAGATCTGAATCTATCAAAAAGTCTGGAGTAGATTTTGGCTTTGAGGCTTAAAGGCTGGCACTAGCTGGAGCAGGGGACTGTTATAGATGTGATTGCAAATCTATAAGATGTTACATAATTAGCCAAATTAACCAAAAACTTGTAATGTAACAAGTTACCTCTACATTGCCCCTATGCAGCTGACTCCCCTCCTTTGGAAACATGTAATTAAAAAGAATCCTCTAAGGGGTAGCAGATATGAACCTAATCTCAGATTGAATGCACAAAAAAATGTGGAGGACATATTCCCAACTAATAGTTATAAGACCATCAGTGAACAGAAAACTAGAGTACATTCAAATCCTTTGTTCCCTTATAGAAATTATGGATCAAGGTCTTATGAACTGCATCAATATAATAGATAGCAAAGTTATATTTTTATCATTGGTTTCCCGAGGGGAAGAACATGCATATTTTTATATAATTGTTTGATCAATGATCATTAATATCAGGCAGTTGGGTGACCATACACATATATTTCCTATCTATAGAAAGGTAAAATTGTGATAGGAAACATGACTATTATTGATATCTTCTACCTGTGACTTCCATTGGCAAAGGTATTCTAAAAATTGGGACTCTCATAATTTTCTAGAGACCAGAGCCACATCCTATGACCAGCCCCATCTAAGGTCAGTAAGAGGAGGTATGTGGAAGTGACTGTTCTCTAATAAATACAGAAGTTTCAATTGATACCTTGTTCAATGCTAGGGAGATACATTGCCATGTAGGATCGTCTCATGGTTCATTGGAGCTCTGCCCTCCATAAATCGCAGTCATTTCCAAGACCCAGGTTTAAAAATTCTCTTTTGTTTAACTCTTTTATTTTATGTATTTGTGAAACTGTTTTACATTGTCCCCTTTGTAGCCCTATAATTAAAACTCCTATTCTTTCCCTATCTTTTCTAGAAAAAATAGACTGTGAATTTGTAAATTCAGTATTTTGTCCCCTTTGTAACACCTTCTATATATTTTTATAAACACTGCCCTCTATTCAGACTAAATATAAAAAATGTAATAGCTTTGCTCCTCTTGCTCTACAACTTGCATCCCTGGAGCCATATACTACAAGTACTAAGGTGTGTATATATATATATATATATATATATATATATATATATGAGCAAGGATGGTTGACCTTAGGGAGATCAACATCCACCACTGCGGAGACACCATCACGTGTTTCTCAACGCAGTGATTCTAGAGCAATGCCCCCTGGGAAAAAAGTCTTTTACTAGGCAATGTCCCACTAGCCAGATTCCTACTCCACACTGATGAGGGGCAAATACCCCGAAACGGCTGTCTGTGGATGGATACCATGTTTGGCATAGGTGGTCTCCTTGACTGGAGACTGCCCTTCCCGTGGTTGTTCCTTCCCGGTGAAAGACCTGGCTAGTTTCCTGCCAGCGTTGAGAAACATGTGATGGTGTCTCCGCAGGCCTTCTTGCTTTGAATATTTCCCAGGGGGCATTGCTCTAGAATCACTGCGTTGAGAAACACGTGATGGTGTCTCCGCAGTGGTGGATGTTGATCTCCCTAAGGTCAACCATCCTTGCTCACATAGTCTTTTACTAGGCAATGTCCCACTAGCCAGATTCCTACTCCACACTGATGAGGGGCAAATACCCCGAAACAGCTGTCTGTGGATGGATACCATGTTTGGCATAGGTGGTCTCCTTGACTGGAGACTGCCCTTCCCGTGGTTGTTCCTTCCCGGTGAAAGACCTGGCTAGTTTCCTGCCAGCGTTGAGAAACATGTGATGGTGTCTCCGCAGGCCTTCTTGCTTTGAATATTTCCCAGGGGCATTGCTCTAGAATCACTGCGTTGAGAAACACGTGATGGTGTCTCCGCAGTGGTGGATGTTGATCTCCCTAAGGTCAACCATCCTTGCTCACATAGTCTTTTACTAGGCAATGTCCCACTAGCCAGATTCCTACTCCACACTGATGAGGGGCAAATACCCCGAAACGGCTGTCTGTGGATGGATACCATGTTTGGCATAGGTGGTCTCCTTGACTGGAGACTGCCCTTCCCGTGGTTGTTCCTTCCCGGTGAAAGACCTGGCTAGTTTCCTGCCAGCGTTGAGAAACATGTGATGGTGTCTCCGCAGGCCTTCTTGCTTTGAATATTTCCCAGGGGGCATTGCTCTAGAATCACTGCGTTGAGAAACACGTGATGGTGTCTCCGCAGTGGTGGATGTTGATCTCCCTAAGGTCAACCATCCTTGCTCACATAGTCTTTTACTAGGCAATGTCCCACTAGCCAGATTCCTACTCCACACTGATGAGGGGCAAATACCCCGAAACGGCTGTCTGTGGATGGATACCATGTTTGGCATAGGTGGTCTCCTTGACTGGAGACTGCCCTTCCCGTGGTTGTTCCTTCCCGGTGAAAGACCTGGCTAGTTTCCTGCCAGCGTTGAGAAACATGTAATGGTGTCTCCGCAGGCCTTCTTGCTTTGAATATTTCCCAGGGGGCATTGCTCTAGAATCACTGCGTTGAGAAACACGTGATGGTGTCTCCGCAGTGGTGGATGTTGATCTCCCTAAGGTCAACCATCCTTGCTCACATAGTCTTTTACTAGGCAATGTCCCACTAGCCAGATTCCTACTCCACACTGATGAGGGGCAAATACCCCGAAACGGCTGTCTGTGGATGGATACCATGTTTGGCATAGGTGGTCTCCTTGACTGGAGACTGCCCTTCCCGTGGTTGTTCCTTCCCAGTGAAAGACCTGGCTAGTTTCCTGCCAGCGTTGAGAAACATGTGATGGTGTCTCCGCAGGCCTTCTTGCTTTGTATATATATATATATATATATATATATATATATATATAGATATATTCCATGAGTTGTAATCAGTTGTGTATATACTGTACCATCACTGTAAGCTCTCAAATAATCAAGCCTAGTAGTGTAAAAACAGTGGCCTCGTCCAATAAGTCGGTCAATTGCGTAATTGTCCTGATGATTGGGGGAGTGCTGTTTGTAACAGGGACCAAATATGTACTTTCTACTATAGGCAGCAGGGGCTTGAACACTTATTTTCAATGGAAGGGGACCTAATTTACTGCAATGATGCAAACTCTTTGCTAGATGCAATGGGAAAAGAGCACAGACCTCAAGAACGGAGGTCATATTGGTGGGGTATGGGGGAGCCTGTTTTGCACATACTCAGGACTATGCACTATGCACTGGCCACTTTATCTTGCCTTAACAATCTTGTTCTTATGATTTGTCTATTTTGTGATCTGACCTGATCTTGCCTGTTCATCGGGGATGCTGGGACGGGCTTGTTTATATGTATTTATATTACTGCACTTGCACTTTATATATACTGCCCTTGATAATCTGCCCAGACACTACCCCCCGTGTACTATGTTCATGTAATTGGCCATTTCCTAATACCTTTGTCTGGCTATCCTGTTTATGTGCCTCACATCCCTTTGTGTTTTTATTCTTTCCTGTTTTGCTGGTTGCACTTTAAAATTATAATAATAAAATCCCACCAATTTTGTCGGCATTTATGACTCTTGTTCTCTTACTTTTATAACCTGACAATTTAGCCTTCAAGATCCGCCCTCCACCCGCTCCAAAATCGGGGCACTAGCGCAACGAGGGGGATAGAACTTTCCACACATACGGTCCAGGAAATCCCAAGCGTGAACCCTGAGAGCAAGCTCCCTCAGTTAGCCACACTGGGGAGCGGGACCCGACTAGTTTCAAGCTATAGGGGCCAACTAAGAAGAGAACAAGGTGCCAAGGGAAAAGTCACAGATCAACAGGCAACACCAGCAGAAACGGGACCCAAGCATGCTCCCCTCAGCGGCAGCGGTGTCCAGAACTTTGGTTTATTAAGTTGTCGGTGTCAACATTATTGGACTGAGTGAGTACGCAAGTGACCCTTGCCTCCCCAGCGGCACATCCCTGTCCCCATCACCGAGTCCCGGGGTATCCCCCTACCTGTGGGGTAGTTAAACACCTGGCTGCCCACTCCATCAGCCCCGGGTACTCCCCAGCTGCAGCGGTGGTACTTCACCTTACCACACACCACTGGTGGCATCACGACTCACGAACTCTAAATACAACATCCCCTGTAAATACCCCCCTTAATTCGAGTGGTCGCACGACCCCTCCTGGTCCGGACTCCCCTCGAGCCACCACGGATCCGGATCCGAGCAGCCCGGCAGCTGACGTGGGGGCGGCACATAATGACCGGATCATTCAACTTTATATGAAGTCAACAAATCATCATAACGATGGCTGGACCAGATACTAAAAGCAGGCTTTACCTTTACATTTTATGTCCCCCTATTTCCCCATAGATTGTGAGCTTTCAAGCAGGGCCCTCATTCCTACTATAGCTGCTGAACTATGTGCTATTTTGTTTTTTTTGTCTATACAAGTCCCCACCTGATTTTAAAGTGCGTAATATGTTGGTGCTATAAAAATACACTTTATAAACTTTATTATTATTATTATTATTATTATTAACGTACAATCATGCTAATAAAATTCTTGAAATAGCTATAGCATAAAAAATAAAATAAAAAATAAAAGAAGGATGTACAGTATATACAAATTTCTTTTAAATAGAATAACATAGATAGGACAAAAGACAAAATGAGCTAAGAAAGGACCAAATGTAATAGAAATAAAGTATACAGGAGTACTAATAATGCAGAGGAAATGGTATACTTTATTCAGAATACAACAGAAGGGAAGATGAGGCAGACAGCAAGTGCTAGCGTTGTGCAGAGGACTGAGCAGAAACCTCAATTCAATAGCGTGAGAAAAAGAGTAAAGCGCTTGCGCAGATAGGTAACTGCAGTTTAGATCGTGGGAACAAATGTTAGGGCGCCTGCGCATGAAGTTAGATGTAGTTAATAATATGTTAATTGCTTATAGAAAGTCTGTGGTTTAGCGTACAGGGTGCATAAAAGACAGGGGGAGTGATCGAAAATGGTTCAAGGTGCATAAGGAAAAAATAATTTTTTATAGTATTCAAATGTATAAATATTTGATAAAAGTTGGTTAAAAATTCAGGAGTAGATATATACAAACATATCAATTGATAGACATTAATTAATATAAAGAGGAATAAAGATATTAAAAAATAATGGATGATAAAAGCAAATATTATATAATAACGGGTAAATAAGAGCACAAATTGTATTATTCAGTATTTTCTGTTAAAATAAAAATTCTGAAAATTTTAAAAATGTGTTACGCAAAATCCCAGCCCGATAGAAAAATTCTGAAAGCAGATTTAGAGTCAAAATACCATAAGAAACAGAATATTTCAAGCATTGAACACAAAAAAAGTTACATTTTGTAGGCCAGTCAATCTGTTACATCTCAAACCCCATTACCAGTTATTAAATAAAGATAAAAAAAACTTCTTAAATTTTATTTGAGTTGTTTTTTTTTTTATTATTATTTACCCTAACCCTTTGAAATGCTCTGGATGTAAGTCAGTCTCTTATCTAGGAAGTGACAATATTTAATATAAGCAGGATACAACAATTTATTTTGCTTTAGTCATTTAGCATTAGCCTTTTACCCTCTGGTATTTGTTACTAGTCCTGTCACTCATCAGTTTTAGAAACAAATCAAACTTGGGCAACATTCACATAGAAAGCCTCACAAAGTACAAACCCCTATGTAAAAAACACAGTGTGTAATTCATAAATCATCTACTCGGCTACAACACAAAATTAATGAGCTGCCCTTCAAGGTAAATAAACTCAGGGTTTTCAATGAAAGAAACGCTAAATTAGACAGGAAAGGAATATCTTCACACTTTGGTCAGCAACATGCTTGCTGTATGTAACTGTGCATCTGGCTTAGTGGAGGATGTATGTGAAGATATTTCATCTTCTCTTACCCTGTTGGCCTTTCACCCACAATTTTCTTTGGATTTAACATAATTTATGTGTTTTTCTTAAGCCACTAATTTAGTACATTCATATAATGCATGTCATCCACAATGCTTTTCTGACACCAGAAGCTAAAATGATCAAATAAAAACTGGTAATTCTTCTCTTTATCATTCACCCTTTTTACATTTACTAGAATAGTCCCACATTCTTGCAAGGTTGGGGGATTTTAGCAACAAGGTAACCTCCATCTTTTTGCTTCCTTTTCAGTGAAGTGGTTTTTCACCTTGGTAGAAGAAGTGGTAGATGATTTAATACAAAATGATATAGGCACAGGTAGCGCACCCACACTGTCATCAAGGCACGGATAGTGCTGCCACACTGTCCCTTTCTTTAAATAGCGTTGACACAGATTAGTATTGCCACACTGTCTATCTTTATAAATGATGTTGGCTCAGATAAGGTGGGTGTGCATTATAATACATGGAGGACTATGGAGGTGCATTATACATGGAGGACGGCACAGGGTGCATTATAACTTATGGAGGACTATAGGGGATGCATTATACAATATGGAGAGTGCATTAAAATACATGGAAGGCTATGGAGGGTGCATTATAATATATGGAGGTCTATGGCTGATTCATTATACAACATGGATGGGGTATTATAATACATGGAGGGCTATGGGGTGCATTGTAATACATGGAGGACTAGTAGGGTACATTATACTATATGAAGGACAATCGGGGTGCATTATACATGGAAAACTATGGGGTGCATTATAATTCATGGAGGACTATAAGGGCATTATAATACATGGAGGACAATGGGGCTGCATTATAATACATGAAGGACTATGGAGGGTGCGTTATAATACATGGAGTGCTATGGGGTGCATTTTAATACATGGAGGACTTTGGAGGGTGTATTATAATACATAGAGGTCTATGGGATGCATAATAATTCCTGAAGGACTATGGAGGGTGCATTATAATACATGGAGAGCTGTGTGGGGGTCACAGTTGGGGATAATATGGTGTTGGGGGTCACCATTCATTGTTGTGGTAGTTAAACGGGAGTACAGTAGGGGTGTGGAGGGTATGGTGGAGGAATTCACTGTGAGGGGATTTGTTGGCATCAGATTTTATAGGGGCAATGAAAGGGGAATCTATGGGCTCATTAGGAGGAAAATTGCTTTGTAAAACTTTCAAAATTGTGCAATATGCTCTCATGTGACCCAGCTGAATATATATTTTTTGGAGGGTAGGGGGGGCCACCTAGAAATTCTGCTATGTGATCCCAGGATTTCTATTTGCGCCCCTGACAGATAATACTGCTACACTGTCCCTTCCTGTAAAATAGTGCAGGCACATATACAGTGGGTGAGATAAGTACTTGAACATGTCACCAATTTTTTTAGTACATACATTTCTTAAATTAGGCTAAATTTTTATAGATTTTATATTCCAAACATTACAGTACAACAAACATTTGCATGTTTAAGAACAGAAAAACCACCTGTTCGTCATACAACCCAATACAATGTCCATAATCTGCAATCAAGAATATAAATTGGAAACATAAGATTTTGACCATGCACAAGAAATTACATTTTATTATTTCCTGTCTACCCTCAGGAGCTGTTTGGGAGGTGGTATCCAGCCAGTGATATGAATTACTTTCCTTGCCTGGTATAACACCCGTGTGACACCCAGCGCATTAGGGGACTCCATCTCACTTCCTCCCTCCCAAAGGTCCAGGACACAAACACGTGGATCCCTACTTATCTGAATACCCAACACCTATCTTATAAAACCTAATGTGTCACTCCAGTATTCCTCAATGTTGCCACACTCCCACATCATGTGCATAAGATGCGCATCATCTTATCCACACCTAGGACACCGTGCATCAGACCGAATCCCCATTTTATGTAAAAAGCTGGGCATTCTGTAGACTTTACAGAGAAGGAATAATTGTGATAGGCTTTGACTTTTGGACACGGAGAGTCTTCAAGCCCGTTCCAAAAGTAAATACATTTCTAAAGGTGCCAACAAGCCGTCCAATCCACGCAGGCAAAGAAATAAAACCATAGACGTTCATAAATTTAGTGATGTGTAATGGTCACTTTACACGCAACAACATCGCTAACGAGATATCCCTGGGGTCACGGAATTAGTGACGCACATCCGGCCTCGTTAGCGACGTCTTGCGTGTGACACGTACGAGCGACCGCTAACGATCTCACTTACCTCAAATATCGTTGACAAGTCGTTCATTTTCCAAATGTCATTGAACTTCTGGGACGCAGGTTGTTTGTCGTTCCTGAGGCAGCACACATTGTTACGTGTGACACCCCAGGAACAACGAACAACAGCGTTCCTGCGTCCTCCGGCAACGAGGTGGGAGTGTCGATAATGCGGCTGCTCTCTGCCCCTCCGCTTCTATTGGTGGGGCGGTGTGTGACGTCGCTGTGACGCCGCACGAACCTCCCCCTTAGAAAAGAGGTTGTTCGCCGGCCACAGCGACGTCGTTAGTAAGGTATGTGCGTGTGACGTGCAGTTCCGATATTGTCCGTCACGGGCACCGATTTGCCCGTGACACACGAACGACGGGGGCGGGTGTGATCGCTAGCGAAATCGCTAGCGATGTCGCTGCGTGTAAAGCGGCCTTAATAGAGAGAAATAACAGAGAAAAAGTGTTGAACAGAAAGAGAGGTACAAAAAGCCACGGAAAGTCAAAACACCAGTTGAAATCTATCAGCAATTAGAAAGCAATACTGCCCCACTTAGTGAAAAATAATATCCTGATATTGCTAAATAAAGTATACACAGGTGTTCTCACTGCCAGACTAGTTCCTCTTACATCTAGGTCACATTTTGCAGTTTGTTTGTTTTTGTTTTTTACATTTGTCTAGTAACCAGTTGTCGTAAACCTCAAGCAATGAGTAAACTAATTGAAATTGTTATACTTGTGTTTGGATTGAATCACAATTTTTGACTAAGTAAAACTTTCAGGCAAACACATTATATAGATGAAAAGTTACCGGTACTGAAAAAGGGGTTTTTGCTTTTCTTCTTTAAACACTCCCAACTTTTAAGCCCCCATAACAATAAACTGATTACATTTCTTTCCCCTTGGAGTTGTCAGAGTACAGGTGTAACTTTTGGAGAATCTGACACTTAGTGCACCCTCTGTGGTGGCACTGCAGGGAAACGGATCAAAATATTAACTAGTTCTCAATCACATCCATAGAATATTAGTTATTGAACACGTCACCAATCTTCTAAGTTACAACCCATCCAATCTACACAGGCAAAGAAATCAAACCATAGATGTCAATAAATTAATTTATGTGTAATAGTGAGAAATGACACAGGGAAAAAGTATTGAACACATGAAGAAAGAGGAGATGCAAAAAAACATGGAAAATAATGACACCATCAGAAATCTATCAGTAATTAGAAGGCAATCCTACCACTTAGCGAAAAATAATATCAGCTGGTTCAACTGATGACCTATAAAAAAAGGTGTCTCATTACCAACGTGCCACACAACAAACATCTCATGATGGGTAAAACCAGTGAACTATCTCAAGATCTTCGCAGTTTATTTTTTGCAAAACATACTGATGGCATTGATGACAGAATTTCTACACTACTGAAGGCTCCAGTGAGCACTGTTGGGGCAATAATCCAAAAGTGGAAAGAACATAGTTTCACCATAAACCAGTAATGACCAGGCTCTTGCCACAAGAGTTCAGACAGACGAGTCAAAAGAATTAACAGAAGAGTTGTGCAAGAGCCAAGGAAAACCTGTAGAGAGCTACAGAAAGACTGGAAGTTAGAAGGTACAATTGCTTCAAAGAAACCAATAAGTAATGCACTCAACATTCATGGCCTGTATGCACGCTCCTTACATAAGACTCCACTGCTGAACGTAAAGCAGATTCAAGTGCACTTAAAATTTGCTCAAAAACATTTAGACAAGTCTGTTAAATACTGTGAAAATATAGTCTAGTCAGATGGGACCAAAATTGAAATCTTTGTTTGCCATAATACACTCCATATTTGGCGGCCAAAAGGCACCACACAGTACCCCCAAAACCCCATACCAACAGTGAAGTTTGGAGATGGGAACATCATGATGTGGGGCTGTTTTTCAGCGTATGGCACTGGCAAACTTGAAGGAAACTGAAGGAAAGGAATAAAGTGGGTTCTCTGCACTGCTGCTATAGTGACAAAGTTGCTCAGAAATTAAAATCTAAGGCTAGATCCTGAGGAAGACGTCTGATGACTTTGAAATGCGTAGATCAATAAAACCACATCTTATTTTTTATCTTATCTTTACTTCTAAGCAGCTTCGACACAGTAATAGCAGAGAAACAACCTATCTCCCCTACACCCGTACATTACGTGGCTTGTGGAGCCCATGGATCTGAAGCAACTCACATTACTTTTCATTTTAAGCCTTTTTTCTTTACAATCAGGTGAGCATATACCCACTTATGCACCTGTCATCCTTGGATAAGATCCTATTGCGCTGTTCCTTTTCAGGTTTTTTTTCTGATATAATTGAAGGAAGGATGAAGGGATAAATGTATCGAGACATTCTTTATAAAACTCTGTTGCCATCCACCAGGATGATGAAGATGAAATGTGGACATTTCAGCAAGACAATAATCCAAAACACATAGCCAAGGAAACTCTCAATTGGTTTCAGAAAAAGAAAGTAAAGCTGCTAGAATGGCCGAGCCGATCACTGCACCTGTATCCAACAGAAAATGTATGAAAGGAACTAAAGCTCAGATTTGACAGAAGGAGCCCACAGGATCTTCCAGATGTGAAGAGTGTTTGTGTGGAAGAATGGTCCAAAATCTCACCTGAGCAATGCATGCGACTAGTTTCTCCATAGAGGCACAGTCTTGAAGCTGTCATCACTAACAAAAGCTTTTGTACACATGATTAAATAAATTTCAGTAAGCGTGTTCAATACTTTGTCCCTGTGTCATATCTCACTATACATATACAATTTAAATTATGGACATCTATGGTTTGATTTCTTTGCCTGTATGCATTAAATGTGTTATAACCGACATGTTGTGAGAAATTCATGTCAATAGAACATTTAGAAATATATTTACTTAAAAAATTGGTGACATGTTAATACTTAGTGCACCTAGTATAATACTATCACACTATCACTCCCTGTAAATAGACACATATATTACTGCCATCCTGGTGTATTCTGTAAATGATGTGAACACATTCAGAGTATGCGTGTGCTATAAATACTATGCAAGACAAAACAATCACTGATCTCGGGGAGACCAGCCAGAGAAAACACTGCCGGCAGCCAACGAGGGCGCTCAAACCAGTGAAATCCTAGGTGCATTGCCCCCTGGGAAATATGCAAATCAAAAAAGTCCGTGGAGCCTCTGTTAGGAGTCTCGACACAAACTAGCCAGATATCCCTCCGGGAAGGACCTAGTCATGGAGTGGCTCTTTTTAGGAAACCACCATAACCACCATATTAAGTGGCCCTTTTTGTCAATATCCAACTCTTTGACAAGTTGAAAGATATGACAAGGGAAATACCAAGGCCAGGTATCCATCCACAGACAGCTGTTTCAGGGTATTGCCCCTCATCAGTGTGGAGTAGGATTCTGGCCTCGTATTTCCCTTCTCATATCTTTAAACTTGTCAAAGAGTTGGATATTGACTAAAAGGGCCACTTAATATGGAGCTAGGTTGTTTGCAGTACTTTCAACATGACTTCAACACTGCCGACAACAGCAAAGACACTGGGAGTAGTGGCAGAGACTTGGCGCTGGATCTGGGAAGGGTAAGTAAAGCAGAGTGGGGCTTTTTGCGACAAATATAACTTAAAGGAAAAAACATTTCTGAAAAACGACAACCCATTTAAGGACTAGCTAGAACAGTCTTGTCGCATAACCAATATAGGATTTAATAAATTTGCTATGTAAAGTTGTTGGTGATGGGACAAGAGGAAGAAAAAACATCCTTTAGTTGAAAATTGTCACGGTCAAGGGAGCCATATGTTGCCCCTAGGGTAACCTGCTGTCCACATGGTACACCAGGTTTTATTTATTCCATCTATGAGCTCATTTGATATAATATACCAGCGTATAATGAGGAGCATGAACTTCCTCTGCCTCCTATTACCATAGGGATTTGTGTCACACAGAGTGGGAGCCGAGAGAAGGAACAAACTGCCTTCTACAAGTCTGGATCCCTGCAAATTGTTAAATCTTAATACCAGTCTACATCAAAGGTTTCCATGATAATGCTGAGCAATGAAGACATGGCAGGGCTGCTGAGCAGAAGCACTAGAACGTACAAAAAGAGCCCTGTAACCTATTCCCATCAGTTTCTGGCTCACCTCCACTATTGTCTGCATTTATTTAATTATTGCACATTTATGCAAGATAAAAAAAATGTGCTTTTTAATATGTCCATCCAACCCCAATTGTTTGCATATGTTGGTCTCTCTCGTAAGCCTCATGTTGTACTCTTCCAATAAAACAGCTTCATAGATCTTAATTTAAATAATTATTTTTAGCATGCAGGAGTGTGAGTGTATATGCGTATGTGTATGTGTGTGTTGCGTGGCCTCCAATTTAAAGGTTTTTGCCTGTTTCTCACATGTGAACTATAAACAGACTGACAGATGGAATTCTTTTGTATAAACAGTTTCAGATACACTCTTCTTCCACGGTCCTGTCAGTTGTTTATAGATCCAGAAAGCCACAGATATGCCTACGAGTAAGGAAAATCAGCATTTCTGCCAAACATTTGCACAACAGCTACACAGAGTGTGTACCCGCAGCACATAGTGTTTGCTGATAAAAGACAGTTTCTTAATGGGTAACGGGAAAACGTACTCTACGGTCAATGGGAGATCCCTTAGTACCCATTGCCACACACGTCCCTATTATTTTTTTTATCAACTGACAAGAGCTATTTGTAGGAAGTGCTGATGCTACTCGCTGATGTTATGCAAACTCCTTGGTTCTACTGTAGAGATAAAATTGGAGAGATTTATCAAGCCTTTATTGGAGTCTCCTGCAGTCCGCACAGGCCTGATGTACATTCCTTTACTCCCTCTTGTTCACTGAGAAGTATTTCTACTAGATGTTTTCACAATGGAGATCTAAAGCGGGCTTAACATGCTACAATAAATCTTACGATGTGTCGGCAGGGTCACGTCGTAAGTGACGCACATCCGGCATTGTAAGTATGATTGTAGCGTGTAAAACCTCCGTGCAATTGCGATTGAACGAAAATCCGTTCATCGCATGCACGTCGTTCATTTCTCAAACATTGAACGTGCGGTTGTGCAATGTTCCCGAGGCAGCACACATCGCAGTGTGTGACACCCCGGGAACATTGAACGACAGCTTACCTTCGTCCGCGGCTCCTGCCGACAATGCGGAAGGAGGTGGGCGGGATATTTACGTCCCGCTCATCTCCGCCCCTCCGCTTCTATTGGCCGGCTGCCGCGTGACGTCGCTGTGACGCCGAACGTCCCTCCCACTCCAGGAAGTGGATGTTCGCCGCCCACAGCGAGGTCATATGGACGGGTAAGTACGTGTGACAGTTTTTAATCGATTGTGCGGCACGGTCAAAAAATTGAACGTGCCGCACATACGATGGGGGCGGGTCACATCGCATACGATATCATATGCGAAATTGAAAGGTGTAAAGCAGGCTTAAGGATTACAGTCACTAAGGGCTCCTTTACATAACTCTGAACTCTGGTTTACCATCACCAATCAGCTTATGATCAAGGAAACTGCTCATTTGTCAGCTCATTGGATTGGTTATGTGGTCTAAAAGTCACAGCTGTTGGTAGCACATCTCCCAGAGTAAATAGGAAAAGCGGCTTTCAACACTATGGACGCTGGATGAGGAGAGAACAATCGTATTAACAAATGCTTGGTCACCATAAAGTTTGCATCAGCTTAAGTAAATTAGATTCAATCGTCTTGTTAAGTTGTTAGGAGCAGACATCTGCTCCTGTTAGCCCAATTAAATTTTTTGGGGGGACTTAATACTTTAATTTATTAATAGGAAACATATTCATGATAAAAGTCCCATACATAGAGGTACAGTGGGTACAGAAAGTATTCAGACCTCTTTAAATCTTTAACTTTTTGTTTAATTGCAGCCATTTGGTAAATTCAAAAAAGTTCATTTTTTTCTCAGTGTAGACTCTGCACCCCATCTTGATAGAAAAAAAACAGAAATGTTTGCAAAAGTTGTAAACAAGGAAAAATGAAATATTACATGATCATAAGTATTTATACACAGAGACAACCGTGGTATAATTTTGAATAAAACATAATCTTTATTATATCATATTAAATTAAAATTAATACAGCAAAAAAGTCCTCAAGGGTTAGCTAGACTGCTGGAGTAGGTCAATAGCAGTAATGGTGGATAATTTACAATTTAATCACAATTACAGACTGAAAATATAGTACAATAATTTGTATGTAGGCACATACCATACTTTCCTATCAATACTGTTTGGTGATCATGTATCCTACTAACAATCAATTAGTTGCAACCACTATTTCCATGTCAATTATCTATGGTCACTGTGATATACCCAGAGCGTCGCCCATGCGGCAAGGGGCACCTAGTAATCAACCGGCATTGCCATAGTGTGTAAATTGTCCCCGACCACCGCGACACTACTGGTACATCACAGTGAATTCATATAACCATTAATCCCGTACTTGTTTGTTACTGTTGGAATCGGGTTAGCAATGGCAGCCCATAACCAACTGCACCCTATATCCTATGCAATTAGATCAATTCCAAGGTAACTAACAGGGATGCAACACAGTGAGTTTGTACAGAGAGTCCAATTCATACTTTCCCATTGATGTTACTCTAAATAATGTACTCAGGGGCGGAGCTGGACATGGCCGAGTGAGGAAGCTGCTTGTTAGAGCTCCTCTAAATATCCTTCCAAAGGGCCGGTTTACTATATATATAATGGGCAAATCCACCAAGAAAAACAAGCCCAACACCTCAGGGCAACTTTCTGCATCTCAGGGCACGATTGGGGTGTACCTCACCCGTTCCCGGGAGCCTGGGACTGCCTCTCAGCCTGGGAGAGAACTACAGCCTGAAGGGGCCCCTGCACCGATGCCCGCTGGGGCGATGGGCCCGAAGACCCAGAGAAGGGGTGAGGCGGCAGGGTCCTCACATGACAAGGACGGACCCCCCAAAGAACACCCGGGGACGGCGGGAATCAGTGGACCCCCTGCGGTGGAGGAAGCGGCATCATCTGCGGCGCCATTCCAAGATGGCGGCCGCGCCACGGAGACGCCATCCAGCAGACTGGGAAAGGAAGATGGGTCGGCCGCAACAGGCGTCCTACCTGCCTCACATCCCGCGACATCTCTGCTGGAGCCGGGTAATCCGGATGACTCACCGGCGGCCGGCATCAGGGGAGCGGAGAGTAATGCGGCGTGCGTGCACGGAGTGCACGTGTGCCTGGGCCCAGAAGAAGCATCACCGTGGCAGGCCCGGGCACGGGGGAAGCAGGCGCTGCACGGGGAAGTCGCGCTGCAGGCACTACTGCCCCTGTCTGCATACACTGGCCCGGCAGCCAGAGGAAAGGAGGGAGCAGCGACTTGCCCAGAAGGACTGCTGGGAGAAAGGACACAGGTACGGGGACCGCGGGAGGGCCTGGGGAGCGGGACTCCAACCAGAGAGGGAGGTGAAGTAACCAGTCAGGCGTATGCACCAGGGGTTAAAAGACCTGCAGGGGAAGCTGGAAATGCAGGGGAGCCATCTGAATCCTGGGTAGCAGCCAACGAATCCTGGGGGACACCTCAGAGGGAAGCAACCCCTCCCTCTCCAGATCGATGGTCCACTGGCTCTTCCTGGGCTGAGAGCCCGACAGTCTCGGACAGAGAAAAGGGCATCTTGATCCCCAGAGATGGAGGGCCAAGAGCAGTGGGAACACCCCCAATGCGCCATATGTCCATGCCACTAATATGGGACGATATGAAAAACCCCCAAAGCACGCAAACGCAAACACTAATATATGGTCCAGCTATACAGGACTCTTTCTATTCATACCCCAATACGTCTCACGCTGTCACCTCGATGGGCGAGGACCGCCCGGCCTCCCTGGCAGACCTACGGTCACTGTTGCAAGCGATCCCCACCAAGAACGACATTGCAGCACTGGCTAATCAAGTGGTGGCGGAATGTAAACAAGAGTTTATCCAAGTACGGCAAGATCTCTCCTCACTTACTCACAGAGTTGATTCCCTGACAGAGAAACAATCAAATTCTCAGACGTCTATTCAATCTATTCAAGAGACTGTAGAAAACCAATCCAAGCAACTATTTGCCCTTCAACAACATGTAGACGACTTAGAGAATAGAAATAGAAGGAACAATTTACGTATTAGAGGTATCCCGGAATCTATTGCCGCTCCTGATATACCTACTGCTCTCCGTTCTATCTTCAACAATCTGCTAAAGAGGCCACCAGGGGCCCCCCTCGAGCTCGATAGAGCCCATAGAGCCCTACGTCCCCCGGATCCAGAGGACCCCCGCCCGAGGGATATCGTGTGCAGAGTGCATTTTTTCGCTGTAAAAGAGGCCATCCTACAAGCAGCCAGGGGGAAACAAAACTTGTCGTTTAATGGCTCTACCATACGCATAATGCCGGATCTCTCACGCCACACCCTGGCCCAACGTGCGACCCTTAAGCCCCTTCTTGATGCCTTGAAGGAGAGGGGTCTACCGTTTCGATGGGGATTTCCATTCTCCCTGTCGGTGCGGAAGGACTCCCGATGGATGGTCTTGCGATCCCCAGAAGACCTCCCGGCCTTTACTAAGAGCCTGAATTTACCTACAATCACTATTGCGACCTGGCCGATTACCCTACTCCAGCAGTGGGTACCTAGGGGACGGCAGGCCTCTTCTGGACGGTCTACACCTCATGTGTCCGGCAGGGGGCTGCCCCCGAGAGAAAGGCGGGGTCGGGGGACGGGTCGTCCTCGGTGACCGATATAGATGGGCTCAGTGGCGGAATGTATGCTGCCTTTAAGTTTATTCATCGCCCGTACTACATGAATATTTGATACTGTTGCCGGTTCCTGTGGTTATCTTTAATGTTTTTCTTGCATGCACGGAGCTCGGCTTGGTTATGTCTGACATCCTTTTTCCCCAAATAGGCCGGGATCCTCTGTCCTGCCTAGATCAGGCGGATATGTTCCCTAGGAACAATTGTTCGGATTTAGTTTACTGTGCAAGGTTTTTTTTGCCTGCTGTTCTCCCTGTTTTCGTTGCTCTTTTCCTCTTCTCCCCACTATATCCTACCTACCTCCAGTCTTCCCTTCTTTCTATTCTCAGCGGCCGGGCTGATAGGGTTCGTTACCCTCTCTTATATATCTCTAATGTACTACTCTTTTATAGATGGCGGATCTAACCATTGCTTCTTTCAATGCCAGGGGCCTCAATGTTCCGGAGAAAAGGACACAGATACTGTATCATCTTCATAAACGGAAGGTGAGAATAGCGTGCCTCCAGGAGACACACTTCAAACAAGGACATGCCCCTATTCTTAAAAATAAGTATTACCAGACATGGGTTTCCTCAGACAACCCAGACTCCCGTTCTAAAGGCGTGGCAATAGCCATCCATAAATCCCTCCCACATCAAATCTTAAAGTGCACGACAGATAGTCTTGGAAGATATATTATACTCTCACTGAGGGTGGGAACCCACATTTTCACAATAATTAATGCTTACGCCCCAAATCAAAAACAGGACAGCTTTGTTTCCCGTCTGATTGACGTCGCGATCCCCTTGCTGCAGGGCACGGTGATTTTATGTGGTGACCTAAATGTCACCCTCGACCCCACATTAGATAATTCCAAAGGAAAATCTAGTATTGCATACACCACCATTAAACGGATCAAAAAAGCTCTACTGCGCATTCAATTGTTTGATGCTTGGAGAATACAGCATCCCTCGGACAGAGACTATAGTTTTTATTCACATACTCAGGACTCTTATAGTCGTCTTGACTACATATTAATTCAACATAGCGCTCTCCCATGGATCCAACATACGGGAATGGATAATATATTGTGGTCAGACCACGCGCCGGTGTATTGCACAATAGAGATCCCCTCTCTTTCGGCTCCTAAAGGGTCGTGGCGGCTGAATGAGTCGTTGCTACTGGATGAGCTTTGTGTCACTGACATTCAGACCTCTATTACTAGGTTCATGGAGGACCACTCAGTAGATGACACAGCCCCCACATATAAGTGGGAAGCACTGAAATGTGTCCTACGAGGTATTTTTATTAAACACGGGTCCCGAATCAAGAAAGAAAAGGCCCAAAGCATAGTAAAAGCTCTCCAGAAGGTCTCTGAACTGGAGCTCATCCACAAGCGAGCCTTATCGGCCACAAATCTACAAGCCCTTTTACAAGCTAGGTTCCAGGTTAAAAAACTGCTCGATTCCTCATACCAGCGTCTAATACAGGTGGGAAGGGGGAGGTTTTACGAGTTTGGGGACAAACCCGGCAGATTGTTGGCCAACGCGCTGAGAGAAGAAAGAGCTCATACCCTCATACCTTGCATCAAGAACCCACGCGACGAAATACTCTATGCCACCCCAGAAATCTCGAATACTTTTCACGACTATTATTCCAAGTTATATAATTTACCGGTTGAGCCCCCCAGGTCGAGTGATGAGGGCCCCCTAGTGCCCTCACCTTTTGGACGTCTCGATAGCTCTATAATTGACAACTTGGAAAGCCCATTTACACTGGAGGACTTGCTGGCAGTGATTCGCGACACACCTGGAAACAAGAGCCCTGGCCCCGACGGATTCCCCGCCAAATTTTATAAATCCTTTTCTGATCAGTTAGCACCCCTTATGCTCCTTTCCTTTAATTCGATTTCGGACTCTGTCCACTTTCCACCCCATTCCACCACAGCGCACATCTCATTACTCAGTAAGGCTGGAAAGGACCCCACGGTGTGTGGTAGTTTTAGACCAATATCACTTCTTAATGTAGATTTAAAAATTTATGCCAAGCTTTTGGCAAATAGACTTGGTCCTTTGCTTCCTGACCTGATCCATTTGGACCAGGTCGGGTTTGTCCCGGGTAGAGAGGCAAGGGACAACACCATAAAAACCTTGGATTTAATTCAACACGCACATACTAAACAACTGCCGATGATGTTGCTATCTTTGGACGCTGAGAAGGCTTTCGATAGAGTCTCCTGGCAGTCAATTGCACAGACCTTGGACCACATAGGCTTGGGACCGGTTTTCTCATCCAAAATTATGGCTTTATACCATGCCCCGACTGCTCACCTTAAGATCAACGGCACTCTATCGAAACCCTTTTCCATTCGTAACGGGACTCGACAGGGATGCCCCTTGTCTCCCTTATTGTATGTTTTAGTCATGGAACACTTGTTGTCGGCCATCCGGGCCAATCCGGACATAAAGGGAATTAAAATCGCCAACCGGGAGCATAAATGTGCTGCCTTTGCTGATGATCTCCTTATTTATCTATGTAACCCCATCACCTCTCTCCCATCCTTAATGGTGGAGCTGAACCGCTTTAGCAAATGGTCCAATTTTAAAATCAATTTTGATAAATCAGAAGCCTTAAATATTTCTCTACCCCAAACAACTGTGAATGTTATAAAACCAAACTTTCCCTTTAGATGGCCACCCCATGGCAGTATTGGGTACTTGGGCATCAAGATCCCATCTGACTTGTCCAAGCTCTTTCAATTAAACTACCAAAGTTTCCTGTCACGGCTCGAGGGTGATTTAGCCCGGTGGCACAGAGGCACTCTTTCATGGTTCGGCAGGATCAGCGCACTCAGGATGACGGCGCTGCCGAGATTGCTGTACTTGATACAGACAGCTCCGGTTTATGTTCCAGCATCCTATTGGGCCAAGATGCAGCGCATATTCAATCAATTTGTTTGGTCCGGAAGGCGTGCCCGTATAGGGAGTAGCGTCCTGACTAGGACCAAGAATGCGGGAGGGACAGGACTACCTGACTGTAGGCGGTACTACTTAGCAGCCGCTTATGCCAGGATCCTGGACCTTTTACATAATACTGGTTCTAAGCTTTGGGTCTGCATGGCACAGGATATGTGCCCCTTATCGTTACCGGCCCTGCCCTGGACCTGGCCGCTCCTCACCAGACATAAGATTGAGATGTCTTATAGTACTAAACAAACATTGAAAACGGTCCACTCTGTGTCATCACGCAATCTCATGATTCAGCCGGGAGGGCCCCTTATGCCACTAACCGACAACCCGGGGTTTTTACCGGGAGCGTCATCTAATAATTTTCTGGGAAGCACGAAACTGACACCTTTAAGATTAAATCGGGTGGCTCCGGGCGGGTCTCTCATTCCACTCCTGGAGATAGTGGAGGGCCGGAATTTCAAAATGCGATTTAACTTTGAGTATGCTCAACTCAAGCATTTCCTAACCTCTCAGGACACTACCAGGGCTCTTTCCCTACCCCAAACTCCTTTTGAAAACCTTTGCATTGGGCCTTCCGACACGCGTCATGCAATTTCAAGGGTGTATAAGCTTATGACTAGTGCAGCAGAGGGGTCGCTTCCTCGCTTTTGTAGAGCTTGGGAGTTGGAACTCAACCAAACGATTCCCAGGAATCTATGGGAGCGTTGTTTCCGCCTGACCCACAGGTCGGTAGTTGCCACTAGGATGCAAGAAACCAGCTATAAAATACTTTCCAGGTGGTACAGGGTTCCGGCGTCTCTTCATGCGTGGTGCCCCGAAATACCGGACACGTGCTGGCGTTGCGGGGCCTCAGGAGGCACCATGTCTCACATCTGGTGGCACTGCCCGGGCTTGTCGATCTTTTGGAACAAAGTACTGGTAGCCATAAAAGAGGTTACAGGGATCGTAGTACCCAGCCGCCCGGAGGCAGCTTTACTGTATATCTTTAACGTACCGGAAAAGGTTTTTAGAAAATCTATCTTGGGTCACCTTCTTCAGGCCGCCAAGACAGTGGTCCCACGGCGATGGAAAGACTCTACCCCCCCGACATTTGATGAGTGGGTAACAGAGGTAAATGTGATCCATCGCATGGAGATGGTGATGGCCCAATCACGAGGGCAAACAGTGGAGACAGCCACTAAGTGGTTCCAGTGGGAGTCTTTCCTGTCCAGTGAGAAATTTCCTGAACTAATTTAATCTCCGGATTGGGGGCACCCTGGCTTTTTCTCTTTTAGACAGTACACACCATCCTCTCGACAAATTTTAGCTCAATAGACGAGGTATCAGCCCCGGTCGCCCCACCCTGCTTTCTATCTCTCCCCTCTTTCCTCTGAATTACCTCTCCTTCTTTGGATTCTGTGACTATCACTCAACTTAATCTCTTCGTCTTGTTACATTATCATCTAAGGTTTTAAATGTTTACCCAGGTATTATTTCTACTATCCATAGAATATCACTAAGCCTGCGAAGGCATGGTATAGCAGTGACTTGGGATTTCTGATTTGTATCATTTGGTACAATATGGATGTATGTTTTAATTTTGTAATTCCTTTGAAACTTAATAAAATCTTAAATTGGAAACTAAATAATGTACTCAATCTCACAATGACCAGTTACAACCACGGTATCAAATGTCAAGACCATATAATGGTTACAAAGTAGCCCAGGTTTCACCCATGTGGCTGATGATGGGAAAATAGTCATGACACCATAACCACAGCTTATTTTCTTATCCACAGTTATAGTAAATGAAGCGTTACTGACCAAATCACAGCAAGTCCAGGCAACCACCAGTCCCTACGCGCGTTTCACCTCTTCTTCAGGGGACGTGTGATGGACTGTGTGCAGGTTAGATATATATAGTATAATGTGTTAGTCTTAATTGGGAAAGGAGAAACTTCCTGCAAATGGCTCGGCTACAACCGAGCCTGTTATTGGAGGAGCCAAGTGTCAGTCAGCAGCCCAATCGCATCTTAGCCCATACACAGCTGCAAGTACTCCGTATGATTCTTATTTAGTCTATCCGTCAGTGATTGCATGCCGTGCCACATGGAGGAGACATGTGTCCTAGCAACGCACAGCATCACATCCGGTCGTGCTAATACGAGCCTAATCAATCGTGCTCTGCTGAACCTACGTCACTAAAGCGCGTTCCTTAGCAACAGAAAACATGCCCCAACTGATGACGCTAAAAGAGGGGCGGAATCACCCACGTCACAACACGTGATGTTTGTTTATAACCCAGAACGTCACATCCGGTGACGCTGAGAAAAGGGCCTGGTCAGTCATGCTCTGTTAAGTCAACAGCACTAGAACGGGTTCCTTAGTAACAAGAAGCACGCCCCAATCGATGACGCTCGTGGGGGGGGCGGAGTCACCTATGTCACGAATCATGACGTGTATTCATGGTAAGATCCGCCTAACCCATACACGTCACCGGTTGGTTCGTGTGCTGATAAGCTGCCGTCCCATTTCGGCAGATGCTTATGGGGGGCAGAGTCAATCAATCCATCCACTTCGCAACACTATGTGTGGCGTCCGGCCCCAGCAGGGTCCGCCCCTCACCTCCGCAGCATCAGAAGGGACGTGCATAGCCAAGATAGCCACAGCTAACATCAACAAGTGACATCTAATCAATGTCAGGCCAATCCGTCCACCCCATGTTCCCATGGTGACAGAAGACCTCCGACCACAGGGCACATGTGCCACACGCCTGATTCAACTCCTACCATCCCGGCACATATCCCGGATCAGTCAACACAGCGACAACATTTTCAGCTACAACAGCCCTACCCATATAGCCGCATAAGTTCGAATCCCTGTTATAGACAGGTGTCATGACTCATTCCTAGAAGCTGGCAAATCATTTTTTGGAATAAATGGGGGATGTACAATCATATATGTCAGGCCAGCCACCCTCCGGCACATACAATCATACCATTAACTAAACCAATTCCGATGACCACAACCACATCTTATGCAGCCCAACCATGAGATAATTGTCGACATCCTCCCTCCTCCTTTTTGCCCAGATTAAATAAGCCAGTTGCGGCCCCATGTGTCAATTTAAAATGCCCATACCCAATATCATAGAGCCAGTTATATAACAAAAAAAAAAAAAAAAGGGGAGGGGAAAAGGGGGAGTTTGTTTTAAATTTCTTATTGTACAGTGTGGGTGGTGTCGTCACATTGAGCGTCCCCAATTGGCAACAACAGCCCACTACTGCTGTAAGGTTCTAATGGCGTGGTAGTCCCAGAGGAATCCAGAGCCAACCTCCCCCAACCGGCCCTTGAGGGCCGGGTGAGGGAGGGGCATCCAGATCCCACCGGGCATCCACGCTCCACCTTACTACTCATAACCCCAACAGTTAGATCAATTGTTACATTTAGATTACCATGCCTACATATATCTCCAATTATATAATGCAATACAATTCAGTGCAAAAAGATGTTATTATTGACATAAGGGTTTTCTCATGAGTTCTCCTGCTCAGATGTAGCTGTGTTTTCGTGCTCCAGATTTATCATCACAAATTCTCCTTATTCAAGTGTAGTTACTTCTTCACAATCCCAATTAATCATCAAATAGGTAAATGAGCCGGTAGCTATAGATCTTTGAATAAAAGGATAGAATGTTAATACTGTTCCTTCAATTTCAATTACGTAACTTAAAAGTTCACCTTAATGATTCCCAGCTCCATACCCAACCTGCACAGATTCTTAATTAAAATAATAAAAACGGTTAAAAATTATAATTAAATCCCATGCAACCTACAGAAAGGAACTGAACCCAAAGTGCTCATTCAGTCCAGCGGGAGCAACCGTGCCCAATGTGTAGATCCACCTGCTTTCCAATTTACTTAGTACAGTGCCCAGATCACCACCTCTCAAGTCCATTTTCACTTGATCGATGGCTCTAATTTTTAGGGAGGCGGGGTTGGAATCATGGTGTGCTTTGTAGTGTCTTGGTAAAGTTTTGAGATGTTCTGTCTCTTGTGCTGTTTTAGATTTCTCTATATCACGGACGTGTTCACGTACCCGAATTTTAAGCTCTCGACTTGTGAGGCCAACATAGTACTTGCCACAACCACATTCCGCCTGATAAATCACATTTTTTGATGAACAAGTCAAGTGTGGTCTGATAGTATATTCTTTTGTGTCTCTCTGACCAAAGAATGTTTTAGACTTGACCATGTTAAGGCATCCTTTGCACATTCCACATGGGAAGAACCCTGGGGAGAGTTGCAAATGAGGCTTCTTTTGGTGATCCTGGTAACAGCTATGGACTAAGAGGTCTTTCAGATTTTTTGACCGTCGTGCTGTGATTAAAGGGCGATCCGGTAGACATTTTCTCAGAATTGGGTCAACCATCAGAACACTCCAATGTTTCTGAAGAATTGAATGTAGATCCTGCCACCGACTGTTAAAAGTGGTAATAAGTCTGACAGGTTGTTCTATCTGAGTCTCTGACGGTTTGGGATAAAGTTTTTGAGTAGAGGCTACAGTAAGAGATGCATAAAGCAGGGCTATAAAAGGGCACTAAGAACACCGAGGGAGAAGTTACTTTATCCCAAACCGTCAGAGACTCAGATAGAACAACCTGTCAGACTTATTACCACTTTTAACAGTCGGTGGCAGGATCTACATTCAATTCTTCAGAAACATTGGAGTGTTCTGATGGTTGACCCAATTCTGAGAAAATGTCTACCGGATCGCCCTTTAATCACAGCACGACGGTCAAAAAATCTGAAAGACCTCTTAGTCCATAGCTGTTACCAGGATCACCAAAAGAAGCCTCATTTGCAACTCTCCCCAGGGTTCTTCCCATGTGGAATGTGCAAAGGATGCCTTAACATGGTCAAGTCTAAAACATTCTTTGGTCAGAGAGACACAAAAGAATATACTATCAGACCACACTTGACTTGTTCATCAAAAAATGTGATTTATCAGGCGGAATGTGGTTGTGGCAAGTACTATGTTGGCCTCACAAGTCGAGAGCTTAAAATTCGGGTACGTGAACACGTCCGTGATATAGAGAAATCTAAAACAGCACAAGAGACAGAACATCTCAAAACTTTACCAAGACACTACAAAGCACACCATGATTCCAACCCCGCCTCCCTAAAAATTAGAGCCATCGATCAAGTGAAAATGGACTTGAGAGGTGGTGATCTGGGCACTGTACTAAGTAAATTGTAAAGCAGGTGGATCTACACATTGGGCACGGTTGCTCCCGCTGGACTGAATGAGCACTTTGGGTTCAGTTCCTTTCTGTAGGTTGCATGGGATTTAATTATAATTTTTAACCGTTTTTATTATTTTAATTAAGAATATGTGTAGGTTGGGTATGGAGCTGGGAATCATTAAGGTGAACTTTTAAGTTACGTAATTGAAATTGAAGGAACAGTATTAACATTCTATCCTTTTATTCAAAGATCTATAGCTACCGGCTCATTTACCTATTTGATGATTAATTGGGATTGTGAAGAAGTAACTACACTTGAATAAGGAGAATTTGTGATGATAAATCTGGAGCACGAAAACACAGCTACATCTGAGCAGGAGAACTCATGAGAAAACCCTTATGTCAATAATAACATCTTTTTGCACTGAATTGTATTGCATTATATAATTGGAGATATATGTAGGCATGGTAATCTAAATGTAACAATTGATCTAACTGTTGGGGTTATGAGTAGTAAGGTGGAGCGTGGATGCCCGGTGGGATCTGGATGCCCCTCCCTCACCCGGCCCTCAAGGGCCGGTTGGGGGAGGTTGGCTCTGGATTCCTCTGGGACTACCACGCCATTAGAACCTTACAGCAGTAGTGGGCTGTTGTTGCCAATTGGGGACGCTCAATGTGACGACACCACCCACACTGTACAATAAGAAATTTAAAACAAACTCCCCCTTTTCCCCTCCCCTTTTTTTTTTTTTGTTATATAACTGGCTCTATGATATTGGGTATGGGCATTTTAAATTGACACATGGGGCCGCAACTGGCTTATTTAATCTGGGCAAAAAGGAGGAGGGAGGATGTCGACAATTATCTCATGGTTGGGCTGCATAAGATGTGGTTGTGGTCATCGGAATTGGTTTAGTTAATGGTATGATTGTATGTGCCGGAGGGTGGCTGGCCTGACATATATGATTGTACATCCCCCATTTATTCCAAAAAATGATTTGCCAGCTTCTAGGAATGAGTCATGACACCTGTCTATAACAGGGATTCGAACTTATGCGGCTATATGGGTAGGGCTGTTGTAGCTGAAAATGTTGTCGCTGTGTTGACTGATCCGGGATATGTGCCGGGATGGTAGGAGTTGAATCAGGCGTGTGGCACATGTGCCCTGTGGTCGGAGGTCTTCTGTCACCATGGGAACATGGGGTGGACGGATTGGCCTGACATTGATTAGATGTCACTTGTTGATGTTAGCTGTGGCTATCTTGGCTATGCACGTCCCTTCTGATGCTGCGGAGGTGAGGGGCGGACCCTGCTGGGGCCGGACGCCACACATAGTGTTGCGAAGTGGATGGATTGATTGACTCTGCCCCCCATAAGCATCTGCCGAAATGGGACGGCAGCTTATCAGCACACGAACCAACCGGTGACGTGTATGGGTTAGGCGGATCTTACCATGAATACACGTCATGATTCGTGACATAGGTGACTCCGCCCCCCCCACGAGCGTCATCGATTGGGGCGTGCTTCTTGTTACTAAGGAACCCGTTCTAGCGCTGTTGACTTAACAGAGCATGACTGACCAGGCCCTTTTCTCAGCGTCACCGGATGTGACGTTCTGGGTTATAAACAAACATCACGTGTTGTGACGTGGGTGATTCCGCCCCTCTTTTAGCGTCATCAGTTGGGGCATGTTTTCTGTTGCTAAGGAACGTGCTTTAGTGACGTAGGTTCAGCAGAGCACGATTGATTATGCTCGTATTAGCACGACCGGATGTGATGCTGTGCGTTGCTAGGACACATGTCTCCTCCATGTGGCACGGCATGCAATCACTGACGGATAGACTAAATAAGAATCATACGGAGTACTTGCAGCTGTGTATGGGCTAAGATGCGATTGGGCTGCTGACTGACACTTGGCTCCTCCAATAACAGGCTCGGTTGTAGCCGAGCCATTTGCAGGAAGTTCCTCCTTTCCCAATTAAGACTAACACATTATACTATATATATCTAACCTGCACACAGTCCATCACACGTTCCCTGAAGAGGTGAAACGCACGTAGGGACTGGTGGTTGCCTGGACTTGCTGTGATTTGGTCAGTAACGCTTCATTTACTATAACTGTGGATAAGAAAATAAGCTGTGGTTATGGTGTCATGACTATTTTCCTATCATCAGCCACATGGGTGAAACCTGGGCTACTTTGTAACCATTATATGGTCTTGACATTTGATACCGTGGTTGTAACTGGTCATTGTGAGATTGAGTACATTATTTAGAGTAACATCAATGGGAAAGTATGAATTGGACTCTCTGTACAAACTCACTGTGTTGCATCCCTGTTAGTTACCTTGGAATTGATCTACTTGCATAGGATATAGGGTGCAGTTGGTTATGGGCTGCCATTGCTAACCCGATTCCAACAGTAACAAACAAGTACGGGATTAATGGTTATATGAATTCACTGTGATGTACCAGTAGTGTCGCGGTGGTCGGGGACAATTTACACACTATGGCAATGCCGGTTGATTACTAGGTGCCCCTTGCCGCATGGGCGACGCTCTGGCTATATCACAGTGACCATAGATAATTGACATGGAAATAGTGGTTGCAACTAATTGATTGTTAGTAGGATACATGATCACCAAACAGTATTGATAGGAAAGTATGGTATGTGCCTACATACAAATTATTGTACTATATTTTCAGTCTGTAATTGTGATTAAATTGTAAATTATCCACCATTACTGCTATTGACCTACTCCAGCAGTCTAGCTAACCCTTGAGGACTTTTTTGCTGTATTAATTTTAATTTAATATGATATAATAAAGATTATGTTTTAGTCAAAATTATACCACGGTTGTCTCTGTGTATAAATGTTATAGAAGTGGTATTTTGATACTTCAAAGGAGGTTGAGAAGTGACCTTAAGTTAAATGATCATAAGTATTCAGACCCTTTGCTCAGTATTAAGTAGAAGCACCCTTTTGAGCTAGTACAGTCATGAATCTTCTTGGGAATGATGGATCCTGGATTTGGGGATCCTCTGCCATTCTACCTTGCAGATCCTCTCTACTTCCGTCAGGTTGGATGGTGAATGTTGGTGGACAGAAATTTTCAGGTTTCTCCAGAGATGCTTAATTGGGTTTAGGTCAGGGCTGGGACAGTCAAGAATTGTCACAGAGTGGTTCTGAAGCCACTCCTTTGTTATTTTAGCTGTGTGCTTAGGGTCATTGTCTTGTGGGAAGGTGAACCTTCGGCCAACTTTGGGGTCCAGAGCACTCTGGAAGAGCTTTCCTTCCAAGATATCTCTGTACTTGACCACATTCATCTTTCCTTCAATTGCAAACCAGTCGTTCTGTCCCTGCCCCCATAGCATGATTCTGAGACCACCATGTTTCATTGTTGGGATTGTATTGGGCAGGTGATGATGATGAGCAGTGCCTGTTTTTCTCCACACATACCACTTAGAATTATCAACAAAAAGTTCTATCTTCATCTCATCAGACCAGAGAATCTTATTTCTCATAGTCTGGGAGTCCTTCATGTCTTTTTTTGCAAACTCTATGCGGGCTTTCATATGTTGCAAAAACCCAAATTGTTATAAAGAAAAAAAGGTTAACATTAATAGGGGTGCCCAAACTTTTTCATATGACTGTATGTGTTACGGGGGGCTGTCTGATAATAACCTAAATGAGTATCAGACAGTCAGGGTCCACCGTGCAAAGACTCTGCTGCAGACTATGGCAGAGTGCAATACCTCTGTTAACTCACAGAAGGATATAATAAGTAAGTAAAGCAATTCCTCCCTTAATTGGAGGGTGTGTGGAATGATCTCTGTTAATAATCACAGAGACAAAGGCAATGTGTGCGAAATGGCACCTACCTAGGTCCGCTCTTCTCGTGGTGCAAAAGAGACGAACAGCAGCGTAAGCCGCACAAAGCTCCTACCTGCGTTCGCTCCACTAGTGTGCGAGGACACGAACCACTAGATATGGCACCTGCCTAGGTCCGCTCTTCTAGTGGTGCAAAAGAGACGAACAGCAGCGTAAGCCGCACAAAGCTCCTACCTCTGTTCGCTCCCCTAGTGTGCGAGGATACGAACAACTGCCAGACGCAGTATAAGGAACGTTACCCTAGCGGCAACGTCCACCTACGAGTCGAACCACAAGGCCCAGCCAGACCATGTGCCTCAGGCACCTGCCTATGTCCGCTCCCCTAAGAGGTAAGGATACGGACAGCAGCCGAAGCTGTAAGGTATAAAAACGCTACCCTGCCGGTAGCGCTCACCTAGCATAGACAGAGGAATGCCTAGAGGAACGCGCACAGAGCGTCTACTCTTATGCATGAACCAAGAGGACTGAGCGCCATGCGGCGTGTGTCAGGGTCTTATATAGACTCTGTGCCTCATCCAAGATGGAGGACACCAGAGCCAATCCGCTGCCAGAACGACAGGAGTGACGTCATGCTGGCCTATCACTGAGCAAGGCATCACAAGCACATGACCAGTGACCAATCGGCATAGAAGGTGTCAGAGACATGTGACCTCGTGTCAGCGATGATGTCACCCGCACATGTGCAATGGCTCCAAGATAGGACTTAGTCTCTGGCGCTCGCACATGTACAGTAGCAAGAAATCTGGACTTAGTCTCCAGTGCTCGTACATGTGCAGTAGCAAGAAATCTGGACTTAGTCTCCAGCGCTCGCACATGTGCAGTAGCAAGAAATCTGGACATAGTCTCCAGTGCTCGCAGCAACCGTAACAGTACCTCCCCCTCAAGGGCCCCCCTCCCGGCGACGCAGGTAATCGGCAACTAAGTCGGGAGCATGGACAGCCTCCTCAGGCTCCCAAGAGCGATGTTCCGGGCCGTAACCCTCCCAATCTATCAAGAAGAACCTGCGCCCTCTAACCATCTTAGAACCAACTATGGCTCGGACCTCATAGCTAGAGCGAGAGGAATCAGAGGCAGGAGAGTGCACTTCACGAGCGTGAGGTAAAATAGCCGGCTTTAGCAGTGAGACATGGAATTTGTCATGAATCCTAAGATGGACGGGTAACTTCAATTGGTAGACTACAGGATTTACCTGTCGAAGAACCTCATAAGGACCCAGGAAGCGAGGAGCAAATTTGACAGAGCTCACTCTAAGTCTCACGTGTTTTGCAGAGAGCCACACAAAGTCCCCTGGAGAAAAGACAGGAGCCGGGCGACGAAACCGATCGGACACCATCTTCATACGGTCCTTAGCTGCTTGGATCGACTCTTGAGTCCGATCCCAAACCTCTCTGGCATTAGTTGCCCAGTCGGCCACAAGAGGAGGAGGTGCAGCACCGGGAATCGGTACCGGTACCCTAGGGTGTTGCCCATTATTGAGTACGAACGGTGTCTGCCCAGTGGCCTCAGCCAGCGAATTGTTAAGGGCAAATTCTGCCCAGGGTAGGAGGGAGGACCAGTTATCGTGGTTCTCAGCAACAAAGTGTCGAAGGTATATAATCATAGATTGATTGGTACGCTCAACCAAACCATTGGTCTCCGGATGGTACGCCGAAGAGAGATTCAACTCAATTTGCAGAAGGCTACAAAGATCTCGCCAGAAACGGGAAGTAAATTGAGGGCCTCTATCACAAATGATACGACCTGGCATCCCGTGAAGCCTAAAGACATGCTTGAGGAATAGTTTGGCTAGTACCCTGGAAGATGGGATTCTCGATAACGGTACAAGATGAACCATCCGGGAGAAATGGTCTGTAATGACCCACACAAATCTATGTCCCTGTGAACATGGAAGATCACCCACAAAGTCCATGCCTACCACCTCCCATGGTCTATCTGGCACTGGTAAAGGATGCAAGAGCCCAGCCGGTCTCTGCCGTAATGGACGGTTGCGAGCACACGAGTAGCAGGAACCGACATATCTCTTGACGTGGCTGGCTAAGTGTGGCCACCAATACCACCTCTCCAGTAACTCTCGTGTCCGCCTAATACCAAAATGCCCACCCACCTTTGAGGTGTGGGCCCATGACAGTATATCATTCTGTCGATCAGGCGGAACAAAGGTCTTGCCCGGTGGGATTTGGTCTAACGTCACAGGGGAGAGCGTATGAAAAACCCTGGAGGGAAGGATAAGACGAGGTTCGTCAATCTCTTCCTGGGTAGAAAGCATAGAGCGAGACAGGGCGTCTGCCTTGTTATTCTTACTCCCAGACAGATAGTTGATGGAGAAGTGAAAGCGGGAGAAAAACAAGGACCAGCGGGCTTGGTGAGGATTCAGACGCTGAGCGGTTTGTAAGTACGTCAGATTCTTATGGTCTGTATAGACCTGGAAAGGATGTTTCGCTCCTTCCAGCAAGTGACGCCACTCCTCCAAGGCTAATCTCAAGGCGAGCAGTTCCCTATCCCCAATGGTATAGTTTCTCTCTGCCGGTGAAAAGGTTTTCGCAAAGAAGAAACACGGCCTTTTTCTACCTGCACCGTTCTTTTGATACAAGACCGCACCAGCACCCACTGAAGAGGCATCAACCTCTAAGAGGAAGGGCTTACTCTCATCGGGTCTTTGAAGAACGGGAGCAGTTGAAAAGTGTCTTTTTACTGCCTCAAAAGCCTGAGATGTCTCAGTAGACCAGGCTTTGGGATTTGCACCTTTCTTAGTCAAGGCCACCAAAGGGGCCACCAAAGTAGAAAAATGGGGTATGAACTGCCTGTAATAATTTATGAATCCTAAGAAGCGTTGCACCGCCTTCAAGGAATGAGGTTCGGACCATTCCAGGACAGCAGAGAGCTTCGCAGGATCCATAGCCAGGCCCTCTTGTGAGATAATGTAACCCAAAAAAGGCAATGAGGATTGCTCGAATACACATTTCTCGAGTTTAGCAAACAATGAATGCTCCCTTAAACGGGAAAGGACACGAACGACATCCTGACGATGAGTCTCCAGATCAGGAGAAAAAATCAGGATGTCGTCCAGATACACCACTACTGAGGATAACAGTAAATCCCTGAACACATCGTTTACGAAGTCCTGAAATACTGCGGGTGCATTACATAACCCAAAAGGCATGACGAGGTATTCATAGTGACCGTCTCGGGTGTTAAAAGCGGTCTTCCATTCGTCACCCTTTCGAATTCGTACCAAGTTATACACACCCCGCAGATCCAACTTCGTAAAAACTTGAGCTCCTCTCAGTCTGTCAAAGAGCTCCGAAATTAAAGGTAATGGGTATTTGTTCTTTATTGTGATTGCGTTGAGACCCCTGTAATCTATGCAGGGACGCAAATCACCCTCTTTCTTCCGAACAAAGAAAAACCCAGCTCCTGCGGGAGAGACAGACTTACGAATGAACCCCTTCTCTAAACTCTCTCTTATATAGGTCGACATGGCCTCTGACTCAGGTATTGACAGGGGGTAAACCCTGCCCTTAGGTGGAACTGAACCTGGGATAAGGTCTATGGCGCAGTCATATGGCCTATGGGGTGGAAGAACCTCAGCACCCTGTTTGGAGAACACGTCAGCGAAATCCAGATAGGGTGTAGGTATGGGAGAGAGATCAGTAGATGCAACCGCAATGACCTTAGGTGGTAAGGGAAGACATCGGGACTGACATTTCAAACCCCAACTAATAATGCTGTCAGACTCCCAGTCAATGTGAGGAGCATGAGTCCGAAGCCATGGGAGACCCAGAAGGACGTCGTCTATACCCTCAGGCAAAACAAGAAAAGAAATCTCCTCTATGTGACCCTGAGACAGGGAAAGGCGCAAGGAAACTGTCCTCAATGTAATGGAGTCACACAACATAGTTCCATTAACAACACGGACAGGAATAGGCACCTCTAACATGATAGAGGGAATATTGTGTCCCTTTACAAATCCTGAGGACACAAAAGTCCCGTCAGCTCCGGAATCCACAAAAGCCATAATAGGCCATGTATTCTCAGATAACGAGAGCTGACCTGGGATACAACACTTAGAGGGTGCAGAAGACGTCTCTAGTAACCCCCCTCTAATGGTTACTAGACCAGGGAGTTTCCCTGACGACTAGGACACTTGTTGGCATAGTGCCCAGCCTGACGACATACGTAACATATAGGAGGACCAGACTTGCGTAACCTGGAAGACGTATGACCTAACTCCATAGGAGTGGGAGATGTTTCAGATGCTGAAGAAGATGGTAGTGGACCCTCAACAACTGGAATAGCCCGATGCTTAGGGCGTGAGGAAGAGACCTCGAGTCTACGTTCCTTATGGCGTACATCGATCCTCGTTGCTACTGTGATCAAGTCCTCCAGAGAAGCAGGGACCTCACGAGTAGCAAGAGCATCCTTGACATAGCCTGCCAACCCTCTCCAGAAGATAGGAATCAACACCTTCTCTGGCCAATCTAGTTCTGCCACCAGAGTTCTAAAAGCAATGGCATAAGAACTAGTGGATACCGAACCCTGATATAGATCTAACAGTCTCAGGGCCGCATCATGGGTAACCTGCGGACCCATGAATACCGCCTTAAGAGCATCAAGAAAGTCTTGATGTCTCAGAGTAACCACATCAGAGCGCTCCCATAGGGGAGTCGCCCATTCTAAGGCTTTGTCCTGAAGTAAGGAGATGATAAAGCCTACTCTGGACCTCTCCGTAGAGAAGCGAGAAGAGTTGACCTCTAGGTGTATCTGACACTGACTAATGAAACCACGACATGATCTGGCATCGCCAGAATATCTGTTTGGCAGAGCAAGTCGAGGATCATGTGCAGATATCACCATGGTCTGAGGTTTATCCTCTATACTCTTGAGCCGTGACTCAAGTACTTGTATGTAACGGTGTAACTGCTGATATTCTGCCATAACTGCCAGACCCTTGGCTCAGTCCTAATGTTACGGGGGGCTGTCTGATAATAACCTAAATGAGTATCAGACAGTCAGGGTCCACCGTGCAAAGACTCTGCTGCAGACTATGGCAGAGTGCAATACCTCTGTTAACTCACAGAAGGATATAATAAGTAAGTAAAGCAATTCCTCCCTTAATTGGAGGGTGTGTGGAATGATCTCTGTTAATAATCACAGAGACAAAGGCAATGTGTGCGAAATGGCACCTACCTAGGTCCGCTCTTCTCGTGGTGCAAAAGAGACGAACAGCAGCGTAAGCCGCACAAAGCTCCTACCTGCGTTCGCTCCACTAGTGTGCGAGGACACGAACCACTAGATATGGCACCTGCCTAGGTCCGCTCTTCTAGTGGTGCAAAAGAGACGAACAGCAGCGTAAGCCGCACAAAGCTCCTACCTCTGTTCGTTCCCCTAGTGTGCAAGGATACGAACAACTGCCAGACGCAGTATAAGGAACGTTACCCTAGTGGCAACGTCCACCTACGAGTCGAACCACAAGGCCCAGCCAGACCATGTGCCTCAGGCACCTGCCTATGTCCGCTCCCCTAAGAGGTAAGGATACGGACAGCAGCCGAAGCTGTAAGGTATAAGAACGCTACCCTGCCGGTGCTCTGAAGGAATGTAGTAGAATCCAATAACTTAGTATACCTTTGGCACAGAATACAACACTTTGTTAGACTTGAATAAGGTGTGGTTTATCGATTCACTGACAAAAAAAATCAAACAGATAGTATCCAATGTTTTGGCTATGTGCCTTTTTCAACGATATCTTAATAAAAGAAATATGGTATATCACAAAAGTGAGTACACCCCTCACATTTTTGTAAATATTTTATTATATATTTTCATGGGACAACACTGAAGACAAGACACTGATACAATATACAGTAGTCCGTGTGCAGCTTGTATAACAGTGTATATATGGAGTGCCCTCTAAATAACTCAATACAGCCACTGATGTCTAAACTACTGACAACCAAAAAGTCTGACCCTCAGACTGAACCACCCCCATTTACATAAAAGTGTAAAAGCATATAAAATTATATTTTGGGGGTATACCGAGGGGGTCAGGAGTGGATATGTGATACTAGTCACTACACAAAATAGTCGTGAGGCAGGATAGTCAATCGTTCCAGGGTTAGGTACCAGGAGAGAACGTCAAGATTAAGGGGATAGATGTAGGCGTAGTCAGGTCCTGTTCTTGAGTCAGAATACCTGGAAGATAGCAGATCAAAGCAAAGGGACAAGGCAAAAGGACGATCAAATGAGGTTAAATGTTTGGAAGCAAAATATCAGTCTATAGAGCACAGATAATTGAGGCCGAAGCAGCACTTAACACAATGCTAAGACTGGCAGCGCTCTGGGATAAGCTGCTCAGCTAAGTAAGTGGGCAATTACTGGGAACAAGGAACATCTGCAGAAACACAGCACCTCTCAGTAGGAGACTGGACAGCTGCCACTCAAAACAATGAAAGCTCAGCACTCCCAGCATCAGGTTGGATGACTGAGCTGCCATTCACCCAACTGACGGCTCAGCACACCCTTATTAGAGTGGAGGAATCGTGACATGATAGACTTGTTTGTGCAATGCAGCACAAGATCCGTCTTAAACCTATTAGCAAAATTGAACATATTAAACTCCTTAGCAGAATGAACCCCAAGGACGAAATTTCTTCCACCGAAAAAGTACATTTCTAAAACTTCTAAAATAAAGAATATTCTCTAAGCTTTTGTAAAACGTACATGTTCATAGTGTGATTTCAGATAAAAAAAATATAAAACTGCCCTGTGCGCACACTGCATTTTTTTCTGCAGAAAAGGTGCCGTTTTTGTTCATAACCTTCCTGCAGTCCTTCCCCAGCAAAATGTATGAAAAATTCAAAACACTGCGTGCACACTGCGTTTTTTTCCCCTACAGGTTTTGCTGCAGAATTTCTGCAGCAAAAAGAAGTAGCATGTCACTTCTTTTCCGCAAGTACCTGAGGTTTTGCCATTAAATAATGGTTAAAAACCGCAGGGACCAACCTGCGGAAAAAATGCACCAAAACTGCACCAAAACCGCAACAAACCATAGTAAAACCGCATGTGGATTTTGGATGCGTTTTTGGTGGGGGGTTTTGCCGCAGGTGCGGAATTCTGCCAGAGGGTACGTATTTTACTTAAGAAATACATTTTCCCAGTGCGCACAGACCCTAAAAGAGGTTGTCCATTTAGGAAAACTCATTTTCCTAATAGTATATAAAAGATTTTATATTGAACTAAATACAATCACTTGCTCTCTCTCTTGGTTGTTACTACTACTAGAATCCCTCACTATGGAGGACCTGCCCTGATCTGATTTACAAGACAACTTGTGCAGTACTCGTGCAGTGCAGTAGTGTGCAGTACTTCATATTCCCTGTGGAGGGGCTGCAGGGATATGGAACACTTAAGCGGGCTTTACACACTACAATATTTCTAGCAATTGCTAGCGATATCGTACGCAAAGGCACCCGCCGCCGTCGTGCATGCGATATTGTGTGATCGCTGCCGCAGCGAACATTATCGCTACGGCAGCGTCATTTGCACTTACCTGGTCGGCGGCGTCACTGTGACTGCCGAACAATCCCTCCCTCAAGGGGGAGGTGCGTTCGGCGTCACCGCAACGTCACTAAGCAGCCGGCCAATCAAAGCGGAGGGGCGGAGATGAGCGGGACGAACATCCCGCCCACCTGCTTCCTTCCTCATTGCGGGCGGGACGCAGGTAAGGTGAGGTTCCTCGCTCCTGCGGTGTCACACACAGCGATGTGTGCTGCCGCAGGAACGAGGAACAACATCTTTAAACAACCATTAACAATTTTTGGTTTTAGGACGACCTCTCCATGGTGAACGATTTACACCACTTTGGAGGACCTTTAAGGTCGCTGGTAAGTGTTACACGCTGCGATACCGTTAATGACGCCGGATGTGCGTCACTAACGACGTGACCGCGACGATAAAACATTAACGATATCGTAGCGTGTAAAGCCCCCTTTACTGTCCCCATAGATAACCACTGGTCACTGGGAGTCCCCTAAGGTGGTCATTTTGTGATCTACATTACATATTGTCAAGGGACCCTACTAACTAGTAAGACTGTCCACAGCGGAAAACCTCTTTATTCACATCAACATATTTTACCATACAGACCAGAAAGCCACAGCTTACCTGGATCACAAAGGACATCTTGATGTTAAAGCAACTTCACAGAACATAAAACTTTAACTACGAACATTAGACCAAGCTGTTGAAAAATATATGTTCCTCCATGATTTTTGAGAATGTCTCATTCTGCAGATTGACTAATAAAAGGAAGACCAGTTTTCTGCTACTGCCGAGATTATATATTTTTTTTTCTCCCAGCAATAGTTCTTATAAAGCCTCTGTCCACAATTGTATCTGTTCATTGTTACCAATGCTGGATGATGATTTAATGGCATTTCTCTTGCGCTTTGCATACTCACGTGCCATAAAACATTTAACTTTAAACACTGAAGTAGAAGCAAAAAATATTTGAAGTATATAAGCTGAGGATTTCCATGGGTAATAGTGGTATGCACATGATACTTCATACTAAGGCAGTAATTCCCACAGAAATGGAGCATCGTTGAGACCTTACTGACAGGGTTGAGTCTAGAATGTATGGGCTCCTGCCCGGTTAGTGGGCAAGACCGGCTTGACTGGTGTGTGTGGCCGGCTTGGTTGGGTGCGTGGCAATGTGTCTTCCTGTCCACTATAATCATGCAAGGGGGGCTTCGCCCCCCCTGCACCCCACCCCTTCTGGGGGTCTTACACCCAGACCCCAGCGTCTATTATAATCAACTCTATGCCCATGTGGACATAGAGAAAGAATGTTTATTCCCTCTGGAAATGTTGGGCTGGAGACATCAGGCTGCATTTTGAACACGCCCCATCAAATGACAAGTTACGTCATACCGGGCAGGAGCCCGTACACTCTAGCATCTACCTTATTAATAGGGAACTGAGTACTGCTGCAATCACCTCTTGGGTAAATGTAATGTTTGCCTTTTGCCAACTTTATAGACAAAATTAGTTGCAAAAAATGTTTGTTTTTTTGTTGCATTTATATTTATATTAGACAAGTGATGATTAACTAGGACCATAATATCATTGTGTGGGGGTAAGGCCTGGGCTGTAGGCCTTTTGTCCAGATGTAATAAGATAATCTGTGTATATTTAAAGCATAGATGTCGTTGCATAATTATCTGTATGTCTGTATGACAATCGCATAGACGCCATAATATGATTTTAAGATGTGCGCTCAGGAATGTGTTAACCAAGATGAATAAGCCAAAATGTACAATGAACAAAGAAGTATTCATAACACACTGACTGTATTCATAACATGTTGGTTCTCACCAGCTGGGATGTGAAACTGGGGCTTTATCTTTTACTCCTTGTTCCCGTTTCAAGGTCAAATGTTGGACTGTATAATCATTAGATTTTTAACACATGAACCAGAAGCTTGCTTTTGCTCAAACAGTGAATACGTCTTGGCGTGATCATTGTTGTCTGATTCATTTATATCTGCGCAGATCGATTTTAAATCCGCCTCTGTGACCCTGAGAGACCCCATTTGTGGTTTCCCCAAAATTCCCAACCTTGACAGCTGCTATACCCTACAAAATAATAATCAGATTATGGTGGCAACATAGTAAAATATAACCACAGTCACCAGCCTTTTCCAGAGCTATTGAGCAAACCATTTCTAAAACTTAGGGCGGCGTTACACGAGACGATTTATCGTGTGATCGCATGAGCGATCGCACCCGCCCCCGTCGTTTGTGCGTCACGGGCAATTTGTTGCCCAAGGCGCACAAAGTCGTTTACCCCTGTCACACGTACTTACCTCCCGAATTACCTCGCTGTGGGCGGCGAACATCCTCTTCCTGAAGGGGGTAGGACGTGCGGCGTCACAGCGACGTCACACAGCGGCTGCCCAATATAAGCGGAGGAGCGGAGATGAGCGGGACGTAACATCCCACCCACTTCCTTCCTTCCTCATTGCCGGCGGGACGCAGGTAAGCTGTGTTCGTCGTTCCCGGGGTGTCACACTGAGCGATGTGTGCTGCCTCGGGAACGACGAACAATCGGCGCGCAGAAGGAGGAACGACTTTATGAAAATGAATGACGTGTCAACGAGCAACGATAAGGTGAGTATTTTTGCTCGTTCACAGTCGTTCGTAGCTGTCACGCGCTACGATATCTCTAACGATGCCAGATGTGCGTCACGGAATCCGTGACCCCGACGACATATCGCCCGATATATAGTAGCGTGTCACGCCGCCCTAATACGGACCACTGTGTTGCTCCTGCAAGACTACAAACCCTGAGGCAAAAATATAATCTTCTGCAGACAGACATACATGATACATGGTTTCTGCCTCTAACGGTAAATAGATTAAAGGCCGTTTTACACGCTGCGATCTCGCTAGCGAGATCGCTAGCGTCACGGGCATATTGCTGCCTGTGGTGCACAACATCGCTAGTCCCCGTTACACTTCTTACCTGCCTAGCGATGTCACTGTGACCGGCGAACCGCCTTCTTTCTAAGGGGGCGGTTCGTTCGGTGTCACAGCGACGTCACTAAGCGGCCGTCCAATCGAAGCTGAGGGGCGGAGATAAGCGGGACGAACATCCCGCCGACCTCCATCTTTCCTCATTGCGGGTGGCCGCAGATACGGTGAGGTTCCTTGTTCCTGCGGTGTAACACATAGCGATGTGTGCTGCCGCAAGAATGAAGAAAAATCTGCGTCCTGCAACAGCAACGATATTTGGGAACTGGACAGCGTGTCAAGGAGCAACGATAAGGTGAGTATTTTTGCTCGTTAGCGGTCGCTCGTACGTTTCACACGCAACGACGTCGCTAACGAGGCCGGATGTGCGTCACGTGTGCGTCACGAATTCCGTTAGTGATGTCGTTGCATGTAAAGCAGCCTTTAGGAATGATACTTGCAGGCGTGTTCAACTAAAGGTCCATTTACATGGACTGACCGGCAGCATACCTGTTAACACAAGCAGGCCAAATTAAACGATGTGCACTGAGCGACCTGCACTAGATTGTTCAGTGTGCTATGGCTGCTATAGTTTTTAGAAGTTCGAGTCCTGTTTACACGAGACAATGCACCACCAAGACCAATGAACTTTTGTGCTGCACAAAAGATAATTTCAGCAGCCTGTTTACAAGGCAAAATAACTGTGAAATGAATGTTTTTAACAATGCTTGTTCATGATAACCATGCAGTGTAAATGCCCCTTTACGTCTAGTTAAACCCGCTGTGCAATGTACCCACCATTTCAACCACTGAAGTTTTTTCTGCCACTGTCAATGGATACAAGGTACCAAAGGGTTACATATAGCACTTGACATGGGAGTGATATTTAAGTGCAACTAACCAGAAATGTATTGAAGATGATGTATGATGTGTAGTCACCAAGTGTCAGGTACAGTTACATGCCTGATACCAGCCATCATTTTTATTATGTAAATGGAAAAAAAGGATAATTGAAGGGAAAATAGCGTACAAATTGTAATAAGACAGGCCTCAATTTTTTTAAGCAATGCTGGAACATTAGTGGACAAATGGGCAGAACAGCCTTCAGTCTCATTCTCATATTCCACTACACTCTTATGAAGGAGAATACTATCCAACCTACATTGGATACAGTTTGGTCTACTCAATTGGCACAAATGATGAAAGTGCAGAAAAAACGTGACAATTTGTAGATGAGCACAAGATAGGACATGATGCCAGGCTGAGTAACAGTACTGTAACCAACAGGGAGAAAGCATGCAAAAAACAAATAAAACATAAATTGTATTTTAATTTAGCATGAGTTCTATGGTTATCCGTCTTTGCTGATGTACGATTTCAGGTGTCCTGTTTGCATTGTAAAGTTGCAGTCCATATGTATTTTGTACAGGAGTTATGAGAGCATACCTTATATCACTCAACTGCAGTAATCTGCAGCGCCCTCTAGTGGCAATGTTTATCAACATCATTAAAATGTAGGAAAGAATCACAATCTCTAAGCAAAATATATAAAATGTTGGTTTCAAAAGTGTATAGCATATACATAAAATATATGAACTGAACTTAAATCACCATAGAGCCCTATGGACGTCACATACCTTTATGGTTAAAGGGAACCTGTCATGTAAAAAAAAAACATTATTAACCTGCAGAATGGTGACTGAAACTGGGCCTGTTGCATACCAACGACTGAAAGCCCGAGGCTGCCAGGACCAGGAGGAATTATATTAATTTCCTCCTAGCAGCAGGGATCTCAGTGCAACAATGCTATTAATCTGCAGATTAAGCCCATATCTGCAGGTGAATAGCGTAGCGTTGTTTGCATGACAGGTTTCCCTTTAGCCCAATGAATCCAGCCATGATATTATGACCAACAGAACTTGATTCAGTCAGATTATGCTGAGGAGAAGATCAGTCAGGACCACTGTGAAAAAATATGGTCAGCATAAATTAAAAAAAGTATAAAAAAAAACCAATAATTTACTAATACTACTAATACTATAATTGGTGTACTTAGCCAATGGAAAAAAATAATCAAATTTGAACATTAGCTTGAGAACTCATTAACAAGAAGATTATCTAGAATTGCCCGTTATGGCAATCATGGAGTTCTTGAAGGTTCCAAACCCTAAATGTATGCTAATGCAGATGGACTGAGTATACAGATCTACCTCTCCAATACGTGTCAGATCCCTACGGAGTACTTTTTTTGGATTGACACCACTTGAAAGTGTTTAAAAAGGAACCCTCTTTCTTGAGCTCAGTTATGCCATTTACAATGTTTAAATGCATATTGGTAGATATTTCTTCTGAAAATTGGAAAAATAATAACAAACCAAAGCAATATCCAGTGATCTAGTATAAACAATCCTGATGGTATTTTCGTTCTGTTTGCTGTATGTACCCTGTAGCATTGACGGCTCTTTGTATGGTGAAGAGTCTATTTTGTTCACCAAGATTAAAAGCAGGAATGTGTCAAAACAATACAGAAAGCAACATGTTCAGTATGTTAAAAGATAAAATGTTCATAAAATGATAAAATGTTCATAATAAAAGAGAACTATTGGAAAAATAAACAGCAACTAGAAGACTGACTACACGCACAGCTTAGGGACTAGAATAGTGTCCAAAGCTTCCATGATATCAAATGAGGCAATAATTAATAGACCAATACTCTACAGGGTAACTTAACTGTTCTACTATTATTCTCTTGAGCTGCAGATAAACTTCCACAAATGAAGAAAGTCAGCACCTTGGAAAAAAGTAATATGCAGGTGCAAATTCCTGTAAATTTAATGTAAATAGAAAAGACTCAGCAAAGATATGTTCTCACTAGTTTATAAAAATCCAGTAGGAGACAGATCCATCGCATCATGCATCCAAATGGCACCCAATAGACCCCATTGACTATAATTGACGCTCATTGGGTTTCCATGAGGGTGCCTGCAACTCTAATAAGAAAACAACTTAGGTGTGAATAAATCCTACGAAATATGTAATCAAAACGCTGATCTTGATGCGTGGCAGGTAGAATATGAGACACCTGATTAAGAGGCGCACACCTCTTACTGATTTAGGCGACATGCAAAATGTCTTGTGCTTCTGTGCAAATCTTACTCCTGTAAGGGAAATCCACCGCTGGTCATGACTTTGAAGAGCAGTAGTCCCCACGTCTTGTTATGCCCCCATCCTGCCACAGACCTGCCCACTTTGTTAGAGCTGGGAGATAATGGTGTGAATTGTTTTTTTTTGCATAGCCTTGTGTTGATCAAACATTATGCAACTTTACAAGAGCTTTGATATATTGACATCCCAATGTTACCATTTTAACTTGCATGACTGCTTTTTTTAGCTGATAATCTGTATTACCTGAATGACGTATTAATCTACATTGTCAAGGATTTTAATTTTGCACACCACATGACATTTTGAGTCTTCATGTTAAAGTATTTTTCATGCAAGTATGAAATGCTATTATCCAATACTAGTAATGAATCAATGATACAATATTACAGTTCCTGTATAGCATACCTGTACCATTGTACAAGTATGCCTTCCCCGTAACAATAATATCAACAGTTCTCATTATTACAGCATAGAAGAGGGTTCTTCACGGTAAGAGCAGTGAGGCTCTGGAACTCTTCCTGAGGAAGTGATGATGGCCAACTCACTGAATGAATTTAAGAGAGGAATGGATGCTTTTCTTGATAGCAAAAGTATAGAAGGTTATAAATAGCACAATATTACAGGTAGATAGTTGACTAAGCTTAGGAGTCTTGAAATAAATTTATTTTTTTTTTGCTTGGATCTGCACTCTCCCCATTTAGCACAGGTGATTTTAATCAGCAGGAGACTGCAAGAGGGGTCAGCCTTCTTTTTGCTCCCAGTCCACATATGGGAGCCAGTGGGAGGTGAGTGCACAGCTCCTCTCACTGTGTGCTGGTGCTGTGTGGTGGCTGCTGTTGTGGTGGTGTCGTGTCAGTGGGGCGGCGCGGCCTGGAGCCTTGGGGGCTTCGCCTTGCAGCATGGGTGCTGTGAGGCACCAGGTCGCCTGCCCTGCTGGTGCTTTGTCGCTGTGGCGGTGGTCAGTGCACAGTGCCGCACAAAAAGGTCAGGTTAGGGACCCACTCAAGAGGTTTGCCGTGACGTGGCAGTGGGCTTAATACAATCTGATCAGAATGGTAACAAAAGAACATGTTCTATTTAATTTTTTGCCTAGCGGCTTTAGATCATTGTATTTTTGGGATGTGCGATCCATGTCTTTTTCTTCATAGTGTGTTATAGCATACCTGTACCATTGTACAAGTATACCTTCCCCGTAACAATATCAACAGTTCTCATTATTACAGCATAGAAGAGGGTTCTTCACGGTAAGAGCAGTGAGGCGCTGGAACTCTTCCTGAGGAAGTGATGATGGCCAACTCACTGAATGAATTTAAGAGAGGAATGGATGCTTTTCTTGATAGCAAAAGTATAGAAGGTTATAAATAGCACAATATTACAGGTAGATAGTTGACTAAGCTTAGGAGTCTGGAAATAATTTTTTTCCCCTATGAAGAAAACTGGCTCCTATGCTGTGGGGTTTTGCCTTCCACAAGTTCAACACTGGAGAAGAGCGGCACTAAAATAGGCCGAACTAGATGGACATAAGGTCTTCCTTCAGCCTTAGAAACTATGTTACTATATTACAGCTCTGCTCTATTTCCTTTTTCTATTAGCTTTTTTGTCCAAAATAGCAACAAAAAGAGGAGCTAAAAACTCCCCCAAAAATGTATTATAAAATGTACTCACAGCAAAAAAGGGCAACCAGTCCAGTTAGCCCAGGCCAACACATCTAATGCACAAACAGGATGCAGACAAGCCTCTCAACATGATGGACACTTCACAGGTGCAAGGTAAATTGCACACCAGTGGCGCGCATAGGGCACTGTTCACACTCGTATGCGCATGGTGTCCAGCCAGCAACCTATTACCACGGCCTTACTATTAGATTAGGCGGGTTACCCGGACACTACTCACTGCAGCACGTAAGGGACAGAAATTCCACTATGCACGGCCGTATTAAGAGGCCCGGCTGCACCCTGCATAGTCAAAGTGCAAAAAATACATATAAAATATATGTGAGGTATTAGTTTGTAAATTGGCCAATGTACGTAAGCCCACAATCCTCATCACGGATCCTCACGCTTGCGGGTCCCTACACTGATAAATATCAAAAATAGCAACAAAAAGAGGAGCTAAAAACTCCCCCAAAAATGTATTAGAAAATGTACTCACAGCAAAAAAGGGCAACCAGTCCAGTTAGCCCAGGCCAACACATCTAATGCACAAACAGGATGCAGACAAGCCTCTCAACATGATGGACACTTCACAGGTGCAAGGTAAATTGCACACCAGTGGCGCGCATAGGGCACTGTTCACACTTGTATGCGCATGGCGTCCAGCCAGCAACCTATTACCACGCCCTTACTATTAGATTAGGCGGGTTACCCGGACACTACTCACTGCAGCACGTAAGGGACAGAAATTCCACTATGCACGGCCGTATTAACCCCTTCACGACCGCGGGCCGTAAAATTACGTCCTATTTTAACGTGACTTAACGACCAGGGACGTAATTTTACGGCCTAAACTTCATTTGATTGCCGTGGCCATAGCAACGGCTTTCAAATGATGTCCCCTGCTGTTTCTTACAGCAGGGGACCTTTGCTTGACCCCAGGGGGGGCGGCATCGCCACCCCCTATCGACGATCGATGTGATTCGCTGTTCAAATCTGAACCGCCAACCACATCGATCGCACTAATTTCGGCAAAAATAATGCCCGAATTAGTGCGATCCTGTGAGATCCAGCTATGAGATGCCGCAGCTGCAGCAGCATATCATAGGTGGACCTCAAACATGCCGCCCCCAGCCCCTGCAGCACTGATTGGAGCGATCGTGCTATGACGCGCAATCACTCCAATCAGTGTGCAGTGGGGCGGTCTGATCTGCCGGTGGCCGCCCTCCCCAGGCCTGTGCTGGCCTGTGAGCCCTCCCCCAACATGTCTGCAGCGTGGAGTGGCTGGTACTTTTGGTACCACGCCACCGCTGCTGCTGCCGCCGCCGCCGCCTCTGATGTCTCCGCCGCTGCAGCTCTAATGGTAAGTATTCCGCTCCCTGCGCGCTCCCGTGAAGGCCCCTGCCCGTGCCCCCCCCCGATCTGCCCCCCTACGCCCCGATCTGCCCCCCCCGCATCCCGATCTGCTACCACCGCTGCTGCTGAGGTCACCGCTGCTGCTGCAAAGTGAGTACTGTGCTCACTTTGCAGCCCGTGCGCGCTCCCGTGGTGCCCCTGCGCGCTGCCGTGATAGCCCCTGCCGTGCCCCCCCCGCGATCTGCTCCCCCCAACCACCCCCCCCCCCGACATCCCGATCCGCTCCCCCCGCGATCTGACTGCCTCCCCCATTATTTCTATTCTGCTTCTGCAGCTCCCTCTCCGGTCTCCCCCTCTGCTCTCCCCCCCTCCCCCTCTGCTCTCCCCCCCTCCCCCTCTGCTCTCCCCCCCTCCCCCTCTGCTCTCCCCCCCTCCCCCTCTGCTCTCACCCCCCCTCTGCTCTCACCCCCCTCTGCTCTCACCCCCCCCTCTCCCCCTCTGCTCTCCCCCCTCTGCTCTCCCCCCCCTCTGCTCTCAACCCCCGCTCTGCTCTCACCCCCCCCCCTCTCCCCCTCTGCTCTCCCCCGACGTCCTCTTACCTGTCTTCACCGGCCTGATCACATCTGCGTCCATCGCTGGGTCCTTCCTGGGCATTCTGCTGATCTGCCTGCTGCTCCTGTAAAGCTGTCCATCTCTCTGCCATCTGTTCCTCTGCAGCTCTTCTGGTCAGTGATCCTCCTGCTAGTCCTCTGGGTACTGTGAGTATAACTTTTTTTTTTTTTCCGTATCCCCGACGCTTTTTGTATCGCATCTGTCCGTGCGTCCCGCCAAGCGCTGATCAGGGATGCAGATAACGGATCGGCATCCATGGTCAATTTTTGGCGTGACTTTTTTTTCCGTATTCACGACGCTTTTTGTATCGCATCCGTCCGTGCGTCCCGCCGAGCGCTGATTAGGGATGCAGATAACGGATCGGCATCCCTGCTCAATTTTTGGCGTGACTTTTTTCCGTATTTGCGACGCTTTTTGTATCGCATCCGTCCGTGCGTCCCGCCAAGCGCTGATCAGGGATGCACATAACGTATCTGCATCCATGGTCAATTTTTGGCGTGACTTTTTTTTTACGTATCCCCGACGCTTTTTTTTATCGCATCCGACCGTGCGTCCTGCAGCGGCCGATCAGTGCACTGCGTCTGTGCGTTTGAAAAGTCAAATGGCGCTCCTTCTCTTCTGAGCCCAGCCATGCGCTCAAACAATTACTTTCCACCACATATGAGGTATCCAGCTAATTTTGCACTCAAAAATTCAAATGGCGCTCCTTGCCTTCCGAGCACTGCTGTGTGTCCAAACATTTGATTTCCACCACATATGAGGTATCTGCGTACTCAGGAGAAAATGCACAATACATTTTATGGTGCATTTTTTCCTGTTACCCTTGTGAAAAAAAAAGCTACCTAGTTGAAGCAACCGTTTTGTGGTAAAAAATTTTTTTTTTCTTTTCACGGCTCAACGCTATAAACTTTTGTGAAGCCCCCAGGGGTTCAAAGTGCTCACCAAACATCTAGAAAAATTATTTGAGGCCTCTAGTTTCCAAAATGGGGTCACTTATGGGGGAGCTCCATTGTTTAGGCACCTCAGGGGGTCTTCAAACCCGACATGGCGTCCGCTAATGAGTGCAGCTAATTTTGCGTTCAAAAATTCAAATGGCGCTCCTTCCCTTCCGAGCTCTGCCGTGCGCCCAAACAATTGATTTTTACCACATATGGGGTATCAGCGTACTCAGGAGAACATGCACAATAAATTGTATTGTGTACTTTCTCTTTTCTGCCTTGTAAAAATGAAAATTTTATGGCTAAAGTAACATTTTTGTGTTAAAAAGTAAAATTTTCATTTTTTCCTTCCACATTGCTTTGGTTCCTGTGAAGCACCTAAAGGGTTAATAATCTTATTGGATGTGGTTTTGAGCAGTGTGAGGGGTGTAGTTTTTAGAATGGGGTCACTTTTGGGTATTTTCTGTCACCTCGGCCTCTCAAAGTCACTTCAAATGTGATGTGGTCCCTAAAAAAATTATTTTGTAAATTTTGTTGGAAAAATGAGAATTTGCTGATGACCTTTGACCCCTTCTAACTTCCTAACGGAAAAAAAATTTGTTTCGAAAATTGCGCTGATGTAAAGTAGACAAGTGGGAAATGTTATTTAGTAACTATTTTGTGTGACATATCTCTCAGATTTATGGGCATAAATTTTCAAAGTTTGAAATTTGCGAAATTTTCAAAATTTTCGCCAAATTTCCTAAATTTTCACAAATAAACGCAAAAAATATCGGCCTAAATTTACCACTGACATGAAGTACAATATGTCACGAAAAAACAATCTCAGAATTGCCAGGATCCGTTGAAGCGTTCCAGAGTTATAATCTGTCAAAGTGACACTGGTCAGAATTGCAAAAAATGGCCCGGTCATTAGGGTGTTTTAGTGGCCGGGGGTGAAGGGGTTAAGAGGCCCGGCTGCACCCCGCATAGTCAAAGTGCAAAAAATACATATAAAATATATGTGAGGTATTAGTTTGTAAATTGGCCAATGTATGTAAGCCCACAATCCTCATCACGGATCCTCACGCTTGCGGGTCCCTACACTGATAAATATCAAAAATAGCTTTTTTGTCCACCCAAAATCTCGGCATATTTCCTGGTCTGGTAACACAAATTAGCTAGTAAGGAAGTCTTGAAATGGGGTCTGACATTATCCATGGTAGATACTTCCAATACAGGGCACTAGAGAGCCACTTTTCTTTCCCTAGGAAAGAGAGCTGATTTGCATACCTTTAACCCAGAGATTATGGGCCTGGCCTTTAGGTTTCCCTTTTCCAGCTTAGCCGTCTCCTCAAAGAAACGGTACTCCCTAGACTACAGAAATATCTACCGATTAAATCCATAACTCAATGTGATTGAATTGAACACTGTACATTCTGTAAAATTACTATTTAAAATTTTTCATTGGAAATCTGAGGACTATTTTTGATATTAGGAATAAATTGGAGCATTTCTTTGGATGCCATGTTGGATATTTAAGCTTCTGACCCACTACACTCAGATGTTGTAATTTCAGAATAAAACCTCATTTGAAACCTACCTATTGCAGGGCCGACTCTTCCAAGGATTTGCAAGTATTTCAGCAGTTTGGGTACTTTGATAGGATCACAGTAAATCTAAAATAGAAGATTGGGGTTACAATTGAAATATGTTGAATAGACAACACAAGAATTAATGCATTTAGTCAACTGTAACATGGTACAATTTTCCTTGTTTTTTTCTAAAGATAACATAAGAAATACAAGAAAAAGATCTATGATGCCATGAAACTACTGTGTAATATTACTTACAAGGGGTTATTCATGACTATTTCATATTTTTACTCTAGGCTTAAGAACTAACAGGCAGATAGTTACTACCTATCTGACTGATGTGCCCAGTGCCAATCTCTGCCAGCACAAAGCAATCACAGATCGCTCCTGCCGGCGATTCAGTAGCTTCTGCTGACGTCACATCAACAGAGTTGAAGCTTCTCATCTGCCCTGTTAATGGGGCATGACTGTCAATATCTTGCTGCCTGACAAACGCCTTCTTGCTGCCTAACTGCGGAGAACCGGCTGTCTATCACCATGACATCAGCAGTCAAAACCCATCGACAGAGCAGCCCAGAAGAGCTGCTATGTTGACATAAAGCAGTGGAATCGCTAGCAGGAGCAGTTGGAGACTGCTCTGTGTCGGGTAGAAAAGACAATAGTTTTACTATGGGCCTAAAAACGAAATCCTGGATAAACCTTTCAAACAGATATGAAATATTAATCTGCAGAAATGTTTATAAAAAGTAGATTTCTATCATTAAATGCTTCTCTAAATATAATAAGATGGCAATAATTTCCTCAGTTGAAGTAGAGGTACCAGCCTCAGAGAGAGAAAATTGAAAGGACTTCAGTAAATTACGCACAACCTTCAAGTAGCAGACACATCTCAACATCAACTGACCAGAGGAGAGTGTGAGAAGATGCTCAGATAGGCAAACAGGAAGAGACTTGTTTGAGCCAAGTAACACAATGACTGGACATCAGTGAAAATCTGTGTGGGGTGATGATTCAAAATTTGAGATTTTCTGTACCAACCACCATGTCTTTGTGAGATGCAAAAAAGATGAGCAGATGGTTCCTATATGTGTGCTGCCAACCGTGAAGCATAGAGGAGGAGGTGTGATGGTGTTTGCTTACTTTCCATGGATACTGTTAGTGATTAATTCTAAATTCAAGGCACACTTACGTAAGTATGGCTACCGTAGAATGCTACAATGACGTACAATGCTATCTGGTTTGCATTTAGTGGGACCATCTAGATGCAGCAGGACCAGGGGCTGGCTGGCACATTTTTGCCTGGGGGGCAATCATAAGGCAGTGGCCCTCAAGTTGTGACGGCCCACCTTTGGTCTGTTTATTTCTGGCCGCTGCACTAGAGAAGCAGTGGTAACAGGCTTTATAAACAGGCTGGTACATATACACTACAGCTCTAAAGTTTGGGGTCACCCAGACAATTTTGTCTTTTCCATGAAAAATCATACTTTTATTTATCAAATGAGTTGCATAATGAATAGAAAATATAGTGCAGACATTGACTAGGTTAGAAATAATGATTTTTACTTGAAATAATATTTTTTTCCTTCAAACTTTGCATTCATCAAAGAATGCTCCATTTGCAGCAATTCCAGCTTTGCAGACCTTTGGCATTCTACCTGTTAATTTGCGGAGGTAATCTGGAGATATTTCGCCCCATGCTTCCCCCCTCCCACAAGTTGGATTGGCTTGATGGGCGCTGTTTGTGTACCATGCGGTCAAGCTTCTCCCACAACAGCTCAATAGAGATCTGGTGACTGGGCTGGCCACTTATCTTTCTACTGTGGTTAAAGCCTGTTTGTCACAGGGGGAGGGGGGAGGTGAAGCCACCACTGCATGATGATAGTGGACAGTAGGAAACATGGCTACGCCCACTAACCAAGCCGGTCACGCTCACTACCCCAGAAGGTCCTTCTAGCCACTGAGATGTAGCCACAACCCTTGTTTGATGCTCCTCTTCGGCGGGAGGAGGGAGCGAGCGCTGCATGAAGCCGTTATAACACATATGGCCGTGCACTGTGAGCTGCGCGCGACTGTGTCTCCTGTACTATGCAGCTGGTCAGCACTGTCTGCTCCTGTAATGTGTCCGTGAGCCTGGCCCAGACCACATCACAGTACAGGAGACATGGCCGCTCGCAGTTCACTGTGCGAGGCCATGTGTGTTATTATGACATTATGCAGCAGGCGGCTGGCCCTCTTACAGTAGCTGGGAGAGCAGCCCGAGGAACACTTCCGCCCCTGAGTACACCCCTGACATTTTTGTAAATATTTTATTATATCTTTTCATGGAACAACACTGCAGATCGGACCCTTTGATACAATGTACAGTGTCAGTGTGCAGGTTGTGTAACCGTGTAAATTTGGAGTCCTCTAAATAACTCAACACACAGCCATTAATGTCTAAACTGCTGGCTAAATTGAGCCCAAAGAGCGAATAGTATATGTGACCACCATTGTTTTCCATCACTGCCTTACTGCTGCATCCTCTTCCATCCTCCATGATGACATCCAGATCTGGTGGATGTTACAGACCTTGCACTCTTCCAATTTCCATTTGAGGAGGCCCCACAGATGCTCCATAGCATCTTTACCCTCAGTTTCTTTAGCAAGGCAGTGGTGGTCTTGCAGGTGGTTATGACAGAATATGAAGGGAGGGGATCATGCTCTGCTTTAGTATGTCACAGGAAACCAGATAGGACACATGAGAAAGCCTTATGCATCATTAGTTTGTGTGGTTGTTGTGGTCTAAAAGCCATATGGAAAACGGAGAAAGAAAGAGGGGAGTCAGGGGGACTACCTGTCTGCAGAGCAATTATGCATCCTGAGGAGCAAAAGCCAGGCGGGCATGCTGGATGACAAAATCATCAGCATGGCCCAGGAGCTGCTGCAGAATCAGTTTGAGGGTTTTGATGGCCTGCAGCTGTCGCGGGCGGAGGAGGGGACGCTGCGCTCTCCCACTGCTCGGGTCCGGCTGCCGCTGCGGCCCACTGCTGCTCGGTGGCTCGAGCGATGGGCCGGATCCCGGGGACTCGAGCGGCGCTCCTCGCCCGTGAGTGAAAGGGGAGTTTGGTTGTTGGGATAGTTTATTGTCCGTGACGCCACCCACGGTTGTGGTGATTGTAGGGACACCACCACTGCTCTGTATGGGAATCCCGGGAGCGGTGACAAGGAGCAGCAAAGTTGTTAGTTCTCCCCTCCGTGGGTAGGGGGTTGGTTGGTCCCGGGGCCCGGTGATGGGGTTGGGATGGTGGACAGGCGGGTTATTGGGCCTGTGGAGGTGCAGGGACGCAGGGGTAGCGCTGTGCCGCACGGCACGGAGGTACTCACTCAGCCCAAGAATGATGACACAGTTCACGGTAAACAAACGGCTGGTTGGACGGGTCCCTCGGACGGCTACGGTGCTGATGTTCCCTGCAGTTAGCGGTGACGGTCACTTCCATGCACCTAAGTACGGTTCTTTGGTAGCGATGGATTCCCACCGGTAACCCGCTCCCCAGCTTAGATATGGGCCGGAGGAGCCCCTTTCTTGCCCGCAGGCGCTGGCCCTGGGAAACTGGTGCCTTGGCGGTGGCGGTGTCTCCCCTTCACGGTCGGACTGTTGCCTTCAATTGGGACTTTGCTGCTGGGAGACCCGGAGGTCCCCTTCACTGACGGATTTGGCAAATTCGGCGACTCCTAGCCTTGCCGGGATCCGAAAGGCCCCTGCCAATGGTGCTGACTGTTCTTTGTATACCGCTCAGGTACCGCCGGGTCACCACCCGTCCACGGTCCTTTCGGCAACCTCCGAGCAGTCTCTCCTGCAGACGGTCACCGCCGTATGTCAACCTTGCTGTCTCAGTCCGGGGCACACACCCGGATTAACTTCAGGCTTCTTGCTGTCCTTTTCTCTTTCTCTACTTTCCCTCCTTCTACTTCACTGTCTACTCAAGCTCTTCCCTGAGCTAACTGCCTGGTTTTCCCGCCTCCAGGGCTGTGAACTCCTCGGTGGGTGAAGCCAACCACCTGGCCCACCCCCTGGTGTGGACATCAGCCCCTGGAGGAAGGCAACAAGGGTTTCTGGTCTGACCTTGGTGTTCCTGCAGGGAATGTGGGGTGCGTGTGGTGTTATGACCTGTGACCCCTGGCTTGCCCAGGGCGTCACACAGCCCCCAGCTGTTCTTTTAGTTCCAGGGTACTGTGTACTGCAGAGTGCTGTACAAATCCACTACAATGAGGAAAGGGTGCACTGGCTGACAGCCTGCTTCAAAAATGGCAAAATCTTGGTGGCCGACAGTATCAATACTAGAAATCTGTCTCCATCCGTCTATCAGCAGATTATCAACATGTACGGTGTAGTGATCGATGAGCCCCTGAAACATCTGAGCTTTCTCAATGTGGATCAGCAGAAAAACTGCTATGACTGTGGGGTGTTTGCTACAGCGTTTGCCTACGAGTTTTTGGAAAATGGTGGTGAACCCACAGCTCAGTTCCAGCATGAGAAGATGAGAGCTCATCTACTATCCTGCCTGCAGAACGGCAGGATCAGTGAATTTCCAAAAAGGTCAGGAAATGACTCCATGTCTATAAACGACATGTAGAGTCTATGAGAAATGACTCCATGTCTATAAACGACATGTAGAGTCTATGAGAAATGACTCCATGCCTATAAACGACATGTAGAGTGTATGAGAAATGACTCCATGTCTATAAACGACATGCAGAGTCTATGAGAAATGACTCCATGTCTATAAACGACATGTAGAGTCTATGAGAAATTACTCCATGTCTATAAACGACATGTAGAGTCTATGAGAAATTACTCCATGTCTATAAACGACATGTAGAGTCTATGAGAAATTACTCCATGTCTATAAACTACTTGTCGAGTCTATGAGAAATGACTCCATGTCTATAAACGACATGTAGAGTCTATGAGAAATGACTCCATGTCTATAAACGACATGCAGAGTCTATGAGAAATGACTCCATGTCTATAAACGACATGTAGAGTCTATGAGAAATGACTCCATGTTTATAAACGACATGTAGAGTCTATGAGAAATTACTCCATGTCTATAAACGACATGTAGAGTCTATGAGAAATTACTCCATGTCTATAAACGACATGTAGAGTCTATGAGAAATTACTCCATGTCTATAAACGACATGTAGAGTCTATGAGAAATTACTCCATGTCTATAAACTACTTGTCGAGTCTATGAGAAATGACTCCATGTCTATAAACGACATGTAGAGTCTATGAGAAATGACTTCATGTCTATAAACGACATGTAGAGCTTATGACGGTCCAAGAGACCACCCAGACCTTCAACCGACCATGACCATGGGCCTATAGACCAGTCTGCACCAGTAAGTAAGCATGGAATTTCTATAATGCCTCAATATAGTAAATGTAGAAATATGGTGGCTAGGGGGTAGGGCTGCTGCCATTATTGGAGATGTCTGATCTTCATTGTTTTTACTTTTTATTATAAAAAGAGCACAAAGAGTACATTTGCCGTCACGCAGGCCCAGAGATGGATCGCAGTGGATGCCCTCAGCAAACCTCAAATCATGTAAGTTCCTTCTTACAGTATTAATAATTTGTAGTCTCATATCTTCTCATTATATATAACTTTCCAGTAAAAGGGGATATTTCCTTTATTATTTACAATCAGTCCCAAATTCCTTTGCTGGGAACATATCAGGGACAATCAGAGGACAGTGATCACATCAGGGGCAGAACTATGTAACATCAGGATAGGGTCCACATAATACCAGGATGGGGGCCACGTAATATCAGGATGAGGGCCATGAAATACCAGGATGAGGACCATGAAATACCAGGATGGGGGCCATATCAGGATGAGGACTAGTAATACCAACATGGGGGCCATATCATACCAGGATGGGGGCTAAGTAATATCTGGATGAGGGCCGTGCAATACCAGAATGGGGGCCATATAATACCAGGATGGGGCCATATAATACCAGGATGGGGCCCTATAATACCAGCATGGGGGCCATATAATAACAGGATGTCGACACATATACGAGGATGGGGGACAAAGATACAAGCATGGGATGGGAAAGCTGGTTGTTGTGAGAAAGAGGCTCTTTCCTTCCTCACCCAGCTTTCCATGCTCTGATATACATCTTTCTCTCACATCTCTCTCTCAGAACCCAGCTTTCCATGCTCTGCTATACATCTTTCTCTCAGAACCCAGCTTTCCCATGCTCGGATATCATGGGAAAGCTGGCTGTTGAGGGAGAGATGTATAGCAATGCATGGGAAAGCTGGGTGGTGAGGGCAAGATGTATAGAAGAGCATGGAAAAGCTGGGTGATGAGGGAAAGATGTATATCAGAGCATTGGAAAGCTGGATGCTGAAGGAAAGATGTATAGCAGAGCATGGGAAAGCCGGCTGCTGAAGGAAAGATGTATAGCAGAGCATGGAAAAGCTGAGTGATGAGGAAAGATGTATAACAGAGCATGGGAAAGCTGGGTTGTGAGGGAACGATGTATAAAACAGCATTGCAAAGCTGAGTTGTGAGGGAAAGATGTATAACACAGCATGGGAAAGCCAGGTGCTGAGGCAAAGATACATAGTAGAACATCGAAAAGCTGCAGGGGGGGGGGGGTGAGGTCCAAATTTTCCATCAGGGTCCATCAAACTGTAGTTATACCATGAAAATACCTTAAACATCTCTGGTAGAATGAAAGCTGTGTTCTGATTGGTTGCTATATGTAAGGCCAGGTTTTCCTGTCAGATATGTTGGAGCATCTGTCTCTTTGTATCATCATTGTATACTGATGTTCTGTCACTTTCTGTATAAATATATTTATGTGTTCTGTTTCACCAGAGTCTGTAATGGACAAAGCAAGGCGCAGAGTCCGACCCTCTCCTGGTCTCAGTGGTGACTCCCGACCAGAGATGGATCACATCATGCGACCACAAAACCTTATATAAGGTAAGATCATCAGTGCATAATGTGATTAATGACAGGAGCTGATAACAGCGGCCATGACGCCACATTGTGCTGACACAGAATAGTAAAGATTCTCCTGGAAGACGAGAGGAGAAGTGAACATAATAAGTGTCCATTAATAATCCAAACCTCTGCATCACATCCTGACTGCCTGCAGCTACCACTAGGGGGAGCTCATATTCACCACTGCTCCCCCTAGTGGTACCCAGATGTATGATCAGTGACAGAGAGCAGAGAATTCAGAGCTGTGTATCAGAAAAACTGAGCTTCAGCTCTGATAAAATATAGTATGAGATTAAGCAATGCAGAATTATAAAGTGTTTTCTGTTATTTTGTACACAGGTGTGTGAACTAGAACAAGAACAAACCCCAAGACACGGATGTAATAAATGTTGGTGTATCAACATGGACCCAAATATATTCCAGGTAAGAAAAATATAATAAGTGGTAATGAATGGGTGTAGGAGGAGTAGCCAACACTAGAGAGGAAAGAGAGCGGATTCAAAAGGATCTAGACATTAAAGCAATGGGCCAAGGAGAACAGAATGGGGGTTTACCTGGGAGAAATGTAAAATCCTACATCTGGGTAAAAAAAATGTAAAAAGCATATATAGTATGAAAGGAATAGAACTAGGTGACAGCACCAAGGAAAAGGACTAGGGCAAAATAGGAGATCCCAGATTCAACATGAACCTGCGATCTACAGTTCTTCATTAGTTTTAATCATTCCCAGATTCCTTTGCTGGAAACATATCAGGGACAATCAGAGGAAAGGGGTCACATCCATGAAAAGACAGTCCAAGAGACTGCCATGACCTTCAACCAGGCACAACCCTGGGCCCACAGACTAGCCTGCATCAGTAAGTAACCATAGAATTTCCAAAACGCCTCAATATACTGAATGTAGAAATATGACGGCGGAAGGGTGGGGAGGTGTTGCTATTATTGGGGGCGTCTGATGTGTTCATTGTTTTTACTTTAGAGGACAAAGCGAGTAAATTCGCCGTCAAGGGGGCTCAGAGATTGATCGCAATGGATGCCCCCAGCAAAGCCTAAATCACGTAAATTCCTTGTTACAGGGTTAAAAAGTCATATTCTCATGTCTTCTCGTTATAGATAACTTTCCAGTAAAAGGGGATTTTTCTTTCATTATTTCCAAATCAGTCCCAGATTCCTTTGCTGGGAACATATCAGGGACAATCAGAGGACAGGGGTCACATCCATGAAAAGTCAGTAGGCCTCATTTATCAACACTGCCCATAGCAACCAATTAGAGATCAGCTTGCATACCTTAAACATCTCTGGTGGAATGAAAACTGCGTGCTGATTGGTTGGTATGTGTAAGGACAGGTTTCCTGTCAGTTATGTTGGAGCGTCTGTCTCTTTGTATCTTCATTGTAAACTGATGTCCTGTCACTTTCTATACAATTATATTTATGTGTTTTCTGTTTCACCAGAGTCAGTAATGGACAAAGCAAGGCGCAGAGTCCGACCCTCTCCTGGTCTCAGCGGTGACCCCCGACCAGAGATAGGTCACATCATTCGACCACAAAACCTCACATAAGGTAAGATCATCAGTGCGTAATGTGATTAATGACAGGAGCTGATAACAGCGGCCATAACGCCACATTGTCTGACACAGAATAGTGAAGATTCTCCTGGAAGACGAGAGAAGTGATCATTAGTGTCCATTAATAATCTGCCTGCAGCCACCACTTGGGGGAGCTGTCATTCACTGCAATGATCAGGGTCCACTGCTCCTCCTAGTGGTACCCAGATTTATCACCAGTGAAAGAGAGCAGAGAATTTGGAACTGTATATCAGAAAAACTGAGCAACAGCTCCGAAAAAAATACTATGAGATTAATCAATGCAGAATTATAGTGTTTTCTGTTATTTTGTACACAGGGGTGTGAACTAGAACAAGAATGACCTCCAAGACGCGGCTGTAATAAATGCCATTGTGTCACCATGGATCCAAATATATTCCAGGTAAGTGGTAGTTTTAATATTCGGCTGCTCCATGACATGAAGTTTGGTTTCCTTTTTCTACAGATCACCGCTCCAGAGCGGGGGCCCGCTGTGCCCCCACAGTGAAGATGGAGTACGGCTGGGGAAAATGACTATGACAAGTCAATGATGTGGCGGCCGCCATGTCGGGAGCAGATGACGCTCTTCAGTACGAGGCAGATTCCGGGCTCGGTCACTGTTCTCATTACTTTCCGCAGTCAGATGTAATCACAGAGTAAGTGAATCTTCTGCTGCATCCAACACAATCTGCGGCACATGCTGCCATTATCCAGCACAGGGATGATGATCAACAATAATTATCATTATCATCATCAGGACCACACAACTGAAGAGAACTTCTACATTACACATCTTGTATGAAATTAATAAAGATGTTAATGAATATAGGGTGGCACGGTGGCTCAATGGTTAGCACTGCAGTCTTGGGGTCCTGGGGGGGAGAGAGGGAGAGAGGGAGGGAGAGAGGGAGAGAGAGAGAGAGACCAGCCACAGTGCCCCCACATTGAAGCCATCCACACTGCCCCCATAATAAGAGACAGAGAAATCCACCCGCGGCAACACTAACAGCTCTGCTACATCTCAGAGCGATAACACTGCCCGCTCTGAGTGTAGCGTTAACGATGCCGCCATGAGCGCGGCAGACTGTCACAGCCTCCGGGGCCGGTACACTGTCACAAGCTAGGGGGGCGTGCCAGCATGCACTGACGGCCGGTGACCGGGGACCGATCACCACAGCACACTGTAACAGGCTAGGGGGCGTGTCAGCCTGCACGGAAGGACGCTGGGCGGAGAAAACAAGGAAAGAAGTGTGAAGTCAAAGTGCGACCCGGAAGAAGTATGCCGCCATGACACAGAGTGTCGGTAAGTAAGTCATTAATTTATTGTTTTTTTCATGTTTTAGGACTTGCCGAATCCGGATCGCGCACCTGGAATCCCGCGTCCGGGTCGTCCCCGGAGATAGCACTGAAACCGTGCGGATCCGGATGTTTACAGTCCGGGTCCGCTCAACACTACTCATAATTAATTGTATATACTGATCAGAGGTTTTCTGGTCGGCCAGGATTTTCTTCCATCAGACTTTGAGTTTATGGCTCCTGCCTGATAAGAATAATCAAATTCATCCCATTAAGGTACCGTCAAACTAAGCAACTTACCAGCGATCCCAACAACGATAGGGATCGCTGGTAAGTTGCTAGGAGGTTGCTGGTGAGATGTCACACTGCGACGCTCCAGCGATCCCACCAGCAACCTGACCTGGCAGGGATCGCTGGAGCGTCGCTACACAAGTTGCTGGTGAGCTCACCAGCAACCAGTGACAAGCCCCCAGCGCCGCGTGGAAGATGCTGCGCTTGGTAACTAAGGTAAATATCGGGTAACCAACCCGATATTTACCTTGGTTACCACCGCACGGAGCTACACGTGCAGAGAGCAGGGAGCAGCGCACACTGAGCGCTGGCTCCCTGCTCTCCTAGTTACAGCACACATCGGGTTAATTACCCGATGTGTACTGCAGCTAAATGTGCACAGAGCAGGGAGCAGCGCACAATGCTTAGCGCTGGCTCCTTGCTCTCCTAGTTACAGCACACATCGGGTTAATTAACCCGATGTGTGCTGCAGCTACATGTGCACAGAGCAGGAGCCGGCACTGACAGTGAGAGCGGAGGAGGCTGATAACAAAGGTAAATATCGGGTAACCAAGGACAGGGCTTCTTGGTTACCCGATGTTTACATTGGTTACCAGCCTCCGCAGAAGCCGGCTCCTGCTGCCTGCACATTTAGTTGTTGCTGTCTCGCTGTCACACACAGCGATCTGTGCTTCACAGCAGGACAGCAACAACTAAAAAATGGCCCAGGACATTCAGCAACAACCAACGACCTCACAGCAGGGGCCGGGTTGTTGCTGGATGTCACACACAGCAACATCGCTAGCAACGTCACAAAAGTTGTTCGTTAGCAGCGATGTTGCTAGCGATGTTGCTTAGTGTGACGGGGCCTTTAGACAAGCAGATTTTTTTGGCCCCGAGTTTCTGCCTACAAAACCCACAAGAATTAGTTTTGATCACAGGGAGAAGTGGTCAGCAACCATATAAGAGCGCTGCTTATCAATGTCTTTCAAGTATTAGGAAGTCTCAAGTGGAGGACTACTGCTGCATGACATCCATATTACACAGTAACATACGGGCAGAGCTTGTCTTCATGGTAAACATTACCTGTCTGGTAGACCATCCATAAAAGTAACTGGTGGAGGCTCAAATTCCCAATCCCCATCACTGCTGGGAATAAGAGGCCCCTATGAAAGCTCCCTGCGCTCCTAACTATTCCTGTAGACCAGGGGGCTCCAACCTGTGGCTCACAGGCCTGTGATGTGTGGCTTGTGGCTGTCAACAACAGCTCTGGAATATAATACAGAAGGTAACTCACGATCACTACAGGATAAGTAAAGTAACGTGTATATACACAGTGACTGCACCAGCAAAATAGTGAGTGCAGCTCTGGAGTATAATACAGGATATAACTCAGGATCAGGACAGGATAAGTAATGTAATGTATGTACACAGAGACTGCACCAGCAGAATAGTGAGTTCTGCTCTGGAGTATAATACAGGAGGTAACTCAGGATCAGTAATGTAATGTATGTACACAGTGACTGCACCAGCAGAATAGTGAGTGCAGCTCTGGAGTATAATACAGGATATAACTCAGGATCAGGACAGGATAAGTAATGTAATGTATGTACTCAGTGACTGGATCAGCAGAATAGTGAGTGCAGCTCTGGGGTATAATACAGGAGGTAACTCAGGATCAGGACAGGATAAGTAATGTAATCTATGTACACAGTGACTCCTCCAGCAGAATAGTGAGTGCAGCTCTAGATTATAATACAGGATGTAACTCAGGATCAGTACATGATCACTAATGTAATATATAAAGCTGTGTGTATGTGTGTGTGTATGTATGTATGTATGTATCTATGTGTGTGTGTATGTATGTCACCTAAAGGAATCCGCACCGTCGCATTTACAATCACGAAATTTTGCACAGACACCCCATGTGACTCAGGGAATGTCATAGACTATGTTTGGATGGGAAAATTTAACCCCACACTTTACAGTTACTCTCCAAAAAACCTGCTTCCATTAAAGTCAATGGAGCTGCGAGCTATTAGGTTATTAATAGTAGCTGTGAGTGGTTGCTATAGGAACAAATGACATTGTTAGTACAAGAAGCTTATGTGTGAGGTAATATGATGTCGGTGGGGAGAGGGATAGAAAGAGACAAAGAAACAGACAGTCACAGACAGACAGGGAAAGAGACAGACAGACAGGGAAAGAGATAGGCAGACGGACAGTGACAGGCAGACAGGGAAAGAGACAGAGACAAGGAGAGAGACAGAGACAAGGAAAGAGACAGACCGGGGAACGAGACAGACTGGGGAAAGAGACAGATGGGGAAAGAGACAGACGGGGAACGAGACAGACCTGGAACGAGACAGACCTGGAACGAGACAGACCTGGAACGAGACAGACCTGGAACGAGACAGACCTGGAACGAGACAGACCTGGAACGAGACAGACCTGGAATGAGACAGACCTGGAATGAGACAGACCTGGAACGAAACAGACGGGGAAAGAGACTGACAGACAGACAGACACAGAGATAGAGAGAGACAGACAGAGATAGAGAGAGACACAGAGAGAGAGAGACAGACAGAGATAGAGAGAGAGACCCAGAGACTGATACAGACAGACAGAGACAGACAAAAACTAGAAGAGAGTCAGTTACTATCCTGGGCAATGCCCGGGTACCACAGCTAGTGTAAAATAATAATAATAATAATAATAAATCTTTATTTCCATAGCGCCAACATATTCCGCAGCGCTTTACAATTCAGGAGGTTGATATACAAACAAGTCACACTTATAGAAAATAATGGATTGATTTCATTCAGGGGAAATGAAAAGATGGGTGGAAGCCGAAAGCGTGCAATCTGATATTGATCCGAAGGTAGTTATTTGGACCAGAGCACCACTCAGCTCCAGCTCCACCACAGTACCCTTTATCACTAAGCAATTGCGGAATTTTATGTCCCGAGGTAATAAATATCTTGACTTGTCCTCCATCTCAGGCCCATTGACACCAGTCCATAGTAATCCAGATTTTCAGGCGGGTTTCAATAGATCAATATTCCTCCATAAAAGGAATAGTGACCATCCTATTATTCGGGACTTTATCTCAGATAAACCCCTACATAATTACTCTTCAGATATCAAGATATGTGGTTCTTCTATGAACAGCTAAAAAGTTTTATAGTGTCTATGGCTAGGAGAGTAGACACCTATAGGGCACTCACACCCTTTGAGACCCTTTGCCTAGAGAAGGATCCTCCAGGTCATACCGTCTCGACCTTGTATGACTTGTTTCTCAGAGGCAGAGGTGGGAGGGACGGCTTGCCTGGGTACTTTGGGAAGTGGGAGAGAGAGTGGGGGAGGTCATTCTCGGCTGAGGAGCTGACCAAAATCCTTCTCTTTATTGGTAAATCTTCGCTGAATGTGATATCACAGAAGAGGTGCTACAAGGTAATATCTAGGTGGTATAGGTGTCCTGTGAGTATCCATGCTGCCTTTTCATCAGCCTCTGATGTGTGCTGGAGATGCCAAAAGGAGAGGGGAACCCTCACTCATATCTGGTGGTCATGTCCCCTAGTGAGATCATTCTGGGAGGGCATCTTCCAGTTACTCAATAAACTATCCTTGAGGCAGATCCAGCGCACAAAAGAGTTAGCTCTCCTGTCCCTCAGGAACCAAATGTCTGTGTCGCGGGCGGCGGGGCGCTGCGCTCACCTTGCTCGGGTCCGCCGCTGCTGCTGCTGCTCGGTGGCTCGAGCGGTGGGCCGGATCCGGGGACTCGATCGGCACTCCTCGCCCGTGAGTGAAAGGGGGGGTAGTTCGGTTTGGGGATTTGGTCCGTGACGCCACCCACGGGTTGTGGTGAGGTTGGGCACCACCGCTGCTATTGACAGGGATCCCGGGAGCGATGGCAGGGAGCAGCTGGGATGTTTCTCTCCCCTCCGTAGGTAGGGGGGTTGGTGGTCCCGGGGCCCGGTGAGGTGACGGGGAGGCAGGGTTGGCAAGGTATACAAGAAGGAGAACAGTCGAGTGTATATGCAAATAGAAATTTATTTATTATCAAAAGAGACAAACGCAAGACAGCAATATGAAGGGAGTTAAAAACTACCACTGAATCAAGGGGGGCAAACACTGTGATGAAAAAGTACAATACAGTTGTTATCAATAGCCGTCGGAGAGGTGAACATATATGGCTATTCTGTTAAACCATCAAAAATAGATGTGATATAATGATAATATCTATTGTTCACACTCTCTACTAGTCGTGGCGGAGGCATGCGGTTTAAAATAATGGAGGAAACAATTAGCCGTGGGAGGAGAGGTGCTGGATGTTTGACTATCTTTCAGTATACCTTTACCTTCCCTCATGCTACGACTAGAGGATTGTTAAACATCCAGCACCTCTCCTCCCACGGCTAATTGTTTCCTCCATTGTTTTAAACCCCATGCCTCTCCCACGACTAGTAGAGAGTGTGAACAATAGATATTATCATTATATCACATCTATTTTTGATGGTTTAACAGAATAGCCATATATGTTCACCTCTCCCACGGCTATTGATAACAACTGTATTGTACTTTTTCATCACAGTGTTTGCCCCCCTTGATTCAGTGGTAGTTTTTAACTCCCTTCATATTGCTGCCTTGCGTTTGTCTCTTTTGATAATAAATAAATTTCTATTTGCATATACACTCGACTGTTCTCCTTCTTGTATGCTATTACGAGTGGTGCATATACCCCGCCAGCGCAAGTGTACTGGCGGAGTATTTACCTTATGGCTCAGTCCTTGAGAAATTGTCTCATAATAAGGGTTGGCAAGGTGCAGGGTCGCTTGGGCTGTGCAGCGCGGGCCCGGATGGCACGGTAGTACTCACTCAGCCACAAAGATATGCAAAGTCTCTGGTAAAACAAACGGCTGGATGGACGGGTCCCGCAGCCGGCTGCTGTGGTTTCTCCCGGACGGTTGGTGGTGGCTGCCTTTCCCTGCACCTTTTGTGTATGTTCGGTCCCGATGGCTTCCCACCGGTAACCCGCTCCCCAGCGTGTATATGTGCCAGAGGAGCCCTTTTGCCCGCAGGCTCTGGCCCTGGGAACTCTAGCTGTGGCGGTAGCTGTAGTTCCCTTTTGCTGGTTAGACGGTTGCCTTCAATCGGGTCTTGGCTGTTAGGAAACCCCTGGGATTCCAGTCACTAATGGATATGACCTGTTTAACGGCGACTCCAAGCCTGGTCGGGGTCCGCAGGCCCTGCTGGTTTGTGCTGGCTTCCTTTCGCTCCCCGGTTCGCTCCACCGCCCGTCCCCAGTCCTACGGTTCCGCGTTGATCTGCCTCTCCTGCAGACGGCCATCTCTCTCTCTCTCTCTCTCCGCGTTGATCTGCCTCTCCTGCAGACGGCCACCACCGTCTGCCAACCTTGCTCTAAGTGCCCGGGCCACACACCCGGACACGGTCAGTTTGCTCCTCACTTCTCCTCTCTCTTGCCTAACTCCTCTCTCAACTCCACTCCTTCCCTTCTCCCCCTCCAGGACTGTGAACTCCTCAGTGGGAGGGGCCAACCGCCTGGCTCCACCTCACCTGGTGTGGACATCAGCCCCTGGAGGGGGCAACAAGGATTTGTGTCTGACTGATGTGCCTATCTCGGGGTGGGGGGGTGTCGTGTTGTATTCCCTGTGACGACCTGGCTAGTCCAGGGAGCCACATCTGCTATAGGGTTTAGGAGAGGTTTATTAACCCCTTCACCCCCGGCCACTAAAACACCCTAATGACCGGGCCAATTTTTGGAATTCTGACTAGTGTCACTTTGACAGGTTATAACTCTGGAACGCTTCAACGGATCCCGGCAATTCTGACATTGTTTTTTCGTGACATTGATGATAGTGGTGAGCCAAATTGATCATCCTCAGGTACCCCGGATGAGTGCCTCTTAAGGAAAGTACAGAAATGGGGATGTAACCATAGCCTCAAAAGAAAGGAGATATACCAGAAGACTCATGGCAACAATTATTGATATCAAACTCTGCTAGAGGAAGGAACGAGGACCACTCTTCCTTATTATCCAAGACAATACAGCGCAAATACTGCTCCAAGTTCTGATTTGTTTTGTCCATTAGACTGTGGATGTAACGCTGACGAGTGACAGTTTAATCCCTAAGCGACAGCAGAAAGCCCTGCAAAAATTGGCAATAAATTAAGTACCGTATTTTTCGGACTATAAGACGTACCTGGCCATAAGACGCACCCTTGTTTTAGAGCAGGAAAATAGGAAAATAAAATTTTAAGCAAAAAATGGAGTCATGACACACTGTTATGGGGCGAGGATCTGCTGCTGACACTGTTATGGGGGTAATGTCCCCAAATTCTCTACGAAGATACCCCATCCTGGTAATGATCCTCATGCCTTGTATATACAGTATATACCCCCAACCTGCTCATATATCCCCATCCTGCTCATATACCCCCATCCTGCTCATATACCCCCATCCTGCTCATAATATACCCCCATCCTGCTCATAATATACCCCCATTCTGCTCATAATATACCCCCATCCTGCTCATAATATACCCCCTCCTGCTCATAATATACCCCCATCCTGCTCATAATATACCCCCATCCTGCTCATAATATACCCCTATTCTGTTCATAATATACCCCCATCCTGCTCATAATATACCCCCATCCTGCTCATAATATACCCCCATCCTGCTCATAATATACCCCCATCCTGCTCATAATATACCCCAATCCTGCTCATATACCCCCATCCTGCTCATAATATACCCCCAACCTGCTAATAATATACCCCCATCGTGTTATACACCCCATCCTGCTATACACCCCCATGCTGGTATACGGCCTGCATCCTGTGGCACATAAAAAAAATAAACGTTCATACTCACCTTACCTCACCTCACTCCCTGCAGCATCGCTCCTCCTCCCGCCTGTGTCAGCGGCAGCGCCGCTGAGTGGAGCCGTCCCCGTTCCCCTGCAGTACCACGATCTCCTCCTGGCTGCCGGCGGCCGCTGAGTGGAGCAGTCCCCGTTCCCCTGCAGCACCGTGATGTCCTCCTGGCTGCCGGCGGCTGCGTGTGGACACGTGCGCAAAGCGATGACGTCATCGCTGTGCGACCCACTAGTCTCCACTCAGCGGCCACCGCACAGACAGGAGGACATCGCGGTGCTGCAGGGGAATGGGGACGGCTCCACTCAGCGGCCGCCGGCAACCAGGAGGAGATCGCGGTACTGCAGGGGAACGTGGAGGGGTGAGTGTACTGATTCACTGCACCCCGCGCTGATGATGATGCACGGGGGGCAGTGAATACAGCCGCACATGATCACTCCAGGCTGTAGTTGCCAGGGGTGATCACGGCCGGCTGTTTATCCCTCGCCCATCATCCCGCCCACCTGTCAGCGCTGAGAGATGATGGGCGGGATGATGGGCGTGCATATTAAATGAGCGGGTCCATGTGGTCACGGCAGGCGCTGCTGCAGCCTGCTCATGCCCCCGATGACCCGCTCCACCGCAGCACCCTCATTCCGCGCAGCCCTACATTCAGACCATAAGACGCACCCCCCACTTTCCCCCAACATTTGGGGGAAAAAAAGTGCGTCTTATGGTCCGAAAAATACGGTACCTCAGAAAACAATATCAGACTGGACTCCATGGAGTCTGACGATTTCACGTATAAATACATGAACTAAGGTTTTAGTATTGGGTAATAATGGTAATGCAATAAAATGTGTAATTTTGAAAAACCTATCCACCACCACAAAATGACCATTTTACCAGCAGAGGGAGGAAGATCCACAATGAAGCCCATGAAATGTCTGTCCAAGGTTTGCTAGGGACCCTCAATGGCAGTGTGGCGCCCTGGACTAGCCAGGTCGTCACAGGTACTACAACATACACCCCCACCCTGAGACAGGCACATCAGCCAGACACAAAATCCTTGTTGCCTCCCTCCAGGGGCTGATGTCCACACCAGGTGGGGTGGAGCCAGGCGGTTGGCCCCACCCACGGAGGAGTTCACAGTCATGGAGGGGGAGAAGGGAAGGAGTGGAGTTGAGAGAAGAGTTAGGCAAGAGAGAGGAAAAGTGAGGAGAAAACTGACCGTGTCCGGGTGTGTGGCCCGGGCACTTAAGAGCAAGGTTGGCAGACGGTGGTGGCCGTCTGCAGGAGAGGCAGATCAACGCGGAACCGTAGGACCGGGGACGGGTGGTGGCCCGCCGGTACCGAACCGGGGAGCGAAGTGAAGCCAGCACACACAGGCAGGGCCTACGGACCCCGACCAGGCTTGGAGTCGCCATTAGAGGTCAAATCCGTCAGTGACCGGAACCCCAGGGGTTTCCTAACAGCCAAGACCCGATTGAAGGCAACCGTCCGACCAGCAAGAGGAAATACAGCTACCGCCACAGCTAGAGTTCCAAGGGTCAGAGCCTGCGGGCAAAAGGGCTCCTCCGGCACATACACACGCTGGGGAGCGGGTTACTGGTGGGATTCCATCGGGACCGAACATACACAAAGGTGCAGTGAAAGGCAGCCACCACTAACCGTTCAGGAGAAGTCACAGCAGCCGGCTGCGGGACCCGTCCATCCAGCCGTTTGGTTTACCAGAGACTTTGCGTACCTTTGTGGCTGGCTGAGTGAGTACTACCGTGCCGTCTGGCACCGCGCTGCGCAGTCCAAGCGACCCTGCACCCATCCAACCCTGCCTCCCTGTCATCTCACCGGGCCCCGGGACCACCAACCCCTACCCACGGAGGGGGAAAACAACATCCCAGCTGCTCCCTGCCATCGCTCCCGGGATCCCCGTCACCAGCAGTGGTGGTGCCCAACCTCACCACAACCCGTGGGTGGCATCACGGACCAAATCCCCAAACCAAACTACCCCCTTTCACTCACGGGCGAGGAGCGCCGCTCGAGTCCCCGGATCCGGCCCACCGTTCAAGCCACCGAGCAGCCATCGCAGCAGCGCCGGACTTGAGCGTTAGCGAGCGCAGCGCAGCGGCGTCCTTCCCCGCCCGCGACAGCAGCAATCTGACGGACGAGAGTGCAATGCCTCAGAGTGCACACAGGTGGCACATGCATACACATAGGACACCACATCCTTCCAGATTTTGGGCTACCAGAAACAATGCAATAAGAGATGCAGAGTACCTTTCACCACAGGGTGACCAGCCAGGATGGTTCATGATGTTCCCCCAGAGCCTTAAGGTGAATACTAAAACGAAAAAACGACTTGTTAGCAGAGACCCCCGACGGTGTCTTATCCTGGGCCTCCACAATCTCAGTTTCAGCCTCAATACTCACAAGGTTCCTCACTCTAGAAAACATCTGGACAATGCATCAGCCTTTGTGTTTTAGACCCTGGACGATAAGTAATGAAAAAAATATTTAGCTGACTCGAGGTAGAGGAGATTTTAATGATCAGTAATAATACCAGTAACAGGATAAATAGCTGCCTCTAAAAAGTGTCGGCACTCCTTAAACGCAAATTTCATGGCAAGTAGTTCCACATTACCAATGTCATAATTGTGCTCAGACAGAGATATCTTCTTGGAAAAAAAGGCACATGGACGCAGTTTACCAACAGGCAGACCTTGTGACAATACAGCTTCCACCTCCACCTCTGATGTGTCAACTTCCACGGGGATGGGTAAAGACACATCAGGTTATATTAATACTGGTGCCAACTCAAAGCATTTTTTATACAGTCAAACGCGTATACAGCACTCTCAGACCAGTTAGAAAAGTCTGTCCTGTAATGCTGTGTCCCTGCACTCCTTGCTCTCCTCTCCTGTAGGGATGCGCTGTCACTCACAGGCCACAGCTGGCTTCTTCCATGTTGCCCAGCGTCCCTACACTCTACGTGGGTTCCTTCTCCTCCCAGCTCCCGGGGGCCTGTGCACGAGGCACAGGGCCCAAGAGAGTGCTCCTAGGGTGTGCATGTGCGCCACTGCCCTTCTCCTAAAGGGTCAGAGCACCACTCCAAGGAAGTGCTATCCTATCGCTGATAGGCAATGGGTACTTAAGGCAGACTCCCACAAGGGGAGGTGCCTGTTCAACACCCTAAGTTTAGTCAGTTTAGTTCTGTCTAGTTAGTTGTCAGGTCACCCTTGACGGGCGTCCAGTCCTGTCTCTGGTCCCAGCCCGTCCTGCCTGTTGGCACCTGGTTCCAGTCCTGTCCCTGCCTGTACCAAGCCCGTCCTGCCTGTTGACAGCTGGCTCCAGTCCTGTCCCACCCATACCTGGCTACAAGCCCATCCTGCCTGTTGGTATGTGGCTCCAGTTCAGTCCTTGCCTGTAGCTGGTACCAGCCAGCCCATCCTGCCTGTTAGCACCTTGTTCCAGTCCTGTCCTGCCTGTACCTGGCTTCCAGCTTGTCCTACCCTGTTGGCACCTTGTTCCATTCCTGTACTCCCTGTACCTGCCACCAGCCTGTCCTGTTGGTACCTGCTACCTGTCCATTCTTCCTTGTTGGTACTAGTGACTGTGTCCATCCTGGCTGTGCCATCTTCCTCAGCCACTCTGGTGCTCCCAGCCTTGCTAGTGACAGTGTGTCCTGTCCTGTTGACACCTGTAGCCTGTCCTGCCTGCCTTGTTGGTACTATAGACTCTGCCTGTCCTGCCTGCCCTGTTGGTACTATAGACTTTGCCTGTTTGTCCTGCCCTGTTGGTGCTAGAGACTCTGCCTGTCCATCCTGCCTGTGCTATCTGCTTCTGTGTCTGTCCCTGCCCTGGGGGTCAGCTGCTACAGTCCTAGTCTTTATCCCACGGAAGGGTAGGCCTGGGGTCTCCTTGTGGTCCAGTGGGTATACTTTTTCTTGCGGCAGCACCATCCCCAGCGGCGAGCGTTACATATACCTTTTTTTTTTTTATCATGTCAGTCAGTGGTCATGCTATAGCAGACTTTTTTTTTAATACACTTCCTGAAATAATTAACAAACCTCAAAAAACTTTGCAGCGCTTTAAGGTTCTCAGGTCGGTCCCATATTAATATACCCTGTAACCCAGAGGGATCCATCCTAACGCCAGAGGAGGAAATTATTATATCCCAAAAACAGAAGTTCCTGAATGGCGAATACACACTTTTCTGCGTATAACTTGTTCTCTCTGAGAATTTGCATTTGCAAAACCTGTTTAACAAGTTTCAAATGTGAGCCAAAACCCTGTGAATAAATGAGAATGTCATCCAAGTAAATGATAAATTTCCCCAACAGGTGAGCAAATACATCATTAACAAAATGTTCAAAAACTGCAGCCACGTAGGTCAGGGCAAATGTCAGTACCAGTCTTCCACTCGTCACCATGTCGGACCCAAATCAGATTATAGGCCCACCTGAGATCGAGTTTTGAGAATCATTTGGCACCAGTAATCGGATTTTATAGGTCCAGAATAAGTGGCATAGGATACGGGTCACGATCCATAATCTGGTTAAGTTCACGGATACCAGGCATGGACGCAGTCCGCCATCCTTTTTTTGACAAATAAGAAACCTGCAGCTACAGGGGAAAGTTGGCCTAATGTGACCATTAGCCAAACTCTCCGTTATGTATTCCTTGAGAGCTTGTCTCTCAGGACTGGACAAATCTTGGGCAACTTGGCCCCTGGCTTCAACCTTATGTTGCAGCCATATGGTTTATGCGGCAGTAGCTCCTGACAACCCTTCTCAGAAAACACATCACCAAACTCTGAGAAAGGATCCCGAATACTAGTGGTTATCGCTGAGATACAGGTCCCTAGACAATGTTCGTTACAGTAAGAGCTCCATTTCATTATGCCCTGGGTCTTTCAGTCAACACCAAGATTATGTAATGTAAACCAAGGTAAGCCTAACACAATTTGTGCAGGAAGGTCTTTGAGCATATAGGAAGAAATGCATTCTGAATGGAGTACCCCTATGCAGAGCTTCAACCCCTATACACACTCCATAAGGACCCCTTAGGAGAGAGGTGATGAGTCAATGGCAAATATCCAGATCGGACTAGATAACTAGTTCACCATTAACCCGGAGGAGTGAGCAAACTGTTTGTTGATTATGTTTTCCCCAGAACCACTATCTAGAAATATTTAAATGTCCTGGACCCTTATTCTAACCCTGGTATGTATAAGACACAGACACCAGGGTGGAGGAAATACGTAGACCCAAAATGGAATTCCCCAACTTAGCAGGGTCTAAAAGTTTTGCCAACTGCTGATTTGTCAGAGGGACAGATGCTAATGAAGTGTCCCTTTTTACCACATTAAGAACAGACCTCCCCTTTTAGGAGTAATGGAATATTCTCCCTCCTGGGACATCCCTCCAAGCTGCATGAGCTCAGATGAGGGAGGCCTTGGGAGGTAAAGTAGGTACAGTAAACCCTCCTAGAGAGTCTTGGTATTATGAGACTTCAGTCGGAAACAACGATCAATACAGATTACAAGAGACATCTTCTTTAACACCTCCTTTACCCTCTTGGACACACCCTGAAAAAACTGTTTTTTGACTGCAGGGTCATTCCACTGCCTGTCCACAGACCAGCAGAAGTCAGTGCAATAATCCTCCGCCAGCCGATTTCTCTGGTTCAGTAAACAGATTTTACACTCAGTAAAGATACCTTATCACAGTCATCATAGATAAGACCAAGTGCAGAGAATAATCCATCCACAGACACAAACACAAGTGACTCAGGGGGGCAAAAAAAAAACCCATGCTTGTGGATCTCCACTCAGGAGCGAAGTCACAATTCCCACCTGCTGTGTCTCACTACCAGAGGAGTAGAGATGAAGACTGAAATACCATATGCATGCTTCTCTGAAGGAAATAAACTAGCTGCGTTTCCCAGAATATCTCTCTGGGAGGAGCAGTTTGGCGTAGTCTGCATTGGTTACCAAACCAAGAGTGGCGGACTGTGCTTGTTGCTGACCTGCCTTCTTTAATTCCGCTATCTGGAGGGAAAAGGATCACAATTGCCTAGATAGTAAAGCAACTGGGTCCATGTCACAGTATAAATACTGGCCGACTATAATAATGCGGGGTTGCAGAAGATAACAGGGGACCGGATCTCTTAAACTGGCCCTCAGGCTGGGGGAGCCCTAGCTGTCCCTGATCTCAGAGATACATCTGACAGTGATGATATCTGGGATGCCTTCCTAGCCGTGCGCCTGACCAGCCCTGATCTAGTGCTTCCTCTCTCCCTACCCGGGGGAGATGCACCAATGAATTCACCAATTCTTGGGCAGCTGCAGTCTTCAATTTTTAGGCTGGGAAGGGCCCAATAACCATGGACCTCCCCAGTCTGAGAATGATAGCCACCAGTTGTCCGCTTTATCTTGGCTGGGTATCAAAATTGGGGAGGGGACACCTCACAACGGTTTTTAAAATGTATTTAAATATTTAAAAAAAGAAAACCGCATGGGGTGCCTCGTAGTTTGATACACAGCCAAGATAAGGCACACAGCTGAGAGCCGGAGCCTCTAGCTCTCTCAAAATACAGAAGATCCTATGGCATTTTTTTCCAATTATTTATTTTTACACTCTACTTCGGGAGCCAGACATCTAGTGTGACTGCAATCACATACACTGTCACAGAGGGTGGTTTGGGGAAGCAGGACTGCAACCAATCACAGACACTGTTACAGATGGTGAATGGGGAAGCAGTGCATATTCATGAACTTTAACAATCAGACCCAAAAGCAGTGTGACATGCACAGGAAAACTCAGTAAGTGTAATTATCCTGCTTTTATCCCCGTAATACTCTAACACCATTATTCCCAGAAACCAACTGTCAGTCAGCAATGCATCCAGGCATCTTCCCCATTCTGTTCCCATTCAGTTTCAGCACTTTTCCATCCATTGCAGCCTTTTTAAAGCCCTCCCAGACCGACTGCCAAGGTCCTACATTCTGACCTATCAGCAGACGCATGTGTGCCCTAATTACACCTCCCTACCAATCCCTGAGCTCTAAAAAATTGTATAATATGAAAGTATTAAAAAACGTTTTATTACCTTCATATTTCGTATGTAAATAGCAGGGAATGTGGTCACAGGGGCGGAGCCTTGTCCTATGGACGTCTGCATAATTCCATGGTATCACGCCCCTGTGGGCGTGATACCATGGAGCGACGTCCCCGTCACTCATTCTATCCTGCGAGTATTGCGGCAGGCTTCTCTTCTGGGTTCTCCTTGTCAGCTTGAGACGTGCACTGCGCATGCGCAGTGCGCGGCTGAAGCCGGCAATTGAACACCCGGAAAAGAAGCCTGAATAGACTGAGTGACGGGCACGTCGCTCAATGGTATCACACCCAGAGGGGCGTGATACCACGGAAATAAGCAGACGTCCATAGGGCAAGGCGCCGCCCCTGTGACCACATTCCCTGCTATTTACATACGAAATATGAAGGTAATAAAATGTTTATTACTTTCATATTATACAATTTTACAGCACAGGGATGGGTAGGGAGGTGTAATTAGGGCACACATGCATCTGCTGATAGGTCAGAACGCATATTCTAGGTGACAGGTTCCCTTTAAGATAGTCAAGATATAGAGGTACCTTAGTCTAATGTCAACTATATAACAATATAGAAATATTGTGCAGTTTCAAAATATCTTCAGCTCTTTTGCATCTATGTGTAAGCAGTCTCTAATCACTCGGCTTTCAATTTGGAGTATATTTACTTATGTTGCTGTTAATGTTTTGGGTTGAGAAATCTCATAGTGAGTCAATGAGAAACAAGATTGACAGTTTAATTTTCCCACAAGGCTCTGCCACAGCTATAGGTTTTCCCATAGAAAGCAGAATTTAATTAAAATCATATTAGTCAATATGCAGATGTCATACACTATCCTGGATCCACCCTTCTTGATCTGATCAATGCCATTTGTTTTGGGAATGTGCACAAAGTAAAAAAGTGCCTTAAATCCCTCCATAATGGGCACTTAATAATCAAAATGTTTCAAAATTAAGTAATGAAAACAGTCTGCTCTAATTCAATAATCGCATCAAGTATCAGTCTAATCTGTATTAAAGACCTTTAATTTCCAGATTCTCAACAATTTTTAATTAAACCAACTTTGTGGAATATCATTTTGATGTGAACTCTAAGGCGGGCTTTGCACACTACGACATCGCAGGTGCGATGTCGGTGGGGTCAAATTGAAAATGACGCACTTCCGGCATCGCATGCGACATCGTAGTGTGTAAAGGCTCGATGATACGATTAACGAGCGCAAAAGCGTTGTAATCGTATCATCGGTGCAGCGTCGGCGTAATCCATGATTACGCTGACGCGACGGTCCGATGTTGTTCCTCGTTCCTGCGGCAGCACACATCGCTGTGTGTGAAGCCGCAGGAGCGAGGAACATCTCCTACCGGCGTCACTGTGGCTTCCGTAGGATATGCAGAAGGAAGGAGGTGGGCGGGATGTTTACATCCCGCTCATCTCCGCCCCTCCGCTCCTATTGGCCGCCTGCCGTGTGACGTCGCAGTGACGCCATACGACCCGCCCCCTTAATAAGGAGGTGGGTTGCCGGCCAGAGCGACGGTCGCAGGACAGGTGAGTCCATGTGAAGCGGCCGTAGCGATAATGTTCGCTACGGCAGTTATCACAAGGATATCGCAGCTGCGATGGGGGCGGGGACTATCGCGCTCGGCATCGCAGCATCGGCCTGCGATGTCGCAGTGTGCAAAGTGCCCCTAAGGGTATTCATGCACAGTTGAGGAAAGCCTGCCAAAGCTGCATATATACAGTGCCTTGCAAAAGTATTCGGGCCCCCTTGAATTTTTCAACCTTTGCCCACATTTCAGGCTTCAAACATGAAAGAAAAAAAAATTTAAATTAATGGTGAAGATGAAGAATCAACCACAAGGGGGACAATTGTGAAGTTGAACGAAATTTATGCTTATTTTACACTTTTGTTAAAATTAAAAAACTGAAAAGTGGGGTGTGCAATATTATTTGGCCCCTTTACTATCAGTGCAGCAAACTCACTCCAGAAGTACACTGAGGATAACTGAATGGTCCAATGTTGTCCTAAATGACTAATGATGATAAACAAAAGCCACTGGAGTGTAATCAAGTCTCCGTATAAATGCACCTGCTCTGTGATAGTCTCAGTATTCTGTTTAAATCACAGAGAGCATTATGAAGACCAAGGAACACAACAGGCAGGTCTGTGATACTGTTGTGGAGAAGTATAAAGCCGGATTTGGTTACAAAAAGATTTCCAAAACTTTAAACATCCCAAGAAGCACTGTGCAAGCGATCATATTAAAATGGACGGAGTATTGGGCTATCATGGAAAGTGTCCAAGTACTTGAACCCCTGGGCATTCCCAAATTTTCCCCTGGGACGAGAAAATAAGCTATTTACTAGATGGAAAGAGAGGGAGTCAGGAGAATGATAGATGTTATGAATGTGGAGGACAGGAGTTGGATGACAGGTCGGGAAGTGTTGGATAAGTACAACCTTAATAGCTCACATATCCAATATGAACAATTGAAACATGGAATAATAGGAGACCTTGGTGTGGTTGGAAGAGAGCTGAATAGAAGTTTGATTGATGAGTTACTGGAATGTGGTGTAACAAGTGCAAATGTCTCTAAAATTTATTGATCGCTAAGGGGGGTGCTTATTTCACAGTAGAATAGTCGGACTTTAACAGCGTGGGGGAAACAATTGGAACGGCAAGAAGTGGTAGATGACACACTGAAAGGATGGGTACAAGTGCAGAAACATATCATCAATGAGAGATGGAGAGACACTCAATTCAGAATTCTACATAGGGCCATTATGGGTTTCAACATACCAGGTAGGGATAGGTGGTGTCCTAAGTGTCAAAAAGAGAAAATGGATATGCTGCATGGGCTATGGGAATGTGAGACAATCGTTAGGTTCTGGAACCAAGTCAGACTATTTGCCCAGTCAACATGGGGAGTTTTTAACAATCTACACTTAATGGTGTGGATTTTCCCCTCCTTTGAAGGAGGAGTAGGAGGGGGACCGAGCACGCAGGAAAAGAGGAAATACGCAATAACGCATGACATAGCCATGATAGCTAAGCGTTGCATCTTAAAACACTGGATTCAAAGGGAGGGCCCATCCATAAAGGAGGTTATGGGCGAACTACACAACCTTCTGAAGTTGGAAAAACTAGAAGCGGAGAGGGATAAAGACAGCCAAGTTTTTTGGGAGATGGAGAAATTTTATTGAAAGCCAATTCACACAGGGAGAAATAATTAACCTGATGGCACCTTTTGTTCACTCGGATTGGTATCTCCTGAGCGATAGCCAGGACAGCCTGGATAAACTGAGAATCACCTAGGAGGGGGCTCTGGAGGGAGGGGGAGACGAGATGGTTGGGAATACCAAGGCACGCTAGCAAAATTGAAATCATTCAGGGACGACACAGAGATTTAACGATTTGTATTGCATATGTTATATTATATTTCATTACCTCTGTTTTGGTTTAATGTTAATGTATACTATCTTAAATTGAAGAGCAGCATGGAGCTCCAAATTGGGGTGTCACCCATTTCTATGTCACATTTTGTCAGACGAATGTTCTTCTTTTGCAATGATATTTGTCATGTTTTCACAAATTTGAAAAATCAATAAAAAACTTTTGGGAAAAAAAAATGGACGGAGTATTATACCACTTTACATCTACCAAAACTTGGCCGGCCATCCAAACTTTCATCTTACACAAGGAGAAGACTGATCAGAGATGCAGCCAAGAGGCCCATGATCACTCTGGATGATCTGCAGAGATCTCAAGCTGAGGTGGAAGAGTCTGTCCATAGGACAACAATCAGTCGTACATTGCACAAATCTGGCCTTTATGAAAGAGTGGCAAGAAGAAAGCCATTTCTCAAAGATATCCATAAAAGGTGTTGTTTAAAGTTTGCCACAAGCTACCTGGGTAACACACCAAACATATGGAAGAAGGTGCTCTGGTCAGATGAAACCAAAATCTAAGTTTTTGGGCACAATGCCAAACGATATGTTTGGCATAAAAACGACACAGCTCATCACCCCTGAACACACCATCCCCACTCTCAAACATGGTGGTGGCAGCATCATGGTTTGATCCTGCTTTTCTTCAGCAGGGACAGGGAAGATAGTTAAAATTGATGGGAAGATGGATGGAGCCAAATACAGGACCATTCTTGAAGAAAACCTGTTGGAGTCTGGAAAAGACCTGAGACTGGGACGGAGATTTGTTTTCCAACAAGACAATGATCCCAAACATAAAGAAAAATCTACAATGGAATGGTTCACAAATAAACATATCCAGGTGTTAGAATGGCCAAGTCACAGACCAGACCTGAATCCAATCGAGAATCTCTGGAAAGAGCTGAAAACTGCTGTTCACAAACGCTCTCCATCCAACCTCACTCAGCTCGAGCTATTTGCAAAGGAAGAATGGGCAAAAATTTCAGTCTCTCGATGTGCAAAACTGATAGACACATACCCCAAGCGACTTGCAGCTGTTATCGCAGCAAAAGGTGGCGCTACAAAGTATTAAATTAAAAGGGGCCGAATAATATTGCACGCCCCAATTTTCAGGTTTTTTTAATTTTAACAAAAGCTTAAAATAAGCAATACATGTCGTTCAACTTCACAATTGTGTCCCACTTGTTGTTGATTCTTCACCATAACATTAAATTTTTTTATCCTTATGTTTGAAGCCTGAAATGTGGGAAAAGGTTAAAAAATTCAAGGGGGCCGAATACTTTCACAAGGCACTGTAAATGGGTATATGGATTCCAATGTGTTTAGGGGTGTTCTGACTCTCCCACAATGGCCCATATCAGGGGAAAGAGGGACTGGGGTGTTTTGGCTTTCAACAGGCCCATTCCTTTGTTTTTAAAAGAGATAAGAGACAGGAAAAAAGTGTCCCAAAAATAAGCATTCGCCAACATCTAATAAATATCTCTGGACTTTCAGTTCAAGAAAGGCAGTATAATATATTTTGCAAAAATAGTATATTTCAGAACAAAGCTTAATAAAACACAGTATCTGCAGCTTTAAAGAGAACTTGTCATATTGTGCATGCCATCTGATATCGGTATAAAAGAGAAGTTGAGTTGAATTATACAAGGGTTTGTTGGAAAAGATACAGTATAACTTGTATTTTATTCATTAACCCCTTAAGGACGAAGCCAGTTTTGTACTTAATGCCCAGGCCATTTTTTGTAATTTTGACCAGTGTCCCTTTATAAGGCTATAACTCTGGAACACTTCAATGGATCCCGGTGATTCTGAGATTGTTTTTTCGTGACATATTGGACTTCATGTTAGAGGTAAATTTAGGATGATATTTTTTTTATTTTATTTGTGAAAAAATCTAAAATTTGAGAAAAAAATTTAACATTTGGCAATTTTCAAACTTTTAATTTTTATGCCCATAAACCAGAGAGTTATGTCACACAAAATAGTTAATAAACAACATTTCCCACATGTCTACTTTAGATCAGCGCAATTTTTGAAACAAAATTTTTTGGGGTTAGGAAGTTAGAAGGGTTCAAAGTTCATCAGCAATTTCCCATTTTTTCAACAAAATTTACAAAACCATTTTTTTAGGGACCACATCAAATTTGAGGTGACTTTGAGAAGCCTAGGTGAAAGAAAATACCCAAAAGTGACACCATTCTAAAAACTGCACCCCTCAAGGTACTCAAAACCGCATCCAAGAAGTTTATTAACCCTTCAGGTGCTTTACAGGAACTAAAGTAATGTGGAATGAAAAAAAATAAAAATTAACATTTTACCTAAAAATGTTGCTTTAGCACTAATTTTCTTACTTTTTCAAGAGGTAACACCAAAAATTGGACCTCACACTTTGTTACCCACTTTCTTATGAGCGCGCCGATACCCCACATGTGGTCAGAAACCTTTGTTTGGGTAAATGGGAGGGCTTGGAACGAAAGGATCAATATTTGAATTTTGGAAAGCAAAGTTGGCTGAAACAGATTGCGGGCACCATGTTGCATTTACAGATCCCCTAAGGTACCTAAAAAGCAGGAACCCCCTCAAGTGACCCCATTTTGGAAACTAGATCCTTTAACCCCTTCAGCCCCCGGGCACTTTCCGTTTTTGCGTTTTTGTTTTTTGCTCCCCTTCTTCCGAGAGGCGTAACTTTTTTATTTTTCCATCAATCTTGCCATATGAGAGCTTGTTTTTTGCGGGACGAGTTGTACTTTTAAATGAAACCATAAGTTTTACCATATAGTGTACTGGAAAACGGCAAAAAAATTCCAAGTGTGGAAAAACTGCAAAAAAAGTGTGATCGTACAATAGTTTTTGGGATATTTTATTCACTGTGTTCACTATATGGTAAAACTGATGTATCTATGTGATGCCTCAGGTCGGTGCGAGTTTGTAGACACCAAACATGTATAGGTTTACTTGTATCTAAGGGGTTAAAAAAAATTCACAAGCTTGTCCAAAAAACGTGCCGCACGTTTTGCGCCATTTTCCAAAACCCGTAGCGTTCTCATTTTTCAGGATGAGGCTCAGTGATGGCTTATTTTTTGCGTCTCGACCTGACATTTTTAACGGTACCATTTTTGCGCAGATGCTACGTTTTGATCGCCTGTTATTGCATTTTGCGGAGAATTTGCGGCGACCAAAAAACGTAATTTTGGCGTTTGGAATTTTTTTGCCGCTACGCCATTTACTGATCAGATTCATTGATTTTATATTTTGATAGATCGGGCATTTCTGAATACCAAATATGTGTGTATTTTTTATTTTTATAACTTTTAATTTTCAATGGGGTGAAAGGGGGGTGATTTGAAGTTTTAGTTTTTTTTTAGTTTTTTTTAATTTTTTTAAAACTTTTTTTTTTACTTTTTTTTTTATTTTACTAGTCCCCCTAGGAGGCTATAGCGATCAGCAATCCGATCGCTTTGCACTATCTGCAGATCTCAGCTACAGAGCTGAGAACTGCAGATTTGCTGCTTCACTTTCAATGCCGGCTGTATTCCGGCATTGAGAGGAAGTGAGTCATGTTAGCTACAGGCGTCATCACATGACCCTGTGCTACCATGGCAACCGCCGAAAGTCACGTGATCATGTCACGTGACTTCCGGTGGGGGCGGGGTAAGTGACTGTCATGGCGGCGCCCATATACATATCGCTGCCAGATTTTGGCAGCGAAATGTAAGGGGTTAATGGCCGCGGGTGGAAGCGATTCCACCCGCGGCTAGCAGGCACACATGTCAGCTGTTGATAACAGCTGATATGTGCGCCGATCGCGGCCGCCTGCCCGCGGCAGGGGGCGGGGCTTACCGGCACACGATCCATGACGTACCCAGTACGTCATGGGTCGTTAAGGGGTTAAGGCTGCTATCGAGGGGTATAGTGAGCATTTTGGACCCACAGGTACTTCACAGATTTTGATAACGTTACGTTGTCATATTGAAAATTGTCATTTTTTTCTCAAAAATGTTGCTTTAGCATCAATTTTCTCACTTTTTCAAGAGGTAATTCCAAAAATTTTACCCACATGTTTGTTACCCACTTTTTTATGAGCGCGGTGATACCACCATCAAATTTATTGTGCAATTTCTCCTAAGTTTGGTGATATCTTATATGTGGTGGAAATCAACTGTTTGGGTGCACAGCAGGGCTCGGAAGGGAAAAAGTGCCATTTGACTGAACATTTGGCTGGAATAATTAGTGGACGCTATGTCGCATTTGGAAAGCCCGTAAGGTGCCTAAACAGTGGAGGTCCCCCACAAGTCACCCCATTCTGGAAACAAGACACCTCAAGGCTTTTATCTAGGTGTATATTGAGCATTTTGAATCCACGAATACTTCACAGAATTTGATACGTTTAGGTTGCCATATTGAAAATTTTCATTTTTTTCACAAAAATGTTTCTTTAGCATCACATTTCTCACTTTTTCAAGAGGCAACAACAAAACTTGGACCCCACAGGTTGTTATCCAATTTCTTGTGAGCGCAGGGATATGTGGCCAAAAACCTCTGTTTGGATAAATGGGAGGGCTTGGAATGGAAGAAGCACCATTTGAATTTTGGAAAACTTGAAATAAATTGTTCGCACCATGTCACATTAGCAGGGCCTCTTGGGTACCTATACAACAGAAACCCCCCACAAGTGACCCCATTTTGGAAACTGGACCCCTCAAGGATTTTATTCAGAAGTATAGTAAGCATTTTGAATCCACAGGTACTTCACAAAAATGTTGCTGCAGGAACAATATTCTCACTGTTAGGCTATGTGGCCATGATCCAGCGACATGGCGTCTAGTACACAGTGCCAGCCTTCCTGCAGAGATATGAGTGTTGTCCACGGGAGAACGCAGCTGCCCATGCCCACTATTTGGGTTCAGGCTGCTGTGGACTTTAGCTCTATTCTACCTGTAAAGAACACTCTCGTCTTCGCAGCATAAATTGACTTGCTGAGGCTCTGGAAGCTGCACCACAGGTCAGTGTATGCTGCGGAGAAGAGAAGCACAGTGGGCATGAGATTTCTAAAAATCCTTCTACTGTGCTTCTACTGCACAATGCAGCGTTATAGATGCAGGGAAAACACTCTGCGCCCAAAACGCTGCAAACCCTGATTGCGGGCACAAAGCCTAAAATGCTACAGTGGATGAATGGATAGATGTCAAACATATATAACATCCCACCCCCCCTGCATATTCTAAGTTGGTGCCCTTTAGTGCCTTTCATGTGGCACTAAAGGGAGCCTAGCCTTGTATTTAGCCCAAAAAAAAAAAAATTAATATAAATGACGTGGGGTCCCCCCTATTTTTGATAGCCAGCTAGGGTAAAGCAGACAGCTGTAGTCTGCAAACCACAGCTGACAGCTTCACCTTGTCTGGTGATCAATTTGGAGGGCTCCAAAAGCTGTTTTTTTTTAAATTATTTATAAATAAATAATTAAAAAAACAAAACGTAGGGTCCCCCCAAATTAGATCACCAGTCAAGGTGAAGCTGACAGCTGGGGTCTGGTATTCTCAGGGTGGGAAGAGCCATGGTTATTGGACTCTTCCCAGCCTAAAAATAGCAGGCCGCAGCCGCCCCAGAAGTGGCGCATCCATTAGATGTGCTAATCCTGGCGCTTCGCCCTAACTCATTCGTTGCCCTGGTGTGCGGTGGCAAACGGGGTAATAAATGGGGTTGATACCAGATGTGTAATGTCACCTGGCATCAAGCCCAGCAAATAGTGATGTCACGGCATCTATTTGATACCAGACATAACTAATTGATAGTAATAAAAAAAAGATTGACAACAAAAAAAACCAATTATTTGAAAAAACACTCCCCAAAATATTGCCTCTTTCACCAATTTATTGAAGAAAAGAAAAAAAAAATTGGGTCCCTGTAATCCATTGTGAAAGTCCCACGGCGATTCTGGACCTTCTAGAATATGGGGGGCACGTTCAGGGAACGTATCCCCCATTTTCTAGGAGTGCAGACCCTCCATTTGAGGAGAGTGGGTGCAAAGAATCTGCACCCACCCTCCCCGGGTCACAGTTGCAGAGTGAAAGCAGCCAGCACAGCGTCTCTGAAAGCAAACCAGGAAGCTGAGCTGACAGCCGCGCTCTGCACGTGTGACCGGCGTTCACTGTGAAGGAGGAGGGGGCCGCGGGGGATCAGCGCTCCGACAGGTACGGGGGACACCGGGGAAAACCGGGGTGGGAATAGGGGGTGACCTGGCAGGGCCTGGGGAGCAGTTTTCTGTCGTATGTGTCATAGCACATGCGACAGAAACCAGAGAAATGCGGCCGGCGCGCCGGTGTGCGCGCGGCCATCTTGGATTTTTGGGAGGGGGGGGGTCGAGGGAGATCGGGGGGGACACTTTGGCGACACCGGGGGACCGGGGAGGACATTTATCTCCCTTCTGACATGTTTATTTATGCCAGATGGGAGATAAATCATTTTTTACCGGCGCTGCCATTTACTGTAACCTGATCATCGGTATACGGTGTGTATACGAGTCATCAGGTGAGCGGGGACCGGAAAAACCGGCCTGAATCATGATCTCCAGGGTCTCAGCTACCCCCGGCAGCTGAGACCCCGGAAATTTTCCGACTCTGGGGGGCGCTAGACCCTTTTTTTCTGACCGCCGTTAAGAAGCGGCGGTTTGGAAGAAGTACCCTAATTTGTCGCCGTTAAAAGGCGTATCGGCGGTCGTTAAGGGGTTAAAAGCCCTGGTGTTTACATGCATAGGAATCCTGTGAGTGGTCCATCGTAATGATTGGCAGCAATCTCTGCATTCCTAGTCCTACAGAAAAGATTATCCATCACTGAATAGAACCACTCACTGCATGCAAACACCAGGGATTTCAATAAATAAAATGCAAGTTGCTACTCACAACTGTTTTTCCAGGTTTGCATCAGTGCAGGCAACTCTTTGCGATAAGTTTTGTAAAGAACTTGCAGCAGTAAGTTGTATTGAACACAGATGTATATTACACTGCAGGTCTCCTCAGTGAGAAATCTTCACTACTCATGCAACATTATAGAACTCAAGCAGAGGGAGGTCTGCTGTATACCTCACATATGAAACACCAATATTGCTCTATATATACCACTTAGGAGACAGCAAGACTGTTGTATATACATCACATATGAGACATTAAGAATGCTGTATATTCATAAAATAGGATACACTGGGACTGGTGCACATACATCACATGTGAGACAAAGACTTTGGTATATACATCACATAGGAGACACTGCCACTGCTGTACTTACAGCTCTGCCAAAAATTAAGAGACCACTGAAAAAATTTCTGATTTTGCTCTTTATAGGTATAATTTTTAAGTAAAATGTAAATTGTATTTATTTTCTGAAAATGAGAAATGGTCAAAATTACCAAAAAAATGCATTGCTTTCAGACCTCAAATAATGCAAAGAAAACAAGTTAATAATCATTTAGAAACAACAGTATTAATGCTTTAACTCAGGAAGAGTTCAGAAATCAATATTTTGTGGAATAACCATGATTTTTAATCACAGCTTTCATGCGTCTTGGCTGCTTTCCATCAGTCTTTCACACTGCTTTTGGGTGACCTTATGCCACTCCTGGTGCAAAAATGTAAGAAGTTCTTCTTTGTTTGAGAAGATTATCTTACTCCAGTCCTCTATGGTCCAATCCTTATGGTCTTTGGCAAACTTCAGCCTGCCTCTCCTTTGCTTCTCATTGATGAAAGGCTTTTTTCTAGCTTTACATGACTTCAGCCCTGCCTCTAGGAGCCTGTTACAAACTGTTCTCACCCCAACTGCCATTTGCCATTCTTTTTGTAGGTCACTGTCATGGCCAGCCCAATCTCCAGACATGAACCCCATTGAAAACCTCTGGAACGTAATCAAGAGGAAGATGGATAGTCACAAGTCATCAAATAAAGAAGAACTGCTTACATTTTTGCACCAGAAGTGGCATAAGGTCATCCAAAAGCAGTGTGAAAGACTAGGGGAAAACATGCCAAGACGCATGAAAGCTGTGATTAAAAATGATGGTTATTCCACAAAATATTGATTTCTGAACTCTTCCAGAGTTAAAATATTATTAGTATTTTTGTTTCTAAATGATTATGAACTTATTTTCTTTGCATTATTTGAGGTCTGAAAGCACTGAATTGTTTTGTTACTTTGACCATTTCCCATTTTCAGAAAATAAATACAGAATGTATTGCTTGGAAATTTGGAGTCGTTGTCAGTAGTTTATAGAATAAAATAATTTACATTTTACTCAAAAATATACCTATAAAGAGAAAATTCAGAAAAACTGAAATTTGCAAAAATGTCTACATTTCTGGGGTTTTTTCTGTCAAGATGGGGTGCAGAGTGTACATTAATGAAATGAACTTTTTTGAATTTACCAAATGGCTGCAAAGAAACAAAGAGTGAAAAATTTAAAGGGGTTTGAATACTACCCATACCCACTGTACATCACATAGGAGACACCGGGGCTGGAGCATATATCACATAGGAGGCACCCATCTGATCATTCATACACACCCAAAACCTGTGCAACTCCTGTACTGCCCAAGGTGCCTCAACATAGAGGAAACATCTTTACTCGTCTTTTAGGATTGTAAATTTGCACAGAACCTGTTGGATATCTTGCAACCTGATCTCAAAGACTTTGCACCCAAGAAGAGCCTGTCACACTTACTTTAAATATTAGACCCTGGGGCTCAATCAGTCGGTTCCATCCGGCCAGCCAGGTGCCCTTACAACTATCTTAGGGACACTGCTTGGCTTGCCAGGAACTAGCCGATTTTGTAGAGGGAGCACATAACCATCCAGGACTGCTACAGGCTGATCCACAGCATGCTTATGAAATCAAAAATCTTTATTTTTATATAGCGCTAACATATTCCGCAGTGCTTTACATACATCAAGAACACTGTCCCCATTGGGGCTCACAATCTAAAGTCTCTATCTGTATGTCTTTGGAGTGTGGGAGGAAACCCACGCATACATGGTGAGAACATACAAACTCCTTGCAGATGGTGTCCTTGGTGGGATTTGAACCTAGGACCCCAGCTAACCACTGAGCCACCGTGCCACCCTTATAGACTATTCTATCTTGGACAGTTTGGGTGTAAATGAAATAGAAGACTAAATCTCTTCCCTTACTTTCTTTATGTTGTTGTCTCTCAATAAAGTTTTGGGCCTGTGATCTCCCCCTTTTCCTTATCGCAGTTAGCAATGTTAAGTTGGGTGACTTGTAGAAATTATCCTGGAGTGATAGTGTAATGCTCCATATGATGTATAGTGTAGGGTACCCTTATGCTATTTATGGAAAATGTTATTTAATGTGTGCTGTTTCTTAGCTTGTCTTGTGTCACAGTACATGGTTCGTGATTGACGAATGATTAAATGATCATTAACGTTCTTTTCAAATAATAGGAAAATTCTATGAACACTATTTTTGCTAAGAAAAGAACTACTGGTCATATAAATGAAAAACAAGAGTAAAAAAATAAAATAAATAAAAATAAAAGCAATAAAACCCTACTGTGCTTAAACCACAACCTAAACTGATATTTTGTAATTTTGTCATGGATTTAACCATTGTTGAGGCCCAAGTAAGGGCGGCTTTTCACACTACGACATTGCTGCGATGTCGGTGGGGTCAAATCGAAAGTGCCGCACATCCGGCGTCACTTGCGATGTCGTAGTGTGTAAAACCTTTTTGATACGATGAACGAGCGCAAAAGTGTCGTTATCGTATCATCGGTGTATTCTCCGACATTTCCATAATGCCGGTGCTGCGACAGGTACGATGTTGTTCCTCGTTCCTGCGGCAACACACATCGCTGTGTGTAAAGCCGCAGGAGCGAGGAACATCACCTTACCTGCGTCCCGGCTACTATGAGAAGGAAGGAGATGGGCGGGATGTTTACATCCTGCTCATCTCCGCGCCTCCGTTGCTATTGGCCGCCTGCCGTGTGACGTCGCTGTGACGCCGCACGGCCCGCCCCCTTAGGAAGGAGGCGGTTCGCCGGCCAGAGCGACGTCGTAGGACAGGTGAGTGCATGTGAAGCTGCCGTAGCGATAATGTTCGCAACGGCAGCTATCACAAGATATCGCATGTACGACGGGGGCGGGGACTATCGCACTCGACATCGCAGCATCGGCATGCGATGTCGTAATGTGCAAAGCCCGCCTAAGTGTTTTGTCTGTTAAAGACCCAGTAGAAGAAAAGATGTCATGATGAAGAGTAGTCCTTCTGATTCTAACAGGCTACCTTCTAGGATGTCACTCATGTATTTGATACGGTGAATGATATTCATACTGTAGACTGCTGTAAAAAAAAAAGAAAATAAAAATGTTTGAATTCCGTTGATAGGCAGAAAGGATTTGCACTGTATTATTAAATTGGCCTGACAGCTACAACAAGTGATTATGATAATAACAGTATATAAGGGAATTGTAGTTTAAGCACAGCTCTAATATATTCCGCAATCATCAAAACTAAACCTATACTTGAAGCCAAATGTCACAGCATGCACTCGCACAGGCAGCCGCCCTATTCTTTCCAATTTCTTCCATTCTAAGGTACATTAAGTAATGTGGTGCGTCTGCGGACATGTACCTGCAAATAATAGGATCAAGCCAGCAGAACAAAGCAATGCCCCACAATCTTAATGCAGGTGTGAGAGACGGAAACCAGGTGGCTGAAAAGCTTCTTTGTTTGAAGCTGTCAGTAGACGAAGCTGATTAATCGTGTGCCCCATCCCTAAACTGCCTTTTAACCATGTCAAGACATCTCCTCACATCAGGAAGTCTCCGCTGACATGGCTATGTGCTAAGCTCAGTTAATGTGGTCCTAAGTTTAAACACTTTAGGTTGAAAGTGGATAATTGGTGGTAGTGGATTTTAAAAGCTCACGCAGGTGCCTTTGAAAGGAGGTCAGAAGTCAAGTGCAGCCCCCCTCTGTGAGCAATGGTGAGCCTTTCCTTAGGAGATCAAAATTCTTTTTCACAAACCCCGAGGGTCTTGTAAGGACTGTTATTAATTTAGATCTGTATGTTCCAAATAATACAAAAACGATACCACATGTCTTCATTGCCTTTAACCTGGACATGTCCTCACTGTGATTCCTACCCCCTTCTTAGCCCCCCTTTACAGCTTGGTCTGAAGCAGAGATTTATACTCAACCCCATTGCTTAAAACCTGAGTGAGGACCAGTCATTAACACTCTGCTTTAAGATTCATTAACATTCCTGGAATTTGGAGAAAGGCACACGTAGGAGCAAAGTCTCAGACATGACACCCATTGCCAGCAGCAATCGTGATATAGCCGAATACAGTATACGGTACATATGTGTTTTCACTGCCAGACTAGATCCTCTTAGATCCAGGTCACATTTTGCAGGTTTGTTTTCTTTCACATTTGTTTAGTCACTAGAGATGAGCGAACCTGAGGTTTGGCGTTTGGTGTCTGTACCAAACAAAGACAAAATAAAGTGAGGGTTCGGAGTTCGGGTGCTTTACGTATGAACACCACTTGCGCGAGAGCCACTGTGCTAGGGTACGACCGGTGCTCAGTCCAGTTTGAGCTGTTTCCAGATTTAAACTGGCTCACACTGGGGGTAACAACAGCATGACTGGATGTAGTGTACACCCCTCCAAAAAAAAAAATGAAAAAATTGAAAACACGCCCTGGAAGTGATCTGTTTATGACTGGTTTCATGTGGGCGGAGACCCGAACTGCCCAAATAGTGACTTCCATTGAGGTTCAGGTCAAGTACGGGTCCCAAACCGAATTTTATCTAAAGTCCAACTGTACCCGCCGAACAGAACTTCCACGGGTTCGCTCATCTCTACTAGTCACCAGTTGGAGTAAACCTCAAGCATCAAGTATATATCTGAAATTGTATACTTATTTTTGGATCGAATCACAATTTTTATGTTTAAATCACTCTTTATTAAAGTTAAAGTTTGACGTTTCACAGAAATAAAGAAAAAGAAAGCATACAGTTATTGTAGTACATAACCGAGGAAACCAGCTCACAGCTACAAAATCTCGCATTACAAACGACCACAGAACTATCAGAGGACTTAATACAGTAACCCATTTGAGCAACATTCTCTAACATTTGGAACATCAGACCTCAAATAAGGCGAGGCAGACTACTACAGAATATAACCAAGATAAAGTGAAAGCCGCAACAAAAGAAAAAAAAGAAGAAAATCAGGGAGGGGGAATAAGATGGGTGGGCAGGGTGGGAATAGTATCCCCAATGTCCAGGTCGCAACAGAGAGCACACTCTAGTTTGGTTATGCTGTAAAGTCCAATTATGAACTGCCTATGATGGTCTGAAGTGACGGGGAGTCAAGAAATAGAATCCAAGGGGTCCAGATCTTTAGAAATAATTCTACTGAGTCATTACATTCTGCTGTAAGTGTCTCCATCCTGTGGATGTTGGCCATTTCCGTAAACCACTCCACCCCAGTGGATCTCCAGTATCTTGGGATCAACCCAGTGGTCTCCAGTATCTCGGGATCACCATGCGGGCCGCTGTGAGACAATATCTCAACAGGCCCATTCTCTGTGATATAAAGTGAACCCGGAAGGATAGAAAGCAAAGCCATCTGGGGAGTACCCATCAAATTTTCCTTACTAATTTTATTGTGAGCTTTAAATACGGACTTCCAGAATGACTGGATTAAAGGGCAATCCCACCATATATGCAGCATTGCTCCCGTCTCCCACCCGCACCTCCAACATCTATCAGACACAAGACAAGTTCCACTCAGCTTCTTTGCTTGATCATTGTAAGGCCTATTCTGAGTGCACATGCTCGGCATCATATCGTGTGAGTGATGCACAAGAAAGCCTGCAAATAGTTTGCTGAAGACAAAAAGACTAAGAACATGGATTGCTGGAACCATGTCCTGTGGTCTGATGAGACCAAGATAAACATATTTGGTGTAGATGGTGTCAAGCGTGTGTGGCGGCAACCAGGCGAGGAGTAGCAAGACAAGTGTGTTTTGCCTACAGTCAAGCATAGTTGTGGTGATGTCATGGTTTGGGGTGCACAAGTGCTACTGGTTGTGGGGAGATACAGCTCACTGAGGGAACCATAAATGCTAACATGTACTGTAACATACTGAAGCACAGCATGACCCCTCCCTTTGGAAACTGGGCTGCAGGGCAATATTCCAACATGATAATGACCCCAAAGACACCCCCAAGACGACCACTGCCTTACTAAAGAAACTGAAAGTAAAAAGGTGATGGACTGCCCCAGCATATCTGTTTGCGCAGCCAAATTGTGACCTTCTATAGCCAGAAACCAAATGACTGTCTGTCTCCCACGCCACACCCACTACAGAAGCAGAGCATGATTCCTCCCTTTGTATTCCAATATTTTGAGTGTCCCAAACACATTTCCAAAACTACAACTGCCTTGCTAAAGAAACTGAGGGTAAAGGTGCTGGACTGGCCAAGTGTCTACACACCTAAACCCTTTGAAGCATCTGTGAAGCCTCCTCAAATGGAAGGTGGATTAGCGCAAGGTCTCTAACATCCACCAGTTCCGTGATGTTGTCATGGAGGATGGGGGAGGATCCAGCGGCTCCTGTGAAGATCTCGTAACCTCCATTCCTAAGAGAGTTAAACCATTGCTTGAAAATAATGGTGGTCACATAAAATATTGAGACTTTGGGCACAATTTGGCCATTTTCAATTACAGGTAAACTTACTTTTGTTGAGAGCGGTTTAGACTTAATGACTGTGTGTTGAGTTATTTAGAGGGCACACAAAATTTACACTGTTATACAAGCTGGACACTGAAAAGTTTACATTGTACCAAAGTGTCACATCTTCATTGTTGTCCCAAGAAAAGATATAAAATATTTACAAAAATAAGAGGGATGCACTCACTTTTTGTAATATACTTTATATAAACAATATAGTTTTATGTATGTTTTCCCTTTTCGTAAGATATTTTAAACATGCTGTTGATTCCATACATCAAGTAGAGAATGAGCAAGCTGTGGGCAATGCGATTTATATCTTCGGTCAATTTCTAAAGAATTCCATATCTTTCAATAGTTCCGCTGGGTTTGTAAAGTGTACAGGAAAACAAGATAGTAGTAAAGAGATACCAGGGTCTGAATACCTTAAATTGATTACAGAGGGGAAATTATACCCTTATTGGATTCCTGATGTTTGCAATGTGGGTTTTCTGATCCTATCTTGAGATACAGCCAACTAAATTCTTTTTATTGTGCTGCAATTTGACAGCTTTGGCATTCTTTTTGAAGTTTATTTATGTCTTAAAGGGAGGGTGCCGTGATTGCATTTTGTGTATTAATAATTATTGGTTATGGAATAGATTATTATTATTATGACAAAATTAAATTTATTGTTCATTTAGTTTTTTTCGTTTTTATTTAATTCTGTTTTTACTCAAACACTGGGGGCTGCCATCTTGGATTTGCAGTGTGTAATGACAGTTACACACCACAAATACTGCAGCTCCCTGTGCATAGAGATAATAGCCGGCCTCTGACCCTATCTCCTGCACTGATGGGAGCAACTGCCAGGACTGGAAGTCTGAGGTGAGTTACATGAGGGGGGGGGGGAAGCGGTGATCGCAGCATGACATCTATACTACAATACCAGGCTCAGGTTGCAGATCACAGTTAGTGCTGATAGGAGGAACTGCCGAGGTGAGTACTGGCGGCGGCAAACGGTGATCTGCAGCCTGAGCCTGGTATTGTACTATAGATGTCATGCTATGATCACCGCTCCCTCCTCGAGTAACTCACCTCAGACCTCCACTCCTGGCATTTCCTCCCATCAGCCTGGTGTCTCGGCAGTTCCTCCTGTCAGCGCACGGTGGGAGGGAGCGGTGATCCCAGCGTTACATCTATAGTACAATACCAGGCTCAGGCTGCAAATCACCAGTAGTCACCTCAGCAGTTCCTCCTGTCAGCGCTATGTGCTCAGCACAGGGGCAAGACAAAAACCAGGATAATTGTGGTATACTCCGTGCTGCTGTACAAAGAAACACTCCAAAAAATAAAAGCAATGTGGATGGTTTATTCGACGTGTTATTCCTCAGGAAAATCCACTGATCGGATGCTGGAGGGGCACAGAGAGCACTAGGGGATGCTAGACACATAACCAAACCTGGGGGATGCTGAAGAGGCACAGAGATCTCTGGGGGATGTTGGAGGGGCACAGAGAGTACTGGGGGATGCTGGAGGGGCATATGGAGAACTGGGGGATGCTGGAGGGGCACAGAGCACTAGCACAGGGGGACACTGGAGGGGGACGCTGGAGGGGCACAGAGAGCACTGGGGGATGCTAGGCGCATAATCAGACCTGGGGGACGCTGGAGAGGCACAGAGATCACTGGGGGACGCTGGAGGGGTACAGAGAGCACTGGGGAAGCAGTAATATGGGGGCACATTGATATGGGGGCACAGTGATATGGTGGCAGAATATATGGGGCACAGTATACAGTGGGGCACATTATACAGTGGAGCACTATGCCATCCGTCCTCTGTGACACTTTCCACAGTTCAGGATTACTTTGCAGTCACCAACAAAATTACTTCGCACTGTGATCCTAAACTTCATCCTCCCTTATCTTTTTGCACACATCCTATCATTCATAGCAATACTAAAAAAGTGTTATGTTAAAAACAGCCATACTAGGTTTGATCCAATGAAAAGCATGTGTGATCGCTGGAACACTCATGATCATTAAAATGGGAACTATTCTCTTCTACCTCTGTCATTGCCATTGATGCTGAACAGGGTGGTAGAGCGAATGCACAACACCTGATCCATTTAAACGCTTACTTACGCAATTGTATAGTGAGGGGGAATAGAGAATTTGGACCCCAGTCCTACGGGTCTGCATCAATCATACATTTACCCTGTGTATAAGTGAAAGATGTTTTTAATCATTTAAAGTCGTATTCTACTGTTTGTATTATGAGAAGTAGTCGACAACCCCTTTGAACAAAATATTGGTCTTAACTAAGACATGGTGTTAAAAATTGGATATTACATTTGAAAGCTTCGTAAGGTAAATAAAGATAATAGTACACAATTAAATTAGATAATATATTCTCCCAATGTAAAAATTATCTATGTCCAAAGTTTGCTACCTCAAAACTAGTCATCTTTATAAGGCTCAGCTCCGTGTATGGGAAATATGACTGACATCAATATAACAGTATCCATCCTGAAATTAAATTACTGCTTTGCAGATTCCCATGACAAGGTTACATAACTGGCACTTAACAGTAATTGTTCAAAGTGCTGAATCTGTAGTAATGTATTTATGTTACTTTAAAGCATCTTGGATTTGAGGCAAAACAGCCCTGGTAGTTATAGTTCTGGGCGTCTCTAAAGACCTATTATTATCATCAGTGGTACACTGAATTGCAAGAAAGATAAATATCCACTAGGGACCATATTAAGCAGACTCTAACACATTGCATTACTTTCTATTTAATTTAGGTCTCCAGAGGTGAAGTGTTGTTGCTTTAACCTCAATTAATGGAGTCATTAGCATACCAAAAACAATTAAGGGTTGTGTTTTCCCAGAAAAATCCTGGTGCAGTCTACCACTGGCCTTCTTTGCTACAGTCGGGTTAATGTAAAAGCATAGCAGACATTACACCTGCACTTTTTATGTTAATAGACTCTACAAACAGGAAGAGGACTGAAACTGTAGTACCTTGTATTGGGAGCAGCAATACCACAAGTCAATAGTACAGATATGCAAAATTGGACTGATTCTTATGTTTTGTTATGCCTTGATTAAAAAATAAATAAATTAAAAAAAATTACATATATATATACACACACATATACAGTATATACAGTCATATGAAAAAGTTTGGGTACCCTATAGTTTGGGCACCCCTATTAATGTTAACCTTTTTTCTTTATAACAATTTGGGTTTTTGCAGCAATTAAGGGGATATTTACAGGGGATGGTGTATTTACAGTTTGTGACACCACCCGTGGTGTGTGGTAAGGGTGGAGTACCACTGCTGCAGCTGGGGAGTACCCGGTGGCGATGGAGTGGGCAGCCAGGTGTTTTAACCCCTCCACGGGTAGGGGGGAATGCCCCGGGACTCGGTGATGGTGATGGGGATGTGCCGTTGGGGAAGTTAGGGTCACTTGTATACTCACTCAGTCCAATAATGCGGACACCGACAACTTAGTAAACCAAAGTTCTGGACACCGCTGACACTGAGAGGGAGCACGTTTGGGTCCCGTTTCTGCTGGTGTTGCCTGTTGATCTGTGACCTTTCCCTTGGCACCTTGTTCTCTTCTTAGTTGGCCCCTATAGCTTGAAACTAGTCGGGTACCGCTTCACTGTGTGGCTGAGGGAGCTTGCTCTCAGGGTTCACACTTGGGATTTCCTGGACCATTTTAGTGGAAAGTCCTATCCCCCTCGTTGCGCTAGAACCCCGATTTTGGAGTGGGTGGAGAGCGGATCTTGAATGCTCGTCGGGTGAATTGTCAGGTTGCCTAAAGCTACTCCCTAACCTATGGTCCATGTACCCCGTCGTGCCCTGATCCCAGCCCGGTGATGGTACAAGGCCGCCGGCTGTCCTCCACGACAATACCGTGCCCCTTGTCACGATCCTCTGCGACTGGGGGTCCACCTCCTACCAGGCCCAGACCAACGTCTGCTACCTAGTAACTCCAAGGAGCGCAGCTCCTGACCTCCTCTCTCATTCACCTCCAGCACTACACTTGTCTACTCCTGACACTCCTGACCTCCCCTTAACGAACACCCTAAGTGGGCAACCCTATTCCACTCAGGCCGTCCACTGGTGTATCTGGTGGGTATGGTGCAGAGTGTTCCTAGGATTTTGATTAGCTGGTTCTTATAACACCATTGGTTAGGGACCCGTAACCAAGGAGGAGGTGGCTATTGCACAGAAGGGCAGATTGCACAATACCCTGTGACGACCTGATAGGCCAGGGCGTCACATATGTATGTATGTCCGCTAAAGGAATTTGCACTGTCGCATGTACAATCACAAAATTTTGCACAAACACGCCATTCGACTCAGGGAACGCCGAAGACTATGGAAATTTTAACCCCGTGCTTTACAGTTATTCGCCAAAAAACCTGCCTCCATTAAAGTGCAGCCAGAACTTGAGAAGAATGCACAGCCACGCCCTTAAATGAAATGTTGGCATGTCACAAAGCAGACAAGAACTGTAGGTTGGGAGAGAAAAGGCGCAATAGGGTCTTACCCGATTTATGGGTGAGAGAGGAAAGGGGGGTAAAAACACACTCACCTGATCAGGTTGTGCCAGTCACAACCCCTTTGCAGACGTTAGTGAGTGCCTGGGTGGTTCAGCAGCGGCCCCGTTGAAAAAATGGTATCATATAAAGCAAAGGAAAAACGGGTTTCATGCCGCGCTAGAAAACCACGAGAAAGTGCAGCCAGAACTTCAGAAGAATGCACAGCCACGCCCTTAAATGAAATGTTGGCATGTCACAAAGCAGACAGGGAAAGAGACAGACAAAGAGACAGACAAATAGACAAAAAGAGAGGGAAAGAGACAGACAAAGAAAGAGACAGACAGGGAAAGAGACAGACAGTGAAGGAGACAGACGGGGAAGGAGACAGACGGGGAAGGAGACAGGCAGGGAAGGAGACAGGCAGGGAAGGAGACAGGCAGGGAAGGAGACAGGCAGGGAAGGAGACAGGCAGGGAAGGAGACAGGCAGGGAAGGAGACAGGCAGGGAAGGAGACAGGCATGGAAGGAGACAGACAGAGACAGACAAAGAGATAGAGAGGGAGACTGACAGAGACTGGGAAAAAAACAGTTGTTCTGCGTCTCACAAATGTTCTTCTGTGTGATCCAAACACTTCAAACTTCGATTTGTCTCTCCATAACACTTTTTTCTAATCTTCCTTCTGTCCAACGTTTGTGTTCTTTTGCCCATATTAATCTTTTCCTTTTATTAGCCAGTCTCAGATGTGGCTTTTTCTTTGCCACTCTGCCCTGAAGGCCAGCGTCCCGGAGTCGCCTCTTCACTGTAAACATTGACACTGGCGTTTTGTGGGTACTATTTAATGAAGCTGCCAGTTGAGGACCTGTGAGGCATCGATTTCTCAAACTAGAGACTAATGTATTTGTCTTGTTGATCAGTTGTGCTGCGGGAACTCCCACTTCTCTTTCTACTCTGGTTAGAGCCTGTTTGTGCTTTCCTCTGAAGGGAGTAGTACACACCATTGTAGGAAATCTTCAGTTACTTGGCAATTTATCGCATAGAATATCCTTAATTTCTAAGAACATTAGAAAAACTGTCGAGTTTCACATGAAAGTTCTCTTTTTCTGGCTATATTGAGAGTTTAATGGAACCAACAAATGTAATGCCCCAGATTCACATGCATACACATACATACATACATACAGACAGTATACACACACACACACACACACACACACACACACACAGCTCTGGCAAAACTTAGGAGGCAACTGCAAAATTTTCAGTTCTTCTGATTTTTCTCTTTATAGGTATATTTTTGATTGAAATGTAAATTCTTCTTTTGTTTTATAAACTACTGACAACATGTCTTCGTATTTCCAATTTCCAAGCAAAAAATGTTGTATTTATTTTCTGAAAATGAGAAATGGTCAAAATGACAAAAAAATGCATTGCTTTCAGACATCAAATAATGCAAAGAAAACAAGTTCATAATCATTTAGAAACAACAATATTAATAATGCTTTAACTCAGGAAGAGTTCAGAAATCAATATTTTGTGGAATAACCATGATTTTTAATCACAGCTTTCATACATCTTAGCTGCTTTCCACCAGTCTTTCACACTGCTGTTGGGTGACCTTATGCCACTCCTGGTGCAAAAATGTAAGCAGTTTTTTGTTTTATGGCTTGTGACTATCCATCTTCCTCTCAATTACATTCTAGAGGTTTTCAATGGGGTTTAGGTCTGGAGATTGGGCTGGCCATGACAGGGTGTTTGTGTGGTGGTCCTTCATCCACACATTGATTGACCTAGCTGTGTGACATGGCGCATTGTCCTGCTGGGAAAAAAAACAAACAGTCTTCAGAGTTGGGTAACATTGCCCGAGCAGAAGGTAGCAACTGTTTTCCAGGATAACCTTGGAAGTGGCTTGATTCATACATCCTTTGCAAAGTTTAATCTGCCCAATTCCAGCCTTGCTGAAGCATCCCCAGATCATCACTGATGCTCCACCAGCCTAGCTCTCCTTTCTTATTGATGAAAGGCTTTTTTCTAGCTTTACATGACTTGAGTCCTGCCTCTAGGAGCCTGTTACGAACTGTTCTTGTCGTGTACTTCACCCTAGCTGCCATTTACCAATCCTTTTGTAGGTCACTTGATGTCATCCTGCAGTTGCTGAGTGACATTCAAATAAGATGCCGGTCATCCCGATCAGTGGAGAGTCACTTTCGCCCTCCGCTGGTCTGTACTTTGGTTGGAATTCAACTGACAATAAAAATGAATAAAAATGTGCAGTTGCCTCTTAATTTTTGCCAGTGCTGTATTGTATTAAATTATTTATATAAAAATAGAGAAGGCGCAAGAATTATATATATATATATATATATATATATATATATAAAGCATTAATTCTTGCGCCTTCTCCTTTTCTCTCCAAAGCTTCTCTTGGTACATTTTCTTTTATAGAAGGCCTGCAGATCTTCTCTGTGAAGCATCCGGCAGTCGTCCCCCATCATATTAACGTTTGATCTACCTTGGTATCCTCGTTCCAACTCCTTGATGTCCTGATAAAAAAAAATTCTTTGCTCTTCGCTAACAGCACAAAGATTTTCAGGAAAGTTGTTAGTTGTTATTGTTACCTAAACATTTCTCAATGGCTTCTTCAAAAGAATCCCAAGCCCTTTTCTCAACAGCTTTCATTTTTGTTTCAAACATGTCATCCTTCATTAGTGGCTGAATTTCCGGATCATCAAAAATGCCTTCCTTCAATTTTGCTTCGGACAGTCACTCAAAATCGGTACACAGGCACTTAAAAGTCTCTCCTCATTGGTAGAGCTTTCACAAACTGATTCATCAATCCAAGATTAGTGTAGAGTGGTGGAAGGAAATGTTTTGTGGGATCAACTCAAGTTTCTGCAACTATGTTCTTGAGTCCAGGTTGCAAAGATGTTCTCATTAGACAACTTTTTTTTTGCTCCACTGAGGAGTCCCATCCTGACTGTCCCATTCACACAAAAAGCTTGGGTACTTTGTGTATCCTCCTTGCTGCCCAAAGAGCAAAGAGAGGACTTTCAGATCACCACATATTGACCATCCTTGCTACTCGTAGTTAAGTTTATTGAAGAATAAAATCTGAATTCTCATAGCATTGCCGCAAGTGCACAGAATGCCCTACAGACACTGAAGCATAGTTGCAGCTATTGTGCAGTAGTAGCTTTCAGACTTTTTTTTTTAGGAATCACTAAACAGTTTACACTTGCTCACATTGTACTCAATGTTACACTTTTCTATCAACCCTGGTACATCACTGCAATACAATAGAGCTCCGTCTTGAGAAAAGTATGGAAGGAATTCATTTTCTCTGATTCTGAAAAAGAGGTAGCAGGAAGTAGCAGGTTCTTTTCCTTTAGTCTAGAGCCTAAAAGCTCTGCAGAATGTTCCAGAAGGTCCAAGTCCCTGACAAAATCAGTTACTTCAAGCTCTGAGAAAAAGTCTCGTTGGGACTAGTGTGAAAGTCTTTGTCAGAATTCTGCTTTTAATGTTCTGAATCTTCGGAATCTGGTGAATTTGGTGAGTCTTCAAGTTTCTCCAGAGGTAAAGGGACAGGTATTCCATGAGGCACAGGGCGAGTCGCTGACGGGAGGTTCAGGTATATAATTTCCTTCTTATTTTTAAGGTTGAATTCCTCCACGTTGCACATACAAAAGTAGGAATCATCACTATGATTTTGCAATTCCCTCGAGATCACAGGTACACCAAATGAAACCTCATTTTCTTTCCTTTAGACCATTGTGGTAGTTCTTCTACACAAACAGAACACACTACTGTACATGTAAAGCCCATGACTTGTCCTGATCATGTAGTTTTACAACAAAGTACACATAAAATACTTTTCTTATGAAGCCTGAAATGTTCATAATTGTTTCCTCGCTACAAAACAAAAGTTGTCAAATGAATTACGACACCCCACTTAAGCCATCGATCACGTTGCTAGAAGTAGAAGATTAATCCACCACAACCACTAAATACTGAAAGGAATCGTGGTAAGCATATCGCCACACTCTTATCAACTCTGTCTAATAAAAAAAATCTGCCTTTGCTGTCCATATCAACCAATCACAGCGCAGTTTTTATTTCATACTGCTGAGGTAAAATGAAAGCTTTGCTGAGATATGCTATGGACACCACCACACTCTTTGGAAGCTGGATAAAGTGGGCTTTACACGCTACGATATATCTAACGAGATGTCGGCGGGGTCACGTCGTAAGTGACGCACATCCGGCATAGTTAGTGATATCGTAGCGTGTGACATCTATGAACGAGCAGAAATACTCACCTTCTCATTCATCGCTGACACGCCGCTCATTTTCTAAAAATCGCACGTCCTGTTGTTCATTGTACCCGGGGCAGCACACATCGCTCCGTGTGACACCCCGGGAACGATGAACTGCAGCTTACCTGCGGCCGCCGGCAATGCGGAAGGAAGGAGGTGGGCGGGATGTTACTTCCCGCTCATCTCCGCCCCTCCGCTTCTATTGGGCGGCCGCTGTGTGACGTCGCTGTGACGCCGAACATCCCCCCCCTTCAGGAAGTGGATGTTCGCCGCCCACAGCGATGTCGTTTGGGAGGTAAGTACGTGTGATGGGGGTTACAGCTTTGTGCGACATTGTGCGAAATTGCCCGTGCCACACAAACGATGGGAGCGGGTGCTATCGCAAATGCGATCGCATGATACATTGTAACGTGTAAAGCAGGCTTTAAGAAAATCTTCTCTGCCCACAGCAGCTAATTGCAGCACAGAATCCATTAATATCTAATGACACCAAAATCATCCACTAAAAGTCACAGAAAGGGGTCAACGTAGGGTGCAAAAAAAAGCCTATGGAGTCAGTGTTTGTGGGAAAAAAAATGCAATTACATTTTTTTCAATATTTCTAAAGTATATAAAAATCACCTCTAATTTTTCTAACAATTTTACTCTGCTCTCCACAAGGAAAAACTTTATCCTTGTCAGAGGCCTCTCACCCAGCCAAACCAGATGTCCTGATGAGGGGCAAACACCCTAAAACATTTGTCTACAAATGGAGTAACTGGTTTCGTTCTTATCCGCAGTCATTTGGCATGATATTTAAAGGGCAGCATGGAGGTTCCGTGGTTAGCACTGTAGCCTTGCAGCACTGGGATCCTGTGTTCAAATGAAACATCTGCAAGGAGTTTGTATATTCTACACAAAGCGCTGTGGAATTAATGGTACTATGTAAGTAATTAAAATAAATAAAAAGGGTTGATACTGACTTTTAGGATTGTCATCGATATATATCAAACTACCATGAGTGGATGAGGACTCCAGTCTTCATGGATACTTAATTCAAGAAGTATTCCTATCTCGCAGATCCTATCCCAATGTGTAGTAGGTGTAATCATAATATTAGCTAATACATCCAATTAGAAATGTAGTATAGTTCTCCTGTTGAGCTATGTCACTTACCTCATGTACAGAGCATTGCAGGACCTTAGGTATCCATAGTTATGAACACAAGCAACTAACAAACTGACTGACTATATGCGTGGTCTTTACCATTGATACCTAAGGTCCTGTAATGCCTTGAACGTTAGGTGAGCGACATAATAAATCAGAAGAACTATACTACATTTCTAATTGAAAGTAATTGCTAATATTATTATTATTACAACACCTGCTACATATTAGGATAGGATCTTGGTCATGGGAATGCCCCTTTAAGTTACTGGTTCTAAAGAAGATTAGCGGTGGGGGGAGGGAGAGGGTGGTAGTGGCAGGGGGAGAGAGTAGCGGCGGAGGGAAGAGGGTAGTGGTGGCGGCCCGGCGCCGGTACTCACACATCTCAAACAGGTGACAGGGGGAAAATGCAGCACACAGCATACGCTGTGAGCTCCACAAGTATGGCAGCGATCTCCTCCCTCTGCTGTGATCTGGACAGCCCAGGGGGCGTGTCCAGCTCACAGCAGAAGTAGTGTCAGTGTTAGAGAATAGCGTCGGAGCCCGACAACTGACTGTTATGCACAGGGGCTGCCGTATTTGAGGTGAGTAACTGTCGTTATACACAGCAAATCCAAGATGGCAGCCCCCAGTGTTTCAGTAAGCTTAGAATGAAATAAAAACTAAATAAACAGTGAACTTAATTTTGTATTAAAAATACTTGATTTCATAACCACTATTATTAATACAAAAACAAAAAACACAACACCTTACCTTTAAAACAATGAAAACAATTTAAAAAAAATGGAAACAACAAGCACAGCTGTAAATGTATCTAAAAAGTGCTTCACCCTGAAATACTAACAGTAACAATTAATGGAGAGCAGAAATGAGGGTGGAACATTTGAAGGATTACAGACTTCTCTAACTTGCATAAAATAACAGACATTCTCGTGGTCAACACAGTTTATTGAGTTTTCATGTTCAAAGCTGATAAAAGCTACTCAGACTAGTTGCACCTCCAATGTAGTCCGGCACTTCCCACCACATTCCTTGATTGTGTAGATCAAAGGCTATGGCTCAAAACAATGAGGCTACAACGGCTTTGAGCAGCAGCCACTCCCGGCTCACGCTTCGGTCCGTGAGATCCTGTGACTGTAATGATTGGCGACATTCCTGACGTCACCGTTCTTCACAATTGTCGGGGCCGGGAGTGGCCGCTGCTCAAAGGCGATGCAGCATTGTTCTGAGGCTCCATAGCCTTTGAACTACACAATTGAGGCATGTCGTGGGAAGTGCTGAACTACGTGGGAGCCACATGAGAACTTTTATAATAAGCTGGTGAACGAGGGACAGTCTTGTTTTATTGCTCCCTTTGTAGGTCTTTTAGGATTCCATTTGTGGACTACATCGGTTTCCCTGGATTACATTAGAATCCCTTGATGTTAATCATGAGTTGTTTTTTTTTTTTTAAATAAATTGGTGAAGGGAAAAAGTTGGAGAGTTTTTTTTAAAAGAAAAGTATTTTTGTGTGTTTTTTGCTTTGTACTTACTGGGTTAGTAATGTGGGTGTCTGATAGGCACCTCTCCATTACTACCCTCTCACCAGGTACACAGATGACATCAATCCCAACTACCATTACCCCGATTGCCAACACACCAGGGAAAATAGGAAAAGCTGAGGCAAAGCACCAGAATTAGCACATCCAATGTGATGCGCCAATTTTGGGTGGCTGCGGGCTGCTATTTTTAGGCAGGGAGGGGCTCAATAACCATGAACCTTCCCGGCCTGATATTTCCTGAGCACAGCTGTCTGCTTTACCTTTGCAAGTTATCAAAATTGGGGGGACGCATGTTATTTTTTAAATTATTTATTAGTTTAAACCAGGGTAAATACCCTTTAGTGCCATATGAAAGGCACTAAAGTGTACAATATTATAACATGTACGTATCTGTAGGATATCTATTTTTATTTCTATACAGTCATATGAAAAAGTTTGGGCACCCCTATTAATGTTAACCCTTTTTCTTTATAACAATTTGGGTTTTTGCAACAGCTATTTCCGTTTCATATATCTAATAACTGATGGACTGAGTAATATTTCTGGATTGAAATGAGGTTTATTGTACTAACAGAAAATGTGCAATCCGCATTTAAACAAAATTTGACTGGTGCAAAAGTATGGGCACCTCAACATAAAAGTGACATTAATATTTTGTAGATCCTCCTTTTGCAAAAATAACAGCCTCTAGTCGCTTCCTGTAGCTTTTAATGAGTTCCTGGATGAAGGTATATTTGACCATTCCTGTTTACAAAACAATTCCAGTTCAGTTAAGTTTGATAGTCGCCGAGCATGGACAGCACGCTTCAAATCATCCCACAGATTTTCAATGATATTCAGGTCTGGGGACTGGGATGGCCATTCCAGAACATTGTAATTGTTCCTCTGCATGAATGCCTGAGTAGATTTGGAGCGGTGTTTTGGATCATTGTCTTGCTGGAATATCCATCCCCTGCGTAACTTCAACTTCGTCACTGATTCTTGCACATTATTGTCAAGAATCTGCTGATACTGAGTTGAATCCATGCGACCCTCAACTTTAACAAGATTCCCGGTGCCGGCATTGGCCACACAGCCCCAAAGCATGATGGAACCTCCACCAAATTTTACTGTGGGTAGCAAGTGCTTTTCTTGGAATGCCGTGTTTTTTTGCATCCATGCATAACGCCTTTTTGTATGACCAAACAACTCAATCTTTGTTTCATCAGTCCACAGGACCTTCTTCCAAAATGTAACTGGCTTGTCCAAATGTGCTTTTGCATACCTCAGGCTGCTCTGTTTGTGGCGAGCTTGCAGAAACGGCTTCTTTTGCATCACTCTCCCATACAGCTTCTCCTTGTACAATGTGCGCTGTATTGTTCACTGATGCACATTGACACCATCTGCAGCAAGATGATGCTGCAGGTCTTTGGAGGTGGTCTGTGGATTGTCCTTGACTGTTCTCACTATTATTCTTCTCTGCCTTTTTGATATTTTTCTTGGCCTGCCACTTCTGGGCTTAACAAGAACTGTACATGTGTTCTTCCATTTCCTTACTATGTTCCTCATAGTGGAAACTGGCAGTTTAAATCTCTGAGACAACTTTTTGTATGCATCCCCTGAACAACTATGTTGAATAATCTTTGTTTTCAGATCATTTGAGAGTTGTTTTGAGGAGCCCATGATGCCGCTCTTCATAGGAGATTCAAATAGAACAAATTGCAAGTGGCCACCTTAAATACCTTTTCTCTTGATTGGATACACCTGCCTATGAAGTTCAAAGCTCAATGAGGTTACAAAACCAATTTAGTGGTTTAGTAAGTCAGTAAAAAGTAGTTAGGAGTGTTCAAATCAAGAAATTGATAAGGGTGCCCATACTTTTGCACCGGTCAAATTTTGCTTAAATGCGGATTGCACATTTTCTGTTAGTACAATAAACCTCATTTCAATCCAGAAATATTACTCAGTCCATCAGTTATTAGATATATGAAACTGAAATAGCTGTTGCAAAAACCCAAATTGTTATAAAGAAAAAAGGTTAACATTAAGAGGGGTGCCCAAACATTTTCATATGACTGTATAACTATATAATATCTATTTATTATATACAGTGGGGAAAAAAAGTATTTAGTTAGCCACCAATTGTTCAAGTTCTCCCACTTGATGAGAGGGGCCTGTAATGTACATGATAGGTAGACCACAACTATGAGAGATAAAATGAGAAAACAAATCCAGAAAATCACCTTCTCTGATTTGGCAAGGTTTGTTTTCTTTTGCAAATTATGGTGGAAAATAAGTATTTGGCCAATAACAAAAGTTCATCACAATATTTTGTTATATATCCTTTGTTGGCAATGACAGAGGTCAAACGTTTTCTGTAAGCCTTTATAAGGTTGGCACACACTGTTGGTGGTATGTTGGCCCATTCCTCCATACAGATCTCCTCTAGAGCAGTGATATTTTGGGCCTGTCACTGGGCAACACGGATTTTCAACTCCCTCCAAAGGTTTTCAATGGGGTTGAGATCTGGAGACTGACTAGGCCACTCCAAGACCTTCATATGCTACTTACAAAGCCACTCCTTCGTTGCCCTGGCGGTGTGCTTGGGATCATTATCATGCTGAAATACCCAGCCATGTTTCATTTTCAATGCCCTTGCTGATGGAAGGAGGTTTACACTTTTCACGATACATGGCTCCATTAATGCTTTCATCAATACGAATCAGTTGTCCTGGTCCTTTTACAGAGAAACAGCCCCAAAGCATGATGTTGCCATCCCCATGCTTTACAGTAGGTATGGTGTTCTTTGAATGCAACTCAGTATTCTGTCTCCTCCAAACACGATAAGTTGTAATTCTATCAAACAGTTCTACTTTGGTTTCATCAGACCATATGACATTCTCCCAATACTCTTCTGGATAATCCAAATGCTCTCTAGCAAACTTCAGATGGGCCCAGACATGTACTGGCTTAAGCAGTGGAACACGGCTGGCACTGCAGGAACTGAGTCCCTGGTGGCGTAGTGTGTTACTGATGGTAGCCTTTGTTACGGTGGTCCCAGCTCTACGCAAGTCATTCACTTGGTCCCCCGTGTGGTTCTGGGATTTTTGCTCATCGTTCTTGTGATCATTTTGACCCCACGGGGTGAGCTCTTGCGTGAAGCCCCAGATAGAGGGATTATCAGTGGTCTTGTATGTCTTTCATTTTCTTATTATTGCTCCCACAGTTGATTTCATCACACCAAGCTGCTTGCCTATTGCAGATTCAGTCTTCCCAGTCTGGTGCAGGGCTAAAAAAAAATTTCTGGTGTCCTTCGAGAGCTCTTTGGTCTTGAACATAGTGGAGTTTGGAGTGTGACTGTTTGACGTGGTGGACAGGTTGTGTCTTTTTTACTGGTAACAAGTTCAAACAGGTGCCATTATTACAGGTAATGAGTGGAGGACAGAGGAGCCTCTTAAAGAAGAAGTTACAGGTCTGTGAGAGCCAGCAATCTTGTATGTTTTTAGATGACTAAATACTTATTTTCTACCATAATTTGCAAAAAAAATAGTGCCAAATCAGAGAAGGTGATATTCTAGATTTGTTTTCTCATTTTGTCTCTCATAGTTGTGGTCCCCTATGATGTCAATTGCAGGCCTCTCATCCTTTTTAACTGCGAGAACTTGCACAATTGGTGGCTGACTAAATACTTTTTTTCCCCACTGTATCTAATATCTTTCTATCATCTATCTGCATAGTTATATAAGATTGCTTTATTAATATTGAGAACTAGCTTAAAATTACACAGAATTATAGCATGTAAAAGATTATCTTATAAACGCATTGCATACGGATGCTAGGCGAGAAAAAAAACATACTCGCATAGCAACTCGTATCACATGCGCAATAACAGACGCATGGTACTCATCCCACTTTTCTGGATGAGTATTGGAACAATTATTTATACGCTAGTGGAAGCGAGGCCTTAGGAGGGTTTACTCTTTTTTTATGTAGTAAAATAAAATGCCAGAATGAAGATGCAAATGAAAAGATAAATATATAGATAAATATATATTATACAATATGTATTGTAAGATGGCTGCCGAACAGCTAGTAGATGGGAGGTATGTATTACAGCAGTGGTTATCCTCTGTGATGTAAGCCTGGGTGCAAGCTCTTGTACACTTAGTACTAAGGCAGTTCTTAGGGCGCGTCTGGGCCGGGTTAAGCGAGCAGTCAGAGAGATGTCTGAGTGAGAATGTTTTAAGGTCTTTTTAGGTGTCTTTAACTCATAGGTTGCCAATAAACCTATTAGAAGCTTCCAAAGACATGACATCATCATAAGGGTAGTCCCATATTGTTTAAAGACATAGTACTCTTAGTGTATTTAAACTCTTAAATTTGCAGAATGTGATAATGCCTGAAAACATTCTCTCTCTCTCATTATTCTGACACTTGGCTAATAGAAATAATTTTGGTAATCCTAACTGATCTAAAATAGGAAAGGTTTATTCTGATTTCATGTCAGATAGTGAGAAAAACATGCATATGTGTCTTATTAGATAGTGTATGTAAACGTCTGGTTTCAAATATTTATATACAGCTCTGGCAAAAATTAAGAGATCACTGCACATTTTTATAAAAATCAGCTTCTCTACATGCCTGACAGCCATTCCATTTCAGTGTCAGTTCAATTCCAATCACAGTATAGATCAGCAAAGGGCGAAAGTGGCTCTCCACTGACTGGGATGACCGTCATCTTATTCGAATGTCACTCAGCAACCGCAGGATGACATCAAGTGACCGACAAAAGGAATGGCAAATGGCAGCTGGGGTGAAGTGCATGGCAAGAACAGTTTGTAATAGGCTCCAAGAGGCAGGGCTCAAGCCATGTGAAGCTAGAAAAAGCCTTCCATCAATAAGAAGCAAAGGAGAGCCACGCTGAAGTTTGCCAAAACCATAAGGATTGGACCATAGAGGACTGGAGTAAGGTAATCTTCTTTGATGAGTCTAATTTTCAGCTTTGCCAAACACCTGGTTGTCTAATGGTTAGACGGAGAGCTGGAGAGGCATACAAGCCACAGTGTCTTGCACCCACTGTGAAATTTGGTGGAGGATTGGTGATGATTTGGGGATGCTTCAGCAAGGCTGGAATTAGGCAGATTAAACTTTCCGAAGTACGTATGTATCAAGCCGAATACAAGGTTATCCTGGAAAAACAGTTGCTACCTTCTGCTCAGGCAATGTTCCACAACTGTTTTTTCATCAGGACAATGCGCCATGCCACACAGCAGGGTCAATCAATGTGTGGATTAAGTACCACCATATCAAAACCCTGTCATGGCAGCCCAATCTCCAGACCTGAACCCCATTGAAAACCTCTGTAATGTCATCAAGAGGAAGATGGATAGTCACAAGCCATCAAAGAAGAACTGCTTACATTTTTGCACCAGAAGTGGAATAAGGTCACCAAAAGCAGTGTGAAAGACTAGTGGAAAGCAGCCAAGACACATGAAAGCTGTGATCAAAAATCATGGTTATTCCAAAAAATATTGATTTCTGAGCTCTTCCTAAGTTAAAACATTTTTAGTATTGTTGTTTCTAAATGATTATGAACTTGTTTTCTTTGCATTATTTGAGGTCTGAAAGAAATGCATTTTTGTGTTATTTGGACCATTTCTCATTTTCAGAAAATAAATACAAAATGTATTGCTTGGAAAATCGGAGACATGTCAGTATTTTATAGAATAAAAGAACAATTTATATTTCACTCAAAAATATACGCATAAAGAGAAAAATCAGAAAAACTGGACAATTTTGCAGTTGTCTTAATTTTTGCCAGATATAGATATATATATAGATATATATATATATATACACATATACACACCCACACTACACATACATGCACATTTGTACTTTGAATGTTTGCCTCTACAAACCAAATCAAAAAGGCAAATGATAAACTTTTTTTTTTTTAGTAATCACCCAGTTTTACCCAGCTGTATGCAATTTTTCCAGTAGCATATGGTATATTTTTACTATTGTGTCTTACATTTCACAGTACCCGAAATCCAATCTTACAAAGAATGTGATATTATCACAGTGTACTCCGAGAGTTAGGCTCTGTGCGCACTAGTGCGTTTTACCCGCGGATTTACCCGCAGATTTGCCGCGGAAATTTCTTGAGAAATGTCTGCAATCTTTGTGCAGACATTTCCCAGCAAATTCTATGAGAAAAAAAAATAGCTGTGCGCATTGTGCGGATTTTTCTCAAGAAATTTCCTTGAGAAGAATTTCTCGAGAAAATTTCTTGAGAAAATGAGCATGTCAATTCTTTTCCGCAGGTACCCTGCGGATTTCGGCAGTACAGCCTGCAAAATCCGCAGGGAACCACCCGCGGGAAAATCGCGGCAAATTCGCGGCTATTCCGCAGCTAATCCGCGGCAAATCCGCATGCTGATTTGGTGCGGATTTTTTCCGGAGGTCCGGAAATCTTTCACTCCCAGAGGTTTCTCAAGAAATTTTCTTGAGAAACTTCACATTTCTAGTGCGCACATAGCCTACGGTTGCAAGAGATTTCTTTAGAATACCCTTTATTTAGATAAATTGTGCCTGTTCCTGTGTAATATACTCTGTGGGTCAAGTTCGCTATGTGCACTCAATTTATCTTTGAGATTCCTCATTCATTTTCTGACTGTTTTCTAAAGGCTCATCACTCGTATTAATCCCTTCCTACAAATCTTACAAACCAGACATTATTAGGGATAGGACCACACCGATGTATCTACAGATTGTCCTGTTGATGGATAAATGGTTTTCTTTACCCTAATCTGATAATTTATTCCCAAGGAGCCAACTTAAATCACATACGGTATATACACAGCACTGCTCAAAATTTGCCACAACTTGTCTGAGATACATGGTAGTTGAGATGTGCAAGGTAAAGGAAACACTGTAGTTAAAATGTTTTTCTAATCACAACACGAATAGTTGCATTGATGGTGATTTAGACTACAAGGAACCCAATGCAGGTGACAATTATGTTGGTCACCTCTCCATTGAAATTTGCTAGAAATGCAGACTTCAGAGTTTCATAGGTGTCAGATTGGATGACAGATTGAAGGGTTTGTTATGATGTCACTTTTTTTTGGGGGGGGGGGAGGCAGAAAATAAGTTGTATTAAGCTGGGTCTACATGGCATATTTAGCTGTGACAAGTGTCCTACCCAGGAATTGCCAAATGCTGCAACTATATCGCATCATAGTACAAGTGAGTGAGGTTGCATTATGACCAGCAATTCACAAAAAAAATCAACTGGATCTGACTTTGATACTTTGCAGGTTGCAATGATATCTGATTCAGAGCAATCAGTGGCCATGCAAATTTGGTTGCAGCCAAAGTCACCGTGTAGCCCCAGCCTTATCTTAAATAAGGTAGGAGTCCAACTTGTGTGTAACTTGCGTGACGATAGTATCATACATGCAGCTGACCAGCTCCCAATAGAAGAGGAGGTGATGGCTAATCCGGGCAATGCGATATGATGCGATGCAAGCCTTGCACGAGTCACACGCAAGTGTTATCCCAGCCTTATAGTGACACTTGCTTCTCAGGAGAGAAATGCACTAAATACAGTTGTCAATGACTTTAGCACCCAGAAAAAAGTAGAAAATCAAACACTACTAATTTGTATGAGATAATGCACAAAAAAATCCAAAAGAATTTCAATACTTTAATCTTATTTTGTCTCATATTACAAATAAAATAAATAAGGAAATCTTTCTGTGTCAAAAGTAAGCCATATCCCACCTCCTCACTGTCCTGTGTTTGGCTGTAAGGCAACTATTTGCAGCAGAAACCTCCCCCTATTGCCCTATCTGAAAAAGGACAAAGGACTGCTAAGCCCTATCCCATTGGCTAAAGGGTGAGGCTTTTGAGAAAAATGGAACTGAAGACCAGGTGATATGTTATTGACACTCGCCTCAAGCTCTGCTACAAGCGTGAGAAGAGTGTCATCTAATGCAGGGTTCCCCAACTCCAGTCCTCAAGGCCCACCAACAGTGCATGTTTTCAGGATTTCCTTAGCATTGCACTGCTGTTGGAACCAGCACCTGGGCAGGTAATTACATTAACACCTGTGCAATACTAAGGAAATCCCAGAAACCTGCACTGTTGGTGGGTCTAGAGGACTGGAGTTGGGGACCTCTGATCTAATGTGCTCCGATTCTCTTACATGCGAGACTCAGATCACAGGTGCGGATAACATGGAGAGATTAATTTCTCCATCTTCTCCATTTTCTGTGTTGGCGTATATCGGACTGCACTTGGATGACATCCGAGTGCTGTCTAGTGTTTCACACAAACCCACAGACTTGTATGGTTGCGTGTGATCTAGGACATACTGCCAATTTCATCATGCTGCAACTTTTTCCTCAGTCTGGTTAGAATAAGGAAAACTGGCAGATCGGCTATGCCTCATTGAATAACATTGGGCCGAGTGCAATACGATTTTTCATCGGATTGCACTTGTCCGATTCATATGCTTGTGTGACCCCCGGCCATATTCTCAGACTACCTAGCAAACTACCTGGAATACATTTTTTCAATTTAGAAGTTTTTGAATGACAGGTGACACTGTATGGCATATGTCACAGCCTCCATTTAACATATAAGCGGAGAACTTTAAGGGAGTGAAAAAAAGGTGATACTGTTTGGAGGCTATGCGAGAGCCATTAAACAGTTTGTAGGGCTACGTGAGGTCCATTATATAAAGAGTGAGCCATTATACTGTTTGTAAGGCAATGTGGGGGCCATTATCCTGCTTCCAGGACTATTATACAGTTTGGCGGGCTAGTGGAGTTGTTATACTAGAAGTTGGCAATTATACAATGTGAAGGATTTTGTGATGTCCATCACACTATGTGGAAGGTTGTGTGGGGGGCATTATATTATTTGGAGGGGTAGTGGGTGTCATTATACTGTATGAAGGGTTGTGTATGGTCCATTATACTGTATAGAGGCCCATTATAGAGAATGGAGGGCTGTTCTAGGGTCAGTATGGGGGCTTCATAATGTATTGGGTCATCATAGTTTGCGGGCAGGGACTGTAGGGAAATCATATTTTGCATGAGGAGGGTACTTTGGAGAAATTCACTGTGGAGGTACCAAACTTGTGTTAGCATCATACTTTATACGTGCCATCAAAGGGGTATCTTAATGTGTGGCAATACTATGGGACTTTTATCAAATAGGATGAAACTGTTACCAACATTGACCAGTAAAGCTATGCTCACACATTGCGTTTTTGCTGAATTATTTTCTACAGTAAAATCTGCTCTCTTGGCAGTAAAAAAGCTGCTTCCAAAAAGCAGGTTTTGCTGCATTTTTGGTGTGTGATTTTTCTACAGTAAAGTTTAAATAAAGTTTGTTTAATTCACCACAAAAGCAGCAAAAAACGTAGCTGTGTTTTTGCACTCATTGTTTTCAATTGTGAGAAAAGCAGCAAAAACAAAGAATGCAGCAGTTTTCCATTTCAGTCAGGAAAAAAAGCAAGTAAGTGTGCATTAGATTTCTCAAATCTCATAGCTTTTGCTGGTACAAAACAGCTTTTAATTTGCATAAAACTCATAAAAAAAACATGAAAAAAAAACTGCAGCAAAAACGCAACATGTGAACATAGTAGGCTGATGATCACAATTCATGGACACTTAAAAGGTAATTCCACCCAAAACTTTTCTTAGGCTATGTGTCCACAGTAGAATGTTGCTGCGGATTTTTCTGCATGAAAATCCGCGACTTTCGCGGCAAATCCGCACCTTTTTTTTGCCACGGATTTGCCGCGGATTTACCGCGGAATTACCGCGGATTTTGATGCAGATTTTTTTTTTTCCCCAATTCTGAAGCCAAAATCCGGATCAAAATCCGCAACAATAATTGACATGCTGCAGATTTTTCCGGATCAAAATCCGCGGCAAATTCGCCGCGGAAAAATCTGCAGCATGGACACAGCATTTCCAAAATGCCATTGAAATGGCTTGGAAGTGCCGCTGCTGCAGATTTTCGGAAAATCCGCGGCTTTTCCGCGAGAAATCCGCGGCAAAATCTGCGCATTTTCCGCAGCGTGGACACATGGCCTTAAAATGTTGCTCACATTTCAAGGTCCGTCACAAATGATCCATGGGAATATACTACTGGTTTTGAAGAAGTGAGAATTTTTTTTGTATTTATTCAAATACTGGTTGAAGGTGGATCTTAATTAGGCATAGTTAGAATATCTAGCATACAAACACATTGGAAAAGATAAAATATATCATTCCATTAAAATACTATGGTGATTTATATGGTGTACTCTCTCCATTACTTCTCTACTCAGGTTTGTTGAGTAATAAAACACTTAGAGATATTTTTAGAAGTTTTACTTAATCTCTCTTATGATAAGGCTAAATTCCTCAGTTCTAAACCATGGTAATATTTCACGTGTGTCTATTCACTGGCATTTAATATAATAAACTCATGCTACCATCAACTAAACCTGAAAAAAAAGTTTCAAGAAAAGCCAGAAATCACATGAAAATTTTAAGGGGTGTCTACTAGAGATGAGCGATGTTCGAGGTTCGCCAATTTCATGTTCGAGTGATTTTGGGGGGTGTTCGAGACGTTCGACGAACTCGAGCTCTTTGCTAAAAGCTCGAAGTTCGAGTTACGTTCGAGAATGGTTCGATCAACAAAAAGCCTAGCTAGTTACTAGCTGGCTTTTCACTCTAATAGTGTGAGTCACTGTGAATCACGCTATTATCAAAATTCAGCGTATAGTGTGCGGGGGGGACTGGGTTTAGATCAGTGCTGCTGCTGAGTGCTGAGAGAATGCAGATCGCCATTTTTTTTTCCCCCTAACCGCGTGTACAGTGGGGCGGGCCAGGCTGTCAGCAAATCACAGAGACACACACTGCAAAGTGGATTTTTGCCAGACAAGCAAGGGCATGTGTCATAGGCTGTGCATGGCACATGTCCTTGCCTTATAAAATACTGCCATTTTCCACGTCGCCGCCATTATCTCTCTGCTGCGTGAGGGTGACAGTCACCGCTCCCTCTGCTGCTGCTGTGTGCGCTATAGAGATACAGTGCAATCTACACAGCGCTTTAGGGATTAGGGACTACTGGTTATTTCAGCCCTTTTCAGGGCTGATTTACAGGCGTTCATAGCCATAGCTGCTAGGCATTTCCGTGTAAACGCTGTGTAGGGCTTTAGATTACAGCATCTGGCTACCTCAGCTCAGGCAATTCCTTGCTGCATTTTTCATTAGCAGGGATAGAAAGTGAGGCTTCCTTTGCTGTCCATTGACCCACAGCACCTGTGCATTCTACCCACCTGCCCATTTTTGCCACGCTATTTTATTTCCCCAAAGAGCTGACACTTTTTGTGCCATCATAAAAGTGTCTGGAATACTAAGTTAGTGTTCCTTTGCTGTCCACTGACCCACAGCACCCGTGCATTCTACCCACCTGCCCATTTTTGCTACGCAATTCTAATTGCAAACTGTTTTGCCACTGTTAGGGGCATACTAAAATTGTCTGGGATACTACCTTAGTGTTCCTTTGCTGATAATCACGGTACAGCACCTATGCATGCTACACACCTGTCCATTTTTGCTACGCAATTCTAATTGCAAACTGTGCTGCCACTGTTAGGGGCATACTAAAATTGTCTGGGATACTACCTTAGTGTTCCTTTGCTGCCAATCACGGTACAGCACCTGTGCATGCTACACACCTGTCCATTTTTGCTACGCAATTCTAATTGCAAACTGTGCTGCCACTGTTAGGGGCATACTAAAATTGACTGGGATAGTCAGTGTTGGTTCTTCAGCTGTCAGTAAAGCTAGACCACCTCTGCAATCTACAGCACCTCTCCATTTTTGCTACCACATTTTAAGTGTCCAATCTTGTTGCTAACAAAATGAGTGGCAAAAGGACAGATGCTGGTGGAAAGGGGAACAGACGTGTTGGAAAAGGAAAAAAGTTTGTGTCCGTGGGGTAGGTGGAAAAGCTACATTAACATCTGTTGAAGAAAGGCCATCTTCCAGCAAAAGTAAGATGTCTACTACTTGCCGTGGACAATCGGATGTGCTACCTTTTATACGGAATCGAACAACTGTAACAAAGGTAGATTATGAACAAAAAAAGAACATGCTTGAATGGATCTCAAGTGCTCCAACAAGTGGCCTCTCCTCCACCTCAACTTCAACATTCAAAAAACAACAGTCCTCTGAGTTGTCACCCCAATCGCACTTGCTTTCTCCCAGCTCTCAAGTCTCCACCCGCCCTGCAGAGTATGGTGTAACAGAGATGGCTGAGTCTGCAGAGCTGTTCAGTCACACTATAGCCTGGGAATCAGAAGTCTGCTCCCAAGCTACAGTGAGTACAGAACAGGAAATGGTCTGCAGTGAAGCCCAGAAGCTTTGTGAGTTAGATTCAGGCCCTGATGACCAAGTTTCTGAGCATAATGTAGACCCTCATTCCCAAACTGTAACACCTGTTGGTGGAGACAATGAGGAACATACTGATGATGATGAGATGCAGATACCTGATTGGGATGACAACTTACCATATTTTTCCTTTATAAGACGCACTTTTGTTCCCTCAAATTTTGGGGGAAAGTAGGGGGTGCGTCTTATAAACCGAATATACGGATTATATACTGCAGCGTCCAGTGGAGGTGGGGCCCGCTCTGGAGCGCTGCTGGGGGCTGCTGGGGGGGCTGGTGGAGGCTGGTGAAACTGCAGGAGGGAGCCTTTGATCTCCTGCTCCCACTCATATAATATGCACAACCGCTGTCCATCACTGTGGTGCTGAAACCGCACCGTGGCGATGGGCTGGGGGAACTGCACATATTATATCTGCCTGTGCTCCCTTTGATCGCACATTCACCCCTGTGTTAGATATGGCCCCCATGATGCTGCCCATAGTAAAATAAAAAACTCTTTACTTACCCCCTCCAGCATGTCTCCCCGGTCTCCCTCCTGGTGCTGTGATCATGCACGCAGAGATTTCACTCTGCTGTGCAGATCACATGACCGGGACCGTGAACCAAGAAATGCAGGCAGGAGGCCGGAGCTCAACCCCAAGGAGGGGGACACGAGGGAGCACAGTGCTGGAGAAGGTAAGGAAAAAGTTTATTTTACTAAAAGCAGCACCATGGGGGCTATATCTAACACAGGGTGATGTGTGCCAGCCACAGGGGGACGTGTGTGCCAGCCACAGGGGGCAGTGTGTGCCAGCCACAGGGGGCAGTGTGTGCCAGCCACAGGGGGCCATGTGTGCCAGCCACAGGGGGCAGTGTGCCAGTCACAGGGGGCAGTGTGCCAGCCACAGGGGGCCGTGTGCCAGCCATAGAGGACGTGTGCCAGCAATAGGGGACATGTTGCATCACTGGGGGACGTGTGCCAGCACAAGGGGGCTATATTCAATATAAGGTGGCCATATCCAGATTAAGGGAGCTAATTTTAGGATGGGGGGCTATGAGGGACATATACTCTATATGATTTGTTAGACGGACACTGGCATTATAAGACGAACCCCATTTATTAAAAAAAAATTCTCTATTCCTTCACCAAATTTGGGGGTGCGTCTTCTAATCCGGTGCATCTTATAAAGCAAAAAATACGGTAACTATTCAGTCAGGGCAGGAAGAGGTTAGGTCTGAGGGCGAGGGGAGTGCAAACACAACGGTTGATGATGAAGTTCTAGATCCCACTTACTGTCAACCCACAGTCAGGCACTCGAGGAGGTCACCAGAGGCGGTGGAGGAGGATGCGACTAACGACGAAGTTACCTTGCGCCTTCCTGGATAGAGTCGGAGTACTGGAAGCACGTCAACAACTGCATCCTCAGCCACAACTCTGGGTGGCTCTGCAGGTTGCATGGGCTCTAAGCCTTGCCTAGCCTGGTCCTTTTTTGACATCGCAAAGGAAGGGCATGACATGCCTATATCTGTGTCTCCTCCTCTTTTTCCTCATCCAGCTGTTTTGTTTTCGCATGAGTATATGTCCTTGTCACTTTCCCATGTGTTTGTGGTGTCTTGGGAGTTGTTTGTCACCTTTTGGACACCTTTCAAGGTGTTTTCTATGTGTTTGTGTTTGCCTCCCATTGTTTTCAATGGGGTTCGAGAGGTTCGTCGTACCGTTCGTCGAACCGAACTCGAACAGAGCCTCCATTCGACAAACCGAACCGAACTCGAGCCTTCAGAGGCTCGCTTATCTCTAGTGTCTACCACATTATTTTTTGTACAAATGGGCCCATTGTAGTTTTAGAAAAAAAAAAAAAGAAAAAACACTTCCCTATGATATGCCCAACATTGTCAAAAAGTTTCCATGTTTCTGCCCCACGTGGGGACGGCACGTGACAACTGCAGCCAAATATCAAAGACTAAATGTACTGCAGCTGTGTCATTTTGTCCGAAATAAAAAAAGACAATCTTTTAGCTCTCTTCAGAGCAACAGAATCAGTCTTGTCAAAAGAGAAAGCACAGAGACCCGTTGGAGATGTGTCAAGTGTGGAGGAATTGAAGGAATCCAAAGCTGAAGAGCATGTGCAATTACTAGATTTTTTGTTTCCCTGCAAATTTGATTCCCTGATCTATATATGGGACACATTTTTTCAATACTTTTTTACCACATTATACCAGTACAGTAGTATCCAGGCACTTAATGGAGCTCACAATCTAAAGGCACAGGTATAGAAGAAACTTTTTAAAGCATAACTCCAGCAACTTATTTTTCACTGCTGGAGTGGAGCTTTAAATCTAAGGCTGTGTTTTTTTTGCGTTTTCAACTGCTTTTCATCTGCTTTCTGCAGCATTTTGAACTGCAGCGTTTTCATGCCAAAATGCATGCGTTTTGATTTTCCAGCAAAGTCTAATGGGAACAGTGGATTTCTTGTGCGCACTTTGCAGTTCAAAACGCTGCGTTTAATTTGCATAATTTTGGGCAAAAACTCTGCGTTCACAGAAGCAGCATGTCAATTGTTTTTGACATTTTGGCTGCGTTTTGCTAACATTGAAGTCAATAAGAAATTGTAAAAAGCAAGCAACATCAAAATTCCAGCGTTTAACATGCTTTTTGCCTGCAGAAAACATGCGTTTTGGATTATATAAACGCATGCGTTTCTGACATCAAAATAATGGAATGATATGTCTCTTTACACACACACATAGTCCGACAATTAAATTAATGAAAAATATACATTTATTGGAATTATAGCGATAAATAGTATAAAACCACTATAATTATATTAAATATAACTATTTTCATTATGATTTAAATAATTATATTTTTTTTTCTTTTTTTACCCTTTTTTCATAGTGTTTGTATGTCAAAACTTTATTTAGTAGTGTCTTTCTAATCAAAACACATCTGACTTTAAGCAATGGAAACGCAGGTAAAAGGCGCTAAAAACGCGGCTAAACGCGGTAAAAACGCACACGTATTTACCGCGATTTTGTGGTCAAAAGCAACTTTGGCAAAAGCAATTTCTGACAGAGGATGCGTGTAGAACTGCAACTAAGACGACGCAAAGTGCGGACATAGCCTAAGTCCCCTGCCCCCAGTCATATAATCACCTTCCGGTGTCTTCACTGTTTACTTTCCTAAATAGGCTTCATTAAGGCCTAGTCATTCTGTTAGGTCCAGCCTTTATCAAAACCATCTTCTTTCCTCTGACTCCAGTATCAACAGTAACCATTGGTTTCCTGGACTCCTATTGCATTCAGGATTTCCTCTTCACTTCAGGAACAGGGTAGGATCTGTCATTTTGGGGGCTCTCACTAGCACTCCCCATTTGCCTTTGGAATAGATGCCTAATCTTAGGGAGAGTCGCTTTCGTTCCTTCCCTCCTGTAGTCTTACATTATCCTGTTCATCCTGACATCAGGTTAGCACACAACATTCTGCTCTATGTCGGATACACAGGATCCCCCCCCTGCCACCACAAAAGCACGCCTGCACTCCATGAGTAGGCAGCAGCACTAACAGTCGATGGCGGACCTTAGCAAGGATTCACAGACGTTGGTCTCAGTCATGGAGCATCTGCCTATTTCATCATCTGCCCCTGGGTTTCCATTCGCTTCCCAGGGCGAATCGGATTCTTCAACTCATTCGATCCCTCGCCTCTTGCTCAGGAGCTCAGCAGTATGTCCATCCCGTCTTGGGCTACAACTCTATTAAGATCTATGTCTAATCCATCCATGGTGTTCAGAACTCAACCGCAACTATGGAGTGTCTACCTATAACTGCCTGATACCCTGTCCACTATCCAGAGTGAGTCATTCCTATCACCTACCATGAACCACATCGATGATCGTAGCAGCTGTCCATATGCTCTGTCCACTAACAGGTGAATCAGACCCACTATCTATCATGTACCACATGGTTGATGGCAGCACAGGTCTATGTACTCGGTTCACTAACAGGTGAGTCAGATCCACTATCGATCATGTAATACACGGCTGATCGCTGCAGCGGTTCAAGTGGTCTGCCCACTATCCAGTGACTCAGACCCTCAAACTACCACTTACCACATGGCTCATCGCAACAGCAGTCCTAAAGCTGTCCACTACTTCAAACCATATAACTGATCGCAAAAGTGGTCCATGCAATGTGTCTACTATTCAGCGAGTCAGACCCACCATCTAACATAAAACACATGGCTGATGGCAGAGTGGTTCCATTGGCCTCAGGCAATGTCATTACCTCAGCCTTCTTAATCAGCAATTACCTCTTCTTTCTTATAAAATTTGGATCACAGCATGTCCTTCGCCAGCTACAGACAAGGTAAGACAGCCTCTTCAGCCCAGTAACCGACTCCAAACGTCTTGGAAGCAGATCCTCTCATCCTGGATGAACTTTCATCCTTTTCAGTATATTTAGTCACATTCTGGGCTTTCCCTCCTGGCGAATAGATCACGACACTTCTGTTTAGCGCTCTTTTTATCGAACAGCACATACCAAAATACAGAACACCTGGCTAAAACTGCCCCTATAGTCTACAGAGTTAGCCTTCATGCCCAGTTTTCTTTGCTTGTGTTGGTGAGGCTGCCCCACCTGTTCAGTTTACTGTGCCAGGCAACTTTCTGGGCCAGGAAGGAGCGAGACTAGGGATTTGCAGCCTGGCCCTCATCTTGATCTTTCATTGTTATCCCTGAAACCATTAAGCAAAATCACCTCGGGCTATCCCTCACCTTTTTTGAATAATATCCCCATCAGAAGTTAGTCAGCACTGCACGACCTGTTGTGTGCTCACTGACCGATATAGTTATATATGATAGTTTGAGATATGGCTTTAATCAACCAATTTTAACGTTTATAAATAAAAATTATTTTTAGAGAAATTAGTTTTTCGGTCTATTAGCCGTTTCTTTCTCTATTCTTGTTATAAATATTGGTGTTAAGTGGGACCAAGACAGACAAGAGCTATCTTACAAGGCCAACTTTGCGACCAGTCAGTCATTTTACTTCTGATCTTCCGCCATTTCGGAGTTATCGTCCTCTTCTATCACAGGAGTGACAACACGACGGCTCAGTGTTTAACAGCACTGTTGCCTTGCAGCACTTAGGTCCTGGATTCAGATCCCATCATGGACAACTCCAAGTTGTGCAAGAGACAGAGCACCTTCTACGGGGTTCCGGCTCTCTACACCTGTGACTGAGGCCTCCGGTACAATTTGTCACCAGGTATCTATTTGGTAGCCCTGTGGCGTTTTTTCTAACAATCTGTAATTCCACTTCCAGATTCTACAAAGTTCATATTTTCTTACCCTTTTGTCTTGGCAGATTCGGGCCTGGGCAGTAAGGTCTTGCAAATTACAGTGGCCGATTTCTGTCTTGAGAATCTCAACTCTGCTCTCCCATTCTTCTAATTCTTTCTCTTCCCACCCTTGGGGATGGCTTTAGGACGTACCATAGTTTTGTGTGTCACCCAATGAAGCAATAGAGAAAAGAAGATTTTCGGTATGGTACTCTACGTAAAAACTTTTTCTCTGAGCCTTCATTGGGTAACATGGCAGCGTCCTTTTTACATTCTGTTTGGCCAGTCTGTATTTTATCTCAGATTGCTTTTCCTACTGCTTTTACACTAACTAACTGATCGCCTTGGCTCCAATTGGTGGGTGTATACTGCTGAGGAGGAGCTTTTTTCTTGCATAGAGACAGCCTCGTAGTGACAGCAGCATACATCCATGGTTTCCTGCTGTGTCCCCCAATGAAGGCCCCAAGAAAGAGATTTTACGGTGAGTACGTAACCCAAAATCTTTTTACTGCTATGCTGTACGAAGAACCAGAGAACACAAAGGAAATCTGCGCAAACATAGTAAGAACATGCAAACTCCATATACATATTGCCTTTTACTGGATTAAAACCAGGATTCCAGTGTGGCAAGGCAACAATGCTAACCACTGAGTTATTGGGCAGTCCCTCAGGGAGGGTGATAGTGTAGCTAGCACTTCTATTTGGGGTTAAGATTGGAGTAAATTTTGCAAGGCGGCATGCACCATTGTGTGGACACTACTTGGACCAGTAAGGCACTGATATTTGCAATGTATTTAAATCCCTGAATGCTTTTGCACATTTTTTTTATTCTTCATTTGTTTTCAACATTCAAATTTAACAAATTCTAAATAGTCTGCATTAATTATTTTTCTACCAATAAAATGTGTATGGCTGTCCTCCCGTCTCCCACCCAACAAATGATCTCAGAGGACATAAGGAATTGACATGTCCAATTTCAGACTGCTGATCTTTTTGTTCAGAAGAGTCTTTTTATCTTCACATCTTCTCCATTTGAGAAAAATATTTTGACTATAGTTATCAGACTCTGATAAGAGTGGAATCAGTTTTTCTCAGAGGTGGAGAATGCTAAAACAGAGTTTTTCCATTTTAGTCAGCCTGGTCAGGCTGTGAAAATCGAACTGCACTTGGATGTCATCTGAGTGCTGACCAATTTTTTTCATGGACTCAGATGGAATGGCCAAGTGCCATCCTATTCGAAGAGACTAATAGTGCATGCTGCAATATTTTTCCTTGGAACACATGGTTCGAAGAAAAAAAAACAATAAAATTGGACACCTACATTGCCTCACATGTTCAAATGCAATGCGATTTTTTTTTTTACTAATAGCACTTGGACTGAAAATACAGTTGTCTGCGCAAGCTGTCAGGAAACGTGCACACCTTGGGTAATTGGTGAGTTTTTTACTTCAGTATTTATAAGCCAAAACCAGGTATAGAACAATCTTAGGAAAAGTATGATATAAACACCTGCACCACTTTTTTATCCACTTCTGGTTTTAGCTTACAAATACAAAGGTAAAAAAACCGCACCAAATACTAATTGTGTGCACGTGGCCATAGAGAGCACAGAAGCAATCAGCAAAGCTAGTGCTTCTGTGCAGAGAGGAATGGGTAAAGAGAGCTGCCAGATGAACGGTAGGCTGATCTATCATTCGGCCAATAGCAATTTATTGCATATGGGGCTCTTACAGTTTATTACCATTTACACATTTCCTTTTAATGTATACATCAGATCCCACCCAGTGTGTGTGTATCTACAGTATATTTATATATATATAAGTTTGGACACACCTTTTCATTCAAAGAGTTTTCTTTATTTTCATGACTGAAAATTGCAGATTCACATTGAAGGCCTCAAAACTATGAATTAACACATGTGGAATGAAATACTTAACAAAAAGGTGTGAAACAACTGAAAATATGTCTTATATCCTAGGTTCTTCAAAGTAGCCACCTTTTGCTTTGATTACTGCTTTGCACACGCTTGGCATTCTCTTGATGAGCTTCAAGAGGTAGTCACCGGAAATGGTTTTCACTTCACAGGTGTGCCCTGTCAGGTTTAATAAGGGGGATTTCTTGCCTTATAAATGGGGTTGGGACCATCAATTGTGTTGTGCAGAAGTCTGGTGGATACACAGCTGATAGTCCTGCTGAATATACTGTTAGCTGCTTTTTTCTTGCCATAATACAAATTCTAAGTAAAGAAAAACGATTGGCCATCATAATTTTAACCCCTTCACGACCATGGACGGAAAGATCCGTCATGGTGCCCTGGGCCTTAACGACCAAGGACGGATCTTTCCGTCATGGCGTAATCGCGGCACCGGAGCCTCCGGTGACTGCGAAAAGTTAGGATAAACCGCAGATTCGGGGAGGAGGGGACCTGTACCTGACCTCAGGAGGGGTGGTGCCTCCTCCCCGGACCTACGGAGGCTGTGATTGGCTGACGAACGTCGCTCAACCAATCACAGCCACTGTAATGTTCCAGCCACTTAAAGTGACTGAAACATTGAAATCCAGCCCTGGCCAGTGCAGCTATGGCACTGGCCATTGGCTGGAGCTGGGTGACCTCACTGGATCACCCTCCCCCAGCTCCAGTAGCTCTGATTGGAGAGATCGGCCTTGTGACCGATTTCTCCAATCACAGTGGACCTGTTGCCGGTGACCGCCCCCGTCATCGTCCCTGCAGCACGCCAGCACAGTGAGTGTACACAGTGCAATGGCAGGGCGACAAGCTCCGGTCCCATGCTGTTATGAGACCGGAGCATGGGACCCGGAAGTTGGCGCGCTGCCATTGCACTGTATGAAACCGGCCTCCCGATCCGCCGCCGCGATCTGCCACCCGCACCCCCACCCCTCGTATCTGCTGCCCGCACCCTCAACCCCACACCTCCCGATCCGCCGCCGCTGCTGCCCTCCGCCGCGATCTGCCACCCGCACCCCCACCCCTCGTATCTGCTGCCCGCACACTCACCCCCACACCTCCCGATCCGCCGCCGCTGCTGCCCTCCGCCGCGATCTGCCACCCGCACCCCCACTCCTCGTATCTGCTGCCCACACACTCACCCCCACGCCTCCCGATCCGCCGCCGCTGCTGCCCTCCGCCGCGATCTGCCACCCGCACCCCCACCCCTCGTATCTGCTGCCCGCACACTCACCCCCACACCTCCCGATCCGCCGCCGCTACTGCCCTCCGCCGCGATCTGCTACCCGCACCCTCACCCCTCGTATCTGCTGCCCGCACACTCACCCCCACACCTCCCGATCCGCCGCCGCCGCTGCCCTCCGCTGCGATCTGCCACCCGCACCCCCACCCCTCGTATCTGCTGCCCGCACCCTCACCTCCACACCTCCCGATCTGCCGCCGCCCTCCGCGATCTGCCACCCGCACCCCCACCCCTCGTATCTGCTGCCCGCACCCTCACACCTCCCGATCCGCCGCCGCCGCTGCCCTCCGCGATCTGCCACCCGCACCCCCACCCCTCGTATCTGCTGCCCGCACACTCACCCCACACACCTCCCGATCCGCCGCCGCTCTGCCCTCCGCCGCGATCTGCTACCCGCACCCCCACCCCTCGTATCTGCTGCCCGCACACTCACCCCCACACCTCCCGATCCGCCGCCGCTGCTGCCCTCCGCCGCGATCTGCCACCCGCACCCTCACCCCTCGTATCTGCTGCCCGCACACTCACCCCCACACCTCCCGATCCGCCGCCGCTGCCCTCCGCCGCGATCTGCCACCCGCATCCCCACCCCTCGTATCTGCTGCCCGCACCCTCACCCCCACACCTCCCGATCTGCCGCCGCCCTCCGCGATCTGCCACCCGCACCCCCACCCCTCGTATCTGCTGCCCGCACCCTCACCCCCACACCTCCCGATCTGCCGCCGCCCTCCGCGATCTGCCACCCGCACCCCCACCCCTCGTATCTGCTGCCCGCACCCTCACACCTCCCAATCCGCCGCCGCCGCCCTCCGCGATCTGCCACCCGCACCCCCACCCCTCGTATCTGCTGCCCGCACCCTCACCCCCACACCTCCCGATCCGCCGCCGCCCTCCATCTGCCACAGTGCCACCGGTCCCCCCCGATCTTCTGCCCGGCCCCTTTCCCTCGTGATCGGCTGCTCGTCCCCTCACCGCCGTGATGTGCGCTCCCTCCCCTGTCACCGCCGTGATGTGCGCTCCCTCCCCTGTCACCGCCGTGATGTGCGCTCCCTCCCCTGTCACCGCCGTGATGTGCGCTCCCTCCCCTGTCACCGCCGTGATGTGCGCTTCCTCCCCTGTCACCGCCGTGATGTGCGCTCCCTCCCCTGTCACCGCCGTGATGTGCGCTCCCTTCCCTGTCACCGCCGTGATGTGCGCTCCCTCCCCTGTCACCGCCGTGATGTGCGCTCCCTCCCCTGTCACCGCCGTGATGTGCGCTCCCTCCCCTGTCACCGCCGTGATGTGCGCTCCCTCCCCTGTCACCGCCGTGATGTGCGCTCCCTCCCCTGTCACCCCCGTGATGTGCGCTCCCTCCCCTGTCACCCCCGTGATGTGCGCTCCCTCCCCTGTCACCCCCGTGATCTGTGCTCCCTCACCTGTCACCCCGTGATGTGTGCTCCCTCCCCTGTCAACCCCGTGATCTGTGCTCCCTCACCTCTCACCCCGTGATCTGTGCTCCCTCACCTGTCACCCCGTGATCTGTGCTCCCTCACCCTTCACCCCGTGATCTGTGCTCCCTCACCTGTCACCCCCGTGATCTGCTGTCCGCTCTCCCTCACCTCTCACCCCCGTGATCTGTGCTCTGCTCACCTGTCTCCTCCGTGATCTGCGCTGCGCTCCCTCCCCCACCTCTCACCCTCCCCGATCTGCTGCCTCCTTCATCTCCTGTGATCCAGCTGCCTAGATCCATCCTGTAGGGTAACTATCCCCAATCTCACCTCCCACTCCCCTTCCCCCCATCCCCACTCCCCCCATCCTCTGCCGCTCCTGCATCCACTGCGCCCTCTCCCATCCGCCCCCACCCTATCCCAGCCGCCGTCTCACAATCACAGATGCTCCCTTTATATGCCGCTGCCCCCCCCATCTGCTGCCGCCCCATCTGCCCCCCCCCCCATCTGCCGCTGTTTTTTTTTTCTATGCCATGGGGGTCTAGTCTCCAAAATGGGGTCACATGTGGGGGAGCTCCACTGTTTCGGCACCTCAGGGGGTCTCCAAACAGCATGGAATACGCTAATTATCCCAGACAATTTTGCGTTTGAAACGTCAAATGACGCTCCTTGCCTTCCGAGCCCTGCTGTGCGCCCAAACATTTTATTTCCACCACATATGAGGTGTCTGTGTACTCAGGAGAAATTGCACAATACATTTTATGGTGCAATTTTTCCTGATACCCTTGTGAAAAAAAAAAGCTACCTGGTTGAAGTAACAATTTTGTGGTAAAAATTTTTTTTTTTATTTTCACAGCTCAACTCTATTAACTTTTGTGAAGCCCCCAGAGGCTCAAAGTGCTCAATAAACATCTAGATAAATTCCATGAGGGGTCTAGTTTCCAAAATGGGGTCACATGTGGGGGAGCTCTACTGTTTCGGCACCTCAGGGGCTCTCCAAACGCAACATGGTGCGGCTAACGATTCCAGCTAATTTTCTGTTCAAAAAAGTCAAATGGCGCTCCTTCCCTTCCGAGTCCTGCCGTGCGCCCAAACAGTGGTTTTTTGCCACATATGAGGTATCTGCGTGTTCAGTAGAAATTTTGGGGGTTCATTTAATCCTGCTACACTTGTGAATATGCAATATTTGAGGCTAAATTAACATTTTTGTTGCAAAAAGTAAAATGTTCATTTTTTCCTTCCACATTGCTTTAGTTACTGTGAAGAACCTGAAGGGTTAATAACCTTCTTGAATGTGGTTTTGAGTAGCCTGAGGGGTGCCGTTTTTGGAATGGTGTCACTTTTGGGTGTTCTGTGTCATGTAGACCTTTCAAAATCGCTTCAAATGTGATGTGGTCCCTAAAAAAAGTAGCTTTGTAAATTTTGTTGTAAAAATGAGAAATTGCTCATAAACTTTGAACCCCTATAACTTCTTTAAATTTTTTTTTTTTCAAAAATTGTTCTGATGTAGACATGTGGGAAATGTTATTTATTAATTATTTTGTGTCATATGTCTCGTTGGTTTTAGAGCATAAAAATTCAAAGTTTGAAAATTACAAAATTTTCAAAATTTTCCGTTTTTTTCACAAAGAAATGCAAAAAATATCGGCCTAAATTTACCACTAACATGAAGCCCAATATGTCACGAAAAACAATCTCAGAATCACCGGGATCCGCTGAAGCGTTCCAGAGTTATAACCTAATAAAGTGACACTGGTCAGAATTGCAAAAAATGGCCTGGTCTTTAGGGTCAAAATAGGCTTGGGGCTGAAGGGGTTAAGAAATGAAGGTCAGTAAGTCCGAAAAATTGGGATAACTTTCAAAGTGTCCCCAAGTGCAGTGGCAAAAACCATCAAACGCAACAAAGAAACTGGCTCACATGAGGACCACCCCAGGAAAGGAAGACCAAGAGTTACCTCTGCTGCGGAGGATAAGTTTATCCGAGTCATCAGCCTCAGAAATTGCAGGTTAACAGCAGCTCAGATTAGAGACCAGGTCAATGCCACACACAGTTCTAGCAGCAGACACATCTCTAGAACAACTGTTAAAAGGAGACTTTGTGCAGCAGGCCTTCATGGTAAAATTGCTGCTAATAAACCACTGCTAAGGACAGGCAACAAGCAGAAGAGACTTGTTTGGGCTAAAGAACACAAGAAATGGACATTACACCAGTGGAAATCTGTGCTTTGGTCTGATGAGTCCAAATTTGAGATCTTTGGATCCAACCACTGTGTCTTTGTGCGACACAGAAAAAGTGAATGGATGGACTCTACATGCCTGGTTCCCACCATGAAGCATGGAGGAGGAGGTGTGATAGTGTGGGGGTGCTTTGCTGGTGACACTGTTTGGGATTTATTCAAAATTGAAGGCACACTGAACCAGCATGGCTACCACAGCATCTTGCAGTGGCGTGCTATTCCATCCAGTTTGCGTTTAGTTGAACCATCATTTATTTTTCAACAGGACAATGAACCCAAACACACCTCCAGGCTGTGTAAGGGCTACTTGACTAAGAAGGAGAGTGATGGGGTGCTACGCCAGATGACCTGGCCTCCACAGTCACCAGACCTGAACCCAATCGAGATGGTTTGGGGTGAGCTGGACCACAGAGTGAAGGAAAAAGGGCCAACAAGTGCTAAGTATCTCTGGGAACTCCTTTAAGACTGTTGGAAGACCATTTCCGGTGACTGCCTCTTGAAGCTCATCAAGAGAATGCCAAGAGTGTGCAAAGCAGTAATCAAAGCAAAAGGTGGCTACTTTGAAGCGCCTAGAACATAAGACATATCAGCTGTTTCACCCTTTTTTGTTAAGTATTTAATTCCACATGTGGTAATTCATAGTTTCGATGCCTTCAATGTGAATCTACAATTTTCAGAGTCATGAAAATAAAGAAAACTCTTTGAATGAGAAGGTGTGTCCAAACTTTTGGTCTGTACTGTGTACATATATATTATATATATATATATATATATATATATATATATTACAGCTCTGGCAAAAATTAAGAGACCACTGCATAGTTTTATAAAAATCAGCTTCTCTACATGTCTGACAGCCATTCCATTCCAGCGTCAGTTGAATTCCAGGGTAGACCTCATTCTACTTAATGTGCTTCTGATTTGGTGATCACCTGAATCAAATCTTATTTAACGAGGGAAAGTATATACAAGGGGCGATCCAAAAGTAATGATAATCGGTTATTTCTATTGCACACAGAAATTAAAATAAAATGTTTTCTTCTCTCTTAGGTACCCACTAGTCCAGGAAAAAAAAATCACTTAAATAGGCCACGATTCCCGGGAGCTACATTCATTTGAATATGAACTGCCGAGGAGTGAACATCAAAATGGAAAAAAACGAGCTCAGAGCTGTCATCAAATACCTCTGCTTGAAAAAAATGACTACCAAAGACATACACAGCGACTTGGCGGAAACATTGGGGGACTCTTCTCCTCCATATTCCCCAGTTGCACGCTGGGCCAAGGAATTTAAGCTGGGAAGAACATCGACGGAAGATGAACATCATGAAGGACGCCCATCCACGTCCCTCAATGAAGAAAACGTGAAAAAAGTTGAAGAAGTTGTATTGGCAGATCAAAGAGTGACTATCAGGCAGTTAGCTGAGGTTACAGGGATCTCATATGGCAGTATTCAAAGAATCCTTGCAAAAGAATTGCATTTGAGAAAGGTCTCCGTGCGTTTTAGTGCCAAAAATGTTAACCGACGAGCAAAAGAAGAAACGAGTTGACATTTCAATAGCAAATCTCGAAAAGTTCCAAGCAGACAAGGAGAATTTTTTGTCACGTTTTTTGACCATGTACGAGACCTGGATCCACCACTTTGATCCCGAAACTAAACAACAATCGATGACATGGAAACGAGCCGACGAACCGACGCTGAAGAAATTCAAAGTGTCAAGCTCAGCAGGGAAGGTTATGGCGTCCGTTTTTTGGGACACTGAAGGAATTATTATGGTGGACTATTTGGAGAAGGGAGCCACTATTACGGGCTCCTACTACGCCTAAGACAACCTATGGGGGAAGGGCACCACCCTATGGGATCTCCCGGTATACCAAAGCACACTAGACCATCAAGAAAAAGAGTATACCAAAGCAGGGATCACCAAACACATGTATTTAAATAGATACATAATCTTTATTTGAAAGCACAGAAACCACACTACCGAACACACTGGCTCCTACTACGCAGAACAAATAAGAAGATTGCGGGAGGCTATCAAGGAGAAAAGGCGCGGCAAACTGCGGGCTGGAGTGCTATGTCACCAAGATAACGTGCCGGCTCACAAAGCTGCAGTTGCCATGGCAACCATTCAAGAAGCGGGCTTTGGACTGGTGGAACACCCCCCCTATTCGCCAGATCTAGCCCCCAGTGACTTCTTTCTCTTTCCTCACCTCAAGGAACACCTCCGGGGCAAGAAATGTGATGACAATAGCGACGTGTTAACCGCTGTTGGGGATTTTTTTGAGGGTCAAGATCAAGAATTTTTTCGAAGGGAATTCTAAGTTTAGAAAAGAGATGGACTAAATGTATAGACTTGTTAGGAGACTATGTAGAAAAATACATTTTGTTTTTAATATATTCATTGTGTTTATTATTGATTTCATTACTTTTGGATCGCCCCTCGTAAAACACTATTGTGGTCTTCACAATCCTCTTGCAATAGGACAAGCTGGATGGAAAAACAAGTGCTAGTAATATCCCAAAAGTAAAAGGAATGAAAAAATAACTTTTAACCATGCCAAAGGATTTGAAAACAAAAGTCTTGAGTGAGGAAAAGAAGGGGCTCAATTCTGGCTTTACTAGCAAAGAGATATAGTGAGCGTCATGTTGCCTCCATCCTTAAAATGTTTAAGATGGTAGTTCATTACAACAAGGTCAAGCAGCAATCATTGGGGACAACAAAGCTACAGACCAGCAGAAGGCGAAAGAGACTCTCCACTGACCGAGATGACCGTCATTTTATTCGAATGTCACTCAGCAACTGCAGGATGACATCAAGTGACCTACAAAAGGAATGGCAAATGGCAGCTGGGGTGAAGTGCACGGCAAGAACAGTTCATAACAGGCTCCTAGAGGCAGGGCTCAAATCATGTAATGCTAGAAAAAATCCTTTCATCAATGAGAAGCAAAAGGAGAGCCAGACTGAAGTTTGCCAAAGAAAATAAGGATTGGACCATAGAGGAGTGGAGTAAGGTAATCTTCTCTGATGAGTCTAATTTTCAGCTTTGCCCAACACGTGGTCGTCTAATGGTTAGACTGAGACCTAGAGAGGCATACCAGCCACAGTGTCTTACACCCACTGTGAAATTTCGTGGAGGATTGGTGATGACCTGGGGATTCAGCAAGGCTCGAATTGGACAGATTAAACTTTGCGAAGGACGTATGAATCGAGCCGCATACAAAAAAAAATTATCCTGGAAAAACAGTTGCTTACTTCTGTTCAGGCAATGTTCCCCAACTCTGAGAACTGTTTTTTCCAGCAGGACAATGTGCCAAGCCACACAGCTAGGTCAATCAATGTGTGCATGAGGGACCACCACATCAACACCCTGTCATGGGCAGCCCAATCTCCAGACCTAAACCCCATTGAAAACCTCTGGAATGTAATCAAGAGGAAGATGGATAGTCACAAGCCATCAAACAAAGAAGAGCTGCTTACATTTTTGCACCAGGATAAGGTCACCCAAAAGCAGTATGAAAGACTGGTGGAAAGCAGCCAAGACGCATGAAAGCTGTGATTAAAAATCATGGTTATTCCACAAAATATTAATTTCTGAACTCTTCCTGAGTTAAAACATTAGTATTGTTGTCTCTAAATTATTATGAACTTGTTTTCTTTGCATAATTTGAAGTCTGAAAGCAATGCATTTTTCTTTTTTATTTTGACCATTTCTCATTTTCAGAAAATAAAAACAAAATTTAATAACACAAACACTTCCATAAGGCTATGTGCCCACGGGGAAAGTGTCCTGCGGATATATCCGCACGACATTCCGCAGGTGCTCCCAGGAAACAGCACCACAACTTCTGTCTGTTTCCATGCTGCGGAATGTCGTGCGGATATGCTGCGGGCTTTCTGCATTGAGGATACAGTACCATGGCTTCGGCACTGCATCCTCAATGCAGAACAAGTGCTGCAGTGATCGGGGGAGTTTATACTTACCTCCATCATGCAGCACCTCGCTTTCCGGCGGCCGGGTCCCTGTCAGGCAGCGTCTGGTTCACTGTGCTGGAGGTGGGCGGGCCTGAACTAGCTCCGGCTGTCACATGACCGGAGCTCGTGCAGGCTCCGCCCACCTCTTCCTTCCTGTACCTGGCTGGATCCACTGCGCTGCTGCTGCTGCCGCTACACCGGATGGAGAAAGTGACTCGGGTCTCTATCAAGGCAGGTAAGTATATGGGACCCTGCGGAGAAATCCGCTACAATAATTGACATGCTGCAGATTTTTCCGCACGGAAATCCGCACGATTTCCGCTGCGGAAAAATCCGCAGCGTGGGCACAGCATTTCCCAAATGCCATAGAAATGGCTGGGGAGTAGCTGTGCTGCAGATTTTCGGAAAATCCGCGGCTTTTCCGCGAGAAATCCGCGGCAAAATCCGCGCATTTTCCGCAGCGTGGGCACATAGCCTTAAGGCTACTTTACACACTGCGATATCGGTCCCGATATCGCTAGTGTGCGTACCCGCCCCCATCTGTTGCGCGACATGGGCATATCGCTGCCCGTGCCGCACAACATCGCCCAGAGCCGTCACACATACTTACCTGTCCGGCGACGTCGCTGTGACCGGCGAACCGCCTCCTTTCTAAGGGGGCGGTCCGTGCGGCGTCACAGCGACGTCACTGAACCGCCGCCCAATCGCAGCGGAGGGGCGGAGATGAGCGGGACGTAACATCCCGCCCACCTCCTTCCTTCCGCATAGCGGCCGGGAGGCAGGTAGGGAGACGTTCCTCGCTCCTGCGGCGTCACACGCAGCGATGTGTGATGCCGCAGGAACGAGGAACAACCTCGTTACTGCTGAAGTAACGATTTTTGGGAATTAGGACCCGTGTAGCCGATTAGCGATAAATCACGCTTTTGCGACGATTTTACATCGCTGAACGCTGTTACACAAAGCTATATCGCTAACGATTGCGGAAGTGCGTCACCAAAACCGTGACCCCAACGACAAAATTCGGGCGATATCGCAGTGTGTAAAGCCCGCTTTAGGCTCATAATATTTCAAACAATTTGAACGACATAATGGATCACTCAAATTAGTCAGTTTTAAACACAAAGAAAGATTCGGAGTTGATGGATCAATTAATTTTAAAAAGGTAAATCCTTATTTAATATAGATATAAAAAAAATCTATTGTATAGAAAAAAAATCAGAAAAACAAAAAAGAGCAGAAAGGTAAAATATAAGGGTGAGGGGTCATAGTACCCCAAGAAATCGGTGATAATGGCTACAAGAACAATACAGAGGGCCTGATATATAATATATATACACCTTTAGGGAAAGATAGGACACTTTTTAAACAAAGCCAGGAGTGGATCCAAGATGAAAGCGACATGGAAGTACTGGAAAGTCCTGGGTGTGGCTGGCAAATCTGCATGTATCTGCCTAATAAAAGGTCTGTAGAATGCAAGTATGGGTAGATACATTTTCTGTTTGAGCATTGTGCAAAGTCAGCATAAGGAGAATAATAGGACAGGCAGTGCTAACTGTAAAAAATCTAAGCAAATAGTCAGCATTTGAACAAGGTATTAGCTATTGGAATAGCAATCCTAGAAATATTGACCCTTCAAAGTCATTTAGAAAGGTTCTATGAAGGGCTAGGATTGCTACCTTTATTAGGTGATACTACACCGTGTGCAGACTTATTAAGCAAGATGTATTTTAGAGGATTTATTTTAGTATTGATCAACAACTATATTCTCATCAGACTCAAAAGACTCATAAATATCAAAGCTTAATATTTTTGGAAGTTGGAGTGAGGTTTTTTAGATTTGGCTATCTTAGGAGGAGATCTGTTTGTGCAGGTAACTATTACTGTGCAGAATTATTAGGCAATTTAAAAAAAAACAAATATATTCCCATCTCACTTGTTTATTTTCACCAGGTAAACCAATATAACTGCACAACATTTAAAAATAAACATTTCTGACATGCAAAAACAAAACCCCAAAAAATTAGTGACCAATATAGCCCCCTTTCTTTATGATGACAGCAGCCTACCATCCATAGATTCTGTCCGTTGCTTGATCTGTTTACGATCAACATTGCGTGCAGCAGCCACCACAGCCTCCAGACACTGCTCCGAGAGGTGTATTGTTTTCCCTCCCTGTAGATCTTACATTTTATGAGGGACCACAGGTTCTCTATGGGGTTCAGATCAGGTGAACAAGGGGGCCATGCCATTATTTTATCATTCTTTAGACCTTTACTGGCCAGCCACACTATGGAGTAGTTGGATGCATGTGATGGAGCATTGTCCTGCATGAAAATCATATTTTTATTGAACGATACCGACTTCTTCCTGTACTACTGCTTGAAGAAGTTGTATTCCAGAAACTGGCAGTAGGTCTGGGAGTTGAGCATCACTCCATCCTTGTCATGTCCCCACCGGAGTCCGCTCCTGCGACTTCTGCTCCAATCGCCAGGCGACGCCATTTTCCCACCATGGATAGTGCTGGTGATGGGAGAGGAGTCGGTGCCCGTGGCTCTGCTGAGCACAGGCTCCGCTCATCCACTAGGCTGGGTTTCCCTGGAACCTGCAGTACCACTGACTGACTGTAGGTGGTGTGTCTTCCAGCTGAAGTTGCCAACATTCACCTGCAGCCAATGGGAAGACACCGCACCCTTCTTATTCCCCCTCCTGTCACATGACCACTGCCAGAGATAGTTCTGTACGCCTGGTTAACGTGCTGTTTGTATTTTGATTCCTGTGCGCTGACCTTTGCTTGTTTTTTGACTACCCTCCTGCCTGTCGTTTTTGTACCTTGCTAACCAGTTCCGGATTTGACCTCTGCTTTGTCTCCTCACTACGCCCTTGCCTGACGATTCTGTTCCTGTTTAGCATCTCCTGGTGTTTGACCCTGCCTGACGACCACGGATTACAGGTAGTGATCTCTGGGGCTCTGTGTAATTCCAAATCCCCGTATAGGGGTTAAAGGGTTGCAGAGTTCTTGAGGTCCTGCTTTGTGAGCGGCTTTTCTCTAGACTCCCCTTACAGCCAGTCTGAGTCTGTGGCTCCAAGCAGGCGTTACATTCCTAAACCCGAAAAGGTCCCACAAGTTTATCTTTGATGATACCAGCCCATACCAGTACCCCACCTCCACCTTGCTTGCGTCTGAGTCGGAGTGGAACTCTCTGCCCTTTACTAATCAGACTCTGGCCCATCCATCTAGCCCATCAAGAGTCACTCTCATTTCATCAGTCCATAAAACCTTTGAAAAATCATTCTTAAGATATTTCTTGTCCCAGTCTTCACGTTTTATCTTATGTTTCTTGTTCAAAGATGGTGGTTTTTCAGCCTTCCTTACCTTGGCCATGTCCCTGAGTATGGCACACCTTGTGCTTTTTGATACTCCAGTAACGTTGCAGCTCTGAAATACGGCTAAACTGGTGGCAAATGGCATCTTGGCAGCTTTACGCTTGATTTTCCTCAATTCATGGCCAGTTATTTTGCGCCTTTTTTGCCCAACACGCTTCTTGCCATGAAAAGCTTGATTGTTCGGTGATCACGCTTCAAAGGTTTGGCAATTTCAAGACTGCTGCATCCCTCTGCAAGACATCTCACAATTTTGGACTTTTCAGAGCCTGTCAAATCTCTCTTCTGACCCATTTTGACAAAGGAAATGAAGTTGCCTAATAATTAAGCACACCTTATATAGGGTGTTGATGTCATTACACCACACCCCTCCTCATTACAGAGATGCACATCACCTGATTTACTTAATTGGTAGTTGGCTCTCAGCCTATACAGCTTGGGGTAGGACAACATGTATAAAAATTATCATGTGATCAAAATACTCATTTGCCTAATAAGTCTGCACATAGTGTAGAGACCATATTCTCTCTGTTTTTGAAGAAAAGATTTGTATACCTAATAAACGCTGTGCAGGTATTTTAAAGTGAAACTTTCACCAGGTTTTTGCTACTCCATCACAGAGAAGCATGATGTAGGGGCAGAGACCTGGATTTCAGTGATGTGTCACTTCCAGGGCTATTGTATTTTCTTTTTTTTTTTATAAAATCACTTATATGTTGCAGATCTAACAGTTCTCTGAATACTGAGCTTTGTATAACCCCACCATACCACTGATTTGGCAGCTTTCTCCTTTCTGTGTACACTGTGCATAGGCAGAAAGCTGACAATCAGTGCTGGGGACTGGGTTATACAGAGTTTAAGAATATGTAGGACTATAACAACAGGGTTACTAGTTCTCTATTGATAAAATCACTTTTATCAGAAGGCATTATCAAAACAACGATCAAGCACCTTGGTAAGTGACACATTGCTGGAATTAAGGTCTGTATATTATGCTGTGCTCAGATTAGGTGTCAAAAACCTGGTGACAGATTCTTCTTAACTGGCAGCTTATTCTTCTTAAATAACCTGTCAGCTACAAAAATTGTATGGACACTATGTTTACCCCTGAAAGAATGAAAGCCGCTTGGTAAAAATTTTTCCATGCCACTTAGCATCTCAACTTGAATAATCAGTGTAACGGGCAGACAGGAGTGAGACTTGACGTAGTATATATCTCATCCACAAAATTAACCTGGGCGAGATATTGCTGCAGCAGCATAGCTGCTGGGCAAACTCAGCTGAGGGAGTTTGCCACATAAAAGGCTGAAGAAATCCTTCAGTAGGAGGAAGACAGCCTGAGGAGTAACATGCTGTGTTGGGAGCTGGACATGGACGATGGTGTAAACTAAAGACCAGTGACTGGAGATTCAAGCCTCTTGGTAGTGTGTCAGGGATTACGTATGTTAGTAAGCGCCGAGACGGGCAAGTGTTTAGTATTTTCTGTTGCATGTTTGTTTCCAAGTCTGTGGCTTAAAATAAAAGCCTCACATTTACTTATATGGACTGGTCTGTCACTGCCATGCCGCCCTATAATGCTTGCAGTGTGTTACACCAGATTTTATTAAAGGCAACCTTTCAAGTGAAAAAAACGCTATTAACCTGCAGATATGGGGTTAACCTGTACAGTAATAGCCTTTGCAACCTGCTCAGCATTGCACATGGAACCCCGCCCGGCAGCATTTAAGTTCAATCACAGCGCTAGTGTGGGATCAGTCACCGCTCTGTGTATCAAGAGCGGTGACTGGAACTGTTCTGGTGCCGTACCTATGACTGAAATATGAACGCTGCCAGGAGAATTAAAGTTCTTTTCCTGCAGGCAGCGATATTTAATGTGCAGGCGACGGTCAGGTTCCAACTGCAGATTAACCCTATGCACTACAGTTCAAAAGTTTAGGGTCACTTAAATATTTCCTTATTTTTGAAAGAAAAGCACATTTTTTTTTCAATGAAGCTAACATTCAATTAAACAGAAATACACTCTATACATTGTTAATGTGGTAAATGACTGTTCTAGCTTCAAACGTCTATTTTTTTTAACAATAAATTTTTATTAGTTTTCAAATCATCAATGTACAAAATGGAAAGCAATAGAAAGAATATATTATTGGTTCACAAACAAAATAATATCTATCATAGTATTTCAGGGTAAATTTGATTCAATTAGCAATAACACTAGGAATCTAACTAAATGCATTACAAGGATTTCCTAATAGTGATAATTCCTATAAATCGATTGAAAAATTTATAGTCAAACATATAATTAAACGAATCAAAAACCTAGACCCTCCGAGCTTGGGAGACTCTTGCTATGCGAAAGGAAATACGAACAATAAAGATGGAGAGAGAAAAAGAATGGAATATAAAGTTAGAGAAGAGAAGAAAGACAAGCGAAATAGAACACTGCACATTATTTCAGGATATGACGGTAGAGGGAAGAAGAGAAGAACGCCTCCCAATGAAACCATGTCTTAGCAACAATGTCCCTTTCCCGCTGGGAACTTGCGATCAAGGACTCCATACGATGTGTCAAGGACACCTCTGTAAACCACTCCTCCAGGGACGGGGGATCCAGGGATCTCTAGTGTCTGGGGATCACTGTTTTTGCGGCCTGCAATAGGTGTCTGAGAAGAGATTTTTTTATATTTAGATGTGGACATGGGAAATATATAAAGCAAGATTGCTTCCGGGGATGGGGGGACTGAGATCCCCGTCACCTCCAGGACCACCCTGAGGACCCCCTTCCAAAAAGCATTCAAGGTTGGGCAGGACCACCATATGTGTGACATCGTTCCTGATTCCGCTCCACATCGCCAGCACGTGTCCGGAACCCCTGGAAGCCATTTATTAAGTGTGACTGGAACCCTATACCACCTCGATATTATCTTATAGCTTGTCTCTTGTGATTTAGACGCTATAACTGATCTATGTGAGAGGGAGAAACATTTGTCCCATTGGGTTTTCGTGAAGGTTTTGTGTAGCTCTGACTCCCAAGCTTTACAATATGGAGGAAGAGAGAGAAGGTCTTTTTCGGAGAGCAATTTGTAGATAACTGAGGTCGCATGTCGTATAACAGGTTGTGTAAGGCATAGAGACTCAAAGGTTGAAAGGGGACGTATTAGCGCCCCTTTGTCAGGAATGGACGCAAAAAAGTGCTGAAGCTGAGTGTATTCATATTTGTGACGTGGAGTGGAGGAAGTGTCTCCCAGGATCGTGTTGAGTGGCGATAGAACCCCATTAGGGGCCACATGGTGTAGACGTAGAGGATGGGATTTGGGGCAGCCTAGAAACGTCGCAGAGATATAGCCCGGGCCAAACATAGGATTTCCCGAGATGGGGAATAAGGGGCCATTTCTATCCAACAACTCTTTTTTCATAGAAGGAACTTCAGGGATTTCAGCGTATTGGCTGTTGGGCTATTTGGGAGTGGAGAGGAGCGTAGCCATGGCAGGACTCCAACAGGGATCGGGCACGTATCAGTCGCCATGCGTACCCATAATTTCGACGAGTAGTTATGGACTAAGTCCAATACACGAGCTAAATGTCTATTTAATACAATATCTACATAGGTGTCACGTTTCCGGTGTCCCGGCACTGATCCGTACTCCCTGATCCGGTCTGTGTCCCGGGCACCGCTCCGTACCCACTTATCCGGTCTCTGTGTCCCAGCACTGCTCCGTACTCACTGATCCGGTCTGTGTCCCAGCACCGCTCTGTACCCACTGATCCGGTCTCTGTGTCCTGGCACCGCTCCGTACCCAATGATCCGGTCTTTGTGTCCCCGGTTCCTCTGCGCCCTGTCCCCGGCCTTCTGTGCTTGCCTCTGGCTCCCAGGCTTCACGCATACGCGTTAGGGCGCGGGTGCTCTCAGTCAACTGGTCTTATAGGGCCAGCATCCCTGGAACAGGATGTGGCTGATTGCAGGTGCAGGGTATAAAAGACTTCCTGTTACTTATGGGCGGTGCCTGATCAACGTGTTTCCATAGCTAGGTGTTCAGGTCTTTCTGTGCCTTGTCTCCCGTATAACACTGTCTCTTCTACAGAGCCCATCTGCCGTCCTGACCTGGTCCAGATTGCTGATCCTCGAGGAAGCGTCCCGGTGACTGTCTGATGTGGATCCCACCATCTTCCCTTAGCCTGATCCCGTCACCGGTCCTTGATTCCACCTGGTAACCTCAGCCTGCTATTCTCGCTGGATCCGGACCCAGTCGTCTGTTCCTTCTCAGCACCTGAACCTGGTTCCGGACATCCGTCCTGTCTACGGTTCCCTGTGGACTAATAGACTTTCCCTGTGCAGATCTTTGAAGGACTCAGACCCCGTACCCCTAGTGTTCCGGCTACCGTGCATCTAGGCCCTCTGGAGGGGTGACCGGACAGTCCCTGTATAGGGGTTAGCTTCTGGTTGCCTCGCTGGGGAAGTCTGGTGCACGGTCCCATGAATCCACCTCCAGTACGTTACAGATTGATCAGGCCATGGATTCCACAGGAGCACAAGCGTCTGAGCTGGCTGAACTGCAACAGGAACTGGTGCGACAGCGTGAGACCCTAACCCACATACTGAATTTCTTGTCGTCTGTGGATCACCGTTTGTATACGATACAGACCGCAGCCACGTCCCCATCGACGCAGCAAACAGCGACTGCATCCACACTCGTTTTCTCCTCGGCGTCGCAACTCCGCCTCGCTGCTCCACCTCATTATGCTGGGGATTCCAAGACATGCAGAGGCTTCCTGAACCAATGCTCCCTGCATTTTAAGTTGCTCCCAGATCTGTTTGTCTCGGACCAAGCAAAGGTGGCCTTCATGATGTCCCATCTTAAGGGGGAGGCGTTGGCTTTCCCGACATTCGGGAGTTTTTGGAGACCTTTCGCCGCACCTTTGACGAGTCCGGGCGCACCGCCTCAGTGGCTTCTTCGCTCCTTCGGGTACGCCAAGGCTTCCTAACAGTTGCCCAGTACGCCATCCATTTTCGTACGCTTGCCTCTGAACTAGGCTGGAACAACGAAGTGTTGTCCGCCGCCTTCTGGGAGGGTCTTTCCGGTCGCATCAAGGACGAGTTGGCAGGCCATGATGTACCACCTACCTTGGATGGCCTAATCTCTCTGGCCTCCCGGATTGACCTCCGCTTTCAAGAACGGTCCCAGGAAGTCCTCCGTGAGAGGAGACCGGTACGCCATGTTCCTACACCAAAGACTTCCAGTCCTCCACAGTTGATGTCGTCCGATTCGTCTACCGCTGAACCCATGCAAGTGGATCGTCTGGGTCAAGCTGCCCTGCGCTGAGCGGCTCGCTAGGGGCCTATGCCTATACTGTGGAGACAACACACATCTGATCCGTTCCTGTCCTGGGAGGCCGGAATCTCAAGGCCTAGGGTTGGTAGGAGAGGTCACTCTAGGCGCCCAGTCTCTCTCGCCACCGGTCACGCTGACCGTCCAAGTGACAATGGAGGAGTATCTGTTCACTGCGGAGGCATGTTTGGATTCCAGCTCAGTGGGCAATTTTATTCAACAGGCCACGGTGGACAGATATCACATACCGGTCACGCCTCTCTCGGATCCCCTGGTAATCACTTCCGTGGACGGTAAACCCCTCTCCAAGTCCGTATTCTTCATCACAACCCCCGTGGAACTCCGTGTGGGTGCATGGCACACGGAACAGATTGCCTTCCACGTGCTGCCGAAGTTGTCTCACCCTATTCTGTTGGGCCTACCCTGGCTGCAAGTACATGAACCCGTTGTCAGTTGGCGTTCTGGGATGATCGTCAAATGGGGCCAGGCCTGCCGTGAGCCTTGTCTGCAGCCAGTTCATCCATGCCATCTGCCCCCGTCCCCGGATGCCATGTCCCGATCCTTTGTACCTGCAGAGCAGGTGGAAGAGAAGGACCAGCCCATCGTCTGTCCTTGTAAGGTCAAATCGGTGTCTCCGGTCACCTAGTCACAACTCCTCCCGGGGAGGACCTTCGTTGCAGCGGGTGACAGACGGAGAGTTCTTCTTTAGGGCCATTCCTCGAAGGAGGCTGGACATGCGGGTCAGAAGACGACTCGGTGCCTGATCGCTCGTCACTATTGGTGGCCATCTTTCCATAAGGACGTCATCTCCTTTGTGTCAGCATGTCCGTCCTGTACCCGCAACAAGAAACCCCGGCAGCTACCCTCTAGTTCTGGTGTCCCTGCTGCCGATGCTCTCTCCACAGATTTCTCCAACATACGGAGTGCCATCAAGACATCCTTGGAACGTGCCTCTCTTCGGATGGAAAAACATGCCGACAAATGACACCTTGCTCCTCCTTACTTCTCCCCGGGGGATAAGGTGTGGCTGTCCTCCAAAGCCGTTTGGCTGAAGATCCCATCGTACGAGTTGGGCTCCCGGTATATCAGTCCCTTCCCGGTTCTCAAACGCATCGACAAAGTCATGTACGCACTGCAGCTTCCGTCCATGATGCGTCTCCCGAACGTCTTCCATATATCCCTGCTCCAACCGCCCTACTTCCCTGATACTGGTAGTTCTCCTCCTCCTCTTGCTGACGATAATACTGTGTGTGAGGTAAGAGACATCTTGGCCATGAAGAGGGTGAGAGGTAGGTCGTATTTTCTCATTGATTGGGAGGGCTTCGGTCCTGAAGTACGATCCTGGGTACCTCGGGAGGACATTGCTGCGCCGGTTCCTGTCCAGGCCGCGGGGAGGGGAGTGTGAGGGGGAGGTACTGTCATGCTTCCGGTGTCCCGGCACCACTCCATACCCACTTATCCGGTCTCTGTGTCCCGGCACCGCTCCGTACCCACTGATCCGGTCTGTGTAACGGCACCGCTCCGTACCCACTGATCCGGTCTCTGTGTCCCCGGCCTTCTGTGCTTGACTCTGGCTCCCGGGCCTCACGCATGCGTGTTAGGGAGCAGGCGCGCTCAGTCACCTGGTCTTATAGGGCCAGCATCCCTGGAACAGGATGTGGCTGATTGCAGGTGCAGGGTATAAAACACTTCCTGTTATTTATGGGCGGTGCCTGATCAGCGTGTTTCCAAAGCTAGGTGTTCAGGTCTTTCTGTGCCTTGTCTCCCGTATAACACTCTCTTCTGCAGAGCCCGTCTGCCGTCCTGACCTGGTCCAGATTGTTGATCCTCCAGGAAGCGTCCCGGTGACTGTCTGATGTGGATACCATCATCTTCCCTTAGCCTGATCCTGTCACCGGTCCCTGATTCCACCTGGTAACCTCAGCCTGCTATTCTCGCTGGATCCGGACCCCGTCGGCTGTTCCTTTTCAGCACCTGAACCTGGTTCCAGACATCCGTCCTGTCTACGGTTCCCTGTGGACTAATAGACTTTCCCTGTGCAGATCTTTGAAGGACTCAGACCCCATACCCCTAGTGTTCTGGCTACCGTGCATCTAGGCCCTCTGGTGGGGTGACCGGACAGTCCCTGTATAGGGGTTAGCTCCTGGTTGCCTCGCTGGGGGAGTCCGGTGCACGGTCCTGAAAATCCACCTCCAGTACGTTACAATAGGTATAGAGGCCCATTTTCAACAACCACCACGCCAGTGTTCTAGTGGTACATTGCATTTTCTAACTGTGTTAGAAGGCTAATGGATGTTTAGAAATCCCTTGAAAACTCTTGTGCAAGTATGTTAGCACAGTTGAAAACAGTTTTGCTGATTAGAGAAGCTATAAAACTGACCTTCCTTTGAGCTAGTTGAGAATCTGGAGCATTACATTAGTTGGTTCCATTGAACTCTTAAAATGGCCAGAAAAAGATAACTTTCATGCAAAACTAGACAGTTTTTCTAATGTTGTTAGAAATGAAGGATATTCCATGTGAGAAATTGACAAGTAACTGAAGATTACCTACAACGGTGTGTACTACTCCCTTCAGAGGAGAGCACAAACAGGCTCTAACGAGAGTAGAAAGAGAAGTGGGAGGCCCCGCTGCACAACTGAGCAACAAGACAAGTACATTAGAGTCTCTAGTTTGAGAATTCGACGCCTCACAGGTCCTTAACTGGCAGCTTCATTAAATAGTACCCGCAAAACGCCAGTGTCAACGTCTACAGTGAAGAGGCAACTCTGGGATGCTCGCCTTCAGGGCAGAGTGGCAAAGAAAAAGCCATATCTGAGACTGGCTAATAAAAGGAAAAGATTAATATGGGCAAAAGAACATGGACATTGGACAGAGGAAGATTGGGAGAAGTGTTCTGGACAGACGAATTGAAGTTTGAGGTGTTTGGATCACACAGAAGAACATTTATAAGATGCAGAACAACTGTAAAGATGCTGGAAAAGTGCCTGACGCCATCTGTCAAGCATGGTAGAGGTAATGTGATGGTCTGGGGTTGCTTTGGTGCTGGTAAAGTGGGAGATTTGTACAAGGTAAAAGGGATTTTGAATAAGGAAGGCTATCACTCTATTTTGCAGCGCCATTACATACCCTGTGGACAGCGCTTGATTTGAGCCAAATTTCATCCTACAACAGGACAATCACCCAATGCACACCTCCAAATTATGCATGAACTATTTAGGGGAGAAGCAGTCAGCTGGTATTCTATCTGTAATGGAGTGGCCAGCCCAGTCACCAGATGTCAACCCTATTGAGCTGTTGTCGGAGCAGCTTGACCGTATGGTATGCAAAAAGTGCCCATCAAGCCAATCCAACTTGTGGAGGGGGAAGCGTGGGGTGAAATATCTCCAGATTACCTCCGCAAATTAACAGCTAGTATGCCAAAGATCTGCAAAGCTGGAATTGCTGCAAAGGAGCATTCTGTGCCGAAAGCAAAGTGTGAAGAGAAAATTATTATTTCAAGTAAAAATCATTATTTCTAACCTAGTCAATGTCTAGACTATATTTTCTATTTATTATGCAACTCCTTTTATAAATAAAAGTATGATTTTTCATGGAAAGGACAAAATTATCTGGGTGAACCCAAACTTTTGAACTGTAGTGTATTTGCAGGTAATAGTGTTTTTTTTCAAGTGAGTTCCCCTTTAAAACGCAAAAAGCTCTAACCATCACTTCCTTTGACTACATTTTCTATAATTAAAGTCCACTCATAATATTTCTATATGAGTGACTCTTTAAAGCGATGGAATGAAATATGAGACACTAGAGAGATGACAATCCTTCACTGGGAAACAGAAGTGGTTAAGAAGTGAATTAACAGGCTTTCTTTTATTTTTTTTGTACCATATATAGGTCTGATGTTCACTTTCACCTGTTGCTAAGTAGATTCTAATATCCCTAACTGGCAATTTGTGGAATCCCATTAACCACCCATCAATGACTCTGCGGCTACAGAGCTAAGGAATGTCAGTCCTTTGTTAACCATCTCTAAATACCCGAGTACCTTTTGTTGCTCCCTTAATCTCCAACAAAGTGTTAATCCACTAAGATCTGCTGGAAGCAATTTATAGGAGACAGTGTCACCCATCCAAACTCTGCACGCAGTACCAGTTCAGAAACAGCACACAGCATAATGCTACATCCTCATCCAACACTCATATGCATCAGACCATCAATGTTAGCTATTTCTATGGTCTGACAATTCAGTATTGCTATGTTGCCAGGACAATACTGCCCCCTTGTGTAGCTAATATCTCACTGTAAAGATGCCCTAAACAAAGTGAAGCCTATAAAGAAAAGGAAGATGTCACAGAAAAAGCATAGCTTGGTTACACTGGTTCCTGCTGCAAGGGATATACTTGAATCATTAAAAAAACAGCAAGTATTTCACATGTATATGTAACCTATCAGGGCGTACTAAAGCTACACAAATTATTTTATTGGTCTTTTAATATTTTGCATATTAAATATTACTTTAAGGGGGATTAAATATTTCCAAGATCCTATTCCATGAAGTAGTTGTAATAATATTAGCAAATACCTCCAATTAGAATTGTAGTATATTTCTTCTGATTAGCTCTGCCTCTTATCTCGTGCGGGGCATTACAGTAGCTTTGGTATCCATGGTTACGACCATGCATATAGCAACAATTGGTTAGTTGCTAGTGGTCGTTACCATGGATACCTAACCGACTGTAATGCCCTGCACATGGGCTAAGCAACATAGCTTATCAGGAGAGCTATACTATATTTCTAATTGGATGTATTTGATATTATTATTACTACACCTACTACATATTGGGATAGGATCTTTGAGTTGGGAATACCCCTTTATGTTAAAAAAAATTAAAAGGTTCCTATTTTTCCATTCCCTGTGCATGCATTAATGCATATTGTCTGTGCATCACAAGTAGTAGTCAATTATTTAAAAAAGGATATTCAGACATTAGAGTCAGTTCAAAGGCGGCAACTAAATTATTGCAAGGAATGGAGGACTCCCACATGTCTCCCAGAGCTTGAAAAAGTTGGATGTGTTTAGAGTAGAAAAAAAAAAAACACATCTCAGGGGAAATCTCATTTATATGTATAAATACATGTAGGGTCAATACAAAGGACTGGCACATGACTTATTCCTTCCAAAGACAATACTAAGGACCAGGGGGCACTCACTGCGAGTGGAAGAAAGGCGATTCCGACAGCTAAATAGGAAAGGGTTCTTTACAGTTAGAGCAGTCAGATTGTGTAATGTGTACCACAAGAGATAGTAATGGCAGAAACTATAACAACTTTTAAAAGGGCGGGATGATTTCCTCAGTACACAACATTTGGTTATAAATAATTTAGTGACAAAATGGAGAATTGGTGGAGGAAGGTTGAACTAGATGAACCTAGGTCTTTTGTCAACCTATGTAACAATAAGGGTAAGGTCACACAGTGCGTTTTTTGCGGCGTTTTTGCTCAGAAAACTGCATGACTTTGCTTCCCCAGCAAAGTCTATGAGTTTTCATTTTTGCTGTCTGCACACAGCGTTTTTTTAGCTGCGTTTTTGTGCTGTACACAAAAACGCAGCATGTCAATTATTTTTGCGTTTTTCACTGCGTTTTCCACCCATTGAGTGCAATGAGATGTTCAAAAATGCAATGAAAAACGCAAATTGCAAATATAGCTGCATTTTAGTGTGTTTCTATGACTAAAAACGCAGCTATAAACGCAAGGGGTGGGTAGTAAAGTGACATGTACAGGAAGAGGATTCCTTCTGTCAATAACCACAAAAGCATAAATCCTCCCGGTACCGCCACCGCTGCTTCAATCTTCCGTGCAGCGCCATGTCAGCTCCCGTGCGGCGCCATGGCCGGGCAGAAGGTGGAAGCAGCTGCGAAAACAAAAAGTGAACAGTAGAAAAAAAAATGTCATGCTCACCTGTCTGCAGACTCCCGGTACCGCCGCTCCGGCTGTGTCCAGTCTCCCCGGGCACGTCCGATGGTTGCAGGACCTGGCGGTGGATCACCTGATGCAGTCACCTGACGCATCAGCTGATCGTAAGTCTCGCGGTGACGCCGGCGCCCGGCCGGTTTCACCTATCAGCTGATCCTGCCGTCAGGAGACTTCATCAGCTGATTACCGGAAGCTCCTGCAGTGATCGGATGGGATCAGACTCCGCTCCAGGAGCTGCCGGTAATCAGCACATAAGGTTTTTTTTGCATCAGCTGATTGTATAAACGGCTTTTATACAATTAGCTGATGTGTGATGTGATTCAGGCTCTTGAACCTGACACATCATCTGATCGGTATGCCTTCCAGGAAATCGATCAGATGATATTGGATCCAGATTGGACAGTGCGGGACCCTTGACCCAGGATTAGTGCGGAGGGAGGTTCTTTATTTCAGTAAAGATGGAGTCACTAATTATGTTGTGTTTTATTTCTAATAAAAATATTTTTTTGTGTGTTGTGTTTTTTTTTAATCTTTACTAGAAATTCATGGTGGCTATGCCTAATATTGGCGTGACACCATGAATTTCAGGCTTAGGGCCAGTTTATAATACACAGCTAGCCCTAACCCCATTATTACTCAGCGAGCCACCTGTCACCAGGGCAGCTGAAAGAGTTGGATACAGCGCCAGAAGATGGCGCTTCTATGGAAGCGCCATTTTCTGGGGTGGCTGCGGACTGCAATTCATAGCGGGGGTGCCCAGAAAGCATGGGCACCCTGCACTGCAGATTCCAATCCACAGCTGCCTAGTTGTACCTGGCTGGACTCAAAAATTGTGTGAAGCCCATGTCATTTTGTTTTTTAATTATTTCATGAAATTCATGAAATAATTAAAAAAAAGGGCTTCCCTATATTTTTGGTTCCCAGCTGGGTACAAATAGGCAGCTGGGGGTTGGGGGCAGCTCGTACCTGCCTGTTGTACCTGGCTAGCATACAAAAATATGGCGAAGCCCACGTCATTTTTGGGGGGGGGGGCAAAAAACTCCTACATACAGTCCTGGATGGAGCATGCTGAGCCTTGTAGTTCTGCAGCTGTCTGCTCTCCTGCATACACTAGTGCAGAATGAAGAACATATTGAAGAAGGAAATGACATCATCCTTTTTTTTTATTGTTTTTTTTTTCAACAATCTTTAATGGCATTGTTCACTGTTAAAAAAACGCATAAAAACGCTGTGCGCAAAAACGCAAAAAAACACACCAAATCACGGTAAAAACGCATGCGTTTTTGCCACTTTTTTTGCCGCGGGTGCGTTTTTGTGCGTTTTTTGCCGCAAAAAACGCACAAAAACACAGCGTAAAAAAAAGCAGTGTGTGAACCTAGCCTTACTGTACTTACAATTGACACACACATAAAGGCATGTGTATTACTGAAACACAATCTTTGAAAATGTGCAAGTGCACTGTAAACATGATAGATGCATCATGCTCCGTAGCAGGGGTGAACTATATCTGCTTATGATAAACTAATATAGCACTAATTGCAAGTAATGACCAAGAACTGTGGGTTAATTCTGGTACCGAGCCCACAGCTATACTGCTGAATGGTAAGTCTAGCCATATTTATTAACAAATCATACTATTTTTATGGGACACTTACTGACATTTTACCTTTTTGTCACCATAATGAGTGTTATAGCAACTACAGATGATAGTCAAAAGTATAGATTTGTCAGTATTACATCCCATACAGGAGATGGTGCCACAGAGCATACTGTATTCTTAGCAATGCAACAGGCACAGAGGTTTGATAATAAATTACCACCACATTTTGGAGTATATTCTAGCACTGTTGCCCATGTTAACAAATCCCATAATTAAAAAGATGATTGACTGTAAAAGGTAACATCTACCACTATAATTGTTAATAGGGGTTTTCCCACAAAGTTAATTTTAAAATTGGGATTATGTATATGACTGCTGCGCTAATAAAGGAAACCCAGTGAGAAGGGAATTGGATAAAATATGTATGAATATATAAAAACTAGATGGTGGCCCGATTCTAGCGCATCGGGTATTCTAGAATATGTATGTAGTTTATGTAGCCCGCACCACTCCCACAGCAACACCCACAACCAATCCGGAGGCAGCTGAGCAGAGAGGTGTGCGGGACATGCCGAGGAGGATATAGGAAGCAGCCGCATCTCCCAGCCTGCAGGGCCAGCGAGGGGAGGGAGAAAGTACTACAGAGTATGAAAAGAGAAGAAAATGCAAAGTGAGTATAATCGTTTGTGGTTTTTTTATATCCGTGATGAAGCCTGAATGCCTTTGAAATGCGTTGGATCGTGCTCCTGTTTTGCCCCTTACTGGCTTCTGTAGCCCTCAGCGAGTGACGTCACCCACCTTTCCCTTGTGCGCGGTCACTGGAGGAAGTAGTTTTTCGGCCAGAACTCTCCTCCATGTGTACCGCGTTTCACCGCCGAAATCAGAGCGCCCACTGCTCCCATCAGATCCACGGTGCCTCTAAGTACACTTCTAAGGAAAATCTGTTCCTGTGTATCCAGCGTTTACAAAGCTGACCACCACTGCAAGGCAAGTGCACTATACCTGCTTCTCCTGCACCAGGCAGATCTTTAGTCATTTTAAGTCTGTAACTAGTCAGGCTATCTTTGTATATTTGTATATTTACATCCTGTTAATCATCCTTTGGACACCACATCTAATCTAATCTGGGCATTACATATTTGGACACCCCAATCAGACAGCCCCAATATGCCAGGTATTAGCAACACTGTGCTATCCTATCTTGTAACAGTATTACCTAATCTTAACCTCCCCCCATTCACTGATTTTATTCCCTAAGGGTACTGTCATGATTCGCCTCCCCGTCCACATGGCTAGGGGGCGGAGCCTTCTCTCGGGCCTCACTTCCGGCCCCTGGATGCCTTAAAAGCTGACACTTCCAGTGAACCAGCGCCGGCTATAAGCTTAGCTCTGCTTTGCCTGTGATTGCTGGTCCTGTGAGTGATATCCTGATCTGTCTGTTCCTGTGCTCCCGTGCCCTTGTCTGTGTTCTGTCCCCTGGTCGTCCCTCCTGTCCTGTGTCCCCCCTCCTATTCCCCACTCGGTTGCTTCCTCCGGTACTGACCTTAGCCTGACTTTGACTTCGCTTCTGCTTGCTCCTCCGGTCCTGCTTCTGCCCGTACGGTGTTTGACCCAGCCTGTCTGACTATTCCTCACATACCCTGCAGTTCTGCCTCTCAGCTGTGCTGATTAGGCAGTGCATGAGAAGGCTGTGCATTTCCTTCCTGGTTCTCATTGCTCTAGTGTCGTCTGCTGCAGAGCTCTGGCTCCCCCTGGTGGCAGCATTACAGGTACCATCACACTTTAGCGACGCTCCAGCGATCTGACCTGGTCAAGATCGCTGGTGCGTCGCTACATGGTCGCTGGTGAGCTGTCAATCAGGCAGATCTCACCAGCGACCAGTGACCAGCCCCCAGCGACGCGTGGAAGCGATGCTGCGCTTGGTAACTAAGGTAAGTATCGGGGTAACCAAGCGCTTGGTTACCCGATATTTACCTTGGCTACCAGCGCACACTTCTTAGCGCTGGCTCCCTGCACTCGTAGCCAGAGTACACATCGGGTTATTAAGCAAACCGCTTTGTTTATTTACCCGATGTGTACTCCGGCTACATGTGCAGGGAGCACGGAGCCGGCACTGGCAGTCTGAGATCGGCGGACGCTAGTACCCAAGGTAAATATCGGGTAACAAAGCAAAGCACTTCACTTGGTTACCCGATATTTACCTTGGTTACAGCTTACCGCATGCTGCCAGAAGCCGGCTCCCTGCACATTCAGATCGTTGCTCTCTCGCTGTCAAACACAGCGATGTGTGCTTCACAGCGGGAGAGCAACGTCCAAAAAATGAACCAGCACTGTGTGTAACGAGCAGTGATTTCACAGCAGGGGCCAGATCACTGCTCAGTGTCACACACAGCAAGATCGCTAATGAGGTCATTGGTGCGTCACAAAAAACGTGACTCAGCAGCGATCTCGCTATGTGAGAAGTACCCCTTAGGCAACATTCAGTCACCTTTACACCCTCGCTGCCCTTTCAGAGTCCACTATCTAGGGAACTAAAAACCCTATCTCCATCCAGGAACCCAAAATGGCAAGTTTATACTTATGACCCCACTGTAATCTCCCTCTCCCCCCCCCTTTTTGTTTTGTACTCATTTTAAACCTTTTTGTTTTTGCCATACTAGTGATACTCTGCATACTACTTTGGATTTACATTGAGGCTCCACCTTGAGGCTATGTACACACTAGAAAGTGTCTTTTTCTTAAGAAAAATCCGGACCCTATTAAAGAATCCTGCACCCATGGTAAAAAAACGCACCAAAACTGCAACGAAATTCGCATGCGGTTTTACCGCGGATTTTGTGCAGATTTTCCGCGGATTTTCCGCAAGTTGATCCCCGCGGATTTTTACCATTATCTATGGCAAAAAACGCAGATACCTGCGGAAAAGCAGTAACCTGCTCATAAATTGCGCAGCGGAAAATCCGCGGGTAAATTTGCGGGTATAAAAAAAACGTAGTGTGCACACAGCATTTTTAAAACCCATAGGATTTGCTGGGGAAAGACTACAGCAATGTTAGACACATTTTCTGCAGCAATTCCGCGGCAAAATCCCCAGCGTGCGCACAGGGCCTAAAGATCACACAATCAACCTCCAAAACTGCAGGTATCCAAAATATTTTTAATATTTTTATATATTCATACATATTTTATTTAATTCCCTTCTCACTGTGTTACCTTTATTAGCGCAGCAGTCATATACATAATCCCATTTTTTACCCTGACAGGTTCACGCGGACCCTGTCCACTGCTTGCAGTTTTCAAAATTGTGAGACAAGCTATCTTCTCAATAAACCCCATTTGTTTTAGAGTTGATATTGTCCCCTTTCATCTTTTTTCGTGAGCGCTAGTGTTTTGTTTTAAATTGTGTCTTAATTTTAAAGTTCATTTTAATCAGTAGATATTGGAATAATAATAAATTCTACAATTTCATGTGTTTAAAAGAAACTCCTGCTCTGAGATAATCTTATACATGTGTCCCAGCTATCTGCTGTGTAATGACCGTGTCTGACCTTACTGGGAAATGGTCTAATTACTCAGCTTCTGGGTCGGGAGGGGGGTATAGGGGGAAAGATGAAGACATTACAGAATGGAGCCATAGCTGATTCTTTTTGTGAGGTAAAATATTTCCCTGCCTGATTATAAAAAATGTTTTACCTCAAAGAAAGAATGATTTGTGATCTCATGCTATAATGTTTGTATATGCTCTTTTGCATTCTCCTTGACTCAGGAGACATGGTACGATCAGACCATGTCCCTGTACAGGCAGACACAGCCATTACACAGCACAAAGCAGGGACACGTGTAAGATTATCTCAGCACCAGAACATTGTCTCTAAAGCACATCTAATTGTGGAACTTATTAATTATTATTATTATTACTACGACTACAAGATCTATTGATTAAAATTAACTTTGTTTATGGGAAAATCCCTTTAACTAGGCAAAATGTTTCACAGTAAAAACAGATAAAATACATTACTGTATCAACAATCTTTATAGCAGAATCAACATCATCCGTAATCATCCTTCTTCACACTACAATTAACTTCCAATGGTTTTGTTTTTTTCATTACTATACTCCCAATGGCAAGAGAGTTAAAAATACAAAAATTATTGTAAACACGTGGTTTGCCAGCTACTACCTGACTCTGGGTTTCGCCATTGGTTACTTCCTGGGGTAAACTCCCAAGAAGAAGCCAAAAGGCAAAGCCGAGGGTTGGAAGGAATCTAGCATGCTGTGTGCTTGATATACCCTTTATGTTTTAGACTCGTTTATTCTTGTGAGCATAATAACAAAAAGAGAAAAAAACTGTAAGCTGAGCTTATAGTATTATTGGTGGTGATCATGTGTAGAACTACTGTTCTCAGAAGGACTAATAGTAACTTTATTGAATTAATACACCAATATTATAAATGTGAAAATACATCTCATGTTTTTCACTTTTAAAGGCTATGTATCTATCTTTTGCACACAATGTTTCTTAATTGTTCTTTTACAGTTGTTCATATCGTTGCTAAAGGATAAACGAATTTCTACACAGACTTCATTAAAGGGAACCTGTCATCAGAAATTTAGCTTGAAACCTAAAAGTTTCCCCCTCTGCAGCTCCTGGGCTGCATTCTAGCAATGTTAGTGTTGTTTATGTGCCCCCTTTCTGACCAAAATAAAGACTTTGTAGGTGTAGTCACACCTACTTGTATTATTGCAGCAATAGGCATCATCGCACAACCACGTTTTGATCCAATTGATCCATCCATTGTATGGTCTATGTCCTTATATATCTTTTTTAGTATCACCTTGATAAAAGCTCTACGAGCTGAAACGTCGGTGTAATTGATGAACCTTTTTTTGTGCCTTGCAATAAAATCACCTGAGAATTTTTTTTTTTTCATTTCATATTCTCTTATCTGAGTGTGCCGAAGCTTGCTCTTTTTTTTTTAAATCCTTTATCTAGCTGAGTGTACTATCGATTTGAGTATGGTCCTTCTTTCATGGATATGTGAAACAGGCCTAAGAAGTAGCAAGAAGGGAGAGGCGATTCTATAGAGTTCCACAATGTAGAAAAGAGATACAATATTTACACTCATGGGAGAGTAGGGAAAGCAGGCTTTAGATATAGAAAAAAAAAGCACATGAAGAGGAAATAAGTGCAGGATAGAAACTGTGCGGATGCACGTAAAGAAAGCAAACCGACTTCACATCCAGCTTATATTACTGGGATGGACACTCTACCATAAGAGATAATTATGGAAACTTGAAAACTGCATGTCAAGTGGTCTGTAAAATAAATGAAGGACTGAAGATTGTAGAATAAGCGTAGTGCAATTTTATTAAAGGGGTTGTCCACTACTAGAGTATTTCTTTAATGTTATAGTTCCACCCTATATAAAATTAAAAAACTATATCCTCACCTCCTGGACTGGCCGAGTTTCCAGCAACGTCAGTGATCTATCCCTCCCTCGACACTCACGTGATAGTTATGTCATATGCGCTCTGCAGCTTATTGGCAGCTGCTTGTCACGATGTTACTCCAGGATAATAAGGAACAGGGGGCTCCTATGCTGTCCCTCACCTCCAGTTTACTCCTAATAGTAGCAACGCAAGAGTCCTGTGCCTTTCTATACTCCTGAGAAGTACTAATCTAATACTCCCTCACCCCAGGAAGGGACAGAGCAGGAATGAGATGATAAATAGATAAGGACAGACAAAGGAAAACCAAAAACACACATGCAGGAATAAAGAGTGACTTAGGAGAAAAACAAGAGCAGGAGGGTACCAACAAAAGGCAAGAAGGGTAAAATCCACAACCACACACAGCAGCAGGTATCATACCACATAATCTGGATCACTACACCTCCACAGACCAACTAAGAAACTAAAGCTGGCACTAGTGGAAGTGTCCAACCAGTATATATAGGAGGAGAGCAGATGTAATTGGCTCCCCAACAACATGTGATCAAAGATATCTCACAAGCAGATCAGCAGAGATTAACTCTTGCTAGCTTGCCTATAAAATACCAATCTGTTTGTCGATACCCGAGTCAGCCTGTGCTGATTACAGACCTCAACGAAGTTATCAGGTGGAATGTCAGAATCAGTAGTCTGAACAGAACCCGACACCGCCATGTCAGTTGGCAAAGTTTGAGGTGAAGGACTGGAGACCATCAGCAACAGAACCTGTTATGATTCAGGGACCGGGGAGGATCAAATAATGCAGAATCCCAAAAAGGTAACAGAGTGGCTGGAAACTTAATGGACTGCAGACCTAATCCTGACACACAACTAACAGTAGCCGTGGGGCGTGCCTATGATGACCTGGACGCCTTGACAAAGCTGGAGAACTAAATAATCTCACAGATAGAAATATAAGAAAGCTAATCTGCCTCGGAGTAGTCCCCAAAGATAGATAGCCCCCCCACATGTAAAGGCTACAGTGATCTAGAAAAACACAATACAAAGCCAGAAAGGACAGATTTCAGCAAAGGTGAGGCCCAAACTATCTTTATAAAAAAGGATAGGAAAGAACAACTGTTTGCAGCCATAAAAACCCTAATAAATACCAGCAATACTGATATGGAAAAATCCTGAGATTACCAAACGTCTCCCCCACTGTACCAACACTCAGATGTTACTGGGATCCAAAAAACACTAATACAGATGAGGGACTAAATAATACCAAGCATGACAAAACACGAATCTTGCAGAATCATGGAGCTAAGTATACAGACACTCCCAGCAGGGAATGATCCCATTCCACCACGAACTCCACACAGACAAATTAGGAATCATGCATAGTATCAAAGCAAAACAACAACAAAAGATGGTAAAACAAGCAGCAGAGGTACAAAGACCACTTATCTGAGGGGAGTTCTGGAAATGAGCAGAGCTGGTTGCAGAATGTCCTTAACACACAGGAGCAATTGACCACCGGCAAATAACAAGAGAAAGCTACTAAGTTAAATAGCCCAATCTGACCCTGATTGCCAGTCCTCTGCAGGTGTATCACTTCCATTCCACACATCAACTGCACTGCCAGCACTGACCACAAGAGGGATCTCCGAACTGGAAAACGTATTCACAACAAGAACCCTATGTCATGTGAGCGCTGGGAGACACAGTGCCAAAATAGAATGGCGCTGGTTTGAGAGGTGAGTATATATGTTTTTTTATTTTATATAAAGGGCACTATAACGTAAGAAGGGGTTTCATTAGTGGACATCCCCTTTAACTGAAAGTAATCATTAACATCTACACATCAGCTAACATTTAAGAAGAACAGGACATGGAAAAAAAATACAATAGCATTTGTTCTTAATAAAATATGTTTTTGTTTTTGCATGTTAGGCCCAGGCCAATTAAGTAAAGTATAAAAAAAAAAAAAAAAGTTCAAGATCTCAGAGTAACCTTTTTCAACATGTGTTTTACCCACATCTTTATTGGCTTAGCACACTACCAGCATGTGCATTTTAATTAAAATGTCCTTAAATGTAATTTGATTTTTTTTTTACTGAGGCCACATCTTAATCATCAGAGCAGTGCACCACCTGACACAACAAATGCTGTCTACTTCAACATGAAAGTTCGCAGTCAATTTAAATGCCTACAATATGGAAGAATTATTGCACAAATGAAAAGCCTTCAAAACAGAATCTCTAAAGTAACCGATGCAGCTGCAACCACAGCCTGCTGACTTTGGGCCTAAAACACCAAATGACCGGGGTTACAGTGGTTTAAAACAAATTAACCCAAAGAGCGAGCACTCCCTTTGCATTCATAGGTTTAAAGCTATATACTGATGACTTTCTCACAGGTCATGCTACTTGATTATGTTAATACCCTTAAATCATAAGATGAATGTCTATATCAATAGAAAAATGGAAGCATGAGCCTACTTGAATTTACATCCCCCCCCCCCCCCCCCGAAAACAAAAAAGAAGAGGAAGAAAATTGCTGTAAAAACATGTGTAAGTAGCATGGGGAGCCCTTGACATCATAAGAGCAGACAGGCCAGTGTAATTCAGACAGATTACTTTTGTCTTCCTCACAAAAAATAGCATAGAAAGCTTCCTGGCTGTAAGGGCACAATATCTTAATCTCTTAAAGGCGTTGTCGAGTAATCAGACAATCCCTTCTCATCTCTATGTTTCCCCAGCAAAATAACACCTATACTCACCTCCGGTACCAGCGCTGCTCCAGCAGTGTGGTCACTGGCTCTCTTGGGGCTCACATGATATTGCTGTGTCACGTAATCCCTGTAGGTTTTTTTTTGCTGGCCGCAATCAGTTATCTGTCCTGTCCTGTTCTATCTAGTTAGTCGGGCCTCACCTTTGCTGATCTATATTTTCTATCTGTGTGTTATGTTTTCTTACATCACCGTTGTTGCATGTTGAGGGCTTGCTATTTCTTTGGAGACTGCTCCGGGGAAAGTTGGTATTCCTAATTTCTATCTTTGAGGTGTGGCACGTTTCTCGGGCAGAGACGAGGTGTCTGGGTTTGTTGGGAGCATCCCACTGCTGCTTCTGGTGTCTGATGGATAGGGGATTGCAGTCAGCTCAGTTTCCAACTACTCTTGTGGGGGGGGTTTTCTCCTGATTAATGGGATTTTTCGTGATAGTCCACGGTTACCAGATCATAACAGAGAGCACTTGTCTCAGCACTACACTAATACAACACAAGGTAAGGGAGACAGACAGAGGGAAAAAGACATAAAAAGGTAAGCAATAAAAGTTTCTCCAATGTAGCAAAACACCAACACTGCAATAGTCACAACTCCTCAGCTTCCTCAAGAAACTGGCTCCTTTCAAAGTGGTCAGCTTAAGAATGAGATTCTATTACCGGCATCAGATGGTAAGACACATAACTTTTTATATCGAAGGGGAATGGTCACAAAAGAGCTGTACCTGAGATAAAGGTTACAAAAACAGATAGGAAAGAATCCTTAACCCCTACAGCACTAAAAGGAAGGAGATTTCACTCAAATACAAGTTGTACATCTGCCAGTAATGAGGCGTTGTAACCTTCTAATCGCAGACTCTTCAGAGGTCTCCCCAGAGCGGAACACATTGATGACAATAGGTGATTTGTTGTTTGTTTTTTTTTTAGTTGGTAAACATAGGGAAGGAGAAGGGGTTGTCCAAGTAGTGGACAACATCTTTAATGGTGGTACCACTTTAAAGAAAATAAATTAAAAATCTTGAGGCTTCAAAAACACACAAGGTGACAATTGCTTAACATTACAATTGTGAACCCCTCAATTTTAGATTCCTGTTCACCTTACAGGAACTACACCAAAGGATAGTGTTACATCACACAGTGCACAGATATCCCCTTTCACTGAATTCCTGGTGGTCACTGTGCACAGCATAAGTCTTCCCACTGAGTTTCTGGTAGTCACAGTCTAGGCACACTCTATGCTCTAATATGAAGCACTTTCCCTCAAAAAATGCATCACATTCAAGAGGCCTGCATCTTTTTACCGTGGCCTTTACCTCAAGGGCCCTGACTCTTAACTATTCCTCGTCTCCAAGACCGCTATTAATATTTGTCTAGACCAGGGTTCCCCAATCTTTTTTTACCTTGAGAGCCATATTCGACTTTGAAAGTTGGTCGGGAGCCACATTGTAGAGATGAAGATGTAGTCAAAGCCAATTTAGCAGTAGAAAACAGAAAACAACAATTGGAAATAAAGAATCTTCCGCATATTGATATCAGAGAGAAAAAGTGACCCCCATACACAACACAATCCACTATACCAAGACCAATAATACCACATACAAGGGAGAAATACTGCCACACCGTGACCAGACAACATATTACAACCACATAGGGACTGAATAAAGGCACATACAAGGGAGAAATACCGCGAAACTATGACCAGATAACATTTTACCCACACATAGTGATCAAATACAACCATGTACAAGAGAGTAACACCATCACACCATAATTAGACCACGTAGTAACCCAATATTACCACATACAAAGGAGAAATACTGCGACACTATGACCAGACTACATATCATATCTACGTTTGTGGATATAGCCTGGTATATATGGCCCTATTCAGGTATATATGGCCCCAGCCTAGTATATCTGGTTCCATCCTGGTATATATGTTCGCATTATGGCCCAATCCTGGTATATATGTTCCCATCATGGCCCCATTCTGGTATATATGTTCCCATCATGGCCCCATTCTGGTATATATGTTCCCATCATGGCCCATTCTGGTATATATGTTCCCATCATGGCCCCATTCTGGTATATATGTTCCCATCATGGCCTCATTCTGGTATATATGTTCCCATCATGGCCCCATTCTGGTATATATGTTCCCATCATGGTCCCATTCTGGTATACATGTTCCCATCATGGCCCCATTCTGGTATATATGGCTCCCATCATGTCCCAGTCCTGGTATATAGCCCCATCCTGGTATATGTCCCCATCCTGATATATCGTCCTCCATCCTGGTATGTAGCCTCCCCATCCTCCTGGCATGTAGCCTTGCCATCCTCCTGGCATGTAGCCTTGCCATCCTCCTGGCATGTAGCCTCCCCATCCTCCTGGTATATAGTCCCACCCCAGCACACAGTAAAAAAAAAAAAAAAACAATTGTACTCACCTACACTGCACTCCCCCAGCATCCTCCTGCGACACTGGCATGGAAAGTGACCAGCATGTAAGCGGAACAGCGCATGACGTTAGTGTGATGCGCGGCCACTTACAGCACCAGCAACTGTCAGCATATTCTCTGCTCCTCATGCTTATGATTGTATGCGTGGAAGCAATGAATATTCATGGCCTTAATTGGCAGCTGGCACATCGCAACTGGGAGCCCGACGGGTCTCTGCGCTCAGATGTATTTCAGCTGGATGAGTGCCCTCGGACACACATCCATCTGAATCAGGGGCTGGGGCAGGCCCGGGCCTGGTCACATTGGCGATGTCTGCGACCACGGTAGTTACGCTCCTGCCTACATGTCCTCTTCGGCTCCTCTGGAGTGCTTACCTGTGCCTGAGCCTCCTCCTGCTCTTCTCTGCAGCCCCAGCTCCAGTGATCATGGCCGCTGCATGTCGGTGCAGTGCTGAGGAGCTCTTCTGCCTCAGTCCTGTCGCAACACTGTTCAAATGTAGGCGTGCCTGAAAGACGCAGGGTCTGCAGGTCCTTTACACTGCATATGTGCAGGTCTGGGGACTCCTGCAGTGCAGCGTTAGGACCTTAGGTGAGTCACATGACTGTGATGTCACCAAAGCTCATTCTGCAACTGCGGAAACTTCAATGATAGTACAGAACTGGCACTATCGCCGAAGTTTATGATTGAAAGGTTTGGGGCCCCTCAGAGCATGGTGGCCCTCAATCGGCTGCCCAGTATGCCCACCAATAAACGCCGGCCCTGAGAAACAGACAGCCCGCAGCCCTGTACAGCTATATTTCCGGGGACCGATGGCGAGCCACATGTCAGGAGCAGGTGAGCCACATGTGGCTCGCAAGCGATGGGTTGAGGAACCCCTGGTCTAGACTATGCTCTTCAAGGACTTGGTCCCAAATCACTCAGGCCCAAACTCGCTAAGCCCTAGCCACACTGTGTTTTCAGGGGCCACTATATTCAATTCACCACAGAACTCAGAAGGAGGCAGTGCTGAGTGAGGAATACAGCTGGAGTGACAGAGTCTTTGAATCTACAAATAGCTCTTCATATTAGTTTGCATAACAATTCAAACACTGATTTCTCAATAACTGAGGAAGGGACAGTCCATCTAAGGGCTCATGCGCACGTACCTGCTGAATATTCTGCAGCGATTTGACAGCACATGTGCGTGTCAAATCGCTGCAGAAACACTGCATAATGGATGCAGTTTTTTTGTAGAAAAAAATGATTTCATGCGCTATGGCTGCTGCCCCCACCATAGACAGAGTGGGAGCTGCATCCATAGCACACGGAATAATTGATATGCTGATTTTATGAACGCATGGATTTGGGTCAACATTTTAGTACCCAAATCGCTGCGTTCATAAAAGCAACGTGCGCACGTATCATGCACAATCTTCATAGATTGTGCAGGGGACGCAGGACGCATGCATTTACGCTGCAGTGCTATACGCAGCGTAAATGCATGCAATTACGCAACATGCACATGAGCCCTAAAGGTTTTGCTAGACTAGTCTTTGAAACAGCTACATACACATATAAATTCTTAATATTCTTAAAATAAGTTAAACAAGCTTTAAATTACAAATGTAGCCACCTTGGCAATTACGGTAGTTTATTGTGCGCTTTTCTATTTCTTGTTGATACAGTACATTTTTATTTAGTTATTTTTTTACACATTTGTAGTGCAGTGGCTTTGTGCAAAACATTTTGAACGTTTTAAAAAAACAAACAAAAAGCAAAACAACAAAAATTCAACAAATGTGGCAAAAAAAAAAAAAAAAAAAAAAAAAAAGAAAAAACTCCTTCCAAACCTCACCTACTTCTACTGACTGAAACCCAAACAGTCGAGCAAGGTCACAAATGGGTGAAAAAATAGCACAAACAGCACAATGGAAAAAGCCCCGACAAATTAATAAATAAATAAATAAATAAAAAGGTGAAAATGATGGTAGAAAAATTACTTTAAAGAGATGATCAGGTTTTTTTTGCGCATGTTCATTGCTCAGTTTTGCTGTTTTCTAAGGGTTTTTCATTTTATTATTAATTTTTGAAATGTTTCCATTGTGTTCACATCTATTTAGAGCCTTCAGGGTGTTTGGATCCTGGCCACTTATATAGTGCAAAATAAGTCTGATGTAATAATGTGCAAATGGGTTACATGTTTCTGATTCTGCAATCTGATATGAAAGCAGTCATTCGCTGGTTCTCATTTTTTCTTTTCTATATAAGCCAAGACGAAGGCCTTTCAGACCATGACCTTGTCAAAAGCGCATTAAGAGCCAGATTGGTTAACATTATCACAAACGTAGTTTAACATTTGGCAAAGACATGAATAAAATTCAGACTTTTTTTTTTATTTTCTCCAGGGGTGAAAGGTTTTTTTTTCTTCTATTTTTGGCAAATGATGTTGAAATGTTTGGATCCAGGTAGAAATGTCAACATAGCTTAGACCGCTGTCATTTATTTCATGTACATTTGACAGATGGTTAAAGGATTTATTAAGATTTGGATGGATTCGTGCACAGGTGTGAGACATAAAAAGAAAACTAGAAACAACGCAGTATGACAAGTATTTTCCACTGCATTTGTCTTTTTATTTTTTGGCTCATTGTCATTCTGTTCCGATTTTGTAATCTTAAGATGGGACTTTAATAAGACTTTATCCTTGCAGTAGATCTTTTGGTAATGTTTTTCATTACCATGTTAATTCTACATGTGAATGTAGAAAGCTGAATAGGAAATGACTGTGTGCGATATACATGGGAATTTTTTTTAAATGGGAGAACTGTGAAAGGTCTGGTTTATCAAGACCAAATCATCATTAACGATACATACTTTATAATTCTATATGTAAATATTAACCCAGGTTGCAAGATCACATGTGCTGTGAGACATCAAATGATGCAATATTAAATGGCTATAGCATTTAATAGCTCTTTTCTATGCACAATTGGGCTATGTGCGCACGTTGTATAATTTCATGCGTTTACGCTGCATATTGCACTGCAACGTAAACACATGCGTCCTGCGTCCCCAGCACAATCTATGAAAATTGTGCATAATCCATCTGCACGTTGCGTTTGAGAGCGCAGCAATTTGCATGCTGAAATTTTGATCCAAATTGCTGCGCTCAAAAAAGCAGCATGTCACTTATTTTGTGCGCTTTGGATGCTGCTCCCACTCTGTCTATGGGAGAGGCAGCATCCCGAGCGCATGAAATCGACATCTACTCTGCAGACACACTGCATGCATTACGCAGTGTTTCTGCAGCGATTTGAAGTGCACATGCGCGCATAGCCTTAACGTTTTGTGCTGCAGCGAGGCTTGGGCACATTTTAAAGCTATATGCGCATGCTGCAGTTTTTGTTGCTTTTTGGTGAAGATTTGTTGTCAGCAAGATCTGACTTTTGACTTCCCAGCAAAGTCTATGAGAAATCAGATTTACAGTGCGCATGTTGCATTTTTTTTGTCTGCCGTTTATTTGTCACAAACTTCTGACAAAAAAAAAATCCAACATGTTAATTCTTCTTGCTTTTTTGTTGCAGTTTTGTCATACTTTCTATACTGACAAACACATGAAATCAGAATTGACAAAAACACTACAAAAATGCACCAAAAAAAATAAAAAAAGCACCAAAAACGTGCCGACATTACAAGCAACTTTTTTGACATTTTCAGGCTCTCTGTGACAAGGTGCAATTTTGGTTGCAGTTTGGTTGCAGATTGAGTGCAATTAATAAAACTGCAGCGTGCGAATATAGCCTAAGTGGGAAAAGCCATTTGGATCAATGGCCTTCACAATTTGTTTTATAATACACAAAGAGTACATATTCCAAAAAGGTCCCATGACAGACAATTAATTCAAGAGGTTTAATAAGCAAAAACTGTTCTCTGGGTAAGGATATCATTCAAAAGGGTCTCCTTTGTTTCCAAACTCAGAATATATTAAAGAAAAAAATAATAGAGATGTAGCTATGAAAATGGAATCCACTATTTTGGTGATAAAACATAAATTTGGAAGAAAATACTGCCCGCTCCACATGATAAACATTTTTTGACCAAATGTAAGACAGGGTGGGCTGCACACAAGTGAGTTGAAAATATTTCCTAAAGACCATTTAATTATCCAATTATATGATGCTGAATGAGCTCTTGGCAAAAGGTTTTTCTGGGATTCATTATGTCCATACTTTAGTAGTTTGTGACCCTTGGGGATTGAGTATAGACCCCCCTGGTATAAGAGATTACAGACTTTTAAGACAAGCAAAAAAAAACATTAGTGTCTCTAGAATAAGCATAGCTTTTCTTGTAGGGATTTTGGAAGATTGGAAAGATCCTGTAATACATACAGTGCCTACAAGTAGTATTCAACCCCCTGCAGATTTAGCAGGTTTGATAAGATGCAAATAAGTTAGAGCCTGCAAACTTCAAACAAGAGCAGGATTTATTAACAGATGCATAAATCTTACAAACCAACAAGTTATGTTGCTCAGTTAAATTTTAATAAATTTTCAACATAAAAGTGTGGGTCAATTATTATTCAACCCCTAGGTTTAATATTTTGTGGAATAACCCTTGTTTGCAATTACAGCTAATAATCGTCTTTTATAAGACCTGATCAGGCCGGCACAGGTCTCTGGAGTTATCTTGGCCCACTCCTCCATGCAGATCTTCTCCAAGTTATCTAGGTTCTTTGGGTGTCTCATGTGGACTTTAATCTTGAGCTCCTTCCACAAGTTTTCAATTGGGTTAAGGTCTGGAGACTGACTAGGCCACTGCAACACCTTGATTTTTTCCCTCTTGAACCGGGCCTTGGTTTTCTTGGCTGTGTGCTTTGGGTCGTTGTCTTGTTGGAAGATGAAATGACGACCCATCTTAAGATCCTTGATGGAGGAGCAGAGGTTCTTGGCCAAAATCTCCAGGTAGGCCGTGCTATCCATCTTCCCATGGATGCGGACCAGATGGCCAGGCCCCTTGGCTGAGAAACAGCCCCACAGCATGATGCTGCCACCACCATGCTTGACTGTACGGATGGTATTCTTGGGGTCGTATGCAGTGCCATCCAGTCTCCAAACGTCACGTGTGTGGTTGGCACCAAAGATCTCGATCTTGGTCTCATCAGACCAGAGAACCTTGAACCAGTCTGTCTCAGAGTCCTCCAAGTGATCATGAGCAAACTGTAGACGAGCCTTGACATGACGCTTTGAAAGTAAAGGTACCTTACGGGCTCGTCTGGAACGGAGACCATTGCGGTGGAGTACGTTACTTATGGTATTGACTGAAACCAATGTACCCACTGCCATGAGATCTTCCCGGAGCTCCTTCCTTGTTGTCCTTGGGTTAGCCTTGACTCTTCGGACAAGCCTGGCCTCGGCACGGGAGGAAACTTTCAAAGGCTGTCCAGGCCGTGGAAGGCTAACAGTAGTTCCATAAGCCTTCCACTTCCGAATGATGCTCCCAACAGTGGAGACAGGTAGGCCCAACCCCTTGGAAAGGGTTTTGTACCCCTTGCCAGCCTTGTGACCCTCCACGATCTTGTCTCTGATGGCCTTGGAATGCTCCTTTGTCTTTCCCATGTTGACCATGTATGAGTGCTGTTCACAAGTTTGGGGAGGGTCTTAATTAGTCAGAAAAGGCTGGAAAAAGAGATAATTAATCCACACATGTGAAGCTCATTGTTCTTTGTGCCTGAAATACTTCTTAATACTTTAGGGAAACCAAACAGAATTCGGGTGGTTTGAGGGGTTGAATAATAAATGACCCTCTGAATAAACTTTTCTCAATTTAAAAAAAAAAGAAATAACATTCTTTTTTGCTGCAGTGCATTTCACACTTCCAGACTGATCTACAGTCCAAATGTCACAATGCCAAGTTATTCCGAATGTGTAAACCTGCTAAATCTGCAGGGAGTTGAATACTACTTGTAGGCACTGTAGCTTTTCCACTGTCCAGAAGCCTGATCTTTCACGGTTGTGGCATTGTGTATTTTAAAACCCATGCTCAAGGGGCAAGTTTCTGCAGCATAAATGGTATCCATGGTCATGAGCTATATGTCCCCTCCACCCCAGTGCTGTATACCCCCCAGAGTTGTATGTTCCTTCACCCCAGAGCTGTATACCCCCTGAGCTGTATGCCACCACAGCTGTATGTTCCCCCACTACAGAGCTGTATGGCCCCCTCACCAGTAATGTGCATGCCCCACATTAATGAGTATGTCCACAGGCTCTCCTGTGATGTATATACCACAGTGTCAGTGTGCACTGTGCGCGATCATGTCTGTTAGTGACGGCCATCAATCGGGAGACAACACGGGGAGGTGAGTGAGGCTTCTGCCGGCTTCCCCATATTAAAAATACCTCTAATGTGTCTGTATGTGCATGTATAATGTATATATCAGTGTAAATGACTGTGCATATATTTAAGTCTATTTATATGTGTTTTTCTGAATTTGTCTTTAAATATATGTACTGTTGTGTCCCATGAATGGGAACATCCTGTTGTTTATATTTCTTGCATTGCATATTTTTCCTCCTATCAGGAAATTCCTTTATTGTTACTAGGTAGATTTAGAGTGTATGAAGTTTGTCCCTATGTTCCTCCCTTAGTTGGCTTCTGTATAGAATGCTCCTCCCTTTCTTCCTCAGTTTAGTCTAGAGAGGAACCATTGCTGAAGACACATGTCTACAACCCTGTACAGATTATTCCTTTTCACCTGCCTTTACTTTGTACTTAATACAAGATTCTAGAAGAAAACTACAGCGTTTCTCCTGGTCTTTCTACAAGTCATCGTTTGGCTGAGTTTAAAACTATCTGTGGATGCTTTTGAAGTGTGAGTACAATCATACAGTTATCTAAGGGACTGATAATTAGAGCACTTGGGATTCACAGCTTCTAGGAAGAAACAGAATATGTACTGTATATATGTACGTATACCTGTATGTGTACGTGTGCGTGTGGATAGGGCCCACTGAGACTTTCACCCAGGGCCTACATAAACCTGGGGCTGGCCCTGGTTACAACCATAACCAGTCATTATAGAAGTGCATGCATGTATACTTAGAAAGATCCTCTCTCCTGCCATTTAAAAGTTATGGCAAAGAAGTCTATAAACCCTGAGGAGGTTTTTCTTGTAATGATACACGCCTCCATCTGCCCCATAAGTCTTTATCATATCCATTCCTTAAAAAGTATGGGAAAATGGGAGGCTGCATATTTGTTTAACATGGCACAGGGTGGTAGCCATGTGAGAGGTAGTTATCTCATATGCCGCATCATGCTACATGAGGGAAGGGTCCTGGCTGGATGTGTGGAGTTGTATTACAAGGTTGGTACAGCCTTGCAGGATGCATGATGCCAATAACTTCGACTGGCCAGGACCAGATGTTGTACAACTCAGTGAGGGAGACTATCAGTTAATTAAAAATAGTCTTTACTAAACAGCCACTTCACATCAACTACAGTATGCACAGTAGATAGCAGGTAAATAACTTTTCGGACGTTTCTTAATCAACACAGCGCATCTCTTCACATAGTCGCTTTACTTCTTCAGCTTGACTTGTTCCTGCCTCTATTAGACTCACGTACTTTCACCACCACCCAGCTTTGCGCACCAGTCCAGTTAGTGAAAGTCATATCTTCCACCTACAGTTCCACATCCTATATTTCCTCTAAAACAGGGGTGGGGAACCTCCGGCCCCCAGATGAATTTTTATGCGGCGCCCGGGCACATTCCCGGGGACCGCAGTACTGTGGTGGCAGCTGCGCTTTTCCCGGCTGCCGGCCCTTTAAATCTCATTGTGTGTGGAAGCGCACGGTCTCTGGCCCTGTGGGGAGATGCTAGAATGTACTGGCTCCTTCCAGACCCTGACTAAAGCCCATACGTTGTAACAGACTCACTACTAAGCGCTAGAATGTACGGGCTTTTTCTGGGACCTGACTGCAGCCCATACATTCTAGGCTCAACCGTGGCCTGTGCTAGCGTGCTCAGGGCTTACCTTATGGGCGGGGTAAGCAGTGTGCTGTGCTCCTGTCACAGGAGAAGAGGTGCAGCAGATTTACTGACTTCTCTGCTGTACATGCCTCCCGGACCTGTGCTGTGTCACTCTTCGCCCCCCCCCCCCCCCCCCGTACTGTGAGTATGCAACCCAACGTTGCCCCCCGTGCTGTATACCCCCTAGTACGGTGTGTACCCCCCAGTACTGTGTGTACTTCTAATACTGTGTGTACAACCTAGTACTGTGTGACCCTTCAGTGCTGTCTGTAGCCCCCTGGTGATGTCTAAGCCCCCCCAATCCTGTCCGCGCCACCTAATGCTGTCCTTGCTGCCACCAGTCCTGTCCATGCCACGGTCAGTGCTGTCCATGTCCCCTAGTCCTTTCTGTTCATCCTTATGCTGTCCATGCTCCCCAGTGATCTGCGCTCACCACTGCTGTCTGTGCCCCCCCAATGCAGTCCATGCCCTCCTTGTGATATCTATGCTCCCCCAGTCCTGTCTGTGCCTCCCTAGTGCTGCCACCTAGTGCTGTCCGTGCTGCCACCTAGTGCTCACCGTGCTGCCATCTAGTGCTCAACGTGGTGCCACCTAGTGCTCTCCATGTTGCCATCTAGTGCTCTCCGTGTTGCCTCCTAATGCTTTCCGTGCTGCCACCTAATGCTGTCCGTGCTGCCACCTAGTACTGTCCTCCTAGTTCTCTCTATGCTGCTACCTAGTGCTGTCCGTGCTGCCACCAGTGCTGTCTGTGCCGCCACCAGTGATGTCCGTACCTGCGCCAGTGCTTTTTGTGCCACTGCCAGTACTGTCGGTGCCGCCACTAATGCTGCCCTTCTCCCCCAGTCCTGTTAGTGCCTCCCTAGTGCTGTCTGTGCCACTGCCAGGGCTGTCCGTGCCACTGCCAGGACTGTCCGTGCTCCTGTCACATCTCCACCTCCAGTGACGTCTGCCCTGGCTACCAGGCGCTGCTCTGCTCATACTGCAGGCAGTGCTGATGATAGGGGAGAAGTCAGTTCCAGTGGCTCTGGTGGGCGGAGTCGGACTGGAACTTGCAGTACTGCTGGTTGATTGTAGGGGTGTTTGCCTTCCAGCTAGTTACTAGTTAGTATCAGCTAGTACTCCAGGCTATGGGAAGGCACCACACCCTTTTTATATCCTTCGGTGTTCTTGGATCTTTGCCAGATATAGTCTTGTGTTGCTGTGAGCCACATCCTTCCTGGTACTGTGCACCTTGCTTTATATCTCATCTGAACTCGGCTTTGTTTATTGATGCCCTTACTGCCTGCTGTTTTGTACCTCACCTGACTTCCCGGTTTTGACCTCGGCCTGTTTTCTGGACATTCCTCCTGGCTGATCTATTGTGCCTCGCCTGACATCTCGGTTTGACCTCGGCCTGTTTTTCTGGACATTCCCCCTGCCTTCCTATTTTGTACCTTACTAACATTCTGGTTTTGACCCTTGCCTGGTGACTATCCCCATCTTTGGACTGCAGCCTACCTTAGGCAGTGAACCCCTGGACCATGCAGTAATTCCAGATCACTGTATAGGGGTTAAAAGGTTTCAGGGTACCTCGGGGTCCTGCTTAATGGGTGGCTTGCCGTTACAGCCCCCTGTTGATGATGTCTGTGCCCCAGCCCCTCCTGTGATGTATATGTGATGCCCCTGGACTAGTCAGGTCGTCACAGGGTACTGCACGCTCTTTATCTCCCAGTGCAGGACTCAACCCCCTATGGTTCTGGGTTCCCAACTTGCAGTACTGCCTCCATCGGCATCTAAAAATCCTAATCACACCCTGCACCACACCCTGTCAGGCACACAAGTGGGCTGCTAAGATGGAATAGGGCCGCCCACCTAGGGGTCAGGCAGGGAGGTAGGATGTGACAAGTTAGTGGAGTGGTAGCCCTCGAACAGTGAGGAGCTAGGAGGAAGCTGGGAGTTAGAGCTTCTAGGGGAGAAGTAGACTGGGTTGCAGACGGTGGTCTTGACCCGGAGGAGTCGGAGACCCGGTCGCGGGATATTGGGACTTAGAGCCTGACTTAAGGACACTTTACACACAGAGATAAATCTGCGGCAGATCTGTGGTTGCAGTGAAATTGTGGACAATCAATGCCAGGTTTGTGGCTGTGTACAAATGGAACAATATGTCCATGATTTCACTGCAACCACAGATCTGCCAAAGATTTATCTCTGTGTGTAAAGTGGCCTTAAGTCTAGAAGGACGATCGACAGCTGCAGTACAATAGCCGGTCTGGGTCCGAAAGCACGTCGGGGTACTGGACTCTAGGTCGGGGAGAGGCTTCAAGCAACCTGGCAATTAACCTGCGGAGGATAGGGCCTTTATGGACTGTCCCCACAAAGCTCAGAGATCAGGGGCACTAGCGCAACGAGGGGGTTAAGGCTTTCCAAACATAGCAGCCCACTAAAATCCCAAGCGTGAGCTCCTGAGAGCAGGCTCCTCTACTACCCATAGTAGGGAGCGGGGCTCAGACAGCTTTAAGCCTACGGGCCACTTGGAGAAAACTAAAATTCTGTGCACGGAGGCAGGCTTCGGACCATCAGGCAGTGCTGCAGGGAACGGGACCCGGACGAGCTCCCCCAGGAAGGCAGCGGCACCCAGAGACTTGGTTTACCACGTTGTCAGCGTCTGCTTTCCTTCTGAGTGAGTACCTGATCAGCCCCTGCTACCAGCGAGCCTGCGCTCCCCCTGCAATCCATTGCACCATCCAGAGTCCCGGGGCCTTCCCCTACCCGTGGAGGGTAACGTCATCTGGCTGCCCCACTCCATCACCCCGGGTACTCCCAATGGCAACGGCGGAACTCCCTATTACCACACACCACGGGTGGCGTCATGAACTATCTAATTCCCCTGTAAATAACCCCCTATCGCGTTTTAGAGTGACCCTGAGCCCCCGTATCCGGAGACCCTCGAGCCACGAGTAGCGGCACCCAGATCCGAGATGTTCGACCGCTGCTGGGGCGGTACATATATGTCCCTCCTGTGATGTATATGCCTCCAGCCCCTCCTGTGATGTATATGCCACCAGCCCCTCCTGTGATGTATATGCGCCCCAAGCCCTTCCTGTGATGTAAATGCCCCATCCTCTCCTGTGATGTACTGTATTTTTCGTACTATAAGACGCACTTTCTTCCCCAAAACATTTTGGGGAAAGTAGAGGGAGTGTCTTATAGTTCGATGGCTGCGGGGAAGGGGGGTGCGGTGGTGGTGGAGCGGGTCATCAGAGGCAGGAGCAGGCTGTAGCAGTGCCTACCATGACCACGTGGGCCTACTCATTAGCCTCATTTCATATGCACTGCATCCCGACGCCAATCATCTCTCAGCCCTGAAGCCAATGCTGACAGGTGGGTGGGATGATGGGTAGGGGATGTGCGCATACTGAACAGCCTGCCCGTGTGATCATCCCTGGCAACTAAAGCCTGGAGTGAGCATGTGTGGCTATTGTTGTGAATGTTAGTTATGTTTTGGCTGCTGGGAGGCTCCCTCTGGTGGCCAGGAAAGGTTTGGACAGAGACCAGGTGTGTTGTGCAGTGGGTGTTTCCTTTGCTAACTCTCTGCTTATTTAAGTCCTGGTCTGATTGCAGGCTGTTGCCGGATGTCAGTTGTTCTTTGTATCTCTAGCCTGCTTAATCCTGCTCTACACCACATTTACTCCAGATAAGTGCTTGCTCTTTATTTATTGTCTGGTTCTTTTGCTTATCTGGGTTTGTCATTTGTTGTGGTTGGTTTCAGTTTATTTCCTTCCAGGGATTTTCCCCCTCAGTGGATTGTTGAGGAACTCCCTGCAGTTCTGTGTGGAGTATAGCTCCTTTGGGTCCATGTGTTTGTGGCTTGTTGAATTTGTTATAATTCTTGTTTTCTGTTCATTGGTATGACAAGGGCACCTGGTATAGGACGGAGTTCAGATCGAGCGATCTGAGGGCCTTTTTGTACTATCAGGAAGTTGGTATTTTGCAGGGTTTTTCTCTGGCAACCATCAGTCCCTTTCCTGTCCTTTCCTATTTTAGTCAGCGGGGGCCTCACCTTTTGCTAATCCTGTCATCTACCTGTGTATTGTGTTTTTCCTATATCACCGCACTCTTTGAATGTGGGGGGCTTGCTATTCTTGTCTATTTTCTGAGGCAGAGAGTTATTCATCTTTCCTACCTTTAGGATAGTTAGTTCTCCGGCTGGGTTTGCGGTGCACAGGATGTTAGTTCACCCCTCGGCTACTTCTAGTGTTGATGGTTAGTAAGGGGATGGCGGCCAGATTAGTTGCCAATGCTCTTGTCACCTTTATTGCCAATGATTTGTGGTGGTCTTCCATGGTTCCGGTTCACAACAGTAAATCCGGCCAACAAATTTAAAGGGTACTCTTAAGAAGGAAAAAAAAAAGCTGCTGAGAATTTTTTTTTTTTCTTGGTGTTTTTCCTCTTCTTCTTTGCGTTCTGTGGAAGATTTATTTTTCTAGCGTGGATGAATTGGGTGAGCGTGTTGCTCATCTTGATGCTAAGGTTCGTCATATAGAGTCTTATCTTGCACAGACTCCCCTTGCAGAGCCTAAGATTCCTGTTCCTGAATTATTTTCGGGAGATAGATCGAGATTTTTGAGCTTCAAAAATAATTGTAAATTATTTTTTGACCTGCGCCCTAAGTCCTCAGGGAATCCCGTACAGCAGGTTAAGATTGTCATCTCCTTGCTGCGTGGTGACCCTCAGGACTGGGCCTTCTCTTTAGCGTCTGATGATCCGATTCTCAATGATGTGGACTCCTTTTTTCAGGCCTTGGGTTTATTATATGACGAACCCAATATTGTGGACCAAGCAGAAAAGGTCTTGTTGTCCTTAACTCAGGGTTTGGATTCTGCAGAAACGTTTTGTCAGAAATTTCGTAAGTGGGCGGTCCTTACCAAATGGAATGATGATGCGCTTGCGGCTCTTTTTCGCAAGGGTATTGCGGATGCTGTGAAGGATGTAATGGTAGGATTTCCAGTCCCTTCTGGTCTTGATGCCTCTATGACCTCGGCCATTCAGATTGATAGGCGTTTACGTGAGCGCAGGAAGATACCTGCTGGTTTTGTGCCTGTGGAACAGCCTTTGGAGCCTATGGAGTGTGATAGGGTCCTTTCTAATGCTAGTCGGCAGGGGTTCAGATGAAAGAATAGACTGTACTTCTATTGTGGAGACGCTTCTCATAACATCTCTGTCTGCCCTAAATGTGAAAGGAGATTGGCTACTTCTGTTACTGTGGGTTCTTTGCAACTAAAGTTTCTTTTGTCTGTCACATTGATTTGCTCATTGTCTTCCTTTTCTGCATTTGCCTTTGTGGACTCAGGGGCAGCGCTCAATTTGATGGATTTTGGGTTTGCTAGGGATTGTGGTTTTCCCATGGTTCCTTTGCAAACTCCTATTCCTTTAAGGGGCATTGATGCTACCCCTTTGGCAGAACATAAACCCCAATTTTGGACCCAGGTGCCTATGAGAGTTGCACCAGCGCATCAGGAAACTTGTACATTTTTAGTATTGCATAATCTACAGGATACCTTGGTACTGGGATTTCTGTGGTTGCAGACCCATAATCCGGTTCTTGACTGGAGATCCTTGTCGGTAGCTAGTTGGGGTTGTCAAGGTTTGCATCAGGACCTTTCCGTGTCGTCTACGTCTGCTCAGGCAGTTGATGTTCCAGCTTTCTTGTCTGATTTCCGTGATGTATTTAATGACCAGGAATCTGATTCTCTGCCCCCACACCGGGACTGTGACTGTGCCATTGAGTTGGTGCCCGGTTGTAAATTTCCCAAGGGGCGGATTTTCAACTTGCCTGTGCCCGAACATGATGTCATGCGGTCATACATCAGAGAATCATTGGCGAAGGGGCACATTCGGCCCTCATCTTCTCCTTTGGGTGCTGGCTTCTTCTTTGTTGCTAAGAAAGATTTCGTTGAGGCCTTGTATTGATTACCGTCTTCTTAATAAAATTACGGTCAAATATCAGTACCCTTTGCCTCTGATGTCTGATCTGTTCTCTAGAGTGAAGAGTGCCAAATGGTTTACGAAACTGGATCTCAAGGGTGCGTATAATCTCATCCGTATTAAGTAGGGTGATGAATGGAAGACAGATTTTAATACTCCTGAGGGGCATTTTGAGTACCTAGTGATGCCTTTTGGGCTCACTAATGCACCCTCCGTCTTCCAGGCCTTCATGAATGATATTTTTCGGGACCTTATTGGTAAATTTTTGATTGTGTATTTGGATGACATCTTGATTTTTTCTGATGATTGGGACTCTCATGTTGGGCAAGTACGGGATGTTTTTCAGATACTTAAGGATAATGCACTGTACGTTAAGGGGTCAAAGTGCCTCTTTGGGGTGCAAAGGATTTCCTTTTTGGGCTTCATCCTGTCTCCCTCCGCTATTGAAATTGACCCAGTTAAGGTTCAGGCTATTTACGACTGGGTACAACCGACTTCTCTAAAATCCCTGCAGCGGTTTTTGGGGTTTGCTAATTTTTACCGTAAATTTATAGCCAATTTTTCTGCCATTGTCAAACCTCTGACAGATTTGATGAAGAAGGGAGCTGATGCTGAGCATTAGACCCCTGAGGCTATTGTGGCCTTCCAGGAGCTTAAAAGGCGATTCACTTCTGCCCCAGTTCTGCAGCAACCTGATGTGTCTCGCCCATTTCAAGTTGAGATCGATGCCTCAGAGATCGGAGCAGGTGCTGTTCTGTCTCAACGAGACGCTACTTCGGGTAAACTTAAGCCCTGTGCCTTCTTCTCTCGGAAGTTTGCTCCTTCTGAACGGAATTATGATGTGGGGAACCGGGAATTATTGGCTATGAAGTGGGCATTTGAAGAGTGGAGGCATTGGTTGGAGGGGGCTAGGCATCAAGTTGTGGTGCTTACGGACCACAAGAATCTCATCTATCTGGAATCGGCCAAGAGGTTAAATCCTCGGCAGGCCAGGTGGGCTTTGTTTTTTACCCGGTTTAATTTTGTGGTCTCTTTTTTGCCGGGCACCAAGAATGTTAAGGCCGATGCCCTTTCCAGGAGTTTCTGTGCTGACTCTTTGGAGGTTGTCGAACCGTCTACTATCCTGAATGATGGTGTAGTTTTCTCGGCTATTTCGCCTGATCTGCGGTTGGAACTGGCGGAATTTCAGGGGGATAAACCTGAGAAATGTCCTACAGGGAAACTGTTTGTCCCAGACCAATGGAGAGACCGAGTGGTCTCTGAGGTTCATTGCTCTGTTTTGACGGGTCCTCCTGGCATTTTTGGTACTCGGGAGCTTGTGAGACGCTCTTTTTGGTGGCCTTCCCTGTCCCGAGATGTCCGTCGTTTTGTGCAGTCGTGTGGAGTTTGTTCTAGGTCCAAGCCCTGTTGTTCACGTTCTAGTGGGCTATTATTGCCTTTGCCTGTACCTAAGAAACCTTGGACGCACATCTCTATGGATTTTATTTCAGAGCTTCCCGTCTCTCAGAAAATGACTGTGATTTGGGTGATCTGTGACAGATTCTCCAAGATGGTCCACTTGGTTCCCCTATCTAAGTTGCCGTCTTCATCAGAGTTGGTGCCTTTGTTTTTCCAACATGTTGTTCGTTTGCATTGTATTCCCGAAAACATTGTTTCTGACAGAGGGGTGCAGTTTGTATCCAGGTTTTGGAGGATTTTTTGCTCCAAATTGGGTGTTCAGCTGTCTTTCTCCTCGACGTTTCATCCTCAGACCAACGGTCAGACTGAAAGGGCTAATCAGACCCTGGAGACCTATTTATGGTGTTTTGTTTCTGCGGATCAGGATGACTGGGTTTCGTTTTTGCCTTTGGCTGAATATGCCCTTAACAATAGAGCTAGCTCTACCACGTTGGTGTCCCCCTTTTTCTGCAATTTTGGGTATCACCCTAGGTTCCTCTCAGGACAGCATGAGGCATCTGACTGTCCGGGGGTGGATTCGGTGGTCAACAGAATGCAGCAGATTTGGGGGCAGGTAGTGGATAAATTGTTTCAGTCCCAAGAAACTGCCCAAAAGTTTGCCAACCGGCGTCGGACTGTTGGTCCCCGGTTTAAATTAAGGGACATAGTGTGGTTGTCCTCTAAAAATATTCCTATGAGAGTTCCGTCTCCTAAATTTAAGCCCAGATTTATTGGACCTTATAAGATTTCGGAGATTATTAATCCTGTATCTTTCCGTTTGACTCTGCCTGCGTCATTTAAGATTCACAATGTCTTTCATAAGTCCTTGTTGAAGAAACATGTGGAGCCGGCAGTTCCTGCAGCAGCGCCTCCTGACCCTGTTTTGGTACAAGGGGATCTGGAGTATGAGGTTGAAAAAATTCTGGATTCCCGTCGCAGTAGGCGTCAGCTTCAGTACCTTGTGAAATGGAAGGGTTATGGGCAGGAGGATAACTCTTGGGTTGTGGCTTCTGACATTCATGCGGACAGGTTGGTTCGCGCCTTCCATCATGCTCATCCCGAGCGACCCGGTGGCGTGGGTGAGGGTTCGGTGACCCCTCCTCAAGGGGGGGGTACTGTTGTGAATGTTAGTTATGTTTTGGCTGCTGGGAGGCTCCCTCTGGTGGCCAGGAAAGGTTTGGACAGAGACCAGGTGTGTTGTGCAGTGGGTGTTTCCTTTGCTAACTCTCTGCTTATTTAAGTCCTGGTCTGATTGCAGGCTGTTGCCGGATGTCAGTTGTTCTTTGTATCTCTAGCCTGCTTAATCCTGCTCTACACCACATTTACTCCAGATAAGTGCTTGCTCTTTATTTATTGTCTGGTTCTTTTGCTTATCTGGGTTTGTCATTTGTTGTGGTTGGTTTCAGTTTATTTCCTTCCAGGGATTTTCCCCCTCAGTGGATTGTTGAGGAACTCCCTGCAGTTCTGTGTGGAGTATAGCTCCTTTGGGTCCATGTGTTTGTGGCTTGTTGAATTTGTTATAATTCTTGTTTTCTGTTCATTGGTATGACAAGGGCACCTGGTATAGGACGGAGTTCAGATCGAGCGATCTGAGGGCCTTTTTGTACTATCAGGAAGTTGGTATTTTGCAGGGTTTTTCTCTGGCAACCATCAGTCCCTTTCCTGTCCTTTCCTATTTTAGTGAGCGGGGGCCTCACCTTTTGCTAATCCTGTCATCTGTGTATTGTGTTTTTCCTATATCACCGCAGTCTTTGAATGTGGAGGGCTTGCTAAATTACATGTATTCCCCTTACATAGTCACTGGTGTGCATACCTTATCTCCCCATAGTGATGTTTTTTTTAGGTTTTTGCACCCAGTTCGGACTTAGAATGGTGTTCCAAACGTTATTCCTATTTGTTAGTATTTTTTCGTTTGTGAACCCTCCCCAACCACACCTATTGCCAATCCATATCATACGCATAAATAGCCTGGGTCTCAGCTTCCCATACACGGTAAGTTTTTTAACTGCATGAGAGGACACACACAAGCTAGGGACCCCAACGTAGAGAAATACTTTGGCGTAGTGTTGGGGCTCTATTGCATTGATCAATTCAGTAGCTAAATTTCTCTTGATTCATATGTTCATGGCAGTAATGCAGAATCCATTTTTCACATTTTCACTCTTGCATATAGCTATTGGATTTTTCAAGTCAGTATTCACACAGCAGTTTCTGCTATTACATGTATTCCCCTTACATAGTCACTGGTGTGCATACCTTATCTCCCCAAGGTGAGGTGTGGTGACAGCTGAAGTCCCCGCTGATCTTGCGCGGCTCACTTCACTTGTGGCCTGACTCTCAGAGAGCAGTCGTGCTCTATGGCCGCTCACTGTGATTGTCAGATGTAGCAGAGCTGGATGCGTTGTGGGACCTCATGTGGATTACTCGGACCTTGAGGGTGTTTTAGGGGTTAATAAAGTGGTGAAAGAGGGGCTATTTTGTGTTTTATTTCAAATAAAGGATTTTTTGGGTGTTTGTGTTTATTTACTTTCACTTACAGCCTAGTGATGAAGGGGTGTCTCAGACGCCTGCCATAACTAAGCTAGAACTTAGTGGTAGCTATGGGCTGCTGCCATTAACTCCTCATTACCTCGATTGCCACCGCATCAGGGCAATCAGGATGAGTCGGGAAAAGTCCCAGGACTGACGCATCTAATGGATGCAGCAATTCTGGGCGGTTGCTAGCTGATATTTGTAGGGTGATGGGCTCCCAATAACGTGGATCTTCCCAGCCTGAGAATACGAGCCCGCAGCTGTGATACTTTATCTTGGCTGGTTATCAAAATTGGGGGATAGCACATCAGGTTTTTTTTTAATTATTTATTTAATTTACTGTACAATATAGACCTGGCCACCGGCGTCTGTGATTGGCTGTAGTCAGACAGCAGTCACTCAGCGTGGGGGCGGGTCTGCCTGCAACCAATCACAGCCACCGGTGAGCAGGGAAGGAATGAATATGTTATGAGCCTAATGAGCGGCTGGCTCCAGAAGATGAAAGAGCTGCCGCAGCAGCAGTGTGACAGCCGACTGGTGATCGGTGAGTATGTAGTGTTTGCTCCTACCCTTTTGCGTCTGATTCTGGTCCCCATAGATTTTATATGGAGACCAGTATCTGGCCAAATACCAGCCCTTCCAAACGCAGGGACAAAACGCAAAAAGAATTGACATGCTGCATCTTTGTGGTCACCACAAAGACGCAGACCAAAAAAACTGCAATGTGCGGACAGCAAAAATGAAATCTCATAGACTTTGCTGGGGAAGGAAACTCAAGCAGTTTTGAGACCAAAACTGCACAAAAAAACGCTTGAAAACGCGGGAAAAAATGCAGCGTACGCACATAGCCTAAACGTTTATGTTTTTATGTGATGGGGGACATATATGCAAGGATGGGGATAATATACAAGGCAGGAGGATCATTACCAGGATGGGGTACCTTAGTAGAGATTTGGGGATATTACCCGCATAACAGTGTCAGCAGCATATCCTCACCCCATAACAGTGTGTCATGACCACATTTTTTGCTAAAAATTTTATTTTCCTCCTCTAAAACTAGGGTGCGTCTTATAGTCCGAAAAATATGGTATATGCCCCAGCCTCTCCTGTGATGTATATGCCCCAGTCCCTCCTGCAATGTGTACCCCCAGTGTTTCCTGTAATTTATGTGACCCAGCATCTTCTGTGATGTGTATGCCCCCAGCCTCTCCAGACCGAGACAAACTTAGAAAAGCAGTTGTGAGAAACAACAAGATCAATATCACCAAACATCACAGCCGCACCAAAGAGAAGCTGCTCCGGTCATCACAGTAGGGTTGACTTAATTCTTTGACCAAATATAGCAGGGCAGTTTTCAAGTTGATAATTTCTGCAGCCCCCGATGGTTGGTAGAAAATTCCAAATGGCCCCCGGCAGTAAAAAATGTTCCCCACCCCCGCTCTAAAAAGAGCATGTTTGCCAATATGGCTGAACTTACAGTATATCACAAAACTTAATACACCCCTCACATGTTTGTAAATATTTTATTATACTTTTCATTAGACAACTCTGAAGATTTGACACTTTTACTACTTTACATTGTATCAGTGTGCAGCTTGTATAACAGTGTAAATTTATTGTGCAGTCTAAATAAACAACACACAGCCATTAATATCTAAACCGCTTGCAACAAAACTGAGTACAACCCTAAGTGGTGGCAATTGACAAATTGTGCCAAATTAGTTATTTGACACCCCCATGTCGTGTCATGTGACTCATTAGTGTTACAAAGTCTCAGGTGTGACTGGGGAGCTGGTGTGTTACATTTGGTGTTATCGCTCACACACTCTCTCATACTGGTCACTGGAAGTTCATCATGGCATCTCATGACACCGAATTATCTAAGGATATGAAGAAAAAAAAATAGTTTCTGTATACAGATAACCTATACTAGAAGAAGATTGCCAACATCCTGAACTGAGCTGCAGTACAGTGGCCAAGACCATACGGTGGCTTATCAAGTTCCACTCAGAAAAGGCCATGCCATGGTCAACCAAAGAAGATGAGTGCACATGCTCAGCGTCATATCCAGAGGTTGTCTTTTCAGAATAGACGTATAAGTGCTGCCAGCTGTGAAAAGACACCTGGTGCAGTTAGCAACTAAACCACCAGGTGTCGCTAAAGTACAACCAACAGGATATACTACCGTGTTTCCCCGAAAATAAGACAGTGTCTTATATTAATTTTTGCTCCCAAAGATGTGCTAGGTCTTAGTTTCAGGGGATGTTTTATTTTTACATGAAGAAGAATTCATATTTATTGTTGAACAAAAAAAATGAACATTTATTTATACTGTACAGTAGTGGTGATCACAATCCAGCATAAACAGACAAACTGAATCCTATCAAGAATTTCTTGCTACTATCATTATATCATTATTTCCATGTACGACATGCCCTGGTCTTCTGTTTGGCGGCCATGCTTCCAAACAAATACTTTGCTAGGTCTTACTTTCAAGGGAGGCCTTATATTTAGCAATTCAGCAAAACCTCTACTAGGTCTCATTTTTAGGGGATGTCTTATTTTAGGGGAAACGGTAACAGAACCCTAGGAGGAGAAGAATCCAGGGGACAGTAATCAAAACACGCCGAAATGTTATTATGGGATACGGCGAAGGCAGTATTACGGGGCAGAACGATAGCACATGTTTCCTATTTGAAGAAAAAGGCTCATCTTAAATTTACTGAAACCTCCTATAAATTGAGGGAAGCATATACTTCTTTTCAAAAGCATCCTGATAGGGACCATAGAGATAGATGGGTAATAGCCCAAAGAGCTTTTAATGGGTGGGCAGAAAAACGGGAACAAATGGCTAGGTCAATGCAAGAAGCTACATTACATCGCTTTGGAAATAAAGCAGGGAAAATACTGGCCAACTTAGCGAAAAATAGGATTATAACTCAGGGACCCATGCAAATAAAAAAATCAAAAGGGGGAGATACACAAAAACCCTAAGACAATAATTGAGACTTTAGGCACGTATTATAGAAACCTTTATTCGTCGGAAAAGCGAGAAAAATTTCCCGATAATAATCTTTTATCTAAAGTGACACTACCTCGACTCACAGAAGAGCATCGCACTTTTCTGAATGCCAAAATTACGGGGCAAGAAGTATTGGGGACAATCAACTCCATGCATAATTATAAAGCCCCTGGCCCTGACGGATTTACGGGAGAATTCTATAAAACAGTAAAGGAAGAGATCTTACCTACATTACTAGAGCTGTATAATAGCATACTAGACGGTAATGCGTCTTTCCAAAATAATAACCGGGCATATATAAAATTGATCCCTAAACAGGGGAAGGACCCGAAGGATCCGGGTTCGTATAGGCCCATATCACTTATCAACCTAGATATGAAGATAATGTCAAAGATTATGGCAAATCGTCTAGCTATAATTCTTCCCCAACTGATTTCCCCAGCACAGGCCGGTTTCATTCAGAAAAGATGAGGGACACTAAATATTAGAAAAGTTCTTCTTGTCCTGGATAGGGTTAACCTTCGGCCTCTGAAAGGAGAATCTCCCGATTTGCTTACAATAGATACCGAGAAAGCCTTTGACAATATTGAGTGGTCATGGCTTTATATAGTTCTAGATGAAATGCGTTTTTCGGGGTCATTTTATACCTACATTAGAGAAATTTACACAAATCCGAAGGCTCAAGTTTACATTCCAGGATACCTGTCAGCCCCTTTTCCGTTACTGAAAGGAACCAGACAGGGTTGCCCCCTTTCCCCATTACTTTTTAATCTGGCTCTGGAACCATTGGTACGATTGTTATCTACACATAGCACCTTCCAGGGTATTTCTGTAAATAATAGACAAATTCAGTCAGCTTTTTTTGCGGATGACATTTTGCTTTTCCTTTCGAATCCAGCTCAGCAGGTCCCCGAGATTTTACAAATTTTGCGAGAGTTTGGAGCGTACTCAGGCTTCAAGATTAATGCGTCAAAGTGCGAGCTCCTATACCTGGGAGGGACAAATGTTCAAACACGGGAGCAGAACCCTTTTGAAGGAATTACAGTGGCTAAGTCATATATCACATACTTGGGAGTTAAAATAGGTAAGGTTCCGGCAACCCTCTATAGTCTAAACTATCCACCCCTTCTGATCCAAATAGAGCAAGATCTTAAAAGATGGCACGACCTTCCATTGAACCTAATTGGTAGAGTCCACCTAATTAAGATGATGTCGATATCAAAATTAATGTATCATCTTCAAACACTTCCCCTGCTTCTCAAGCATAAAGATATTGTCCAGCTAAATAGAGCTTTTTCACACTTCATTTGGAGGGGGAAACGCCCTCGTATAGGGCTTAAGAAGTTGATGGCATCTAAGGTTCATGGAGGTCTGAGTTTGCCGAACATTCGGGGTTACAATATAGCCTGTTTGACTAGATATATATTGGATTGGATTAAAGGCTCTAGGCATTATTCAGCGTTGGAGCTTGAGAGAGACTATGCACAACCTTGGGATCTGGTGGCATTGCTTCATACTAGGCAGGCTAATCTCCCAGTGAAAATCAAGCACTCTTCCTTATTTAAAGACACGATTGCAGCGTGGAAGGCGTTGAGCAAAAACTACAAACTTCCCCATAAAATATCCAAATACTTGCCTATATGGGGGAATCCAGAGTTTGTGCAGGGGACAAGCAATAAGCTGTTTGAAGAGTGGAAGGTGAGGGGTATAAGGACTGTTGCTCATCTCTTGCACACCTCAGAGCCTAGAGCCTAGATGGTTGAGTAGAGACGAAATTATAGCGCAGTATGGCCTGGGGCCTAACCAAGTAATCCAAGTGAGATATAGTATTATGACTCAGTTGCATGATGTGACCCAGGAGGTAGTATTTAACTCTTTTGATTGTCTGGTAAAGAACTCAATTACTTCATCATCTATCTCTTTTCTTTATGGAGCCATGCGTGATCTATTAATAGGACAGCACCCGGAAGGTTTATTTAAGTCTTGGGAAAAACAATTTGAGGACCCGTCTATGGGGGTAAAAATTAGGGGAGGGTGGAATGCTCTTCGTAAATCAATTTTAAATGAGAATTGGCGAGAAACCCAATTTAGAATTATGCACAAGGCAATTTATGGTTTTAATCTCCCTCCATCAGCAACAAAGCCAGACAGGCTTACGTATTGCCCTAAGTGTAAGAGTAGTGGAACTGATCTCCTTCACGGGTTGTGGTCCTGCCCCCATTTGAGTCCATTATGGTCACAGATCAAAAGTTGTATACAAAAGGTGTGGGGTCTTGAAGTTCGGCTCTCACCTGGGTTCGCTATTTTTCACCATTGGGAGGAGGGGAACGATACCAAAGGGAAGATGACTAACCCACCCAGACTTATACATGTGATACTTCTGGCAGCCAAGAGAGCGATACTAAAAAATTGGTTGGAGTCTAGGGTCCCCGCGATTGAAGAGATCTTGGGTCAGCTCATGCATCTTCTTGAAATAGAAGGATTGGATGCAGAGAGAAGGGCGGATAGAATACGACAGCACTTTAACAAATGGAAGAAATTCATACTGGCCTATTGTACTCGGGAGGAGATAGTCAGGATTATGTCACCTTTCAAAGACACAGTCTGGTATCATACTGAAAAATTGAAGGATACATTGGATGGCTTGGAGGTGGGGGAGGAAAGGCCGAAAGCTGACTAAAAGGAGAGGGGGAAATAACCGATTTGAGTGGGACTTCTTTATTGTATGTCATTACCATGTTCACAAGGGTTCAATGGGGGGAATGATAAGAATGATGGGTTAAGTGGTCGCTGCTTTCCTTTGCTTTATCTTGCCATGTTACGGTTATTGATTTTTTTTTTTCCAAAACGTTTTTTATTGATTTTTCAAATTTGTAAAAACATGACAAGTATCATTGCAAAAGAAGAACATTCGTCTGACAAAATGTGACATAGAGGTGGGTGATACCCCAATTTGGAGTTCCATGTTGCTGTTCGATTTAAGATAGTATACAGTAACATTAAACCAAAACATAGGTAATGAAATATAATATAACATATGCAATACAATTCGTTAAATCTCTGTGTCGTCCCTGAATGATTTCAATTTTGCTAGCGTGTCTTGGTATTCCCAACCGTCTCGTCTCCCCCTCCCGCCAGAGCCCCCTCCTAGGTGATTCTCAGTTTACCCAGGCTGTCCTGAATATCGCTCAGGATATACCACTCCGAGTGAACAAAAGGTGCCATCAGGTTAATTATTTCTCCCTGTGTGAATTGGCTTTCAATAAAATGTCTCCATCTCACAAAAAACTTGGCTGTCAACCCATCTTTATCCCTCTCCGCTTCTAGTTTTTCCCACTTCAGAAGGTTGTGTAGTTCGCCCACAACCTCCTTTATGGATGGGCCCTCCCTTTGAATCCAGTGTTTTAAGATGCAACGCTTAGCTATCATGGCTATGTCATGCATTATTGCGTATTTCCTCTTTTCCTGCGTGCTCGGTCCTCCTCCTACTCCTCCCTCAAAGGAGTGGAAAATCCACACCATTAAGTCTAGTTTGCTGAAAATTCCCCATGTTGACTGGGCAAATAGTCTGACTTGGTTCCAGAACCTAGCGATTGTCTCACATTCCCATAGCCCATGCAGCATATCCGTTTTTTCTTTTTGACACTTAGGACACCACCTATCCCTACCTGGTATGTTGAAACCTATAATGGCCCTATGTAGAATTCTGAATTGAGTGTCTCTCCATCTCTCATTGGTAATATGTTTCCGCACTTGTACCCATCCTCTCAGTATATCATCCACCACTTCTTCCCTTCCCAATTGTTTCCCCCACGCTTTTAAAGTCCGACTATCCTCCCGTGAGATAAGCACCCCCCTTAGCGATCGATAAATTTTAGAGACATTTATACTTGTTACATCACATTCCAGTAACTCATCAATCGAACTTCTGTTCAGCTCTCTTCCAACCACACCCAGGTCTCCTATTATTCCATGTTTCAATTGTTCATACTGGATGACATGTGAGCTATTAAGGTTGTACTTATCCAACACTTCCCGACCTGTCATCCACCTCCTGTCCTCCACATTCATAACATCTATCATTCTCCTGACTCCCCTCTCTTTCCATCTAGTAAATAGCTTGTTTTCTCGTCCCAGGGGAAAATTTGGGAATGCCCAGGGGTTCAAGTACTTGGACACTTTCCATGAGAGCCCCAGTTTTTTCCTTACCGACTTCCATGTTAGCATGGTGTCTCGGAATATAATTGAGTTCCTTATGTGCCCTTCAACCCTGGATAGTGGGGAGTGCAGAATGGACGTCAGATCCCACGGTGACGCATATTTAGTTTCCATCGCATGATCTGAGTGCCTACTCGTTCCTCTCACCCAATCAATTACATGCCTCATGATACATACAAGATTATACCCTTGGACATCTGGAAAGTTTAGACCTCCCTCCTCTGCTGACTTCATCAGCGTACGCAGCTTTATTCTGGGTTTCCTTCCCCTCCACAGAAATTCTGTATACGCGGAGTTGAGCTTATTCACATCCTTTAGTTTTAGCAATAGCGGGATTGTCTGGAAGGGATACAGCAGCCTAGGAAAGCTCATCATTTTTATCAGGTGGCATCTTGCCAGTAATGGAAGTGGCAGACCTTTCCATCCCTTTAATTGAACTATAATTTTCCTGATTAGCGGTCCATAATTCAAGTTATAGATTGTTTCCACCGATCTTCCTATATGCACTCCCAGGTATTTAATTGAAGATTGTGCTATAGGAATTCCACATAGACAGCCATCCCTTATTTGTCCCCCCATTGTCCCATGATGCCCCTTTAGGAACATGATCTCGCATTTTTTTTTGTTCAGTTTGAAACCGGAGAATGAGCCAAATTTTTCAATCAAGGCAAGAGTCTGTGGCAAATCCGCACCGGGGTCCCCCATATAAAGTATGATGTCATCAGCAAAAAGCGCTGTCTTTACTTCTGAACCCCTTATCTTGATTCCTTTAAAGCTATTTTGTCCCTGTAGTATTCTTGACAACGGCTCGATTGCCAGGTTGAATAAAAGAGGAGATAATGGGCAGCCCTGTCTTGTTCCCTTCATCAAAGGGAACACGTCTGATAGAAAGCCCGGAGTGTGTACCCTAGCTCCCGAGTTGGCATAAAGGTTTCTAATGTAAAGTCTCATCTTGCCTACAATCCCTATGGCCTCCATTACCCTGTCTAACCACCCCCAATTTACATTATCAAACGCTTTTTCTGCGTCAAGTGTAACTAGGGCAGGTCTAGCCCCTCCCTCAGTGAGACCCAGTCTAACCGCGTCTACCACTAGAATTGTCTTTCGGATATTGGTAACGGCATTTCTCCCCTTGATAAACCCCACCTGGTGATTCGTAATGATCCTAGGTAAGATCTCGGCCAGTCTATTAGCCATGATCTTGGACATAATTTTTAAATCCTGATTTATGAGCGATATAGGTCTATAACTAGAGGGATCATCCAGGTCCTTGGTTCCCTTGGGGAGTAATTTAATATATGCTATGTTGGAATTTTTGGGTATTTCCGCCCCTCCCAGGAAAGCATTAAAGACTGAGGTTAGATCCGGCGAGATCAGATCCTTCAGAGCCTTATAGAATTCACTATTGAAACCGTCAGGTCCCGGTGCCTTGTTGGTGTTAAGCTCCCCAATTGTTCTCGTCACCTCCTCTACTGTGATATCTGCGTTTAAGGCACTCAAATCTTCCTCCGTCAAGCTAGGCATTTGGGCTTGTCTTAGCCACTCTGCCTCATCAGTCATGTCGTTATTCCCTGACCCATATAGTTTTCTATAGTAATCTCCCAACAGTTTATTAATGTCCTTAGGATCCGTAGTCACCTCTCCCCCCTTTGTTTTCAGTTTAGAGATCACTGTCATCTTTCTGCTGCCCCTTGCCAGATTGGCCAACATCCTTCCCGCCTTGTTGCCAAACCTATGTAAGTCAACCTCCTTGTGCGACCAGAATAGTTGTTCCTTTTTTTTGGCCCATTCGTCAAATCCCTCTTTTGCCTCCAGCCATCTGCCTTTTGTCATGGGAGATCTATTTGTCACATAATTTGTATATGCTACCCGTACTGCTTCACTATGGAAATTATAATTCTCATTGGTTTTCCGTTTGATCATGGCTGCGTACCCCACCAGACGGCCCCTTAGGACCGCTTTTGCCGTTTCCCAAAATATCACTGGGGACTCTCTATGTTCCTTATTGTCCTCTGCGAATTCTCCCCACCACTCCTGTAGCACCTTATGGAAATTATCTTGCCTGAGAAGGAACGATGGGAATCTCCATATGATATCTGTACCTCTCCTGAATTTCTCTCTAATGCCCAATCTCACCGGACTATGATCAGAGATCACCATATTCTCTATCACACAATCTTGCGTTCCACTCAGTAAGTCTTGCGAGATCCAGAACTGATCAATACGTGACCAGCTATCATGAGGGTGAGAGAAGTGTGTATACTCTCTGTCATGTGGGTGAGTTAGTCTCCAGATGTCTTTCAGTCCTACGTCTTCTAATGTTACATCCCTATTGTCTAAACTCCTGCCCACATTAGCTGTCCCCTCCTCGCCCCTCCTCCTATCTTCAGCTGAGTCTGGGACAGTGTTAAAATCGCCTCCCACTATAATGTTAGCCTCCCCATCTGCTAATATGGTGGCCTTTATGTCATCATGAAATGTGATTTGTTGTGAATTTGGGCCATAGACATTATAAATACTGAGTTTACCCGCTGGACTAACGATTGTTAAGTGCTGCCACCTTCCATGGTCGTCTGCCTCATGTGCCACTACCTCATGACTGAATTGTTTATTTATTAGAATCATAGTGCCCGCTTTTCTACCTTGTGCCGCTGCCCCGTAAACGGTGCCCACCCAATGTTTCTTCATGCGGAAAAAGTCCTCCCCCCCCAAGTGGGTTTCCTGTAATAAGGCAATGTCTGTCTTTAGTCTTTTCAGATGTCTCAATATCATTGCTCGTTTGTTAGGTGATCTCAGCCCTTTAACATTCCACGTAGTTATCTGTATCATGTTAACCTGTGTATTCTGCTTTTACTACTCCCTCCCCTATGGGCCCCTGCATCAAGGAAGACGAGATGTTCGACACTAGAATCACAGTTGGTACCACAAAATCGACACTCCCTTTCCCCACCTTGCAAATATAACAAATACAACAAAAAGCATGTAACTGTAAAACATATTTTCCCTTCCGAGAAATCCACGGCGCTTCCCGCCACGTTGGTGAGCTCCCCTATTCCTAGCCAAAATATGTAGCTCCCTAATCACCCCCCAAAAAATATATGTTCTATCCCCGGACTAACTTGAATAAGCCTTTGAAAATTATGCAAAAATTAGCACAGTATGTCAAAACCTCAGCAAGATTCTCCAGTCCTACTTATCTCTGACTCCAGGTAGCCATCAGTCCGCCCAGAACAGGCCCACTTCATTTGAATTTGGATGATGTTCCTGGACAAAGGAGAAAAAGAAAAAAAGAAAAAAAAAAAAAAGACCAAGGGGAGAGAAGATGGAGAAAGAAAGGAGAAGAACAAAAAAAAAAAAAAAAAAAAAAAAAAAAAGAGAGGGGGGGGGGAAGAGGACCCAGACTTTGGGATGTTTTCCTCTCTTTTCTCCCTTCCCCCTCCTCCTCTCACCTCCCCAACCCTCTCTCCGTAATGCATCCTCCTCAACGCCTCTCCCTGTTTGGGAAGAGAGAAAAAAAAAAAAAAAAAAACAGGCAAAAAAAGGAAAAACAATGAGCGAGTTCCAGTTCAGGTATCATGGTTTCTCTCCAAGGGTTGGTTCCTGTGTTCCAGGCGAGAATTATGCTGTCGACCCGGGCTTGGCCTCCTTTCCTCCCTGGTCTCGACTTGCTTTTGTCCCCCAAAACGTCCCACATCTCTTCCTGAGCCTGTGGGGGATCTTCTTCTATTATTCCCTTCTCCACTAGCTCCTTTTTCTTGCCTTTCTGACCTAGTCTTGTCGAGCTCTGCCATGAGAATGTTTTCTGCTTCTTTGTAGTCCTTGTAGTATACAAACGAGCCATTGGGGTTTCTAACTTTCAGTGTAGCAGGGTATAATAGCTGGCACTTTACTTTTTTGTTGTACAGAAATGAGCAAATTTTGGTAAATTCTTTTCTCCTTCTGGATACTTCCGCTGAATAATCCCCAAAAATTAGCAGTCTGTTGCCTTGATATTGTAGTGGACGCTTTCGTTCTCTAAAGGCCCTCAATATTTCCTCCTTATGCTTATAATCAAGGTATTTGACAATCACCTGTCTGGCTCTTATCGGGGTATTCTTGTTTGAGTTGTGGCCCTCTCCCTTATTCGCCTCCTGGTGTCTCAGTGGACCCACTCTGTGGGCTCTTTCAACTCTGAATTTCGCCTTTATGCCCAGGGCCTGCGGTAGCTCCAACTCGCATATATTATCCAACTGTCCAATCGATACAGACTCTGGCAACCCGACTATACGTAGGTTGTTTCGTCTCGATCTGTTTTCCAAATCGTCTGCTTTATCCTTCAAGTATTCATTAGATTTTGCTAGAGCTGCTATTTGTGCCTGCATAGCTAGTATTGTCTCCTCGGAGTCAGATATTCTCTGCTCTGATTCTGCCAGTCTAGAGGCATGGGCATTTATCTGTTTTTGCATATTAGCTAATGATGTTTGTATGGCTGCCTCAATAGCCACTTTAACCTCTTTTGACAAGTGTGATGTCACTTCTTCAGCCAGTTTTTTATAGTCCACATTAAGCTTTTGTGTGTACTTGTCTTGGCCTGCAGGTGGTGCTGTTTTCTTAGTTCTCTTTGTCTGGACTGGGCCACCACCTCCATCCCCCAATAGCTTGCAGGCTTGTGATGTTGGTGTAGTAGGCTGCTTTTTGTTTCCTTTGGAAGGGGTACTATGAATTCTTGCATTTGACTTCCTGTGAGTCTGAGTGGGATTAATCTCCCTGTACTGTTTGTCAGTTTCATCCTCCAACACTGCTGTGCCTCTGAGCTGCCCTGCTTTGTCTGCATCTTCTCTCCCCTCTGCCTCCATATCTCCTTCATCCTCCCATTGCGATCCACCATCATCAGTCCCCTGCATCCACCTCTCTCCTGCTGTGTCCTCCTGTGACTCCTCGCTCATATCTTCCTTATCTCCTGTCTCCTCGCTCATATCTCCCTTATCTCTCCCCTTCCAGCTCTGTGTTTGCTTTTCTGTGTCTCTCACCATGCGTTCAGGCTCCTCCCCCATCAGGCTCGGCGCCATTATCTTATCTTCTCCTCTGTCCATATCAAAGCTTCTCCAGGCTGATTCACCGCTCCCAGCACTTCTCAGGAGGTACCGTTCCATAGCTGTCTGCTTTAGGTAACCTCCTGTGCTGCTCTCTGTTTGGTGGCTCGTCCGGGGGGTCTGTTTTTAGTCGGTTTCTGTGAGGGGTGGCAGGAGATTCTCCTCTAAGCTTCCACCTCAGCCAGGACAGGAACAGGAAGTCCACGGTTATTGATTTTAAAAATTGGTATGGAATTTGGGATGATCAAACATGACAATGTAATGTTTTTGAATTGAATTTACAATGCTGAATTCGATTATGCCAGTGTTATGTTATTGAAAAATTTGAATAAAAATATAGTTAAAAAAAAAAAAAAACACGCCGAAGTCGATGAACACAGAGGTAACGTCAGGACAAAAGGGGGGAAACCAAGACAGTATAAGAACAGGCAGAGATTAGTAAACCTAGGAAGTCAGTCATAGGGCAGGGAAGAGAACGGACAATAGAGATGGGAAAAAAAGGAGGAGGGTAAGACAGCTGGGGGTCTATGGAGGTGGTTGGGCAATACACCAGGACGGGCAGAGACAAGGAGGTGAGACGAGGGGGTCACAGGGAGGTCAGGAAAAGCAAACTCGGGCGGAGGAAGGCAGTAAGGAGGGCTGGAGGAGGGGAGCAATAGCTGGACAGGATCAGGGAAGACACAAGCCGAGCACTAACCTAAGCCGGAAATATATCTGGCAGCATGACAGCAGGATCGGCTCACCTATAAAGTGGAGGAAGGTCAAAATCGAGGTTAGAAGGACTCCTCCCTCGTGGTCAGGGAGAGGCTGAAAACCCAGAGGGGATCGTACAGGGTAAGCCAGCTCTGCAGGGGGCCGTCCAGCAGAGCAAGTTGAGAACTTGGCTCTGCAGGACGACGGGCCTGCAGAGTATAGTCATGACACCAGCATTACTGCAGAGGTTATGGGACAAGGGGTCAGACAACTTATTTGGTTCAGATGGTGTCAAGCGTGTATGGCAGCAACCAGGCGAGGAGTACAAAGACAAGTGTGTCCTGCCTACAGTCAGGCATGGTTGTGGGAGAGTCATGGCTTAGGGCTACATGACTGCTGGTCGCTGTGGGCCTACAGTTCATTGAGTGAACCATGAATGTCAACATATACTGTGACATAATGAAGCTGTCACAATAGGTAGGGGAAGTACCAAGCAAGTGGCGAAAGATAAGGGAAGGGGACCCTTGTGTCTAGGGAAGGGTGAGATGGTGACCCCTGACCAAACCTACCGCTAGTACTTGGGGTCCCTCACCACCCTAGATAGGTTCCGTACCTATGCGCTGAGCCAGATACCTGACCCTAGGTATCCCTCGTGCTAGACCCTAAATAGGGAACACGTGAGATGAGCTCTTTGTCAACCCCACTAAATACTAGAGAGGACAGACAGAGGGAAAATGCATGCGCTACTTATAAACAGATGACTCAAGTATAAGTTCAGCAAAGTTTCAGCGATGATACCACAGATGAGTACAAGCCATTTGCTTGCAACCAGAGCTAGAATTAACTGAATAATATCACGGCACAAGTCCAGGGAAGATGGAAGTATTTAAGCACATGGAGAATACTAATAATCAGCAGGTGGATGGAAGGAGGGTTCTGCTGGGTCCAAAAGGGAAGAGACAAAAACCCAGCAGGAAAGATACCTAATACAATGAATAATAACAGCAGGAACAATTGAAAGTCAGGGAGCATTTTGCGCAGCCAACCGCTGGGACCTTCTATTGCCAGAAACCACATGACTGCTTCTGTCACAGGTGTGTCGTGGGTGACAGTCAGAGCATGATCCCTACCTTTATATTCCAACATCATGACTGTCCCAAACACATTTCCAAGACCACCACTGCCTCGATAAAGAAACTGAGGGTACAGGTGCTGGACTGGCCAAGCGTCTCCGGACCTAAACCCTATGGAGCATCAGTGGGGCCTCCTCAAATGGAAGGTGGAGGAGCGCAAGGTCTCGAACATCCACCAGGTCCGTGATGTTGTCGTGGAGGATGGAAGAGGATCCAGTGGCTCCTGTAAAGCTATAGTGAACTCCATTTCCAAGTGAGTTAAGGAAGTGCTTGAAAATAATGGTGGACACACAAAATATTGATAATTTGGGAACAATTTGGCGACACGGTGGCTCAGTGGTTAGCACTGCAGTCTTGCAGCGCTGGGGTCCTGGGTTCAAATCCCACCAAGGACACCATCTGCAAGGAGTTTGTATGTTCTCCCTATGTTTGCGTGGGTTTCCTCCGGGTACTCCGGTTTCCTCCCACACTCCAAAAACATGCTGATAGGGACTTTAGATTGTGAGCCCCAATGGGGACAGTGTTCCTGATGTATGTCAAGCGCTGCGGAATATGTTAGCGCTATATAAAAATAAAGATTTTTTTTTTTATTTTTTTTTAACAATTTGCCCATTTTCACTTAGGGGTGTACTCACTTTTGTTCCAAGTGGTTGAAACTTTAAATGGCTGTGTGTAGTTGATTAGAGGGTACACAAAATGTACACTGTTATACAAGCTGTACACTGACTACTGTATATTGTATCAAAGTGACATTTCTTCAGCATTGTCCCATGAAAAGATATTAAAGATTTACAAAAATGTAAGGGGTGTGTTCACTTTTGTGTTATACTATAGCTTCTAGATTGCTGGCGCTTAGAGAACTCCTACCAGGGACACTCACTTCATCTCACAGTTCTGTATCTGGCCCGTTACCTCTTGGAGTTATAAACTCGGGGGGGGGGGGGGGGGGGGGGGGGGGCTGTACTGCTAAGCGTGCTGTCCCAGGACTCGTCTCCAGTTACTCACTCTGCACTTTGGACAGTTCTCTCCAGCCGTTCACTCTGTATCTCGGTAAACTTCCTTTAGTATTCACTGCAGGATTTCACTATACTCTGTCTCCACTCACTCTAGGGACACCCACATCATGCGGCTCTGCTCAATAGTCAGACCTAAGGCCTATCTCTACTGAACGCTGGGCCCTATCTGTCCTTCTGACAGGAAACCATTACTGTTACCTCACTGTAGCCCCTTCAACTCTTGTTAGTGCCAAACATTAACTCCATCAATGCCTACCCACTACCTGTTGCTGGGCAGAACGCAGCTTCATGACATGACAATCCAAACCATTAAACCGGCAAACATTATACTGCATCACATCACAACAACACACTTGTCGCCAAGGGGGAACATAGGCAGTATGTCCATCTTTTTACATTTGCAAGATCAGAGTACATAGAATTATTTACAGGCTGTTATCATGGAAACATAAGTCTGCATAGAAAAAAAAGCAGTAATTGGATTTAAAAAAACAAAAATACCTATGTCTGCTAAGGGGATGAATTATTTTTTATTTTAGATGCATTTGATTTGAAGAATAACATTTTTTTTTACTTTTTATCTATACAACACTTGCAAAACTCTGCACATTTTCTTTGTTGGGAAATGACCCTCTATGACTCGATTCATAATTAGGGTTGAACATAATGGCTTCTATCGAGATCTGGATTATGACGTGCACCTTGGATTTTTTCCAATTTCTCTAAAATCCAGCTAACAACTTTCATGCCTCACAAGGTTCATTAAAGATTAGTTTGTGAGGTTTTTCCCACTGGAATCATGTTGGGAAACTCAACAGACAGCAAATGCAAAATGGGATACATTTTTAAAGCTAAAAATATGTTTTAAGACCTGAGCAGATGAACACCACACCCTAGTTTTCTCAATCACAGTATCGTTTCAAGCCCCTTCCTAAAATCCCACAGCAGGCTTACAAGTCAGCTATTAGTCTTGTCCCAGCAGCTGAACATATTTAAGCGTTTAAAAGAAACAAGAACATTCTGAACCTAAACTCATCACAAAGTATTACTCGTAAATGCAAGCTACATAAAAAAAATACAAAATCCCTGCGCTCTGAGGCTTTTATCTGCTTTGCTATAAAATGGTCAAATCTTCTTTCTTCCAGATGTCTATCATAAGTACAGCCGTACTTAAAAGCTGTCTTAGACATACCAAGTTAAAGCCTAGGAAACGTTTAGGCATGCAAGATTGTTTGAATGTGCACTGCACATTTTGCACTAAAAACTCATGACAATTGACAGTACAATAGTGAAACAATAACCTATCCAGTTATCAGATCTGTAAAAGAGAAATTATGTAGAAATGTCACAAATCCTCACAGATGAAGATTTTTTTTTTATCTGTCCAGAGTTGGCTTTTCTTGACAAAGTCAGGTGTTTGCTGTGGGCACCATGAGTATTACTCTGTCACCTGATGAGATAAACCCTTTCATTTCATACTCTCCAAATGTCAACTACTAGAAAGTACACAAATGATTGGATTAGGCTTTTAGGCGGTATAAAGTGAAAAGTTCACTTACGTAAAATGTGTTGAGAGTTCATAATATTTAAAGTGAATCTGTCACCAGGTTTTTGCTACCCCATCTGACAGCATCACAATACAGAGACAGAGACACTGATTCCAGCAATCTGTCACTTGAGCGGTTTGCTGTCATTGTGATAAAATTAATGTTTTGTCTGCTGCAGATCTAGCAGTTATACAGAGCTCATGAATATGCTGGACTACCTGCAGCACGCCAAATAGTCCTCTAATGATAATCTACTACTGATTAAACAGTGATTTCATCCAAACTAAACTAAGCAGCTCAGTAAGGCCGCTTTCACACATCCGGCTTTTCTTCACTTTGTCGGATCCGGCACGCTCCCGTACAGTGTATACAGTACAATGGTCGCGCAACAAGCTCCGGTCTCGTGCTGTCATGTGACCCGGAAGTGGCGGCGCTGCCATTGTACTGTATCATACTACACTGGTGTGCGCCGCATCTGTCAAACCGGCGCAAAGCCGGATGTGTGAGAGCGCTCAGTGACACCATTGGAATCAGGATCTTAGCCCCTACATTATGCTGCTCTCAGATTCCCTTTAAATTTGACACAACCTTAGCTCTCCCTCCTGTAAAAACATAGAAGGGAAATAAGTAGGTAATAGCTCCATAAGCCTCCCTTTCTTGCAGTAGCATGGGCAAGATGCACTGAAAATATTGTAATCTCCTAATCGGCTACTGTATATTTATAGTTGGTTGGTTGCAAGTTTATCCAAGAATATTGTGTTAATGAAAATGGTTCTATTAGCTACATGTTGACGTAAGCCCTCAGCAATTTAAAAGAATCAAATGATATCTAAAGGCCTAATTTAGATATCCATGTTGCACATACGTGTCCTATATGTGTTTTTGACGGATAGAAACATACCCATTATAGTCTACGGGACGGTTCACATGATTATATTTTTTCAGTGACAGGGTGTCTTGGAAAAATCAGATAGGTTAGTATTTTTAATAGCAGCATGGATGAAAAGTGCCAATACAAGTCTATGTGTTTGTGTGAAGAGCACAAACAGCACATGGATGGCATTTGTGTGATGTCCGTGATTAAGGCCATGTGCGCATGTTGCGTCCTATTCCGCAGCGTGTAAGTCACTGCCTGTGCATCTCAGAACGCAGCCGAAAAAGCTGCGTTCTGAGATGCATTCAGCAGAACGCAACGTGTGCACATTCCTGGAGAATTCATGTGTTCTGGATGCTTGCTCTGCCATAGACAAAGTGGGAAAAGCATCCAGAGCGCACATTTTTGACAGTGCGGTCCCACTCGGATCTGCAGCATCCCCATAGACTTGCAGCAGAGCCGAGTGGGACCGCACTCTCAAAAAGAGCATGGCTGGCTGTGAGACAGAGCCGCGCGATAAGAATAAACTTGGATGAACTTCACCCGACTTCACTGTGATCGCGCGGCTCTGTGCGTGTGCCGCGGCTTGATTTCTGGTCACACTTGAAGTACTCACCTGTGATCGAAAATCCCCTGAGTGACTGCAGTGAGCCGTGCAATCAGCTGTCCTTTCACTCAGGTTACTCGCGGCCACAGCTGCAGTCCTCCACCTGAGAGCGGTGGCCACGAGTAACCTCAGTGACAGCACAGCTGATCGCGCAACTCATTTCATTTGCTTCTGATGTAGCAGAGCTGAAAGGATCGTGGGACCTTGCGTGGATTACGTCGGACCTGGAGGTGTTTTTGAGGGGTTAATAAAGTGGTGAAAGAGGATGTTTTTTTGTCTTTCATTATAAATAAAGGATTGTTTGCATGTGTCTGTTTATTTTATTTAACTTACAGGTTAATCATGGAAGGTATCTCGGGGAGACGCCTGCCATGATTAACCTAGGACTTAGTGGCAGCTATGGGCTGCTGCCATTAACTCCTTATTCCCCCGTTTGCCACCGCACCAGGGCAAATGGGATGAGCTGGGTAGAGTCCCGGGACTGTCGCATCTAATGGATGCGGCAATTCCAGGCGGCTGCTGGCTGATATTGTTAGGTTGGGGGGCTCCCCATAACGTGGAGCTCCCCATCCTAAGAATACCAGCCTTCAGCTGTGTGGCTTTGCCCTGGCTGGTATCCAAATTTGGGGGAACGCACGTTGTTTTGTTGGTTTTTTTTTTAAATTATGCATTTATTTTTTTTACTGCTTGATATAGACACGCCCACCGGCGGCTGTGATTGGTTGCAGTGAGACAGCTGTCACTCAGCGTGGGGGCATGTCTGACTGCAACCAATCATAGGTGCTGGTGGGCTGGGGAAGCAGGGAATACGAGATGGAATAATAAGCACCCGGCATTTTCAAAAGAGGAGAAGCTGCCACAGTGTGAATGCCGTGCAGCGCAGCGCCGGTGATCGTGGATCGGTGAGTATGAGAGAGGGGGTGGGAGGGAGAGACAGACATGGACAGAAAGAGAGATAGAGACATAGAGATAGAGAGAGACCGACCGACAGAGACCGAAAGACCTGCCTTTGTTATGTTAAAAAAAACCATGCGGATCGCAACAAAAATGCAGTGCAAACGCACTGCTTAGCATTTTGTTATCGTTTTTCTACAACTCATTGATTTGCTGCCAAAACGCTTAAAAGAAGTGACATGCTGCTTTTCTAAACGCAGAGATTTTGACAAATTTTTGACAATCAAAATGCAGCGTTTCAAAAAGCATCGTGCGCACGGATTTTGCATGATTCACATAGACTTTGCTGGGGAATCAGAACACATGCACTTTGACAATGTGATGCTGCTGCTCAAAACGCTGCAGAAACACAAAAAAATAAGCAACGTGCACATGAGCCCTAAGGCTGATAGCCAATAGCCATAGGCAGCAGAATAGGAGTAAAGTGCAAAGTGATCAAATGTACAAAAGTTGCAATGCTAAGCAAATAGTATTTTTACTAGCAGCACGGATTAAAAGCGCCAATGCAAGTCTATGTGTGCATGAAAAGCACAAACAGCACTTCTCAGTATAAGGCCTGTTTCACACGTCAGTGATACTGGTACAAATGTGCTCGTTTTTATACGTACCAGAATCACTGACATACGTAGATGCATTATTATCAATGGTTCTGCGCACAAATCAGTGATTTTTCACTGACTGTGTCTCCGTGCGGCATACACGCATGTCCGTGATTGCCGCACAGAGACTTGTCCGTTTTTTTCTGGCATCACTGATGTCCCACGGACCACACTATGGTGTGGTCTGTGAAACACGTACCAGAAAAAAAAACATACATTGAAAATAAAAAAACAGTGATGCTCTGTTCTGCCTCTGGTAGCAGCTGCTACCTGCCCAGCTCATTACGGTCGTGCATATTCATTATGCATGACACAGTCGACCCGGAAGTAGCTGCAGAGCGGAGAGACACATCGGTGGCCAAATGCTGCATCGCGGGACTCTTCAGCACCACGGACAGCAGGAGCGTGACAGGTGAGTTTATGTCCACGTGCAATCACGTATCACGGAGCACGCATGACGGATTGCACATGGACAACCCACGTGTGCCGAGAATCACGGCACACGGAGGGACATTTGCGTGTTTAACAAATCAGTGAAAAACGTCTGTGTTTTTCACTGACATGTGAAACAGGCCTAACAGAAGCTTTGTAATTTATTTATTCCTATCTAAATAACATGGATGACACACTGATTGTACAAACTGACACAGACCAAACACTGATGATACTCAAATTCAAAACACAGATGACAACACTACCATTTTTTGGAGTAGAATGCAAAACACGTCTGAATGAGACCTAAGCAAACAATTACTAAATAGGAGAAAAAACTCTAAGAAAAATGAAACATTTTAAAATTATCACATATGACGTCTGAAAAAATATGATAAAAAAACCCAAACACTTAAAAAACATTTCTTTGTTCAGTAACTCTCATTGAGTAGACCAGTTGGGAGTCTCATCCCCGTTGTTCCGGTTCTAATACTTTTGTTTGTTGATACTTTATTCTTTCAGAACTGGGGTATATCTCTCTAATGCTCGCGGGTGCCAAATGGACTGGAGCCAAAGGGGCGCATCACTGGCTCAACCTTGGGAGGGCATAACTAAGCTTCCACTGCATATTCACCAAAGCCTCTGATAGCGAGGTTGGGCTTGAATGCCAGTAGTCACCAGGCGCTACTCTAGAGGGTCCCAGTAATGCAACAGCTGGCCCCAGGGGTCAGGGTAGGACACAGACAGCCTCTGATGTGTTCAGGTGCAGCCAGGACGGCTGATGCAGACTGAACAGCAGGAATTGGCAGCAATATATGATACGGCAGGAGTAGCTGGTACAGCAGGTACTGACAGGTGCAGCAGGTTCGGCTAGTACAGCAGGCACAGACAGTACAACGGGTGCAGCAAGTACGACAGGTACAGTGGGCATAGCTGGTACAGCGGGTTCTAGGGTACAGATATGTGAAAGAACACACAGCAATAAGATACAGCACATGGGAGGAGGAGATCTGACAACTAGCAATGCATCTCTAAGGATAGATCACGTTGCCCAGGCACCTTCCATAGGGAGAATATTCCTTAAATATCCAGTGCCTATCAGCCATAGGCTTAGAGGCACTTCCAAGTTAGGGTGCACTGGCCCTCAAGAATAGGTGCGAGCGGGGGCGTGGCCTGCACGCTGATGGCGATGGCTGCTTGAAGGAGAGCTCTGTGCTGACAGCAGGATAAACCGGCTCTTATCAGCTCACAGATAACAGGATTACCAGCTACAGGAGGTGTGAGTAACCCCAGCCCCCAGCTATGCCTAAGGGGAGACCTAAAAAGACTGGCACTCCAGCCAAACTGACAGACTTCTACCCCCTGGATAGGGATCTCTGCTCACCAAGCAAGATGGCTTCACACTCAGCTTCTTCCCACTCCTCACAGGGAGAAACAGGCTGTTTAAGAGGCTGCACAGCCATTCCACTGACAGAGGAAACAATGCAAGCTCTGCTGAAAACGCTGAGGGCTTCCTTGCAGGCTGATCTCAGAGAAATAGTAAGAGAGCTGAAGGAAGAGATCAGGTCTCTAGGGGTTCGCACAGAGCATGTAGAAACTAAGATGGCTGAATTTGCAACATCACATAACAATCTGATAGATGCTAACACAGCTTTGGAAAAGGAGGTGGAGGCACTAAAACTTAAAATCAGTGATATAGAGGACAGATCCTGAAGAAATAACCTAAAAATCAGAGGGATTCCCTCATCAGTAGCAGATAAAGACCTCCAGGAATACTTCCACAAGTTTCTGCAGCTTATACTCCCTGGATGGGACACCAGAGACCTGATAGTGGACAGGATTCATAGAGTCCCTAAAGCCAAAGGCATAGATCCAGCTCTGCCTAAAGATGTCCAGGCTAGACTTCATTTCTATAAAACAAAAGAAGCTGTGCTGCACACACTGAGGGGAAATCCAGCCCTGCCAGACACTTTCATGGGACTAAAAATCTTCCCAGATCTTTCTGCTGCAACTCTTAATAAAAGAAGAGAATTTGCCCACCTTTCTAAACTCCTTAGAGATCAAGACATCAAGTACAAGTGGGGGTTTCCGGTGAAGATGATAATTTTCAAAGATGGAGGCACTCACATATGTCATACTCCTTCTCAGCTGGGCAAATTGCTGGATGACTGGGGAATAGCCCACCCACCAAACCCTGGTGGGCAGGAGAATCATAGAGGCCCTCCAGACAGGATTAACCCTGAATGGTCAGTAGCTTAGCTGGGACTCCTTCCTGCTTATGGCACCTGCTGTCCCTGCTCCTGTGACACGGGATGTCACGTAGCCCCCCTGATGTTCTCGCCTATGGCGAGCGGTTATACACCGGGCACCCTACTCGGGGCAAACCGGTGTTGTTGGAATTTTTTTGTTTTTGTTCCTCTTCTCACAAATGTTCCTTAATTTTTTCTGGAAATTTCTCTCAATTCCTTGCTGGTCTAGCCCCTCTCATCCCTGATGGCGTTCCTGGGAATTCAACCCCCCCTGCGGCTCCAATATGAGAATTAAGATATTGTCTATTAATGTGAACGGACTCAACTCCCCAGCAAAAAGGTCAATGATGTGGAGAGAGGTCAAGGCATCTAACTGTGATATAGCGTGCATTCAGGAGACCCACCTTCTTTCCACAGATAATAAACGGCTACTTCATCCAAGCTTCCAACACACCTTTTTTGCTAATGACTCAAAAAAAAGAGGAGGAGTGGCCATTTTAATAAAGAACTCAGTGGCCTTTAAATTGATAAATGTCAGTTATGGAGCGGATGGAAGATATATTATTTTGTCTTGTTATATCAACAGCGTCCCTTATACCTTGGCAACGGTCTACTCCCCAAATTCATCACAATTGAACTTTGCTAGGAAATTTTTCCAAGCATTCAAAGATACTGCCACAGGGGCGGAAATCATCTGTGGAGACTTTAATATACCTGTAATACGCTCCATGGATTGCTCCAACACCAGCATCCCACATGCTAAGGAACTTAAGCATCTCATCAATGAATTCCATTTTCATGACATCTGGAGATATTTGCACGCATCAGAAAGAGACTATACGTTCTTCTCTTCCAGGCACCGCTCATACAGTAGAATTGATTTTTTTTTGGTCGACAGCAAATCTATAAGTAATTGTGTGGCAGCTGATATTGGTTTAATTACTTGGACAGATCATGCGCCGATCTCTTTGTCTGTTCAGGGTAGCTTTAATGTTCAAAATTCCCCTAGGTGGAGACTGAATACCAGCTTGCTTGGTAGGCAGAAGGTACATGATGAAGTAGAGTCAGTGTTAACAGAATATTTTAAACTTAATAATAATGGGGAAATTTCTGACGAGACCCTGTGGGCTGCTCATAAAGCCGTAGTCAGAGGGCAGCTCATAAAAATAGCCTCCATCCAAAAACGGAAAAAAGACGCAGATATTAAATATATATTAACCCGTATTCATCACCTTGAATCCCTGAATAAAGCCAAAGCATCCCCTAACTTGACTAAAGAAATTGTAACCCATAGATTCCAACTAAGATCCCTACTCCTGCAAAAATACGAACATAATCTTAAAAAAAATAGATCGACATTTTATGCTATGGGGGATAGAGCGGGGTCCTTATTGGCAAGAAGGACGAAAAAACGTGAGATCCAATCTAAAATAGAATTCCTGAGGGACCCGAACGGAACAATCACTAGACATCCCATTGAAATAGCAGAAGCATTTGCGAAATACTATGAGGCCCTGTATAATCTAAAATATGATTCCAATACGTCACAGCCGACTCAAGTGGATATACAGGGTTTCCTAGACACCCTGGATCTTCCCCGGGTCTCAGATGAGCAATTAGAGGAACTTAATCTTCCCTTTACTACACATGAAATCCTAGGTGCCATCAAAATGACTAAGTCTAACTCTGCCCCGGGCCCCGATGGGCTGCCATACGAATATTACAAACAATTTACATCCACTCTGTCCCCCTTTATGTCAAAAACCTTCAATTTTTGGCAAAATAAAGGGTCAATTTCTCCAGACAACTTAGAAGCGATAATTATCACGCTACCAAAGCCAGGGAAACCTGCAGACACCCCGGGTAATTTTAGGCCCATTTCACTCCTAAATTGTGATGTTAAAATTTATGCCAAACTAGTGGCAGATAGACTTCACAAAGTGATCCCGACCTTAGTGGCTCCAGATCAAGTTGGGTTTGTGACAGGGAGGCAATCTAAGGATGGCACCAGACGGATGCTTGACTTGATTGGACTGGTGGAGATATCGGGTGAACCCAGTGCATTCCTGTCTCTTGATGCTGAAAAAGCCTTTGACAGGGTGCACTGGGGATACCTGGAGAGAGTTCTAACAAAATTCGGGTTCTTGGGGAACATCAAGTCATCCATTCTAGCCCTCTACTCTTACCCAAATGCGTCAGTGTTGGCATCGGGGTTTCTGTCATCTAAATTTCAAATAAGTAATGGCACCCGCCAGGGGTGTCCATTGTCTCCCGCTATTTTTGCTTTAGTGGTAGAACCTCTGGCGGAAGCTATACGAAAAAACATAGCCATTTCTGGTATAAGAGTTGGGGAATTTGAACATAAACTTGGTTTATACGCAGACGATGTGATAATTTCCTGTTCTAACCTTGCAGTGTCGATTCCAGCAGTGGTGAACACATTATCAAACTTTTCTAAAGTGTCGTATTATAAGCTTAATGCGGCAAAGTCTTTGATACTGCCGTTTAATGTACCGGCGGAGGCCAGGAGTGCGCTGGAGGGGGCCTTTCAATTCAAATGGTGCGACAGGGGGATACCTTATTTGGGTATTAAGCTGACACCATCGCAGATGTTAATTAAAGAAAATTTGGAACCTCTGATCCAAAATTTAGAAAAGGAATTGGGAAGATATGAAAAAATATCATTGTCCTGGATGGCCAGGATACAGTCCTTTAAAATGGTTTTCTTACCCAAAATATTGTATGTGCTCAGATGCCTTCCCATCAAAATTTCTCACAAAACCCTGATGAAACTTCAATCGTTGACTAACAAATTTGTCTGGGGTAATAAAAGGGCTAGGGTCGCAGGTAAAGTGTTATACCCCCCATATGACTTAGGGGGATTGGGCACCCCAAACATAACGGCATATTATAAAGCCTTACTAATTGAATCACTAAAGGAATGGTGGCGTCCAGGTAATTCACATAGATGGGCTCAGATTGAAAATTTCCTGTCCCGCCAGGGCTCGGTCAGAAGAATGATGGAAGCAGAATATTTGAGCCGTTCACGGTTCTCCCCGTGTGTTCCCACCATGTCAGCCTCCCTGGAGGTCTGGCGAAATGACTTGATTCATAAGATTCAGATTCCTCTTTCAGAGATTTCCCTCAAGTCGTTGGAATCTCAAATCCCCTTTTTGAATCTGGCCAGGTGGGAGGGATCGGGCATTACAGTGCTGGCGGATCTATACTCTGATTTGGGTGTTAACCCCTTTAATGAAATAGTACGGGAACACCCCTCTTTAAAGGGCTGTTTCTATCAACACATCCAAATTAGTCATTTTCTGGCCTCTAAATTTCCTCCAAAGTCAAAGCCTCTGTTACCTACAACAAAAGCTTTGGTATTTAAAAAGATAATTAAATCCAAAGGTATCTCCTCGACATACAAATGGCTCAATAACCCCCCCGAAGAGCAAAAATCTCCTTATATGAATAAATGGGACGTGGAGTTGAGTGTCTCTACCTCACCTTCAAACTGGCACTCGGCATCAGCAAATATCCAAAAATATTCCAAGTGTATAAATCATCTGGAGCAACTGAAAAAAGTACACCTGCGATGGTATCGGCCCCCAGCCAACTTAGCACAGTTCCTCCCAAATTATTCGCCACATTGTTGGAAGGGCTGCCTCCAAAGGGGTACTCTTGGTCACTGCTGGTGGGCTTGTCCCAAGGTTTTCTCATTCTGGTTGGAGGTGTTTGGCCTGATGGGTGAGCTGACAGGCAATCGTATTAATCCAAATCCGGCTCTGGCAGTGCTAAACGTGGGTATAGAGGAGTCCTCTTGGGAATCCAGGGGTTTATTAGTTCACATTCTAGTAGCTGCCAGATATTGCATAAGTTTGCACTGGAAATCCCCAAAGACGCCTACATTAGTTGAACTATATAACCGAATTAATCTCCAATGCCAATACGAGTTCTGTCTGGCTCACTCCATCCGCGCCAAAAACAAAATACTTCAGATTTGGGACACGTGGTTAAACTCTGTATATGCATCCCCTGTCAGGCATCTGTTTCCAGGGCAAACTGTTGATAATTAAAAACGGGTCAAATAGGCTCAAAGTGTGTGTTACGCAGGGTGTTCACCCATACCACATGTCAATAGTCAAGGTGTTTAAATCTCTGTTGTTGTTACTGCTCGAGCTACCCCAAAACGCCATCCAATTCCCTCCCTCCCCCTCCCTGGTTGCCTCCTTGCAACCATCCATGGTTCTCCCCATCTCCCCCACCTCTCTCTCCCCTCCCTTTTCTTATCTTCCTTTCTTACTCTCTGGTTCTGGTTGTTTGGATCCCTCATTTTGAGGATTAAAGAGTAAATTGGTAGGTTGATTCTATACGTATTGGGTATTGATTAACCTAAAAAAGTTGCAACTTGCATCAGACATGATTGGTGGTGGTGTGACAGGAAATGTGAATCATAATCAAAGGTGACACTACCACATGTTACAGCGTTGTTTTCTTTGTGTATTATTGCCAATGATACCTGAATCTCTCCTTTTTTTTGTAATGTTGATTAAATATAGAGAGGGAACCACGGGTATATGCCGCGCTTAAAAACCACTGAAGTTGAAATGATGTGAAAATTTCTCTTTTATTTACAGCATTCCTACGCGTTTCAGAGACAAAGACCGTCTCCTTCTTCAGGGAAAAAAGAAATCATACAGACAATCAAAAGCTGGTATCTTATAAAGGATCCATACTGCCACGTTGACAGCTATGACGTCAACCGCCCTTCAAGATTGCAGGGTGATGACTCATCAGCACATGGAGACAACGGACACATGGAGGAAAAAAACATTATATGAAATTTCCATATCATTACCCAGTCATGATTTATGATTTATCTCAGAGGAATATTTATAATAAAATTGTAAATAAAAATGCTTATTTGTGTTTATTTCTTGTGTGAGAAAAAAGTATATGGAAGCTTGAAAGGAAGAAAAAAAAGAGAGTTAGAATAAAGGTACGAACCTATCAATCATATGCTGGAAAAGAAGAGGGGTGAATACACAACCATTGTTCTGAAGTAGCAGACAATCTAATTTGACTACGAACTGATATGTGATTAGAAGGGAAATAAAGCCGTGATTAGTGAAATGATTCAGATCTATATCTGAAAGAAAGATAATGAAACCTATTTGCGTGCTGTTAAACTTAGTCATTTGTTGGTTAAAAAAGATTAGTGAAAGTGAGGATTTTTCGGCAGGACAGTTCCTAAAGAAATGTGTGTCCGTGACTTGGAATTAGAAAAGGATTATATCCAAAGATAATGGGATCATTGCCCAACCATTGTTCTAAAGCAGCGGACAATCCAATTTGGCTACTGGCTAATTTGTGATTGAGGAGAATAAGGCCGTGATTAGTGAAACTGACTCAGATTAACTGAATGAAAATTTATTACATGCTATTTAACTTGGGTGTTTAATGGTTAAGAGGAATAGTGTATGTGAAGATTTTTGCAGTGAAACAGTTCCTAAAAAGAATGTGTGTCCGTGACCGGGAATTTGAAAAAGAAGATGATTATGTCCCAAATAATGGGACGGTATCAATTAACCGGGTGAAAGAAGTTCAACTGAAGCAAGAAGGAATGGAGCGGGTACTGATCTGTCAGGGTGAAAAGAGTTCAGACCGTGGGAAAAACTTTAGTGCGCAGTCGCATGAAACAAAACTGACTCAGCAGAGGTGACCCTGGGTCAGAGCTTGGAACATGACGCTTACTGCGGTGTAGAGTAGTAGGGAGAAAACAAGTGTGCAATATCCAACAAAGGAAGGGTAGTGTGAAAACACGATCTGGAGAGGTGGAATGAATTTGCTGAAGTGTTTGCTAGTGATAATAATAAATAGAAAGAAATATTTAGCTAAAAAATGGGAAATATATAGAATATGAATTAAAACATGATTTAGAACATAATTAAAAACATTTTCATAATTAAAAAGGAAACCTGCAAAATAGTTTTGCAAGCAACCTATGGGCCGGTAGTAACAATATGGAGATTAAATGAATTAAATAAATTGGATACCAAAGTGTTAAAAGAAAATAAAATACATATATAAAAAAAATTTTTAGGAATGCGAATATACATGCACATATTAAATACAAAAAGTCCACACGTCCATAACAAACTGCAAATAGTGAGAAATATAAAAAACGCAAGATATAGAAATCTCTGTTAAAAATATGATAAAAGCATAAAATCATATTGGTCTTATCATATTGGTCTTATCATATATGGGTTCGTTAAAAAAGCATTATAGTCTCTGGAGCAAAAATTGGACAACATGAAATAACATAATTTATATGAGTCTTATCATGTATGGACTCATCAAGAATATATTATAGTCACTAGGAAAACTGACCCATGGAAAAATTGGTATTAAAAAGAAACAAAGATAATAATATGTACGGAGATGGAAAACTGAATAAATATTAGTGATTTGACAAGATTGGCGCTTAATAAAAAAGATCTGACACCTCATTTAGACCAAAGGGTTTTAAAGTGTTTAGTTTATGTATCCAAAATGACTCCTTTCTGCTTAAGGCTTCAGTCCTATTGTGCTCAATAGGATCAATTTGTTCAATGGGGGTGATCCTGAACTCTAATCTTTTCTCATGTTCAAGAGTACAATGTTTTGAGAGCCCATGCAGGAGAAAACCAGTTTTGATATTATGGCGGTGCGAGTTCAGCCTATTGTGGAGAGCCTGACTCGTTCTGCCCACATATTGTTTGCCGCATATGCAGTCAACCAAATAGACGACAAAATCAGACTGGCATGTCAGGCGTTTTCTGATTTTGAAAGACTCATTACCACTAGATGAACAAAAAGTGGTTCTGCCATGATAAATGCTCTTGCAACATAGACAGTTTTTGGAACCACATCTGAAAACACCTGTTGTGGTTACAAGTGTATTTTTAAAAGGCCTGTTTTTTAGTTTGCTCGGTGCTACAATATTTTTGATGGTGGGGGCCCGCCTAAAAGTGATACCCGGGGTAAGAGGTAAAATGGGAGTGAGGATGGGGTCACTTTTCAAAATGTCCCAATGTTTGGATAAGATATATTTGATGGCCATATTATCACTACTGTAGGTGGTGATGAGATTTACACCATAATCTCGACTCACCCCTTCAGATTTTCGTTTATTTTCGTGCCCATTATTATTTTTATTTTTATTTTCATTTTTATTATTATTATTGGCGTTCCGATTCCCATCCCCGCCTCCTTCACATTCTGGAGGGACGACACCCCTATGTGTTTTGACAAGGTCAATCTGTTTGAGTTTGGAGGATTCCTGGTAAGCCCTCCGTATCAGGGGCTTTGGGTACCCTTTATCCTCAAACCTTTGTCTCAAAACCTCTACTTGTTCATTAAAATCAGTATCCTGGGTGCAATTTCTCCTTATTCTCTTATATTGATTGAGCGGAATATTCTGTAACCATTTATTATAGTGCTCACTGTTATAGTGAATATAACTGTTGGCATCTACTTTTTTAAAATGGGTTTTGGTAAGAATTTTGTGCCCTTGATGAAAAATAACAAGATCCAAAAATTGTATACTATCAGCACATACTGTGGAAGTGAATTTTAAACCCCAGTTGTTACTATTCAGGTTGTCAAGGAGAGATTGGACATCTGAGCAATTGCTATCCCAAATAATGAACAGATCATCTATGAATCTCTTATATAGTACTATACCCTCTTTGTATTGACCGTTTTGGATATGAATCATCTCAAAAATTCCCATGAAGAGGTTGGCATAGGAACATGCAGCCTTAGACCCCATCGCTGTCCCAAGTCGCTGATGGTATAGAGTATTATCAAAAGTAAAATAATTATTACAGAGAATAAAATTCATACTTTCCAATAAAAAGTCTCTTTGTGCTGATGGAATTTGGCTGTCGTTTTCCAAAAATAGGGAAATACATAATAGACCCAAATGATGTTGTATGTTGGAGTACAATGAGACTACATCAATGGTTACAAAAATGAAGGAATCTTTCCATGCAATCCCGCTGACATTTTCTATAAGATGGGCAGAATCTCTGATATGACTGTCCAGTTTAAACACGTATGGCTGTAACAGTAAGTCTATATAGTTGGCCAAATTCGAGGTCAAGGAGTCAATCCCTGCTATGATTGGTCTGCCGGGGGGATTTAGCGCATCCTTATGGATTTTAGGTAGGTGGTAAAAAAACGCCATTACTGGGTTTTTTACCTGCAAAAATCTTTTTTCAGCAGGGTTCAAAATGCTGTTTTCTGTAGCTTTCTGGATGAGAATTTTATATTCCGAAATGGCTTTATTATACTCTACTTGCTTGGCAGTCTCATAATGAATAGGATCTGAAAGTATCCTGTGAGCCTCTTTTAGATAATCAGTTCTATTTTGTATTACAATTCCCCCCCCTTTATCGGCTGCTCTGATGACTATATTGCTGTTATTCTTTAGGGATGTCAAAGCCTCCCTTTCGGGGTGTGTTAAATTATATTTAGATTTCCTCTTTTGACCAATGGCTTTTTTAAGGTCTTCCAGGACTAAATCACAAAAAGTTTTCAAGAAATGCCCCTTGCTTTGCGTGGGGTAAAATTTGGACTTAGGCTTCACTGCAACATGGCAATAAGGGCTTGCTTCAGGAGTGGTGGTAGTAGGATTTTCCCCTTTAAGAAGAAAGTGTCTTTTTAATGTGAGTTTCCTGATATAATCTTGCACATCAAGGAAGGTGTCAAAATCCTTTGATCTGTATGAAGGGCAGAAAGATAGACCCTTGTTTAGAACCCTTGACTCCCCCTCATTGAGCACATAGTCGGAGAGGTTGAAAATGTTATTTTTGTCATTTGCATTATTATTGGTATTGATGTGTATTAGCCCAGATTTCTGGGGGATCCCATGAAATGAAATGTCAGTAATTTTATCTCTAGCTGTGGCACTTAGATAATCCTTTTCTCTCTTTTGTTTTGACTTGAGTCCTGCTCTTGTTCCTCTACGGTGTTTTTTCTCTTTTTTGTGGATGATTTTGGGACTAAAAAATCCGTAATCAGATTTGGTTTCAGAGGTCTGGCTGATGGCAAAAAGGGAACGAGCGGTGAGGCCCTATTTGTATTATCTAGGACAATTTTTTCTGTGCCCATATTAGTCACTGGTGTCATGGTGGAATTCTGTGAGGAAGGAATAGAGTCTTCATGGACAGTTAAATCCAAAAGGTCTATGAAATCCTCGTCCTGAACTCTATCGTTATGTACAGAGGGATCATTTAGATCCAAGAGCGCTCTTTCCTTTCTGATTCTATCAATCTGTAGCCTAATCTTGGCTAAGTGTGCTCGTGTCTCATCAGGATTCAGTGGAGTGGGTGCTATTTTAGCAGGGTTGGATAAACTATTTGATGTCGAGGGAAGGGAAATGTCCATATTTATATTCTGTCTGCTGGGGTTGTCCTGTAAAAAGACTTCTTCTGCCAATTTATCTATATGGTCTGGGATCTTTTGTATCTCAATTGGAGATATACTTGTTTCTTTAAACCCCTCCTGCCGAGTTATAATCCCACTACTATTAGTATTGGTGTTGGAGCTCTTTCTATCGGTCCTGTGAAATCTGCTATTCACAAAGCTCTTCCTACTGAAATTATTATTATTTGTAGAGCTATGCCTCCTGAAACTATTGTTACTCATTGAGAGAAGGGGTTTTTCAACAGGTGTGGTGGAATGAGCCTGATGTTTCTCATGTCTGTCTCTCTGTAGTTTTTTAGATTTCCTGATGATCGTTTCTTGTTCCAGCTGTAGGAGCCGGGTGTTGATCCCTGAGTTCAAATTCTTATACTCAGGGTGTAACACAAACAAAGTGAGATCCTCATACAATTCTGAAATTTTAGCCATAGAGGCTAAAGCAATATTGGTTCTCTTATCATGCAAGCATAATAACATACCTTGCATACAATGGCTGAATAATTTGTCCCATCTCTCTGTGAAGTCCAAATCTTGTGGAAATGGTGATACTCGTTGGATTTGTAGTCCTTTAGGGCATAGTTTCTCATCCATATATATGGATAAAAATCTGGCGTCTAGGCTATAATGCAATTCCTCCTTTAGATGGTCTTCAAGGGAATGAAAAAGTTTCCTCATGCGGGTAGTGTCCTCCTCCGAGAAGGGAATTCCCGGATCCATGTCACTGTTAGCGTTGAAATCATCAGGTGCTCCGACAGTTTGGAGGATGAGCCTTTCCCTGGATGATAGGCGGTTGTTATAATAATCCATGTTGTGCACGGATGGTGGAAATGAATGACAGAGCCCTCTGCTGCCGCAATCCCCAAGGAGATAAGGTCCAGAAGCCGAATCCCGGTGTCCGAAGACCAGCAGAAACTAAAAAAGGGGGAGACAAAGGGCGCAATAGGGTCTTACCCGATATAACAAGTGGTGATAGGAAAGGAACAGTAACACTCACCTGATAGGGTTGTGCCAGTCACAACTCCTTCAAAAGCATGTGAGTGTCCGTGTGATTCAAGCAGCGGCCCCGTATAACAATATAGAAAGTTGATTAAATATAGAGAGGGAACCACGGGTATATGCCGCGCTTAAAAACCACTGAAGTTGAAATGATGTGAAAATTTCTCTTTTATTTACAGCATTCCTACGCGTTTCAGAGACAAAGACCGTCTCCTTCTTCAGGGAAAAAAGAAATCATACAGACAATCAAAAGCTGGTATCTTATAAAGGATCCATACTGCCACGTTGACAGCTATGACGTCAACCGCCCTTCAAGATTGCAGGGTGATGACTCATCAGCACATGGAGACAACGGACACATGGAGGAAAAAAACATTATATGAAATTTCCATATCATTACCCAGTCATGATTTATGATTTATCTCAGAGGAATATTTATAATAAAATTGTAAATAAAAATGCTTATTTGTGTTTATTTCTTGTGTGAGAAAAAAGTATATGGAGCTTGAAAGGAAGAAAAAAAAGAGTTAGAATAAAGGTACGAACCTATCAATCATATGCTGGAAAAGAAGAGGGGTGAATACACAACCATTGTTCTGAAGTAGCAGACAATCTAATTTGACTACGAACTGATATGTGATTAGAAGGGAAATAAAGCCGTGATTAGTGAAATGATTCAGATCTATATCTGAAAGAAAGATAATGAAACCTATTTGCGTGCTGTTAAACTTAGTCATTTGTTGGTTAAAAAAGATTAGTGAAAGTGAGGATTTTTCGGCAGGACAGTTCCTAAAGAAATGTGTGTCCGTGACTTGGAATTAGAAAAGGATTATATCCAAAGATAATGGGATCATTGCCCAACCATTGTTCTAAAGCAGCGGACAATCCAATTTGGCTACTGGCTAATTTGTGATTGAGGAGAATAAGGCCGTGATTAGTGAAACTGACTCAGATTAACTGAATGAAAATTTATTACATGCTATTTAACTTGGGTGTTTAATGGTTAAGAGGAATAGTGTATGTGAAGATTTTTGCAGTGAAACAGTTCCTAAAAAGAATGTGTGTCCGTGACCGGGAATTTGAAAAAGAAGATGATTATGTCCCAAATAATGGGACGGTATCAATTAACCGGGTGAAAGAAGTTCAACTGAAGCAAGAAGGAATGGAGCGGGTACTGATCTGTCAGGGTGAAAAGAGTTCAGACCGTGGGAAAAACTTTAGTGCGCAGTCGCATGAAACAAAACTGACTCAGCAGAGGTGACCCTGGGTCAGAGCTTGGAACATGACGCTTACTGCGGTGTAGAGTAGTAGGGAGAAAACAAGTGTGCAATATCCAACAAAGGAAGGGTAGTGTGAAAACACGATCTGGAGAGGTGGAATGAATTTGCTGAAGTGTTTGCTAGTGATAATAATAAATAGAAAGAAATATTTAGCTAAAAAATGGGAAATATATAGAATATGAATTAAAACATGATTTAGAACATAATTAAAAACATTTTCATAATTAAAAAGGAAACCTGCAAAATAGTTTTGCAAGCAACCTATGGGCCGGTAGTAACAATATGGAGATTAAATGAATTAAATAAATTGGATACCAAAGTGTTAAAAGAAAATAAAATACATATATAAAAAAAATTTTTAGGAATGCGAATATACATGCACATATTAAATACAAAAAGTCCACACGTCCATAACAAACTGCAAATAGTGCAGAAATATAAAAAACGCAAGATATAGAAATCTCTGTTAAAAATATGATAAAAGCATAAAATCATATTGGTCTTATCATATTGGTCTTATCATATATGGGTTCGTTAAAAAAGCATTATAGTCTCTGGAGCAAAAATTGGACAACATGAAATAACATAATTTATATGAGTCTTATCATGTATGGACTCATCAAGAATATATTATAGTCACTAGGAAAACTGACCCATGGAAAAATTGGTATTAAAAAGAAACAAAGATAATAATATGTACGGAGATGGAAAACTGAATAAATATTAGTGATTTGACAAGATTGGCGCTTAATAAAAAAGATCTGACACCTCATTTAGACCAAAGGGTTTTAAAGTGTTTAGTTTATGTATCCAAAATGACTCCTTTCTGCTTAAGGCTTCAGTCCTATTGTGCTCAATAGGATCAATTTGTTCAATGGGGGTGATCCTGAACTCTAATCTTTTCTCATGTTCAAGAGTACAATGTTTTGAGAGCCCATGCAGGAGAAAACCAGTTTTGATATTATGGCGGTGCGAGTTCAGCCTATTGTGGAGAGCCTGACTCGTTCTGCCCACATATTGTTTGCCGCATATGCAGTCAACCAAATAGACGACAAAATCAGACTGGCATGTCAGGCGTTTTCTGATTTTGAAAGACTCATTACCACTAGATGAACAAAAAGTGGTTCTGCCATGATAAATGCTCTTGCAACATAGACAGTTTTTGGAACCACATCTGAAAACACCTGTTGTGGTTACAAGTGTATTTTTAAAAGGCCTGTTTTTTAGTTTGCTCGGTGCTACAATATTTTTGATGGTGGGGGCCCGCCTAAAAGTGATACCCGGGGTAAGAGGTAAAATGGGAGTGAGGATGGGGTCACTTTTCAAAATGTCCCAATGTTTGGATAAGATATATTTGATGGCCATATTATCACTACTGTAGGTGGTGATGAGATTTACACCATAATCTCGACTCACCCCTTCAGATTTTCGTTTATTTTCGTGCCCATTATTATTTTTATTTTTATTTTCATTTTTATTATTATTATTGGCGTTCCGATTCCCATCCCCGCCTCCTTCACATTCTGGAGGGACGACACCCCTATGTGTTTTGACAAGGTCAATCTGTTTGAGTTTGGAGGATTCCTGGTAAGCCCTCCGTATCAGGGGCTTTGGGTACCCTTTATCCTCAAACCTCTGTCTCAAAACCTCTACTTGTTCATTAAAATCAGTATCCTGGGTGCAATTTCTCCTTATTCTCTTATATTGATTGAGCGGAATATTCTGTAACCATTTATTATAGTGCTCACTGTTATAGTGAATATAACTGTTGGCATCTACTTTTTTAAAATGGGTTTTGGTAAGAATTTTGTGCCCTTGATGAAAAATAACAAGATCCAAAAATTGTATACTATCAGCACATACTGTGGAAGTGAATTTTAAACCCCAGTTGTTACTATTCAGGTTGTCAAGGAGAGATTGGACATCTGAGCAATTGCTATCCCAAATAATGAACAGATCATCTATGAATCTCTTATATAGTACTATACCCTCTTTGTATTGACCGTTTTGGATATGAATCATCTCAAAAATTCCCATGAAGAGGTTGGCATAGGAACATGCAGCCTTAGACCCCATCGCTGTCCCAAGTCGCTGATGGTATAGAGTATTATCAAAAGTAAAATAATTATTACAGAGAATAAAATTCATACTTTCCAATAAAAAGTCTCTTTGTGCTGATGGAATTTGGCTGTCGTTTTCCAAAAATAGGGAAATACATAATAGACCCAAATGATGTTGTATGTTGGAGTACAATGAGACTACATCAATGGTTACAAAAATGAAGGAATCTTTCCATGCAATCCCGCTGACATTTTCTATAAGATGGGCAGAATCTCTGATATGACTGTCCAGTTTAAACACGTATGGCTGTAACAGTAAGTCTATATAGTTGGCCAAATTCGAGGTCAAGGAGTCAATCCCTGCTATGATTGGTCTGCCGGGGGGATTTAGCGCATCCTTATGGATTTTAGGTAGGTGGTAAAAAAACGCCATTACTGGGTTTTTTACCTGCAAAAATCTTTTTTCAGCAGGGTTCAAAATGCTGTTTTCTGTAGCTTTCTGGATGAGAATTTTATATTCCGAAATGGCTTTATTATACTCTACTTGCTTGGCAGTCTCATAATGAATAGGATCTGAAAGTATCCTGTGAGCCTCTTTTAGATAATCAGTTCTATTTTGTATTACAATTCCCCCCCCTTTATCGGCTGCTCTGATGACTATATTGCTGTTATTCTTTAGGGATGTCAAAGCCTCCCTTTCGGGGTGTGTTAAATTATATTTAGATTTCCTCTTTTGACCAATGGCTTTTTTAAGGTCTTCCAGGACTAAATCACAAAAAGTTTTCAAGAAATGCCCCTTGCTTTGCGTGGGGTAAAATTTGGACTTAGGCTTCACTGCAACATGGCAATAAGGGCTTGCTTCAGGAGTGGTGGTAGTAGGATTTTCCCCTTTAAGAAGAAAGTGTCTTTTTAATGTGAGTTTCCTGATATAATCTTGCACATCAAGGAAGGTGTCAAAATCCTTTGATCTGTATGAAGGGCAGAAAGATAGACCCTTGTTTAGAACCCTTGACTCCCCCTCATTGAGCACATAGTCGGAGAGGTTGAAAATGTTATTTTTGTCATTTGCATTATTATTGGTATTGATGTGTATTAGCCCAGATTTCTGGGGGATCCCATGAAATGAAATGTCAGTAATTTTATCTCTAGCTGTGGCACTTAGATAATCCTTTTCTCTCTTTTGTTTTGACTTGAGTCCTGCTCTTGTTCCTCTACGGTGTTTTTTCTCTTTTTTGTGGATGATTTTGGGACTAAAAAATCCGTAATCAGATTTGGTTTCAGAGGTCTGGCTGATGGCAAAAAGGGAACGAGCGGTGAGGCCCTATTTGTATTATCTAGGACAATTTTTTCTGTGCCCATATTAGTCACTGGTGTCATGGTGGAATTCTGTGAGGAAGGAATAGAGTCTTCATGGACAGTTAAATCCAAAAGGTCTATGAAATCCTCGTCCTGAACTCTATCGTTATGTACAGAGGGATCATTTAGATCCAAGAGCGCTCTTTCCTTTCTGATTCTATCAATCTGTAGCCTAATCTTGGCTAAGTGTGCTCGTGTCTCATCAGGATTCAGTGGAGTGGGTGCTATTTTAGCAGGGTTGGATAAACTATTTGATGTCGAGGGAAGGGAAATGTCCATATTTATATTCTGTCTGCTGGGGTTGTCCTGTAAAAAGACTTCTTCTGCCAATTTATCTATATGGTCTGGGATCTTTTGTATCTCAATTGGAGATATACTTGTTTCTTTAAACCCCTCCTGCCGAGTTATAATCCCACTACTATTAGTATTGGTGTTGGAGCTCTTTCTATCGGTCCTGTGAAATCTGCTATTCACAAAGCTCTTCCTACTGAAATTATTATTATTTGTAGAGCTATGCCTCCTGAAACTATTGTTACTCATTGAGAGAAGGGGTTTTTCAACAGGTGTGGTGGAATGAGCCTGATGTTTCTCATGTCTGTCTCTCTGTAGTTTTTTAGATTTCCTGATGATCGTTTCTTGTTCCAGCTGTAGGAGCCGGGTGTTGATCCCTGAGTTCAAATTCTTATACTCAGGGTGTAACACAAACAAAGTGAGATCCTCATACAATTCTGAAATTTTAGCCATAGAGGCTAAAGCAATATTGGTTCTCTTATCATGCAAGCATAATAACATACCTTGCATACAATGGCTGAATAATTTGTCCCATCTCTCTGTGAAGTCCAAATCTTGTGGAAATGGTGATACTCGTTGGATTTGTAGTCCTTTAGGGCATAGTTTCTCATCCATATATATGGATAAAAATCTGGCGTCTAGGCTATAATGCAATTCCTCCTTTAGATGGTCTTCAAGGGAATGAAAAAGTTTCCTCATGCGGGTAGTGTCCTCCTCCGAGAAAAATTATTCGCCACATTGTTGGAAGGGCTGCCTCCAAAGGGGTACTCTTGGTCACTGCTGGTGGGCTTGTCCCAAGGTTTTCTCATTCTGGTTGGAGGTGTTTGGCCTGATGGGTGAGCTGACAGGCAATCGTATTAATCCAAATCCGGCTCTGGCAGTGCTAAACGTGGGTATAGAGGAGTCCTCTTGGGAATCCAGGGGTTTATTAGTTCACATTCTAGTAGCTGCCAGATATTGCATAAGTTTGCACTGGAAATCCCCAAAGACGCCTACATTAGTTGAACTATATAACCGAATTAATCTCCAATGCCAATACGAGTTCTGTCTGGCTCACTCCATCCGCGCCAAAAACAAAATACTTCAGATTTGGGACACGTGGTTAAACTCTGTATATGCATCCCCTGTCAGGCATCTGTTTCCAGGGCAAACTGTTGATAATTAAAAACGGGTCAAATAGGCTCAAAGTGTGTGTTACGCAGGGTGTTCACCCATACCACATGTCAATAGTCAAGGTGTTTAAATCTCTGTTGTTGTTACTGCTCGAGCTACCCCAAAACGCCATCCAATTCCCTCCCTCCCCCTCCCTGGTTGCCTCCTTGCAACCATCCATGGTTCTCCCCATCTCCCCCACCTCTCTCTCCCCTCCCTTTTCTTATCTTCCTTTCTTACTCTCTGGTTCTGGTTGTTTGGATCCCTCATTTTGAGGATTAAAGAGTAAATTGGTAGGTTGATTCTATACGTATTGGGTATTGATTAACCTAAAAAAGTTGCAACTTGCATCAGACATGATTGGTGGTGGTGTGACAGGAAATGTGAATCATAATCAAAGGTGACACTACCACATGTTACAGCGTTGTTTTCTTTGTGTATTATTGCCAATGATACCTGAATCTCTCCTTTTTTTTGTAATGTAACTTCCTACAATAAAAATTGATTGGATTAAAAGAATAGGTGCGAGCGCACACCCTAAGGCCGGTTTCAGACGTTCGTGTTTAATCAGGTACCAGTCACACGCATGGTTATGGTCATACGTGTGTCATACGTGTCTCACACATGACATCCGTGTTTGCATACGTGTGACAGGTACTGGAGAAAACACGGGTCTGTGAAATAAGAAGATTTTCTATATTTTCCTTCAGTCTCCAGCTCTGCTGCCTCCGGCTCCTGACCCCCACTCATTATATTCATTGATTATTCACCGCACTCAGGACCTGGAATCCGGACCAGCGCTAGGGGCAGCGCTGGATACAGCACCGCCAAGGACATCACCGCGAGCACAGGTGAGTATTCTGCAAGCAGAGTGACATTCAGGTGGTCATTGGAGTTACCAATGAACTCTGATGACATCCAGATGACCCTGCGACACTCGCGCTACAGCTTCACGGGTTCATCAGAGTTCATTGGGAACTGTGATGAGTCCCCGCGATGATTCGGCTTCCAGGTTCTCACCACACACACACACACACACACACACACACACACGTATACACTGAGTGCACATATACACACATGTATACACACATAGCAGACATATATGGATACACCGTGCACATGCATACATATAGCACACATGCATGTATACACTGAACACAGACACACACACACACACGCGCTCTGCTGTATACTCACCCAGCGATGTGGTCCCCGGCACCCAGTGCTTCTCTTGCTTCCAGCTCCACAGGGCACTGAATATTCAGTGAGTATAATGAGCGGCGGTCGGGAGCGGGAGACAGCATCGCTAGATACAGGTAAATATAGAAAATCTTTTTATTAAAACCCCTGTTTTCTCCGGTACGTGTCACACAGATCACATCAGTGTGTGATCTGTGACACCCATGCTGCCAGAGAAAAAAATGAACATGTCTGTGTGATTGCGTGCGGGGTCATGAGAGGTCACACGGTCCGTGTGAAAGCACGGACGTGTGAGTAACAGCAAATAATAACATGGGTACGTGTGGTATCTGTGTTAAAAACGAATGTCACACGTACCTGAAACACGGACGTCTGAAAAAAACCTAAATGCGTGTCCAGTAGACCTGTAAGCTGTGAGGAGGCCATGGGAACTGTCATAAGGGATGCAGAAGCCACCAATGGGCGTCCACAAGGGTGAACATGCTGGCGTCCTCGCCGGGGAGGCAGGCGAGGGACAGTGCAGGGACATCCATAATGTTGTAACAATCTCCCTGCTACCACAATGTGATATTTGTTTTAGAATGTTACATATAAATGTATTTTTATACTAAAAACTGTATAAACACTTTTTCGGCCTATAAGCTGCGCGGCCACCACAACTGGGCTCTTATATACAGCATTCTAACATGCTGTATATAAGATCCCAGGCCGCTGGGTAGAACATAAACACTTTATAATACTCACCTAGGAGGTCGCTCCAGTGCAGACTGGTCAGATGGGTGGTGCCATTCTCCGGGACCGGCGCCTCCCCTTTCGGCCATCTTGGTCTTTCTTATTGCCACGCCGCGGTGCATGATGCGTCTACGTCATACACAAGCGCCAGCATTGAGGTCCTACTTAGGGCAGATCAAAGTATTGTAGTGCGCCTGCGCAGGACCTCAATGCCAGCGCGTGTGTATGACGTAGACGCGTCATGCACCGCGGCCTCAGAATAAGGAAGACCAAGATGGCCGAAGGGGGAGGCACCGGTCCCGGAGAACGAGTGCTTGTATTGTATGATCCAGCCATCAATATAATAAATAGGGAATTCAAATAACTCTGCACCAACCAGTATGTGTTCAAGTACAGGTACAGAGTGCTGTTAAGTACATAGAGGGGGTGTAAACAGATGATACAAGAGTCCAGATTTGGACAAAATGTGTAAGGGCAAAACTTAAATACTTAGGCCAGGGCCACACGGGGATCTACTGTGATCCTCGCATGATACACGGCTCACGCTGGCAGCACAGCAGGAGCCGAGAGTCATGTGAGTGTCAATTTGACTGAGGTCCGATCATGCGATCGGACCTCAGCTGCGGGGGGGCGGACAGGCGCTGCGGAGGGAGGTATTTATCTCCCTCTCTCCTCCATTGCCGGCTATTGCCATTCTCGCCTGCACTCGTGGTACACCGGTGTACTGTGAGTGCAGTGCGATTTTTCACTCGCCCCATAGACTTGAATGGGTGCGAGAGAAACAAGACTCGCATTACAATCGTAGCATGCTGCGATTGTTTTCTCGGTCTGATTAGGGCTGAGAAAATAATCGCTCATAGGTGCTGGGACATAGGCTAATATTGGTCAGAGTGGAATGCGATAAAACATCGCATTCCACTCACTCCGATTTTCTTGTCGTGTTGCTTAGGCCTTAGAAAGACCTATTTGGGCTGTCAGAAGACAGGGAGAGTTGGGATTTTGTTGTGTTGTGCTGTGTCTGCTGGAAAAATCTGTGTAGACCTCACAAGTAAAGTGTGGTAAATAGAACCCCCCACTCCCATAATATTATTATGTGCAGGTAGCTCTTTCAAAAGACTAGTCCAGCAATACTATTACGTGGTAGTCCATCTTTCTATTACTGAGATATCATCATTTATAACAACTGCAGAGAGGAGAGGTGGAGTGACAAAGGTTTCAGATCAAGCATAAACCTTCAGCCTCATTTGCATATTAATTGAAACACTGATTTTTCACTAATCAAAGTAACATTGACCATGTAAAGTCATAGCTGTACCTATCTTTAAAAGAGCTACATGCTCATATGAACACGGTAGTTTGTTTTGTTTGTTTGGTTTTTTTTTGGGGGGGGGGGTAAGAGGGCAGGGGATTTGCTAAACTCTATTGTCCAGTAAACCATGGTCCATGTAGCAAGATGGCAAAATGGTGCAAAGTGTCTTATTTCTTAATTAGTTTGCTGTACGGTGTACTTGTGATAGCTAGACGTGGTAGTATATATTATGGGTTACAACAACCCCCCACTCAGAGTTTAGGTGGTGAGGAATAAAGCTCAAAAGGCAATGATCATTTTACTATATGGGGTGTTCCTTGGTAGAGGTTCTTCAGCTTTACACGTACCTTTACAATTGTAATTTAGGCAGACACATTGCTATACCTAAAAGCAGTAGGGCAGTAAACAGTGACCCTTATGTCAAACCATGAAAGATAACTTGCCGTGCTTCCTCGTGATGCAGCTAATCAACAAGCTTTCCAAATAATTTCCAGAGAAATTAGAAACACAACATAACGTCCCCATTTCCTGCAAACACACAAACTGCCTGTCCAGCTGTGTCTTGCGGTGGTTCTGAAGCTGCTTATCTGGGCTGGTTATCAAAGTGACATATTTTTTTTATCAAGCCATGGGAAACTGGTTTATGAAGCAGGAAGGAAACCATGCTCTATCTGACTGATGAAGTGCTCCGTCCATCTCATCTTCCCACTGTTTTTAAGTGTTCAATTAAATTACACATCCCCTGGGAGCGTTCATTTATCCTGGCGCTTTTATTCATGGACACATGTATTTAATGCGCGTTTGTAGGGCATACGGACATAGAATTCTCCTAATTGGCGATGCTAAACATCCGGCTGGGGTTGTTAAATATTCAAAGCAGTTCTATAACAGCCCACAAAAAATAAAAAAATAAAAATAGAAATATCTGGACTAAAAGTATTTTCCTAGTGGGCAAAAAAAATGAGAACAGCATGAGAACGTGGAAAGTTTTCTTAGCAGAGGAGGAGATGGAAAATTATCTAAGCAGACCTAAAAGACAGGCTAGGCATTATCCTGGGTCATATAAATATAGTTGCTGCTCACACAGGTGAAGAATGTATTGAAGACCTCTGACTTGCACATATTATTGTTGTGTTTTCGAGTGACGCCATTCATATATTGCTTGGCTCAGAAATGTGGTTTAGGCATTGTTCACACTGAGTTTCAAAGGGAAGCGGTCACACTGATCAAGCAGTCCAATCTGCAGGAAACCTGTTAGAGCAGGAGGAGGCGCCGATACATAGGTTGTTGGGATAACATTCAGTATTGACTCATTTATATATTTGCTTTTTCTTGTCTTTTCAGCCAAGGGGGTGATCCTATTCAGTATTAATCACTGATCTATGTATGTACATTAATACAAAGAATCGTGATTAGGATCATCCACTTGTCTGAATAGCCAAGAATAACTGTCGCAGGTGGAGGAGGGGACGCTGCGCTCTCCCACTGCTCGGGTCCGGCTGCCGCTGCTGCTGCGGCCTGCTGCTGCTCGGTGGCTCGAGCGATGGGCCGGATCCCGGGGACTCGAGCGGCGCTCCTCGCCCGTGAGTGAAAGGGGTTTGGTGTTTGGGATAGTTTATTGTCCGTGACGCCACCCACGGTTGTGGTGATTGTATGGACACCACCGCTGCTCTGTATGGGGATCCCGGGAGCGGTGACAGGGAGCAGCAAAGTTGTTAGTTCTCCCCTCAGTGGGTAGGGGGTGGTTGTCCCGGGGCTCAGTGATGAGGTGGGGAATGCTGGATGGCAGGGCCGGTGCAGGGCTTGGTGGGGTGCAGGGACGCGGGGGCAGCGCTGTGCCTCACGGCACTGTGGTACTCACTCAGCCTGAGACGGTGACACAGTTCTCGGTAAAACACACGGCTGGAAAGACGGTTCCCACGGACGGCTGCTGTTGCTTTTCCCCGGTAGTTGACGGTGACGGTCTCTGTCCCTGCACCTAATGAAATGTTGGTAGCGATGGGTTCCCCGCGGTAACCCGCTCCCCGGCTTGGATATGTGCCGGAGGAGCCCCTCTTTGCCCGCAGGCGCTGGCCCTGAGAAACTGGTGCCTTGGTGGTGGCGGTGTCTCTCTCTAACGGTTGGACTGTTGCCTTCAATCGGGACTTGGTTGTTGGGAGACCCAGAGGTCCCCTTCACTGACGGATTTGGCAAATTCACGGCGACTCCTAGCCTTGCCGGGATCCGAAAGGCCCCTGCCAATGGTGCTGGCTTCTCTTCGTATACCGCTCCGGTACCGCCGGGCCACCACCCGTCCACGGTCCTTTCGGCAACCTCCAAGCAGCCTCTCCTGCAGACAGTCACCGCCGTCTGCTGACCTTGCTGTTCTCAGTCCGGGGCACACACCCGGACCAACTTCAGGCTTTCTCAACTGTCACTTTCTCTTCCACTTTTACTCCTCTCACTTGCTCCTCTACCACTTCACTTCAACTCTTCTCTAACTGTTCTCTCACTGTTCTCTCACTGTTCTCTCGCTGTTCTCTTCCTGGTTTTCCCGCCTCCAGGGCTGTGAACTCCTCGGTGGGCGGAGCCAACCGCCTGGCCCACCCCCTGGTGTGGACATCAGCCCCTGGAGGAAGGCAACAAGGATTTTGTATAGCTTTGGTGTACCTATCCGGGGTGTAGGGTGTGGTGGTGTCATGACCTGTGACCCCTGGCTTGCCCAGGGCGTCACATAACCATTGGCTAAAAGTGTAACCGTGGCTTTGATTTTTATTTAAAAAATTAATAGTACACATGAAATATATTAAGAGACAAATTTGCTTCTTTTTCTATCAGAATTGATCAGTCATTATCAAAATTCTTCTGAGGTAACAATCTGTATTTGTAACGTCCTGGTGGTGGATTCACTGGACCGTGCACCGGACTTCCCCAGTGAGGCAACCCGGAGCTAACCCCTATACAGGGACTGTCCGGTCACCCCGCCAGAGGGCCTAGATGCACGGTAGCCGGAACACTAGGGGTACAGGATAAGAGTCCTTTAGGGATCTGCACAGGAATGTCTCTGAGTCCAACGAGCACCGTAGGCAGGACGGATGACTGGAACCGGGTTCAGGTGCCGGGTAGGAACAACAGACAGGGTCCAGGTCCAGCAAGACATGCAGCTGATGTTACCAGGTGAAGTCGGGGATCGGTGACGGGTACAGGCTGATGGAAGGTGGCGGGATCCTCAGCAGACAGTCACCGGGAGACTTCCGGGAGCACGAGGGACGCAGGGGAGCAAGAGCGGGAGCAGCGGCCGCGATCGGTGAGCACGTGGACCAGATCAGTTGGTATGGAGCGGCGTTGTGACGCTGAGACTGGATCAGTGGGTAGGGAGCGGTGTCATGACACTGAGACCGGATCAGTGTGTACGGAGCGGTGTCGTGACATTGAGACCGGATCAGTGGGTACGGAGCGTTGCCGTGACACAGAGACCGGATCAGTGGGTACGGAGCGTTGCCGGGACCGCGGGAGCGTGACATTATTCAATGAAGACTTTCCCATTACTGAGATAGGAGATGGTATTCTATGTAGATAGAAGAGTAGGGGGTGGAGCTCTACCTCTAGCACCACCCTCTGCCTATAGCTCCTCAAATTGCCATAGACGCTCATTAGTAACATCTGCCATCTCCTATCTCAGTAACGTTAAAGTTTTCACTGAATACAGATTTTACCTTCGAATCTAGAATTTTGATGACTTATAAATTGTGGCAGAGAATGAAACAAATTTCTCTGATAAGATTTATTACAAAGTTGCTTATTTTCATGTGTGATTTATGAAGTAAATTAAATGACGGTTATGCTTTATATTATTTAAAATAATCTTTTTCCAGACTCTTCAGTATTGAAATTGTAACACAGAGCAGGGTCATGGAATGATGGAAATTACAACATGGAGACATGTTATTGATATGCAAATAATAAAAAAAATGGAAACAAAATCTTCAAAACAGCACTATTTATTCAGTATGGAGTATGAGAACGCCGTGCAGAAATCCTTGCACTTACATGCCTCGGATGCTACCGATAATGGTTGTCAGAGGAGGATTGTGCAGCGCTGGCAGGTCCTGTGTAATGACCGACCAATGACATTCCCGATGTGCTGAATGGAGACTAGTCCGGAGTGTAATGCAAGGGTAGTGACTGGATGATCGGACTGCAGGCCAGCAAACAGCATGCCAGACCCACTTTGCGCTAGCCCTCATGCAACTGTACACCTTAAACGGCCGGGGTACTTTCCGACAACCTTCTGGTCCTGGAAGTGGGGAACTTTGGCAGAGCCCTTCCCAGGTGACAATAGCGGGGTGGCTGGGCACACAGGCCACAGTCAGATCAAGTGCACCTGTCGCGGGTGGGGAGGACGCCGCTGCGCTTGCTAACGCTCGGGGTCTGGCGCTGCTGCGATGGCTGCTTGGTGGCTCGAGCGGTGGGTCGGATCCGGGGACTCGAGCGGCACTCCTCGCCCGTGAGTGAAAGGGGGTAGTTTGGTTTGGGGATTTGTTCCGTGACGCCACTCACGGGCTGTGGTGAGGTTGGACGCCACCGCTGCTGGTGACGGGGATCCCGGGAGCGATGGCAGGTAGCAGCTGGGATGTTGTTTTCCCCCTCCGTGGGTAGGGGTTGGTGGTCCCGGGTCCCGGTGAGGTGACGGGGAGGCAGGGTTGGCAAGGTGCAGGGTCGCCTGGACTGCGCAGCGCGGTGCCGGACGGCACGGTTGTACTCACTCAGCCACAAATGTACACAAAGTCTCTGGTAAACCAAACGGCTGGATGGACGGGTCCCGCAGCCGGCTGCTGTGACTTCTCCCGGACGGTTGGTGGTGGCTGCCTTTCCCTGCACCTTTGTGTATGTTCGGTCCCGATGGATTCCCACCGGTAACCCGCTCCCCAGCGTGTATATGTGCCGGAGGAGCCCTTTTGCCCGCAGGCTCTGGCCCTTGGAACTCTAGCTGTGGCGGTAGCTGTATTTCCTTTTGCTGGCCGGACGGTTGCCTTCAGTCGGGTCTTGGCTGTTAGGAAACCCCTGGGGTTCCGGTCACTGACGGATTTGACCTCTAATGGCGACTCCAAGCCTGGTCGGGGTCCGCAGGCCCTGCCTGTGTGTGTTGGCTTCACTTCGCTCCCCGGTTCGGTGCCGGCAGGCCACCGCCCGTCCCCGGTCCTCTGGTTCTGCGTTGATCTGCCTCTCCTGCAGACGGCCACCACCGTCTGCCAACCTTGCTCTTAGTGCCCGGGCCACACACCCGGACACCGTCAGTTTACTCCTCCACTACTACTTCACTCCTTTCACTTGCACTTCCCTAACTGATCTGACTTCTTTTTCCCGCCTCCAGGACTGTGAACTCCTCGGTGGGTGGGGCCAACCACCTGGCTCCACCACACCTGGTGTGGACATCAGCCCCTGGAGGGAGGCAACAAGGGGTGGGGGGGTGTGTTGTAGTACCTGTGACGACCTGGCTAGTCCAGGGCGCCACACACCAATACCAGCAGGAAAAATAATAACCACTAAACAGGTTTAGGTACGGCTAGGGAGAAAGCCAAAACCAAAAGACCAGAGCAGAGAACAAACCAGCTGAAACACAAACTACTAACCTCACTACTCAGGCGCAACTGAAAATAATTAGCATTGACCCAAAGGAGATGGCGGGTTTAACCCCTTAAGGACGAAGCCAATTTTGTTCTTAATGCCCAGGCCATTTTTTGCAATTCTGACCAGTGTCACTTTCACAGGCTATATAAGGGCTCATGCGCACGTTGCGTACTGACATGCATTTACGCTGCGTATTGCACTGCACCGTAAATGCATGCATCCTGCGTCCCCTGCACAGTCTATGTAGATTGTGCATGATATGTGCGCACGTCGCTTTTTTGAACGCAGCGATTTGGATGTTAAAATTTTGACCCAAATCTGTGCGTTCATGAAAGCAGCATGTCAATTATTTGTGCGCTTTGGATGCAGCTCCCACTCGGTCTATGTTGGGGGCAGCAGCCATAGCGCATGAAATCGACTTTTTTTAACAAAAATACTGCATCCATTATGCAGTGTTTCTGCAGCAATTTGAACCGCACATGTGCTGTCAAATCGCTGCAGAATATTCAGCAGTTACGTGCGCATGAGCCCTAACTCTAGAAGCCTAACGGATCCTGGTGATTGAGATTTTTTTTTTCATGAAATATTGTAGTTCAGGATAGTTATAAATTTAGGACAATATTTTTTGCTTTTACTTGTGAAAAAAAATCAGAAATTTGATGAAAAAAGTTTGAAAATTGTGAAATTTTCAAACTTTTTAGTTTTATGCCCTTAAACCAGAGAGTTCTGTCACACAAAATAGTTAAATTACATCTCCCACATGTCTACTTTACATCAGCGCAAGTTTTGAAACAACATTTTTTGGGGTTAGGAAGTTAGAAGGGTTCAAAGTTCTTCAGCAATTTCCCATTTTTTTCAACACAATTTACAAAACCATTTATTTTTTGGGGACCACATTACATTTGAAGTGACTTTGAGAGGCCTAGGTGACAGAAAGTACCCAAAATTAACACCATTCTAAAAACTACACCCCTCAAACTACTCAAAACCACATTCAAGAAGTTTATTAACCCTTCAGTTGCTTTACAGGAACTAAAGCGATGTGGGATAAAAAAAAAATATTTTACCTAAAAATGTTGTTCTAGCCCCAATTTATTCCCTTTTAGAAAAAATAACACAACAAAATGGAACCAAAAATATGTTACCAAATATCTTCAGAGTGCGCTGTTACCCCATATGTGGCCAGAAACCTCTGTTTGGACAAATGGGAGGACTCGGAACAGAAGGAGCAATACTTGAATTATGGAATACAAATTTGGCTAAATAGTTTGCGGGCACCATGTCGAATTTCCAGGGCCCAAAGGTACCTAAACAGCAGACATCTCCCACAAGTGACCCCATTTTGGAAACTAGACCTCTCAAGGATTTTATCTAGGGGTATAGTGAGCATTTTTAACCCACAGGTACTTCACAGAATTGGAGAACATTAGTTTGTCATATTGAAAATTTTCATTTTTATTTTTTTTTTCTTCACAAAAATGTTGCTTCAGCACCAAATTTCTCACTTTTTCAAGAGAAAATACCAAAACGTGGACCCCACAGTTTGTTATCCAGTTTCTTATGACTGCAGGGATACCCCACATTTGGCCAAAAACCTGTGTTTGGACAAACGAGAGGGCTCGGAACGGAAGGAGAACCATTTCAATTTTGGAAAAGTTGAAAAAAATTGCGGGCATTGTGTTGCATTTGCGGCGCCCCTAGGGTACCTATACAGCAGAAACTCCCCAAAAGTGACTCCATTTTGGAAACTAGACCCCTCAAGGATTTTATTCAGTGATCATTTTATATAGTGAGTGTGTCACCCAGGGTTATGGGGTACTCAGTCTCGGGCGGTATAACTGGGGAGAATGTCACTTGGGTGGCCGTTGCCCGGTCCCTTGCCCTGGGTCCTTTTTTTTTTTCCAAAACGTTTTTTATTGATTTTTCAAATTTGTAAAAACATGACAAGTATCATTGCAAAAGAAGAACATTCGTCTGACAAAATGTGACATAGAGGTGGGTGATACCCCAATTTGGAGTTCCATGTTGCTGTTCGATTTAAGATAGTATACAGTAACATTAAACCAAAACATAGGTAATGAAATATAATATAACATATGCAATACAATTCGTTAAATCTCTGTGTCGTCCCTGAATGATTTCAATTTTGCTAGCGTGTCTTGGTATTCCCAACCGTCTCGTCTCCCCCTCCCGCCAGAGCCCCCTCCTAGGTGATTCTCAGTTTACCCAGGCTGTCCTGAATATCGCTCAGGATATACCACTCCGAGTGAACAAAAGGTGCCATCAGGTTAATTATTTCTCCCTGTGTGAATTGGCTTTCAATAAAATGTCTCCATCTCACAAAAAACTTGGCTGTCAACCCATCTTTATCCCTCTCCGCTTCTAGTTTTTCCCACTTCAGAAGGTTGTGTAGTTCGCCCACAACCTCCTTTATGGATGGGCCCTCCCTTTGAATCCAGTGTTTTAAGATGCAACGCTTAGCTATCATGGCTATGTCATGCATTATTGCGTATTTCCTCTTTTCCTGCGTGCTCGGTCCTCCTCCTACTCCTCCCTCAAAGGAGTGGAAAATCCACACCATTAAGTCTAGTTTGCTGAAAATTCCCCATGTTGACTGGGCAAATAGTCTGACTTGGTTCCAGAACCTAGCGATTGTCTCACATTCCCATAGCCCATGCAGCATATCCGTTTTTTCTTTTTGACACTTAGGACACCACCTATCCCTACCTGGTATGTTGAAACCTATAATGGCCCTATGTAGAATTCTGAATTGAGTGTCTCTCCATCTCTCATTGGTAATATGTTTCCGCACTTGTACCCATCCTCTCAGTATATCATCCACCACTTCTTTCCTTCCCAATTGTTTCCCCCACGCTTTTAAAGTCCGACTATCCTCCCGTGAGATAAGCACCCCCCTTAGCGATCGATAAATTTTAGAGACATTTATACTTGTTACATCACATTCCAGTAACTCATCAATCGAACTTCTGTTCAGCTCTCTTCCAACCACACCCAGGTCTCCTATTATTCCATGTTTCAATTGTTCATACTGGATGACATGTGAGCTATTAAGGTTGTACTTATCCAACACTTCCCGACCTGTCATCCACCTCCTGTCCTCCACATTCATAACATCTATCATTCTCCTGACTCCCCTCTCTTTCCATCTAGTAAATAGCTTGTTTTCTCGTCCCAGGGGAAAATTTGGGAATGCCCAGGGGTTCAAGTACTTGGACACTTTCCATGAGAGCCCCAGTTTTTTCCTTACCGACTTCCATGTTAGCATGGTGTCTCGGAATATAATTGAGTTCCTTATGTGCCCTTCAACCCTGGATAGTGGGGAGTGCAGAATGGACGTCAGATCCCACGGTGACGCATATTTAGTTTCCATCGCATGATCTGAGTGCCTACTCGTTCCTCTCACCCAATCAATTACATGCCTCATGATACATACAAGATTATACCCTTGGACATCTGGAAAGTTTAGACCTCCCTCCTCTGCTGACTTCATCAGCGTACGCAGCTTTATTCTGGGTTTCCTTCCCCTCCACAGAAATTCTGTATACGCGGAGTTGAGCTTATTCACATCCTTTAGTTTTAGCAATAGCGGGATTGTCTGGAAGGGATACAGCAGCCTAGGAAAGCTCATCATTTTTATCAGGTGGCATCTTGCCAGTAATGGAAGTGGCAGACCTTTCCATCCCTTTAATTGAACTATAATTTTCCTGATTAGCGGTCCATAATTCAAGTTATAGATTGTTTCCACCGATCTTCCTATATGCACTCCCAGGTATTTAATTGAAGATTGTGCTATAGGAATTCCACATAGACAGCCATCCCTTATTTGTCCCCCCATTGTCCCATGATGCCCCTTTAGGAACATGAACTCGCATTTTTTTTTGTTCAGTTTGAAACCGGAGAATGAGCCAAATTTTTCAATCAAGGCAAGAGTCTGTGGCAAATCCGCACCGGGGTCCCCCATATAAAGTATGATGTCATCAGCAAAAAGCGCTGTCTTTACTTCTGAACCCCTTATCTTGATTCCTTTAAAGCTATTTTGTCCCTGTAGTATTCTTGACAACGGCTCGATTGCCAGGTTGAATAAAAGAGGAGATAATGGGCAGCCCTGTCTTGTTCCCTTCATCAAAGGGAACACGTCTGATAGAAAGCCCGGAGTGTGTACCCTAGCTCCCGAGTTGGCATAAAGGTTTCTAATGTAAAGTCTCATCTTGCCTACAATCCCTATGGCCTCCATTATCCTGTCTAACCACCCCCAATTTACATTATCAAACGCTTTTTCTGCGTCAAGTGTAACTAGGGCAGGTCTAGCCCCTCCCTCAGTGAGACCCAGTCTAACCGCGTCTACCACTAGAATTGTCTTTCGGATATTGGTAACGGCATTTCTCCCCTTGATAAACCCCACCTGGTGATTCGTAATGATCCTAGGTAAGATCTCGGCCAGTCTATTAGCCATGATCTTGGACATAATTTTTAAATCCTGATTTATGAGCGATATAGGTCTATAACTAGAGGGATCATCCAGGTCCTTGGTTCCCTTGGGGAGTAATTTAATATATGCTATGTTGGAATTTTTGGGTATTTCCGCCCCTCCCAGGAAAGCATTAAAGACTGAGGTTAGATCCGGCGAGATCAGATCCTTCAGAGCCTTATAGAATTCACTATTGAAACCGTCAGGTCCCGGTGCCTTGTTGGTGTTAAGCTCCCCAATTGTTCTCGTCACCTCCTCTACTGTGATATCTGCGTTTAAGGCACTCAAATCTTCCTCCGTCAAGCTAGGCATTTGGGCTTGTCTTAGCCACTCTGCCTCATCAGTCATGTCGTTATTCCCTGACCCATATAGTTTTCTATAGTAATCTCCCAACAGTTTATTAATGTCCTTAGGATCCGTAGTCACCTCCCCCCCCTTTGTTTTCAGTTTAGAGATCACTGTCATCTTTCTGCTGCCCCTTGCCAGATTGGCCAACATCCTTCCCGCCTTGTTGCCAAACCTATGTAAGTCAACCTCCTTGTGCGACCAGAATAGTTGTTCCTTTTTTTTGGCCCATTCGTCAAATCCCTCTTTTGCCTCCAACCATCTGCCTTTTGTCATGGGAGATCTATTTGTCACATAATTTGTATATGCTACCCGTACTGCTTCACTATGGAAATTATAATTCTCATTGGTTTTCCGTTTGATCATGGCTGCGTACCCCACCAGACGGCCCCTTAGGACCGCTTTTGCCGTTTCCCAAAATATCACTGGGGACTCTCTATGTTCCTTATTGTCCTCTGCGAATTCTCCCCACCACTCCTGTAGCACCTTATGGAAATTATCTTGCCTGAGAAGGAACGATGGGAATCTCCATATGATATCTGTACCTCTCCTGAATTTCTCTCTAATGCCCAATCTCACCGGACTATGATCAGAGATCACCATATTCTCTATCACACAATCTTGCGTTCCACTCAGTAAGTCTTGCGAGATCCAGAACTGATCAATACGTGACCAGCTATCATGAGGGTGAGAGAAGTGTGTATACTCTCTGTCATGTGGGTGAGTTAGTCTCCAGATGTCTTTCAGTCCTACGTCTTCTAATGTTACATCCCTATTGTCTAAACTCCTGCCCACATTAGCTGTCCCTTCCTCGCCCCTCCTCCTATCTTCAGCTGAGTCTGGGACAGTGTTAAAATCGCCTCCCACTATAATGTTAGCCTCCCCATCTGCTAATATGGTGGCCTTTATGTCATCATGAAATGTGATTTGTTGTGAATTTGGGCCATAGACATTATAAATACTGAGTTTACCCGCTGGACTAACGATTGTTAAGTGCTGCCACCTTCCATGGTCGTCTGCCTCATGTGCCACTACCTCATGACTGAATTGTTTATTTATTAGAATCATAGTGCCCGCTTTTCTACCTTGTGCCGCTGCCCCGTAAACGGTGCCCACCCAATGTTTCTTCATGCGGAAAAAGTCCTCCCCCCCCAAGTGGGTTTCCTGTAATAAGGCAATGTCTGTCTTTAGTCTTTTCAGATGTCTCAATATCATTGCTCGTTTGTTAGGTGATCTCAGCCCTTTAACATTCCACGTAGTTATCTGTATCATGTTAACCTGTGTATTCTGCTTTTACTACTCCCTCCCCTATGGGCCCCTGCATCAAGGAAGACGAGATGTTCGACACTAGAATCACAGTTGGTACCACAAAATCGACACTCCCTTTCCCCACCTTGCAAATATAACAAATACAACAAAAAGCATGTAACTGTAAAACATATTTTCCCTTCCGAGAAATCCACGGCGCTTCCCGCCACGTTGGTGAGCTCCCCTATTCCTAGCCAAAATATGTAGCTCCCTAATCACCCCCCAAAAAATATATGTTCTATCCCCGGACTAACTTGAATAAGCCTTTGAAAATTATGCAAAAATTAGCACAGTATGTCAAAACCTCAGCAAGATTCTCCAGTCCTACTTATCTCTGACTCCAGGTAGCCATCAGTCCGCCCAGAACAGGCCCACTTCATTTGAATTTGGATGATGTTCCTGGACAAAGGAGAAAAAGAAAAAAAGAAAAAAAAAGACCAAGGGGAGAGAAGATGGAGAAAGAAAGGAGAAGAACAAAAAAAAAAAAAAAAAAAAGAGAGGGGGGGGAAGAGGACCCAGACTTTGGGATGTTTTCCTCTCTTTTCTCCCTTCCCCCTCCTCCTCTCACCTCCCCAACCCTCTCTCCGTAATGCATCCTCCTCAACGCCTCTCCCTGTTTGGGAAGAGAGAAAAAAAAAAAAAAAAAACAGGCAAAAAAAGGAAAAACAATGAGCGAGTTCCAGTTCAGGTATCATGGTTTCTCTCCAAGGGTTGGTTCCTGTGTTCCAGGCGAGAATTATGCTGTCGACCCGGGCTTGGCCTCCTTTCCTCCCTGGTCTCGACTTGCTTTTGTCCCCCAAAACGTCCCACATCTCTTCCTGAGCTTGTGGGGGATCTTCTTCTATTATTCCCTTCTCCACTAGCTCCTTTTTCTTGCCTTTCTGACCTAGTCTTGTCGAGCTCTGCCATGAGAATGTTTTCTGCTTCTTTGTAGTCCTTGTAGTATACAAACGAGCCATTGGGGTTTCTAACTTTCAGTGTAGCAGGGTATAATAGCTGGCACTTTACTTTTTTGTTGTACAGAAATGAGCAAATTTTGGTAAATTCTTTTCTCCTTCTGGATACTTCCGCTGAATAATCCCCAAAAATTAGCAGTCTGTTGCCTTGATATTGTAGTGGACGCTTTCGTTCTCTAAAGGCCCTCAATATTTCCTCCTTATGCTTATAATCAAGGTATTTGACAATCACCTGCCTGGCTCTTATCGGGGTATTCTTGTTTGAGTTTTGGCCCTCTCCCTTATTCGCCTCCTGGTGTCTCAGTGGACCCACTCTGTGGGCTCTTTCAACTCTGAATTTCGCCTTTATGCCCAGGGCCTGCGGTAGCTCCAACTCGCATATATTATCCAACTGTCCAATCGATACAGACTCTGGCAACCCGACTATACGTAGGTTGTTTCGTCTCGATCTGTTTTCCAAATCGTCTGCTTTATCCTTCAAGTATTCATTAGATTTTGCTAGAGCTGCTATTTGTGCCTGCATAGCCAGTATTGTCTCCTCGGAGTCAGATATTCTCTGCTCTGATTCTGCCAGTCTAGAGGCATGGGCATTTATCTGTTTTTGCATATTAGCTAATGATGTTTGTATGGCTGCCTCAATAGCCACTTTAACCTCTTTTGACAAGTGTGATGTCACTTCTTCAGCCAGTTTTTTATAGTCCACATTAAGCTTTTGTGTGTACTTGTCTTGGCCTGCAGGTGATGCTGTTTTCTTAGTTCTCTTTGTCTGGACTGGGCCACCACCTCCATCCCCCAATAGCTTGCAGGCTTGTGATGTTGGTGTAGTAGGCTGCTTTTTGTTTCCTTTGGAAGGGGTACTATGAATTCTTGCATTTGACTTCCTGTGAGTCTGAGTGGGATTAATCTCCCTGTGCTGTTTGTCAGTTTCATCCTCCAACACTGCTGTGTCTTTGAGCTGCCCTGCTTTGTCTGCATCCTCTCTCCCCTCTGCCTCCATATCTCCTTCATCCTCCCATTGCGATCCACCATCATCAGTCCCCTGCATCCACCTCTCTCCTGCTGTGTCCTCCTGTGACTCCTGGCTCATATCTTCCTTATCTCCTGTCTCCTCGCTCATATCTCCCTTATCTCTCCCCTTCCAGCTCTGTGTTTGCTTTTCTGTGTCTCTCACCATGCGTTCAGGCTCCTCCCCCATCAGGCTCGGCGCCATTATCTTATCTTCTCCTCTGTCCATATCAAAGCTTCTCCAGGCTGATTCACCACTCCCAGAGCTTCTCAGGAGGTACCTTTCCATAGCTGTCTGCTTTAGGTAACCTCCTGTGCTGCTCTCTGTTTGGTGGCTCGTCCGGGGGGTCTGTTTTTAGTCGGTTTCTGTGAGGGGTGGCAGGAGATTCTCCTCTAAGCTTCCACCTCAGCCAGGACAGGAACAGGAACGCCCTGGGTCCTTTTTAAAAAGGGAATATTTACAGGGGATTTTTTAATAAAGTTCACACGTGACGCCACACACGAAACATGCAGTTTTGCAGCTATGGGGATGGAGCCACCGCTGCACAGTTTTCACTACTGGGGGTGGTGTTAATGGCAGCCCGGGTGTTAGACCCTCCGCAAGCATGGCAAGGCCCAATAGGATAGGTGATGCAGATGGGTGTTGAAAGAAGGTAGGCTACACAAGGGGTTGCAGTGTAACTGGTTCCTTTACTCACAGTAAGCTGAAAACTGGTCACCCGAGGCTGGCTGGTCTCAACCGCAGGTCCCCTTAGTCCCAGTGCGGTTTAGTGACCTGGTGGCTTCTTTCCTCTGCACCTGTCTTTGGTTGGTGGGTCCCCGTGGCTTATAGTGTTTGGGGGTCCCCTCCTCGTTGTCTCTTACAGCATTCCGTATGACAGTAGCGTGAACTCTGTGGGGTTGGAGTCTCTGGTCCTGTCCCCGGTTCTCCCGTTGCTACTGTGTCCTGAACTTCAAGTTCAGTGAGGTCCTTGATGGTCCCCTCACTGTGCAGATTTTATCAGGTCGGCCTGGAGCGTTTGCCTAACCTAGGATTCTGTACCCCGTTGGTGCGTAGTTCTGGGAATACTCCACCGTACTCCACCGGCAACTAACCGCCTGGGCCCTCGGGTCACTGTTACACTCTTGACAGTCCTTCCTCTCTCTCTGTCACCGACTCACTAACTCACTGTCTCTCCGTCCACTGTCTGCCCATCCCACCACGTGGTTTAGTGGACTGGAATGGCTCCACCTGTAGGTGGCCATCCATTGGTCCGACCCTAGCCTGGTACCATTCAATGGGGGAATTTGGGGAAAACAGGGATTTACTGGAGTGTTTCTGTTGTTACCGGCACTGGTCTACTGGGTCCCTAGGGGGTAGGCCCTGCATCCTGGTGGGGATGCAGTACCTTGTATCTCCCTGATGGTGTCAGGGGCGCTACATGAGCATTTTGAATCCATAGGTACTTCCCAAAAATGTTGCTGCAGTGCTAAAAGTGCTCACTTTTAGGCTATATGCCCACAATCCGGCGTCTAGTACAGGGTCAGCCCTCCTGCGGAGATGCGACTGCTGGCCACGGGAGAATGCAACTGCCCGTGCCCATAATCCGGGTTTCGCCGCTGTGGACTTTAGCTCCATTCTACCTGAGGAGAACACTCATGTCTGCAGCATAAATTGACATGCTGTGGCTCAGGAAGCCGCGCCGCAAGTCAGTTTATGCTGCAGAGAACAGAAGCACATTGGGCATGAGATTTCTAAAAATCCTTCCACTGCATTTGTGCTGCACAATGCAGCGTTATGGACGCAGCGAAAATACTGCGTCCAAAACGCTACAACTCCTGATCGTGGGCACATAGCCTTAAAAGCTAGGATGGATGGATGGATGGATGGATGGATGGATAGATGTCAAATACATATATAATGTCCCACCCCCTGCATATTCTAAGCTGGCACCCTTTAGTGACTTTCATGTGGCACTAATGGGAGTTTAGCCTTATATTTAGCAAATAAAAAAATAATTAAAAAAAAAAAAAAAGAAGTTGGGTCCGCCCTATTTTTGACAGCCAGTTGGGCAAAGCAGACAGCTGCAGCCTGCAGACCACAGCTACAACATTATAACATTTTTTTTTTTAATTTATAAATCTAATATAATTAATCATTTAATAAGACTTTCCCCTACAATAAGAATATATAAATTAGCCTTTTTATCCATCTATTATTTAATTTTAGTCTCCTTAGCAATTAATGTTCCAATACTAATCTAGTTTTATGCATGGCCCCGGCTCATTTACCTTCTTTTTATGAGGTTTTACATATTTATATTCAATTTTTTGTTTATCTCAGTTATTTTTACCTATTTCTGTTTGTATGTACTTTTAAATAATGCGTAGCAAAGTTTATATTAGAAGTGGACTTCTTAATTATATGTAATACGGACTACTTGGGATCCCAAGTGATTCATTGTTTTTTGAACCATTGTTTTTCATGAATATGCCTGTTTTGAATGTTGAATTGTTTTTTCATTATTTGAATTGTTTTAATTATCTTAATCATGACTGTCTATATAAAGGTGGATCAAACACTGCCTAATTAGCACCGGCTGAACGGGATGTAACGTCTTGTAAACGCATTGTGCAATTAGTATACTTAAATAGTTAACCTCCTCCTTGGTACGGCCTGAATTTGTGCAGCGCCCGGACACTACTGTTTTTTAAATGCCATTGTTGCAGACCACAACTGGCAGCTTCACCTAGGCTGGTAATTAGGGATGATCGAATACCAAAATATCAGAGGAATAGGTCACCGCTATTTGACTATTTGTGAATATTCAACGCGCAATGTAAGTCTATGGGAAACCAGTATAATTTGACGTTGGATCTCTCTCTCTCGAGCTTACTCTTGATCTCTCTCTCGATCTCTCTCTCGATCTCTCCCTCTCGATGCAGCAGAGACTATATATGTATCGTTTCCGGAAGCTGCGGCAACGTGTATGTAGATGAAGCTGTGCAGCCAAGCCAATCACAGTAACACCACAACAAAGATGGCTGCAGCGTTACTGTGAGAGCAAGCAACATCAGATGTGTTCATTGGCTGGAAAACAGGCACCAGGAACTAAGAAATGAAAATTAAAGTGTCGGAGCAGATGTTGTTTTATTCATCGGATACGGAATGGCGCGAATAGCCTGTTATCCGTCGGATACCGAATAGTGGCGAATACATTTGCTCATCCCTACTGGTAATCCAAAATGGAGGGAACCCCAGGCGGTTTTGTTTTTTTTTTTAATTAATTTTATAAATAAATTTAACAAACAAAAAAAACAACACAAAAACATGGGGTCTGTTCCAAATTGCATTACCAGCCAAGGTAAAGCAGACAGCTATGGTCTGGTATTCTCAGAGTGGGAGGAGCAATGGCTTTTTGGCCTTTCCCAGCCTAATAATAGCAGGCTGCAGCCACCCCAGAAGTGGCGCATCCATTAGATGCACCAACCATGGCGCTTTGCTCCAGCTCATCTCGTTGCCCTGGTGCGGTGGCAAACGGGGTAATATATCGGGTTGATACCAGCTGTATTGTCACCTAGCGTCAAGACCAGCGGTTAGTGATGTCACGGCATCTATCAGATACCTGAGGGCTGCTTCCCACTTGCGAGTTTCTCGCAGTAGAGCAATGCGAGAAAATCTCGCATTGGAATCGGACACATGTTAGTGAATGATTCAGCTCGCAATTGCGATTTTTTTCTCAGTCCAAATCGGACTGAGAAAAAAATCACAGCATGCTGCTTTTTTGCGAGTTTCTACTGCGAGTCTCTCCAATGCAAGTCTATGGGAGCGTGTAAAAAATCGGATGTCACGGGACGGCACTCACACCAGTGACATCCGATTTTCTAAATACATTAATTGCATGTTACCTAAAACACTGGAAACGAGTGATGTGTCACAATGTCTGTCAATCACTATTCTCTGTCAGTCGGTCTCTCCCTCTCGGTCTCTATTCCCTCTCTGTCAGTCGGTCTGTCGGTCACTATCTCTGTCCCTCACTCTCTGTCCATGTCGGTCTATCCCTCTCCCCCCCCCTCTCTCATACTCACCGATCCCCGATCACCGGCGCAGCACGGCGTTCACACTGCTCCGGCGGCTTCTCCTCTTTTGAAAAAGCCGGCCGCTCATTATTCAATCTCGTATTCCCTGCTTTACCCGCCCACCGGCACCTATGATTGGTTGCATTCAGACACGCCCCCAGGCTGAGCGACAGCTGTCTCACTGCAACCAATCACAGCAGCCAGTGTGTCTATGCTGTGCATTAAAATAAATAAATAATTAAAAAAAACGGCGTGCGGTCCCCTCCAATTTTAATACCAGCCAGATAAAGCCATACGGCTGAAGGCTGGTATTCTCAGGATGGGGAGCTCCACGTTATGGGGAGCCACCCAGCCTAACAATATCAGCCAGCAGCCGCCCAGAATTGCTGCATACAATAGATGCGACTGTTCTGGGACTGTACCCGGCTCTTCCCGATTTGCCCTGGTGCGTTGGCAATCGGGGTAATAAGGAGTTAATGGCAGCCCATAGCTGCCACTAAATCCTAGATTAACCATTGCAGGCGTCTATGAGACACACCCAATGTTAACCTGTAAGTTAAAGTTAATAAACACACACAGTGAAAAAATCCTTTATTTGAAATAATAAACAATAACAAAGACCCTCGTTCACCACTTTATTAGGTACCCGAAAAACCCATCCTTGTCCGACGTAATCCACGGAGGTCTCTCGTCGCTTCCAGCTCTGCTACATGAAGGTGACAGGAGCTGCAGAAGACACCGCCGCTTTGGTCAGCTCCACGCAGAAACTGAGGTGAGAAGCGCGATCAGCTGATGTCAGTCAGGTAACTCGCGGCCACTGCTGGATCCTCCAACAGTGACAGCAAGTCGCCCGAGTGACAGCAATGAAGTCACAGGTGAGTTGCGGTCACGGGGGGAGGATCCAGCTGGCCGCGTGTAACCTGAGTGACAGTAGCACTAATCGCGCTGCTCAATTCAGTCACTCAGGGGATTAGCGGTCACCGGTGAGTCCTTCACGGGTGACCGCTAATCAGGACGCGACGCGACCCAGACAGAGCCGTGACATGACAATGAAGTCGGGTGAAGTTCACCCGAGTTCATTCTGATCGTGCGGCTCTGTCTGTGTCTGCTGTCATCTGCCATTCAGCTCTGCTACATGGCTGTCTGTGGCTGCAGTCAGCGGCCATGTAGCAGAGCTGAATGGCAGATGACAGCTGCTGAGAAAAAAAAGGATCACACACGGATCACACACGCATTGCACACGCACTGCAATCATGAGAAAAATCTCAGGATCGCAGTGCAGTTGCATTGCACTCTGACCTAACGTGAACTAAAATCAGCCGAGTTTTTTTCAGCCAACTCGGACCGATTTTACTGGCATAGATGTGTTTCCAGCCTGACATTACTAACAGTCAGTAATAAAAAAAAATAGAGACAAAAAAATGAAAAAAAAAAAAAAAAAAACACTCCCCAACACATTCCCCCTTTTACCAATTTATTGAAAAGAAGAAAAAATAAATCCGGTCCACCGTCATCCATTTTGGAGGTCCCACGACAATTCTGGACCTTCCAGAATATGGGGGGCATGCTCAGAGGACGTATCCCTCATTTTCTGGAAGTGCAGACCCTCCATGTGTGGAGTTTGGGTGCAGTGACCTGAGAACTCTGCACTCACGCTCCCCCGCTCCACAGCACGGCAGTGTGATCTCAGCTGCAGTAAGTGTCACTGATTGCAAGGAGCCGGCTAACAGCCACTCTGCACATGCGGCCGCCATCTTTTCAGAAGGAGGAGGAGGGATCGTGGAGACCGGAGCAGCAGCAGGTGCTGGAAAGACAGGGGGGTGATGTGGGTGACCTGACTGGATCTGGGGATGACTTTTCTGTCGCATGTGACATGTCACATGCAACAGAAATGAGAGGAAGATGAATGCAGCAGGCGCGCTGGTTGTGTGTGCTGCCATTTTGATGATAGAAAGGGGGATGGTGGCTGGTGAGGGACTTTGGCGACACCGAGTGACCAGAGGGGACCCGGGGAGGAGATGTATCTCCCATCTAACATGTTTGATGATGCCAGGTCGGAGATAAATCATTTTTTTTTTTTAACAGTGCCACCATTTACTGTAACATGACCATCTTTATACGGTGTATAACGATGATCACGTGACCAGGACCAGGAAAACGGCCCAAATCGTGATCTCCAGGGTCTCAGCTACCACTGGTAGCTGAAACCCTGGAGATTTTCCAATGCTGGGGGTCACTACAGGCTTTTTCCTTACCGCTGTTCTAAAACGGCGAAATGGAATAAGTACCATTTACTACTGCTGTTTTAATAAGTACGGCAGTTGTACTGAAGTTAAATATCTCTCTCATGGATCAGCTCACACTTCTCAGGTAACGCCCAGTCTCCACCTTCAACCCAAAGTGGCAAAGCAGGGGGTGAGGAAGATTGAATGGAAGGAACCTCCTACCACCTTGCTTAACCAGAAGACATACATGCCATATCCCCTGGCAACAGCTGACAGTAGAGGACCTGGCATCCCAGGACCCCTGCACCGCATAATAGCTAGGAGAGACAGCGCCTCGCCTATCAGCAATATCACAACCCGAAGAGAGTCTGTTAGAGCGCAAAACACGGCCAGAGAGCACCTGCACTAGCTCCACTCTCCGAAAGCGACACCCCACCCCTCACGGCCAGTGAGGGGCGATAGGCGACCCAACAGAGCCGGAGTATGCTAAGGGGTGCGAAGGACTTGCTTGAGTGCAGAGGTATGAGAAGTAGTAACCCCCCGACTCCCAGAGACCTGCAATGATGCCCACCAACATGCAAACCGCCAGACCTGACACGGAGACACTGCAGACATGGAAGCACATTTAGGCCATGTAAATGGCTCACAGTAGCACAAACCACATGTGGCCTGGCGTTGTTGAGTTGAAAAACAACTCCTGGGACTTTTTGCATTAACAGCTGCATCACTGGTTTGACAACCAAATTAATTTAACATCGAGCTATTAGTGTACCTGGAATGCAGATTAAAGGGGGCCAGCTACCAAAAATTATGCCCTCATACAGAAGAATCATGGGAGTAGGACCAAGTTTAATAACCCACCCTTCTCCTTGTATAAAGATGAATTCTGATTAATAAAATATTAAAATGTATTAACCCATAGAGCAAACAGCGGGAAAAAAAATTGCCAAACCTGCACATTTTTGGATTATACGTCCCTCAATTGCCATATAAAGTGATTAAAATGTATTGTCACAAACCACCGGGGGGGTCACTCCGAAATCCCCCGCGCTGGCTACCAGTACGTCACGATCGGGGGGTAACAAGCAGGAGTCAACCCTCCTTTATACCTCCCGACCGACAGACAGAGCACGTGACGCGCTCTCTAGCGCCCCTCTTATAGTCAGGCCAATTATGGAATTGCCCGACAATAAGAAAGGAGGCCGCTATACTACTTATGCCGATTATTGAAGGGTCCCCGGTGAGAGTAAGGTATATATTCCCCCGACCTCCGCGGGCGGAATATATAATATCTTCCCGAATCTCACTGGCCTCCCCACAATAATCCTTGGCACAACTCGCTGCCACCAACCGCTTCACGGTAACTATTAGCCGAACACACAGACGTGGGATTCAAGATCGAGATAACAGAACAGCCCAAGATTAATTATATAATTTAATCGCCTAAAGCACACTAGAAACTACAATATATACAATAGGGAATCTACAGAATATACAGTTATGTCAGAGTACAGTTACAGACAAAGCATGGTTTACAACAGGTATGCAATTCAATCAGTTACCTTGTGCGTCTGGCCACAGGGGGGCGCTGTAGACCAGGTTTCCAGGAACTCTCTCACAGGTCTGTCCCAACCAGGCCCCCGAGCAGAAGAACGCTGGAAAATGGCCGAAGTAGGGTTATCAACCTGGGCAGATCCAGGTCCCCTCCTACCTTAGTGACCTCACAGGGAAGCACTGCCACTCCCCCTGCATGGATCAGAATTATCCAGCAAAGGGGATTTTGGCTATAACTTTGCCTGGGAGCGTCGTAGGCGGACGCCAATGCTCTCATTGTGACAGTTATGAATTTAGCTACAGAACGAGGGGACTCATGACCTGTCTACGAGTTCCCATATGGCTGATATCACGCCTGGGGCATTTCCCAATGTCCTGCTCCCATAAAAAGGGGGTGCCGGCATCGTCCACATGCGGAGACACCATTTTTATGGTTGCCATATTTATCGGAAATATGGCTTGCGAGATATGAACCATTTTTTACTGGAGTCGTTCTGTCTGGCTATTTCCATAGCCTTGCTAACTAGCTAGCAGCTCCTACTACAGGGTGACGGCAGGGAGTCATCCTGTGTCCATTGTCCTAAAGCCACCTAATTTCCATATCACAGGACATGGCCATGGATTTGTTGCTAAACCAGTTGTGTGAAGGGAAGGGGGGGGGGTGACACCAGGAGAGGGCTTCCTGACATGACTTGAATGTCATGATTTATCGTCATATCTCCGGATTTACCTCACACCTCCCCCCTTTTGAGGGCGCTAGGGGGCAGCACACTCCGGTGTTCCCCCGTGCGCCCGTCCGCGACCTCTCCTTGTCGGGACAGCCCGTCTGCGTTACCGTGGTCACGGCCCCTTTTGTGGCGAATGGTGAAGTTGTATTGCTGGAGCGCAAGGCTCCATCGCAACAATCGCCCATTCGTCCCAGAGACGGTGTGCAACCAGCTGAGGGGATTGTGGTCCGTCTCCACGATGAAGTGGCGCCCGTATAGATAGGGTTGCAGACGCTGCAGGGCCCACACTATGGCCAGGCACTCCTTCTCCATCGTGGAATAGGCAACTTCCCTTGGTAACAGCTTCCTGCTCAGGTACAAGACTGGGTGCTCTTGGCTCGCAGAGTCCACCTGGCTGAGCACCGCACCGAGGCCGAAGTCACTGGCGTCGGTCTGTACTACAAACGGCCGCGTGAAGTCGGCTGCCTGTAGCACAGGCGGGCTGGACAGGGCGTCCTTTAGGGCCCGGAAGGCTGTCTCGCAGTCCATTGTCCAATCGACTGCAGAGGGCAGCTTCTTCTTGGTGAGGTCCGTCAAGGGCTTTGCCAGGCTACTATAGCATGGAACAAACCTCCTATAGTACCCGGCGGTCCCCAAGAAGGACATCACCTGCTTCTTGGTCCTGGGGGTGGGCCAGGATGCGATGGCCTCCACTTTCTCAGGCTCGGGCTTCAGTGTTCTCCCACCTACCCGGTGACCGAGGTACTGGACCTCGCTCATGGCCAGCTGACACTTTCCCGGCTTGATGGTCAAACCTGCCCGGTGGATCCGCCTGAGCACCTGTGCTAGATGCTCTAGGTGGTCCTCCCAGGTGGGACTGAAGACGGCAATGTCATCCAGGTACGCGGCCGCGTACCCTTCAAGTCCCTTGAGCAGGGTGTTGACCATCCGCTGGAAAGTGGCAGGGGCATTCCTCATCCCGAATGGCATCACCGTGGACTCGTACAGTCCAAATGGGGTAATAAAGGCAGAGCGTTCCCTGGCCTTGCGAGTCAGGGGGATCTGCCAATATCCCCGGCTCAGGTCCATGATGGTCAGGTACTGAGCCCCGGCCAACTGATCGAGCAGGTCATCGATGCGTGGCATTGGGTACGCATCGGCGACCGTGACAGCATTGAGCCCCCTGTAGTCCACGCAGAACCGAGTGGTTCGGTCCTTCTTAGGGACGAGGACTACAGGCGAGGCCCAAGCGCTGTTGGATGCCTGGATCACCCCCAGCTCCAGCATCTCGTCAATCTCCTGGCGCATGTGTTGCTGCACCTCCAGGGAGACCCGATATGCTGAACGCCGGATCGGGGGATGATCCCCAGTGTCCACGTGATGGACAGCCAAGTCAGTCCTTCCGGGCTGGTTGGTAAACAACCCCCGGAAGGGGTGTAGGGTGGCCCACAGCTGGGACCGTTGGTCCTCCAAGGGCTGGTGGCCAACCTCCACATCCTCAATGGATCCGCCTGCCCTAACCTGGGCTAGCATATCCAAGAGGGTTTCCTCTTCTCCCTCCTCGGGCAGGTTGCACACGGGGAGCGCACATGCCTCCCGCTCATGATGTGCCTTCATCATGTTCACATGGAAGGGCTTCCGCCTTCCACGGGCAGGGTCCAGGGTGACCAGGTACGTTACAGGGTTGAGCTGCTGGTACACGAGGTATGGGCCTTCCCAGGCTGCCTGAAGCTTGTCCTGTGGTACGGGGACCAGTACCCACACCTTTTGACCCACTTGGTAGGTCCTCTCACAAGCGTTCTGGTCGTACCAACGCTTCTGATCGGCCTGGGCTTGAGCCATATTGTCGTGTACCAGTTGCGTCAAGGCCTGCATTTTGTCCCGGAAGCGCATGACATACTCGATAACCGACACTCCAGGGGTGGCCAAATCCCCTTCCCAAGCCTCTTTCACCAGAGCCAGGGGGCCCCGCACACGTCGCCCGTACAGGAGCTCAAACGGTGAGAATCCTGTTGAGGCCTGTGGAACCTCCCGGTAAGCAAATAACAGGTGTGGGAGATACCGCTCCCAGTCACGCCCATGGGAGTCGACCAACATCTTAAGCATCTGCTTTAAGGTGCCATTGAACCGCTCGCACAGGCCATTAGTCTGTGGATGGTACGGGCTGGCCACCAGATGTCGCACCTGGACTTGCTTACAGAGGGCCTCCATCAGCTGGGACATGAATTGGGTCCCCCGGTCGGTGAGCATTTCCTGGGGAAAACCCACTCGGGAGAAAATCTCCAGCAATGCGGTGGCCACCTTGTCAGCCCGAATGGACGACAAGGCCACTGCTTCTGGGTACCGGGTGGCATAGTCCACTACCGTCAGTATGAAGCGTTTCCCGGAGCTGCTGGGGATGGCCAGCGGGCCGACCAGATCCACAGCCACCCTCCTGAAAGGCTCATCGACGATGGGCAGAGATACCAGTGGGGCTTTGGGGCGTGGCCCCGCCTTCCACACTCTCTGACAGGTTTCACACGAACGGCAGTAGGCAGCCACATCGGCCCCCATTTTTGGCCAGTAGAAATGCTGGTTTAACCTGGCCTTGGTCTTAGCGATCCCTAGGTGTCCGGCCATCGGAATCTCATGTGCGATCCGCAACAACTCCGTCCGGAACGGATAGGGTACCACCAACTGTCGGTCCCTGGGCCACGCCTCCGGTGAACCCTGCTGGACCGTGGCCCGGTACAGCCGTCCTTGGTCCCAGACCACTCGCTCCGGGTCCGAGTCCGAGGGAGGCTGTGCCGCCTGCTCCTTTAGAGCTTTCAGGCTGTCGTCAGCTTCTAACGCTGCCTGAAACTCCTGACTAGATGTGGCCAGAATCGACGAGACTGTCACATCTTCGGTCAGTACCCCGGGACCTGTGTCCTGGCCTCCACCTGACTCGGCTGCCACTTGGTCAGAAGGGGAAGAGCTATCGGACCTCCGGGAGGCCCCTTGGCTTCCAGCACTCCCACTGCGGGTGACAGCGGCCACAGCCGCTGCGACCGTGGGTCGTGCCTGCTCCTCCTCCGTTCCTGACCAAGTCGCCGGTTCAGGCAGACCTACCTGGCTTCCTGACACCCCGGTTGTGGGGGAACCCTGCACCGAGATCTTACCTGGGAGCACTTCCGCTCCTGGACCGGCCCCAATCTCACCTGCCTGTTCCCCCTCTGCAGCAACAGAACCCCGCTGTGAAATCTCTGGGGACCCCACATTTGCTGTGGTAGCCCCCACCCCACACACTGGTCCTCCCCCTGCAGCACCCTGCTCTCTGCTTATCCCTGCAGAGGGCAGCAGATCCCAGCTCACAGGCTGGTTACTTGTAGAGGCATTGTCACACCTTTCTCTGACCCCCTCCCCTGTCACAGCTGCAGCTGCGTGTGTGTCTATGGTGTCTGTGCAAGCAGAAATATCAGAGTTCACTCCCTCCTCCCTTACATCATTCATAGATAACACATTAACATTGTCCGGAGGCACGTCAGCACTGGCTGAAGGTTCAGCCTTTGGGGCGGGGCCAAACTGGGAGGTTATTTGCCCCAAATCTGTCCCAAGTAGCACGTTTGCAGGGATCCGATCAGTTACCCCCACCTCCCTCACCCCTCGCCCTGCGCCCCAGTCCACATAAATGTCAGCAACAGGCAGCGCCGGGTCAATGCCTCCAATCCCGGAGACAGCGAGGGTTTTTCCAGGGATCAAGTCTTGGGGGGACACCATCTCAGGCCGCACCAGAGTCACCTCCGAGGCGCTGTCTCGCAGTCCTATGGTCACCGACTGGCCGACGGTGACAGGTTGGAAGCTGTCCAGGGACCTACCACCACCCCCACCCACACAATACACCTTGGGCGGCCCTTGGGACGGGGACGGAGCCGGGGCCTTGGGACGCTGAGGGCACATGGCCTTGAAGTGTCCAGGTAGGTTGCACTGGTGGCACCGTCTTGGCTCTGCCACGGGCCTGGAGAGGGGAGTTGAGGGGGACACCCCCTGCAGTCTAGGGGCAGGTGGGGCAGTCGCAGAGTTCATCTTACCCCCTCTCCAGGTGCTGCTGGTGGCTGCTCTCCTGGCTTCAGGAGCCCGATTGTTGGTGTAGTCATCTGCCAGGGCAGCTGTAGCCGTGGATCCCTTTGGCTTCTGGTCTCGGATGAACTGGCGGAGATCCTCAGGGCAGTTCCACAAGAGTTGCTCCGTGATGAACAAGTCCAGGATCTCCGGTCCGGTGGAAAGCTGCAGGCCTTGGGTCCAGTGGTCGGCAGCTCGGGCAAGTGCCCGCCGGTGGTCAGCCCAGGAGTCCTTTGGTCCCTTCTGTAGGCTCCGGAACTTCTTGCGGTAGGACTCCGGGGTGAGGTTGTACTGTTGGATCAGGGCCCGCTTGATGGTGTCGTAGCCCTGATCTGCCTCAGCAGGCAAGTCCCCAAGGATATCCAGGGCCTTACCCCTTAAACGGGAGGTCAGGTATTTGGCCCACTGGTCCTTGTTCAGATGGTGCTGCAAGCAAGTCCGCTCAAAAGCAGTCAAGAAAGAGTCCAAGTCTCCATCCTTCTCCAGCACTGGGAAGTCCTCAACACGGACCTTTGGAAGTTTGGTGTCTTGAAGGTCACGTGTGGCTGATGAGGGCCGGAGCTGAGCTAGCTGCAGCTGGTAGTCACGCTCTGCCTGGCGCTCTTCACGCGCTGCCTGCCGCTCTGCCCTGCGCTCTGCCATGAGTATCTCGTAGGTATCCCGGTCTCCAGCCTGGAGAAGGGCCATAGCCATTTGAAGAAGGCTATCCGAGCCTCCCAGGCTCGGTGGAATGGCACGTGGTGATCTGCGGCCCGCTGCGGAGCCTGGTGCTTCACTGTCCATTGCAGAGCGGAGGGCTGGCGTCTGGCTCGTTGAGGACCCTTGGGCGAGCTGCTCCTCATCTTGTCCAGCAGTGCCCGGTTGTGCAATGTCCTCTGCAGAGCTGTTTTCTGGCGTCGAGCTCCTGGAGGACTCGTGGACAACCTCCTCATCGTCTCTGGCCTGAGCATCGGCCATTCCTTTGGCTTTGCTCCTGGTGCTCTCAGCCATTCTTGCAGACTTTTGGTCACTGACACAGAACTGACACCTGATGCCTCCACACACCTTACAGTATCTGCACTCTGACACTCTAGTGTTGAGCTAGTCTGAAGACCCCAGCAGCCACAGCTGCTGCAGGCAGTCTTTAGTGTCTGGGAGTATGGGTCTCACACTCACACACACTATTATCTCGATCCCACCGCTATGCCACCAATATGTCACAAACCACCGGGGGGTCACTCCGAAATCCCCCGCGCTGGCTACCAGTACGTCACGATCGGGGGGTAACAAGCAGGAGTCAACCCTCCTTTATACCTCCCGACCGACAGACAGAGCACGTGACGCGCTCTCTAGCGCCCCTCTTATAGTCAGGCCAATTATGGAATTGCCCGACAATAAGAAAGGAGGCCGCTATACTACTTATGCCGATTATTGAAGGGTCCCCGGTGAGAGTAAGGTATATATTCCCCCGACCTCCGCGGGCGGAATATATAATATCTTCCCGAATCTCACTGGCCTCCCCACAATAATCCTTGGCACAACTCGCTGCCACCAACCGCTTCACGGTAACTATTAGCCGAACACACAGACGTGGGATTCAAGATCGAGATAACAGAACAGCCCAAGATTAATTATATAATTTAATCGCCTAAAGCACACTAGAAACTACAATATATACAATAGGGAATCTACAGAATATACAGTTATGTCAGAGTACAGTTACAGACAAAGCATGGTTTACAACAGGTATGCAATTCAATCAGTTACCTTGTGCGTCTGGCCACAGGGGGGCGCTGTAGACCAGGTTTCCAGGAACTCTCTCACAGGTCTGTCCCAACCAGGCCCCCGAGCAGAAGAACGCTGGAAAATGGCCGAAGTAGGGTTATCAACCTGGGCAGATCCAGGTCCCCTCCTACCTTAGTGACCTCACAGGGAAGCACTGCCACTCCCCCTGCATGGATCAGAATTATCCAGCAAAGGGGATTTTGGCTATAACTTTGCCTGGGAGCGTCGTAGGCGGACGCCAATGCTCTCATTGTGACAGTTATGAATTTAGCTACAGAACGAGGGGACTCATGACCTGTCTACGAGTTCCCATATGGCTGATATCACGCCTGGGGCATTTCCCAATGTCCTGCTCCCATAAAAAGGGGGTGCCGGCATCGTCCACATGCGGAGACACCATTTTTATGGTTGCCATATTTATCGGAAATATGGCTTGCGAGATATGAACCATTTTTTACTGGAGTCGTTCTGTCTGGCTATTTCCATAGCCTTGCTAACTAGCTAGCAGCTCCTACTACAGGGTGACGGCAGGGAGTCATCCTGTGTCCATTGTCCTAAAGCCACCTAATTTCCATATCACAGGACATGGCCATGGATTTGTTGCTAAACCAGTTGTGTGAAGGGAAGGGGGGGGGGGTGACACCAGGAGAGGGCTTCCTGACATGACTTGAATGTCATGATTTATCGTCATATCTCCGGATTTACCTCACATGTATCAATAAAAATGGCAGCACGCAATGCAAAAAATGATTTATAAAATGTCTATTAAACAAGATATAAAAATTACAGATAACAGGAAATCGTAACAGAAACCAAAATGTATATTTTTTTTTTTACAAAATTGAGAATTATTTTAATCACTAAAATGTAAAGAAACAATACAAGTTTAGTATTGCTATAATCCTATTCATCTGAACAACTATATTGCAAGGTCATTTTTTAGTACAAAAATCAAAATCCAAAAAATAAATGTCAGAATTGTGTTATGTTAGCATTGCACCCCGTTTTTATTTCCTGTTTTTCATTATATGGGAAAATTATTGGTGTCAGCCAAATCTATAACTCATAGCGGTAGTAAAACACATGAACCACAATAAATAACAAAACAAAAAAAACCCCACAAGTTGAGCTAATGCCGCTAGTCAAAAATTTATGCAACTGAAGAGGAGATTCTTAGTTTAACAATCTGATTACACTATGAAGTCCACTGCAATGTCATAAAAAAAACTCTCAGTGGGTCCATAACTTAAGTGTTCAAAAATGCAGTGCCAAATCCTCGGCGGTGCCCCAGCAGGGCGAGCGAGCTGGTACCTCACAATACCCATGCTGGAAGACTGAGTCCCCATGACTACAGGCCATACCGTTCCACAGGCACAAAACTACAGCAACAATGACCAAAGCACCACCACCTAGTGAAAGGAGCTAGACAACTCACGTTTCAACAAGCTCTTAGGCTGTGTCCGCACTTTGCGTCGTCGTAGTTGCAGTTCTAAACGCATCCTGTGGCAGAAATTGCATTTGCCAAAGTTGCTTTTGACCACAAAATCGCGGTAAATACTCGTGCGTTTTAGTCACGTTTTTAGTGCTTTTTACCTGCGTTTCCATTGCTTAAAGTCAGATGCGTTTTGATTACAAAGACACTACGAAATAAAGTTTTGACATACAAACACTATGAAAAAAGGGGAAAAAAAAAAGGTAAAAAATATAATTATTTACATCATAACGAAAATAGTTATATTTAATATAATTATAACTGTTTATACTATTTATCGCTATAATTCTAATAAATAATTATTTTTCATTATTTTAATTGTCGGACTATGTGTGTGTGTAAAGGGACATATCATTCCATTATTTTGATGTCAGAAACGCATGCGCTTATATAGTCCAAAACGCATTCTTTCTGCAGCTAAAAAGCATGTAAAACGCTGGAATTTTGATGTTGCTTGCTTTTTACAACTTCTCATTGACTTCAATGTTAGCAAAACGCAGCCCAAATGGCAAAAACAATTGACATGCCTACTTCTTTGAACGCAGAGTTTTTGCCCAAAATTATGCAAATTAAACGCAGCGTTTTGAACTGCAAAGTGCGCACAAGAAATCCCCATTTTCCATAGACTTTGCTTGAAAATCAAAACGCATGCTTTTTGGCATAAAAACGCTGCAGTTCAAAACGCTGCAGTTCAAAACGCTGCAGAAAAGCAGGTAAAAACGCAAAGTGCGGACACAGCCTTAGACTGTTAATTGAGAGCAAAAAAATAGGCGGAAGCCCTCTTGCACACTCCTGCTAATTAAAAACGCCTGTGCCAAATGGGAGGCGTACTGGTCCAAGTGAGGGCTCGTTCGCACGTACATGCTGAAATTTCTGCACGATTTGACAGCACATGTGCACTTCAAATCGCTGCAGAAACACTGCGTAATGGATGCAGTGTTTCAGCAGAATAAATGCCGATTTCATGCGCTCTCGACTGCGCTCTAGACAGAGTGGGAGGAGTATCCAAAGCGCACAAAATATGTGACATGTTGCTTTTTTGAGTGCAGGGATTTGGATCAAAATTTCAGCATGCAAATTGCTGCGCTCTCAAACGCAACGTGCGAATGGATTATGCACAATCTACATAGATTGTGCTGGGGATTCAGGACGCATGCATTTACGCTGCAGTGCTAAACGCAGCGTAAATGCATGAAATTACGCAATGTGCGCACATGCCCTGAATCGAAAAAAAGAGGGGACAGAATGTACCATAGCTGTAGAAAAAGACAGACTGCACATCCAAAAATCACAAGTTGATCTTAGGCTGCTTTCACACTTGCGTTGTTTTGCATCCGTCGCCTTTAGGAATTACGGTAACTGGGAAAATATTTTGTAGGAATCCATTTTTTACCTATAGACTTCTATTGGCGACGGATTGCGACAGATGGCCTTGTCTTGCATCTGCCACGTGATGGATCAGTTGTTTACTGACTGACCGTCAGGCGGGAGCAACGCTGCATGTAACGTTTTTTGAAGCAGCAAACAATCGGACTCCGCAGTTGTCTGTCGCCATCCGTCACAAGCTATAATGTATGTCTATGGTGCTGGATTCCATCATAATCCGTCACACGACGGAATCCAGTGCTGGATTCCATCATTCTCTACTGAGCATGCCCAGCATGTTTGGCACACCCACTGGGATGTCCCAAACACAAACGGATCACGACAGATCCGTCAAAAAACGGATGCACAACGGATGTAACGGACGAGACGGATCAGTTTTTCCACAGGATTCCTGTGAACGGAATCCTGTGAAATAACACATCCGTTACGTCAGTTGACATCTAAAAAATGACGGATCCGTCGTTGTGTAGCAATGACTGACCTGACGGATTTAAAACAATGCAAGTGTAAAAGCATCCTAATGCTGCTGTTGCTGCGGTGGTGGTTGGTGCATTGCTCTGAGCCTTTGAGGTTATTTAAAGTTAGGAACCCGCTGAGAGGTTTGCTGTGATATGGTAATGGGCTTCATACAGTCTGATCAGAATGTTAAATTAAGAATCTCATGTTCAGTTGTATAAATTTTTGCCTAGTTGCACTAGAGCATCATGTGATTTTTGGAAGTGCGGTCCATGTATTTTTCGACAGTTCTGACAAATCTATAACTCATCCTGAAAAAAACAAGCACTCATATGGCTATGTTGCTGGAGAAATAGATTAAAAAAAATGTATAGCTCTTGAAAGAGGGGGAGGAAAAAAATAAAAGAACAAAAAAAAAAACGCACAGAAAATCTCCTGGTCATAAAGGTGTTAAAGGATTTGTCCACTATTTCTAAAAAGTGGGCGATATTGCGGAGAAAAAAAGTTAGAAATACCAAATAAATCTGCTGCCATTCTTTACTTGTGTCTGTTTACAGGGCTGCTGCAGTGATGTCCCATTTAAAACATGTGACCACTGCTGCCAATCGCTGAGCATAGCAGCACAAGACCAATCGATTGGCTGAAGCAGTCACGATTCGTAGATGAGATGTCACAGGCAGCACTGTAACTAAAGATCAATTGTAGGGGGATCTGTAAAATAAAGAAAATAAACTACATACATACCGAATCTCTGGCGCAGCTTTAACTGCTCCCGCGGCTGTAATTCAAGATGCTGATTATCCCTGATCCATATTCACTGCTTTCCCCACCCATCAATGTCTCTGATTGGCTGCAGTCAGACCTCGCCCCCAGATAGCATCTGTGATTGGTTGTAATCACAGACCCTCTCTGCGCGTCTATGTTGTGGTATAAAATAAATAAAATTGGCGTAGGGCTCCTGTAGCGCCCAGTCTCGGTGCGGCACCTCTACTCTCATGCCTCGGCGGGGCACTGTTCCTCTCATCTGCCCGGCTGGTCCATGCGCCCCTTTCCTGCCCTGAAGCCTGCCGTAGCCTCCTCCTGGCTACATGCAGGCCTTCTGGGAGTGCCCGAAGGGTGCGCGCCCGGCCATGCCCCCTTTCTTAAAAGGTCAGCGTCCTATTACCCGGAAGTGACCCTTGAGGTCAGCAATCATCCTGAAGGTATTTAAAGCACTCTCCCCTTAGGTGCGCTGCTAGTTCTCAGGTCACGTACCCGTTACTGTATCACCACCTCCATGCTGCCACGTCTGAGTTACCACCTCTATACTGTCACGTCTGAGTTACCACCTCCATGCTGCCATGTCTGCGTTACCACCTCCGCGTCATTACATTTGAGCACATCCATACTGAACTTCAGAGACTCTCCTGTCAGTAAGAACTGATACCACTGGTCCTGGCAGTCGTGCATTTTAACCCCCTGGGGCTGCGCCAGATAGTCCCTGTGAAGTGGTTAGCTCGAGGTTAGCTCCTCCAGGGGAGTCCGGTGTACAGCCTAGTGGGTCCACTCCTGGATGCTCCATGCTACTCAGCGACCGTAACAGTCCCCCCATCTATTGATATCAGCACAGATAAAGTCAACAGCTACAGGCTGCAGCCCACAGCCAGGTATAAACTCAAAAATCGGTTCTCCCAATAATGTGGTATCACCACCGCTACACCAGGGAGAAATCAAAGAATTAGAGGACCAGTGAGTATAATGAAAAAGTGAAAAAACTATATTATGACAATGACAAGGTGAGACAGACTAAATATAGTGGGGGTGCAGGAGATGATAAAGACCACCCAGATTAAAAATAACCAGCAACCGGACATCACCAGACTGCACAGAGCATATAAAATTACATATGTGGCAAAGAGTGCACACTATACCAAGAGCAAGAGTTGGTGGTACAGATTGACAGGTAAATAACGCTCTATTAGTCCAACACAGACACAGAAAAGTAATTACACTATTTTGATGGCAGGAACTAGCCACTCACTATGTCTGTGTGGACAGAGGCATTCAAGCTAATGAATGCTACAAGGCATAAATAACACCAAAATACTGTGTCATCTGCGCTTATCTTAGGCTGGTTTCACACTACGTCTTTTTAACATCCGTTGAAAACGTTTTTTTAACGGAAGTACGGATCCTGTGCAAATCCGTTTTGTGTTTAATGCATTTTCAATGGACTCACGTCCACTTCCGTTTGCATTCGTTTGCGTCCGTTAGACGCAGGATCCGTCATTTTGCGTTAATTTAACATGTTTCAAAAACGCAACATGTAGCGTTTTTTGGCTTTGTCAAATTAACGTATGTCACAGGATCCTTGACATTGCGCCGCGAGCTGCAATGCATGTCAATGAGTGCTGGATCCTGCCTACCAAAAGTCGTTCAGTTGCGTTATAACAGGATCCTGATTCTGTACTGAGCATGCCCGGTACAGGGACAGGGTCTCTCTCTCTCTCTCTCTCTCTGCAAACGTGCACGCAGCCCGGCTCTGCTATGTGCACGCAGCCCGGCTCTGCTATGTGCACGCAGCCCGGCTCTGCTATGTGCACGCAGCCCGGCTCTGCTATGTGCACGCAGCCCGGCTCTGCTATGTGCACGCAGCCCGGCTCTGCTATGTGCACGCAGCCCGGCTCTGCTATGTGCACGCAGCCCGGCTCTGCTATGTGCACGCAGCCCGGCTCTGCTATGTGCACGCAGCCCGGCTCTGCTAAGTGCACGCAGCCCGGCTCCTAGCAGCTGTAGACACTCGTAACCAAGGTAAATATCGGGTATCCAAGGCCGATGTTTACCTTGGTTACCAGCGTATGCAGCTGTCAGAAGCCTCCTCCCAGTCTAGCTCCCCTCAATCCCGATCACATGACTCCTTTGCCCGCCCCTAACATCCAGTGCAGGATCCTGCAAAATAACATATGCGTTTGCATACGTTATTTGCTGTAAAAGCAGGATCCGTACTTCCGCTAAAAAAAACGTTTTCAGCGGATGTTAAAAAGACGTAGTGTGAAACTAGCCTTAGCTGTGTAACAAAATAAGGCTGGTTTCACACTACGTTTATTTAACATCCGTCCATAACGTTTTTTTAGCGGAAAAGCGGATCCAGTGCAAATGCGTTTTCATTTCAATGCATTTGCAATGGACTCGCGTTAACATGCGTTCACCTGCGTTTGCCTGCGTTATAGTGAGGATCCAGTGACTTGCAGTTTTTTAACATGTTTCAAAAACGCTACTTGTAGCGTTTTTGAGCTGCGTCCAAATACTGCAAATTGCTGGATCCTGACTAAACAGCACGCAAACGCAGGTGAACGCTGGCGTGCTGATAGACAGGATCCTGCTTTTGTACTGAGCATGCCCAGAAAGTACTGAGCATGCCCAGAACCAGTCTCCCGTGATCTGTCTCTCTCTCCTCCTCCCTCCCTCACCCTCTCTCTCTATCTCTGTCTTTCCCCCTTCCTCCCCTTCCTCTCTCTCCCACCTGAGAGCTGCGGACACTCGTAACCAAGGTAAATATCGCGTAACCACTTATCTTAGTTACCCGATGTTTACGTTGGTTACGTGTGCAGACAGCCCGGCTCCTAGCAGCTGCAGACACTCGTAACCAAGATAAATATCGGGTATCCAAGGCCGATGTTTACCTTGGTTACCAGCGTCTGCAGCTGTCAGAAGCCGGCTCCCAGGGGGCGTGGCCTGCACGCTGATGGCGACGGCTGCTTGAAGGAGAGCTCTGTGCTGACAGCAGGATAAACCGGCTCTTATCAGCTCACAGATAACAGGATTACCAGCTACAGGAGGTGTGAGTAACCCCAGCCCCCAGCTATGCCTAAGGGGAGACCTAAAAAGACTGGCACTCCAGCCAAACTGACAGACTTCTACCCCCTGGATAGGGATCTTTGCTCACCAAGCAAGATGGCTTCACACTCAGCTTCTTCCCACTCCTCACAGGGAGAAACAGGCTGCTTGAGAGGCTGCACAGCCATTCCACTGACAGAGGAAACAATGCAAGCTCTGCTGAAAACGCTGAGGGCTTCCTTGCAGGCTGATCTCAGAGAAATAGTAAGAGAGCTGAAGGAAGAGATCAGGTCTCTAGGGGTTCACACAGAGCATGTAGAAACTAAGATGGCTGAATTTGCAACATCACATAACAATCTGATAGATGCTAACACAGCTTTGGAAAAGGAGGTGGAGGCACTAAAACTTAAAATCAGTGATATAGAGGACAGATCCCGAAGAAATAACCTAAAAATCAGAGGGATTCCCTCATCAGTAGCAGATAAAGACCTCCAGGAATACTTCCACAAGTTTCTGCAGCTTATACTCCCTGGATGGGACACCAGAGACCTGATAGTGGACAGGATTCATAGAGTCCCTAAAGCCAAAGGCATAGATCCAGCTCTGCCTAAAGATGTCCTGGCTAGACTTCATTTCTATAAAACAAAAGAAGCTGTGCTGCACACACTGAGGGGAAATCCAGCCCTGCCAGACACTTTCATGGGACTAAAAATCTTCCCAGATCTTTCTGCTGCAACTCTTAATAAAAGAAGAGAATTTGCCCACCTTTCTAAACTCCTTAGAGATCAAGACATCAAGTACAAGTGGGGGTTTCCGGTGAAGATGATAATTTTCAAAGATGGAGGCACTCACATATGTCATACTCCTTCTCAGCTGGGCAAATTGCTGGATGACTGGGGAATAGCCCACCCACCAAACCCTGGTGGGCAGGAGAATCATAGAGGCCCTCCAGACAGGATTAACCCTGAATGGTCAGTAGCTTAGCTGGGACTCCTTCCTGCTTATGGCACCTGCTGTCCCTGCTCCTGTGACACGGGATGTCACGTAGCCCCCCTGATGTTCTCGCCTATGGCGAGCGGTTATACACCGGGCACCCTACTCGGGGCAAACCGGTGTTGTTGGAATTTTTTTGTTTTTGTTCCTCTTCTCACAAATGTTCCTTAATTTTTTCTGGAAATTTCTCTCAATTCCTTGCTGGTCTAGCCCCTCTCATCCCTGATGGCGTTCCTGGGAATTCAACCCCCCCTGCGGCTCCAATATGAGAATTAAGATATTGTCTATTAATGTGAACGGACTCAACTCCCCAGCAAAAAGGTCAATGATGTGGAGAGAGGTCAAGGCATCTAACTGTGATATAGCGTGCATTCAGGAGACCCACCTTCTTTCCACAGATAATAAACGGCTACTTCATCCAAACTTCCAACACACCTTTTTTGCTAATGACTCAAAAAAAAGAGGAGGAGTGGCCATTTTAATAAAGAACTCAGTGGCCTTTAAATTGATAAATGTCAGTTATGGAGCGGATGGAAGATATATTATTTTGTCTTGTTATATCAACAGCGTCCCTTATACCTTGGCAACGGTCTACTCCCCAAATTCATCACAATTGAACTTTGCTAGGAAATTTTTCCAAGCATTCAAAGATACTGCCACAGGGGCGGAAATCATCTGTGGAGACTTTAATATACCTGTAATACGCTCCATGGATTTCTCCAACACCAGCATCCCACATGCTAAGGAACTTAAGCATCTCATCAATGAATTCCATTTTCATGACATCTGGAGATATTTGCACGCATCAGAAAGAGACTATACGTTCTTCTCTTCCAGGCACCGCTCATACAGTAGAATTGATTTTTTTTTGGTCGACAGCAAATCTATAAGTAATTGTGTGGCAGCTGATATTGGTTTAATTACTTGGACAGATCATGCGCCGATCTCTTTGTCTGTTCAGGGTAGCTTTAATGTTCAAAATTCCCCTAGGTGGAGACTGAATACCAGCTTGCTTGGTAGGCAGAAGGTACATGATGAAGTAGAGTCAGTGTTAACAGAATATTTTAAACTTAATAATAATGGGGAAATTTCTGACGAGACCCTGTGGGCTGCTCATAAAGCCGTAGTCAGAGGGCAGCTCATAAAAATAGCCTCCATCCAAAAACGGAAAAAAGACGCAGATATTAAATATATATTGACCCGTATTCATCACCTTGAATCCCTGAATAAAGCCAAAGCATCCCCTAACTTGACTAAAGAAATTGTAACCCATAGATTCCAACTAAGATCCCTACTCCTGCAAAAATACGAACATAATCTTAAAAAAAATAGATCGACATTTTATGCTATGGGGGATAGAGCGGGGTCCTTATTGGCAAGAAGGACGAAAAAACGTGAGATCCAATCTAAAATAGAATTCCTGAGGGACCCGAACGGAACAATCACTAGACATCCCATTGAAATAGCAGAAGCATTTGCGAAATACTATGAGGCCCTGTATAATCTAAAATATGATTCCAATACGTCACAGCCGACTCAAGTGGATATACAGGGTTTCCTAGACACCCTGGATCTTCCCCGGGTCTCAGATGAGCAATTAGAGGAACTTAATCTTCCCTTTACTACACATGAAATCCTAGGTGCCATCAAAATGACTAAGTCTAACTCTGCCCCGGGCCCCGATGGGCTGCCATACGAATATTACAAACAATTTACATCCACTCTGTCCCCCTTTATGTCAAAAACCTTCAATTTTTGGCAAAATAAAGGGTCAATTTCTCCAGACAACTTAGAAGCGATAATTATCACGCTACCCAAGCCAGGGAAACCTGCAGACACCCCGGGTAATTTTAGGCCCATTTCACTCCTAAATTGTGATGTTAAAATTTATGCCAAACTAGTGGCAGATAGACTTCACAAAGTGATCCCGACCTTAGTGGCTCCAGATCAAGTTGGGTTTGTGACAGGGAGGCAATCTAAGGATGGCACCAGACGGATGCTTGACTTGATTGGACTGGTGGAGATATCGGGTGAACCCAGTGCATTCCTGTCTCTTGATGCTGAAAAAGCCTTTGACAGGGTGCACTGGGGATACCTGGAGAGAGTTCTAACAAAATTCGGGTTCTTGGGGAACATCAAGTCATCCATTCTAGCCCTCTACTCTTACCCAAATGCGTCAGTGTTGGCATCGGGGTTTCTGTCATCTAAATTTCAAATAAGTAATGGCACCCGCCAGGGGTGTCCATTGTCTCCCGCTATTTTTGCTTTAGTGGTAGAACCTCTGGCGGAAGCTATACGAAAAAACATAGCCATTTCTGGTATGAGTTGGGGAATTTGAACATAAACTTGGTTTATACGCAGACGATGTGATAATTTCCTGTTCTAACCTTGCAGTGTCGATTCCAGCAGTGGTGAACACATTATCAAACTTTTCTAAAGTGTCGTATTATAAGCTTAATGCGGCAAAGTCTTTGATACTGCCGTTTAATGTACCGGCGGAGGCCAGGAGTGCGCTGGAGGGGGCCTTTCAATTCAAATGGTGCGACAGGGGGATACCTTATTTGGGTATTAAGCTGACACCATCGCAGATGTTAATTAAAGAAAATTTGGAACCTCTGATCCAAAATTTAGAAAAGGAATTGGGAAGATATGAAAAAATATCATTGTCCTGGATGGCCAGGATACAGTCCTTTAAAATGGTTTTCTTACCCAAAATATTGTATGTGCTCAGATGCCTTCCCATCAAAATTTCTCACAAAACCCTGATGAAACTTCAATCGTTGACTAACAAATTTGTCTGGGGTAATAAAAGGGCTAGGGTCGCAGGTAAAGTGTTATACCCCCCATATGACTTAGGGGGATTGGGCACCCCAAACATAACGTCATATTATAAAGCCTTACTAATTGAATCACTAAAGGAATGGTGGCGTCCAGGTAATTCACATAGATGGGCTCAGATTGAAAATTTCCTGTCCCGCCAGGGCTCGGTCAGAAGAATGATGGAAGCAGAATATTTGAGCCGTTCACGGTTCTCCCCGTGTGTTCCCACCATGTCAGCCTCCCTGGAGGTCTGGCGAAATGACTTGATTCATAAGATTCAGATTCCTCTTTCAGAGATTTCCCTCAAGTCGTTGGAATCTCAAATCCCCTTTTTGAATCTGGCCAGGTGGGAGGGATCGGGCATTACAGTGCTGGCGGATCTATACTCTGATTTGGGTGTTAACCCCTTTAATGAAATAGTACGGGAACACCCCTCTTTAACCCCTTAAGGACGAAGCCAGTTTTGTACTTAATGACCAGGCCATTTTTTGCAATTCTGACCAGTGTCACTTTATGAGGTCATAACTCTGGAACGCTTCAACGGATCCCGGTGATTCTGACATTGTTTTTTCGTGACATATTGTACTTCATGATAGTTATAAATTTAGAACGATATTTTTTGCTTTTATTTGTGAAAAAATCGGAAATTTGATGAAAATTTTGAAAATTTTGCAATTTTCAAACTTTTAATTTTTATGCCCTTAACCCAGAGAGTTATGTCACACAAAACAGTTAATAAATAACATTTCCCACATGTCTACTTTACATTAGCGCAATTTCTGAAACAAAATGTTTTGGGGTTAGGAAGTTAGAAGGGGTCAAAGTTCATCAGCAATTTCCCATTTTTTCAACAAAATTCACAAAACCATTTTTTTAGGGACCACATCACATTTGAAGTGACTTTGAGAGGCCTAAGTGACAGAAAATACCTAAAAGTGACACCATTCTCAAAACAGCACGCCTCAAAGTACTCAAAACCACATCCAAGAAGTTTATTAACCCTTCAGGTGCTTCACAGGAACTAAAGCAAAGTGGAATGAAAAAAAGCAAAAAATAAAATTTTACCTAAAATGTTGCTCTACCCCAAATTTGTTCACTTTTAGAAGAAATAACACAACAAAATGAACCCCAAAACTTGTTACCCACTTTCTTATGAACGCGCCGATACCCCACATGTGGTCAGAAACCTTTGTTTGGACAAATGGGAGGGCTCGGAACAGAAGGAGCAATATTTGAATTTTGGAAAGCAAATTTGGCTGAAATAGATTGCGGGCACCATGTTGCATTTACATGTCCGCCAAGGTACCTAAACAGCAGAAACCCCTTACAAGTGACACCATTTTGGAAACTAGACCCCTTAAGGCTTCTATCTAGGGGTATAGTGAGCATTTTGGATCCACAGGTACTTCACAGATTTTGATAACGTTACGTTGTCACATTGAAAATTTTCATTTTTTTCTCAAAAATGTTGCTTTAGCATCAATTTTTTCACTTTTTCAAGAGGTAATTCCAAAAATGTGACCCCAATGTTTGTTACCCACTTTTTTATGAGCGCGGTGATACCTCACTTGTGGTCTGAAACCTTTGTTTGGAGAAATGGGAGGGCTTGGAACGGAAGGAGCAATATTTGAATTTTGGAAAGGAAATTTGGCTGAAAAAGATTGCGGGCACCATGTCGCATTTGGAGGACCCCTAAGGTACGTAAACAGCAAAAAAACACCACAAGTGACCCCATATTGGAAACTAGGCCCCTCAAGGAATTTATCTTGATGTTTGGTGAGTACCCTGAACCCCCAGGTGCTTTACAGAAGTTTATAACGTTGAGCCATGAAAATAAAAAAATAAAATTTTACCACAAAATTGTTACTTCAACCAGGTAGCTTTTTTTTTCACAAGGGTAACAGGAAAAAAATCACCATGAAATTTATTGCGCAATTTCTCCTGAGTTTGTTGATATCTTGTATGTGGTGGAAATCAACTGTTTGGGCACACTACAGGGCTCAGAAGAGAAGGAGTGCAATTTGACTGCAAAATTGGCTGGAATCAATAGCGGACGCCATGTTGCATTAGGAGAACCCCTGAGGTGCCTAAGCAGTGGAGGTCCCCCACAAGTGACCCCATTCTGGAAATAAGACCCCTCAAGGCTTTAATCTAGGTGTATATTGAGCATTTTGAATCCACGAATACTTCACAGAATTTGATAAGCTTAGGTTGCCATATTGAAATTTTCATTTTTTTCACAAAAATGTTGATTTAGCGACACATTTTTCACTTTTTCAAGAGGCAACAACAAAACGTGTACCCCACAGGTTGTTATCTAATTTCTTGTGAGCGCAGGGATACCACACATGTGGCCAAAAACCTTTGTTTGGATAAATGGGAGGGCTTGGAATGGAAGGAGCACCATTTGAATTTTGGAAAAGTTGAAGTAAATTGCACGCACCATGTCACATTAGCAGGGCCCCTTGGGCACCTATACATCAGAAACCCCCCACAAGTGACCTCATTTTGGAAACTGGACCCCTCAAGGATTTTATTCAGGAGTATAGTAAACATTTTGAATCCACAGGTACTTCACAAAACTGTTGCTGTATCAAAAAATTTCTCACTGTTAAGGGGGCTTTACACGCTGCGACATCGCTAATGCGGAGTCGTTAGGGTCACGGAATTGGTGACGCACATCCGGCCGCATTAGCGATGTTGCTGCGTGTGACACCGATGAGCGATTTTGCATCGTTGCAAAAACGTGCAAAATCGCTCATCGGTGACATGGGGGTCCATTCTCGATTATCGTTACTGCAGCAGTAACGATGTAGTTCGTCGCTCCTGCGGCAGCACACATCGCTATGTGTGACGCCGCAGGAACGAGGAAGCTCCCCTTACCTGCCTTTCATGTGACACTAAAGGATGCCTAGCCTTGTATTTAGCCCAAAAAAAAAAAAAAGAATTAAAATAAATGACGTGGGGTCCCCCCTATTTTTGATAGCCAGCTAGGGTAAAGCAGACAGCTGTAGCCTGCAAACCACAGCTGACAGCTTCATCTTGTCTGGTGATCAATTTGGAGGGCTCCCCAAGCTGTTTTTTTTTTTTAATTATTTATAAATAAATAATTAAAAAAAAAAAACAAACGTGGGGTCCCCCCAAATTAGATCACCAGCCAAGGTGAAGCTGACAGCTGGGGTCTGGTATTCTCAGGATGGGAAGAGCCACGGTTATTGGACTCTTCCCAGCCTAAAAATAGCAGGCCGCAGCCGCCCCAGAAGTGGCGCATCCATTAGATGCGCCAATTCTGGCGCTTCGCCCCAGCTCATCCCGCGCCCTGGTGCGTTGGCTAACGGGGTAATGAATGGGGTTGATACCAGGTGTGTAATGTCACCTGGCATCAAGCCCAGCAATTAGTTATGTCACGGCGTCTATCAGATACCCGACATAACTAATTGACAGTAATAAAAAAAAAATTGACAACAAAAAAAAATTTATTTGAAAAAACACTCCCCCAAACATTCCCTGATTGACCAATTTATTGAAAAGAAAAAAAAAAAATCCACAATAATCCATTTGGATGTCCCACGTCGCCTCTGGACCTTCTAGAATATGGGGGACACGTTCAGGGAACGTATCCCCCATTTTCTAGGAGGGCAGACCCTCCATTTGAGGAGAGTGGGTGCAAAGAATCTGCACCCACTCTCCCTGGGTCACAGCTGCAGAGTGCGAGCAGCCAGCGTCCTGAACACAGGAAGCTGACAGCTGCGCTCTGCTCATGTGACCGGAGTCTGCAGAGAAGGAGCCGGAGGAGGGGGCCGCGGGGGATCAGGGCTCCGACAGGTATGTATGACACCGGGGGACACCGGGGAACACCAGGGGGGGGTAGGGGGAGACCCGGCGGGGCCTAGGGAGCAGGTTTCTGTCGTATGTGTTATGGCACATACGACAGAAACCATAGGAACAGTGGAAATGCGGCCGGCGCGCTGCTGTGATCGCCGGTGCGCGCGGCCATCTTGGATTTTCGGGAGGGGGTTGGGGGTCGGGGGGGGCACTTTGGGGACACCGGGGGACCGGAGGGAACCGGGAAAAAGATTTATCTCCCATCTGGCATGTTTGATCATGCCAGATGGGAGATAAATCATTTTTTACCGGCGCGGTCATTTACTATAACTTGATGATCGGTATACGGTGTATACCGGTCATCAGGTGAGCGGGGACCGGAAAAACCGGCCCGAATCATGATCTCCAGGGTCTCAGCTACCCCCGGCAGCTGAGACCCCGGAAATTTTCTGACTCTGGGGGGCGCTAGACCCTTTTTTCCGACCGCCGTTAAAAAGCGGCGGATCGGAAAAAGTACCCTTATTTACCGCCGTTAAAAGGCGTATCGGCGGTCGTAAAGGGGTTAAAGGGCTGTTTCTATCAACACATCCAAATTAGTCATTTTCTGGCCTCTAAATTTCCTCCAAAGTCAAAGCCTCTGTTACCTACAACAAAAGCTTTGGTATTTAAAAAGATAATTAAATCCAAAGGTATCTCCTCGACATACAAATGGCTCAATAACCCCCCCGAAGAGCAAAAATCTCCTTATATGAATAAATGGGACGTGGAGTTGAGTGTCTCTACCTCACCTTCAAACTGGCACTCGGCATCAGCAAATATCCAAAAATATTCCAAGTGTATAAATCATCTGGAGCAACTGAAAAAAGTACACCTGCGATGGTATCGGTCCCCAGCCAACTTAGCACAGTTCCTCCCAAATTATTCGCCACATTGTTGGAAGGGCTGCCTCCAAAGGGGTACTCTTGGTCACTGCTGGTGGGCTTGTCCCAAGGTTTTCTCATTCTGGTTGGAGGTGTTTGGCCTGATGGGTGAACTGACAGGCAATCGTATTAATCCGAATCCGGCTCTGGCAGTGCTAAACGTGGGTATAGAGGAGTTCTCTTGGGAATCCAGGGGTTTATTAGTTCACATTCTAGTAGCTGCCAGATATTGCATAAGTTTGCACTGGAAATCCCCAAAGACACCTACATTAGTTGAACTATATAACCGAATTAATCTCCAATGCCAATACGAGTTCTGTCTGGCTCACTCCATCCGCGCCAAAAACAAAATACTTCAGATTTGGGACACGTGGCTAAACTCTGTATATGCATCCCCTGTCAGGCATCTGTTTCCAGGGCAAACTGTTGATAATTAAAAACGGGTCAAATAGGCTCAAAGTGTGTGTTACGCAGGGTGTTCACCCATACCACATGTCAATAGTCAAGGTGTTTAAATCTCTGTTGTTGTTACTGCTCGGGCTACCCCAAAACGCCATCCAATTCCCTCCCTCCCCCCTCCCCCTCCCTGGTTGCCTCCTTGCAACCATCCATGGTTCTCCCCCTCTCCCCCACCTCTCTCTCCCCTCCCTTTTCTTATTTTCGTTTCTTACTCTCTGGTTCTGGTTGTTTGGATCCCTCATTTTGAGGATTAAAAAGTAAATTGGTAGGTTGATTCTATACGTATTGGGTATTGATTAACCTAAAAAAGTTGCAACTTGCATCAGACATGATTGGTGGTGGTATGACAGGAAATGTGAATCATAATCAAAGGTGACACTACCACATGTTACAGCGTTGTTTTCTTTGTGTATTATTGCCAATGATACCTGAATTTCTCCTTTTTTTTTGTAATGTAACTTCCTACAATAAAAATTGATTGGATTAAAAAAAAAAAAGAAGCCGGCTCCCAGTCTAGTTCCCCTCACTCCCGATCACATGACTCCAATGCCCGCCCCTAAACATCCAGTGACAGGATCCTGCAAAATAACACATGCGTTTGCATGAGTTTTTTGCAGTAAAAGCAGGATCCGCTTTTCCGCTAAAAAAACGTTATGGACGGATGTTAAATAAACGTAGTGTGAAACCAGCTTAAGAGGAACTGCATGAGGTTTTTTCTTTAATTGTTTAAATAATCTAAAACAACAAAAAACAAAAAAAAAACGGTGTGCGGTCCCTCCCAATTTTGACACCCAGGTAATAGAAATCCCGACAGTTGGGGGCTGATATTCTCAGGCTGGAGAGACTCAGTCTAAAAATAACAATCTTGGGCAGCTGCAGGCTGGTGTTTTTAGGCTGAGGGGGCTCAATAAACATGGGTCTCCCCAGCCTGAGAATACCAACCTCCAGCTGTTGGGCATTATCTTGTATAGGTATCAAAATTGTGGGGAACCACACACCGTTTTTTTGTTTAAATAAATTATTTATATTATATGTTATTTTATAAACGATTCTTCCTATTTTGATACACAATAAAGATAAGTGCATGGCTGGGGGCTGCAGCCTGTAACCATGGGCTTTATCTGTGCTTGTATCAATAGATGGGGGACCCTGCACCAAATTTATTTATTTTCTACCATGATATAGACGCTCAGACAGGGTCTGTGATGCCGACCACTCACAGACACTATCTGGGGACGTGGTCTGACTACCACCAATCAGAGACGCTTGCTGGCGGGGAAAGCAGTGATTATGAATGAGGGATCATCCATATTCATCCAGCGGCCCTGGAAGTACTGTACAGCCGTGGAGAAACTCTGTAAGTATGTCTTGACCCTTTTGCTTCCCATTTTTTTCAGAGTGACTTCCCTGTCCAATCACAGCCATGCCAATACTTGATATGGCTGTGATGGGGCCAGGAGTGGGTTTTCTGCAAACTAACACTTACCAAACATTGCCGACTTTTGGGCTAAGTGTTCGGTAAGCCGAGCCCAAATGAACCAGCCATGGTTCGTACCAAATCTGAAACTGGCGAACAGGAACGGAACAGGTTTGTTCATCTCTACTTCCGTAATTCTACAGAAAGCTGAGTAATGCATGTTTTATGAGCTGCCAGGAGGAGTGGGGGATAGGAAGTGACAAATACTTTGTGCACATTTCTTAGGCTATGTTCACACAGGGCGTTTTTGCAGCGTTCTTTTCCTGACCAAAACCTGATCTTGTGGCAGAATGTCTCCTGGGAGTCATCTGCGGTTTTGGTGCATTTTTTTGGTGCAGTTTTTATGGCGTTTTTTGTGGTGTTGTTGCAGCGTTTTTTCTATACTGTAGATGGTTTTCAATGGAAAGCCATGGCAAAAACCCTGCAAAGAATTGACATGCTCATGCTTTGAAAAACGCTGCAAAAAACGCAGGAGATTGACAAAACAGTCAGGAAAAATCCAGAGGTGATTTGTGTGTGTGCATGAGATTTCTGAAATCTCATACACTTTGCTAGGACTGTAAAAAGCAGCGTTTTATTATCATGGATTTGGATAAAACCAAGGCAAAATCCATGCTAAAAAAAACGCTGCAAAAATGCTTTGTGTAAACATAGCCTTACAAAGGAAATAATATTTTTTTTTCTACTATATTTCCATCCTACTCTATTATCACCATTTATTGTAATACTGTCCCACTTGAATAAGAATGTGAAAACAGAAGAATAGGAGAATGTTAATACCAGATTGCAATTGCCCTTCAATTGCTCTAATGAAAAACATGACTTGCCATACTGTAGGCAATTTGCTGCAAGAGTTAAAGATGTTTTCTTGAATTACCAGTAACCTGCAGAAATGTGACTGTAAAATGGAGGAACAAGAAAAAGTGCACGTTTATTGACTTGCCTCTGTGCGTTTTTACACTACGATTTGTTTCAAAGGTTTTTGTTGTATATTCATTTATTTAAACCACATGCTGAAGTACTATAGAGGAGCAGTTTATCAGTTTCTGTTTGCTGTGAAAAAAAATCGTAAAGTGTAACTTTTACATTTACACACTGGCTACTAAATCATCCTCCTCTTACTTTAGAAGAAACTGCCATTTTGATAAATGTGTGTGTCACAACTACTTCACCCTGATTCACTCCGAGACGGAGTTACGTTACAAGAATACATTTTCTAGGAGTAGTGGAATGTGTTAAGCCTTTAACAAATGGTCGTTTAATGACTATCATAAAAAACATAAATATGAATCTGTAACACGGCAGTAATTGTCTATGAGGCTTCAGTTATGTTGCTTTAAATCACAGGAAACAACTTGCAGCATGCTTATGATGTCCTAGCACTATCTGTATCCGTCAGACATAAATGGCTGTATTGTAGCTAGTTTTACCAGATGTTGGTGAACCCAATAATTGAGAAGTGAACGGACATAAGATGTCTACAGCCTCACAAACCGCCATGTTTCTGTCTTCTACTGACTAAAGCAGATGATGCAGAGTGAGGGATCCCTGCTTACTACTTTAGGCCTCTTTCACACGTTCGTGAAAAACCACGCACGTTTTTCACGGACGTGTCAGAGGTGCGTTTATGGGCTACGTGTGTTCTCCGTGTGTTATCCGTGATAACACACGGAGAACGGGAACTTTCTACTCACCTGTCCCTGGCGTCGCTGTCCGTGGTGCTGATCTTCGGTCTCCGGTCCTGCCGACTCCCCGCTGCTGCTGCTTCCGGCCGCAGTGACGTGAATATTCAATTAGCATAATGAGCGGCGGTCAGCAGCAAGTGACAGCAGCAGCAGAGACTGCAGGGCTGGAGAAGGTGAGTAAAGTTTTGTTTTCTTTTCTCACAGACACATGTCTTCTCTCCGGTGCGTGTCACACGGAACACATCCGTGTGGTCCGTTTCCATTACGTGTGACACGTTTACATTCTGTAAACACCCGTGATACCGGAGAGAAAACGGAAATGTCGGAGTGAGAAACACACAGACACACGTAAGTACGGAACGGACACACGTTCCGTGCGCAAATACTTATGTGTCTCCAAAACCATAGGAATACCTAGGTCTACGTGTGTATGTGTCTCCGGTACGTGAGAAAACTGCCAAACATGTACCGGAGGCCGGTACGTGTGAAAGAGGCCTTACCTACAGATGTCCACAGAAAAAATTGATCATGACTTAAAGGGAACCATTCATGTCTCGAAAAGCTATTTACCTGCAGATATAGTGGTAATCTGCACCTACATAGCATTTAAATAATGCCATGTTTAATGGAGCAATGGTTACAGGGAGCAAATTACACTTTATTATCTTTGCAGCCACTTGTATCCAGTCATCAAGAGCACAGACATGAAAGAGCCACCGTGTAAGCAGGTGCAACCGAACGGGTGTGTTGAATCAGTGGTAGATTAGATATTAGACAGTATAGGGTTAAGTCGAAGGTGGACGAGGAGTGAAAGGTGGCAAATGGGCTGGATGGTAGTGCAGGCCTCGTGGGTTGCCAGTTTTTAATAGGCTTCAAGTAAGAGAAGAGGTGGCTAAGGTATCAGGGCCAGTCAGGGAACCCTGAGGTAACTGTGTGAGGTCCGGAGCCTATGGCTAACTCTGACGGGCTTGGAGAGTCAAGACACCATATAAACCATTGGGGCCCAGAGGCAGACAAAGGTGTAAGGAAAGGGGGGGACATGGAGACACAGATCTAACAGCTTCAGGACGAGTTTGAGAAAGAATACCCCAGAAACAGTAGAATCAGAACCGTGAGGAGTGAGGCCATGTCTGTCATAATGATGTGAAGAATAAGCTGAACAAGTTTGGTTGCCAAGTGAACTTTGGTGTTGCGTGGGATACTATTTTGTCTACGACGAGGACAGGCAGTGGGTTGTTGTACACCAGCCTGAAGAAATGTCATGCTCCCCAACCAAAGTCACACCTGTTCACGGAGTCTCATTGGCGAAGGAGCGCGGTGTCCATGCCTTCCTTCACTTGTACTGGATTTGATGTAGCATTTATGCAGCATTTCTGCAGCACGTTTGTTGAAGATTTTTCCCTATGAAATGCAAGGAGTGAATGGACATGCTACCGATTTCAAATCCATACCATAAGTCAGTTTACATGTGAGGGATAAAAGCACTGATTTTCTAAAGCAGGATTCCAAATAAAATTGATGAAGTATCCTTGGAATACCAGAGCAACCCTTGGAACTCCGCTGTTTCAGAGAGCATGTGGTCCTTGCTGTTGTTGTACTCACAGCAGCAGCGGACTGGTAATGTACTGAAACACAGACACGAATCAGTAGCAGAATAGAGCTCAGTAATACCACAATGAGACCTGAGAACTAGCAACGTTAGGAACTCATTACCATGCACTTCCCTTAAAGGAAAGGTGCCTTCAATACCTGTAGCCTCTCAGCAAGCTGAGAGGTCACGTCCGGGTCAGGATGTACTAGCCCCTTAAGAAAAAGTGAGTGGTTGCACACACACCATATGGGCATACCCAGGAGGCCTGTGCGACGTGCAGATGTCCAGGAGAACAGCAGCATGGGTCGGAGCAGCCACCGGTGGATGTCTGGGAAGGTGAGAGTGCTAGCGTCCCCGCTGGGGAACGAGGGCATGACAGCGTGGGAGTAAAGGTATGGACATTACAGCTGTAGATTGGAACATGTAAAATACAATTGATGCAGGTACAGTGAATAGACCCCTTTTGACATTTGACAGAGCAAAGTGGTGCATATAGTCAACCCCCCACCAATATAATAATGATTACATACTCTAAGCATAAGCCATACATTTTAAAAGCTTGGGTAACCTTTTTAACTGCTAAAATACTGGTTGATTTCAACCACCACTAGAGGGAGTTTAATGTATACACAGTCATGCACTGAAGTCAATAATAAAACAGTATGCAGAAAGCTCCCACTGTCTTTTATGACCTCTATCTAATATATAAAGCTGAACGTGTGTGTGTGTCTGTGTGGGTGTCTATGTATGTATGTATGTATGTATGTATGTGTGTATGTGTGTATGTGTGTATGTGTGTATGTGTGTATGTGTGTATGTTCGGGATTGGCATCTGCACCGTCACAGCTACAGCCACAATATTTTGCACACTCACACGTCTGGACCCCGAGAGCGTCATAGGCTATGTTGTAAGGCAAAATTTTAACCCCGTACGTTCGAATTTACAAATCAATTTTGCCCCTATCTACATAATGGGGAAAAAGTGAAACGAAAAGTGTATCCGCACCGTCGCATTTACAATCACGAAATTTTGCACAGACACCTCATGTGACCCAGGGAACGTCGTAGACTATGTTTTGACAGGAAAATTTAACCCCGCGCTTTACAGTTACTCTCCAAAAAACATGCCTCCATTAAAGTAAATGGAGCCTGGAACTACAGGTTATTAGTAGGAGCTGTGATTGGTTGCTATAGGAACAAAAGACATTCATAATATAAGAAGCTTATATGTGAGATAATAAGATGTCGGTGTGGAGACGGATAGAGAGAGACAGAGAGAGACAGACAGAGAGACAGACAGACAGGACAGAGACAGAAAGATAGAGACAGACAGGGAAAGAGATAGAGACAAATGGTGAAAGAGACAGACAGAGACAGACTGGGAAAGACAGACGGGGAAAGAGACAGACCTGGAAAGAGACAGATGGGGAAAGAAACAGAGATAGAGACAGACAAAGAAAGAGACAAACAGAGACAGGCAGATGGGGAAAGAGACAGACGGGGAAAGAGACAGACAGAGAGACGGGGAAAGAGACAGACGGGGAAAGAGACAGATGGAGAAAGAGACAGAGAAAAAGACAGATGAGGAAAGAGACAGACCTGGAAAGAGACAGACCTGGAAAGAGACACCTGAAAAGAGACAGACAGGGAAAGAGACAGATGGGGATAGAGACAGACCTGGAAAGAGGCAGACCTGGAAAGAGGCAGACCTGGAAAGAGGCAGACCTGGAAAGAGGCAAACCTGGAAAGAGGCAAACCTGGAAAGAGGCAGACCTGGAAAGAGACACTTGAAAAGAGATAGACGGGGAAAGAGACAGACGGGGAAAGAGACAGACCTGGAAAGAGGCAGACCTGGAAAGAGGCAGACCTGGAAAGAGGCAAACCTGGAAAGAGGCAAACCTGGAAAGAGGCAAACCTGGAAAGAGGCAGACCTGGAAAGAGACACTTGAAAAGAGATAGACGGGGAAAGAGACAGACGGGGAAAGAGACAGACCGGGGAAAGAGACAGACCGGGGAAAGAGACAGACCGGGGAAAGAGACAGACCGGGGAAAGAGACAGACTGGGGAAAGAGACAGACTGGGGAAAGAGACAGACCGGGGAAAGAGACAGACCGGGGAAAGAGACAGACCGGGGAAAGAGACAGACCGGGGAAAGAGACAGACCGGGGAAAGAGACAGACCGGGGAAAGAGACAGACGGAGCACATTACTTGGCCAATTTAGTTAAATCTGTGTGGAATATCTGTGGTGTTGAAATATATGTTGTGAAATGCTTCTATTAGCTTAGTTTTTGCCTTTTAATAATTACATTTCTATCTATTTGTTTTGTGTTTTTTGTGTGCAGAATAAATTTTTGTTAATACATTCTATTTTGTTAACAACAGTTATTAACCCGGGCAAAGCCGGGTAGCACAGCTAGTGACTGTATAAAGCACTTGAGCTTTTCATACTAGTGACAAGCTATAGAAAATACAAATGTTCGCTTCCTATTCCCTACAGCTTGTCTCATCAGTTACACATAGCTTTTCTTATGGTTCAGATGTGAAACAAAATGAAGAAGAAAAAAAAAGAAGAAACTCTCTGCAGAGAAGTCCATGAACAGGGAGCATGTGCCTTCTGTTAAATAACAGTAAACAAATCTCAATGTCTCAAGCTTCTTTTGTCGGCTCTGCATTCCATAAATGGTTCACTATGATCTTAAGACTGGTTTATTTCTTGGAAAAAATGTTTAGCAAAATATAGATTAAATTTCCTTTTAAAAATATTAACCAATTCAGTCAATAAATGATGATAAATACAACATGTAATTAATACCTAAATGTACACCTCTGTGTGCTTACCACTTAATGGAACTTTAATGTGCATGTGCACACTGAAGAGGGGTAATCTACCATGAGGAGGGTGTACATTACAGCTGAAGAAAGTACCTTTAAATTGGAAAAAGCGACAGCATCATAACATAGGTGAAAGAATCCAAAAATGTTAGTTTATGCTGCCATAAATGTGACATTTTGACCTGCCGTAGGTCTTTTTCAAGCATACCAAATGGCGTCACTTTACAGGGTTAAATAGTTAAATCACAGAAGGCAGGACCAAACAAAAAACATCCCACCCCCTGAACCTCGTCTCCCAATCACAGAAAAACAACTATAGTAATGCATTGTGAGGCTGCACTCACTGAATGTATTGGGGGACATTCGCTTGGATGTGAGATTAAGACACACAGGAACAATTCTCTTTTTAAACAGTCCAGTTGCAAATAATACAGATCCCTGCACTCGCCTCTTCCCAGACCAGCTGCACCTTAGTATAGCGGAGGGATAGGAGGGTGAGCCATCTACGAGCGGGGGCGCCATTGCGTCCAGACTTAGGGTGCCAACCTCCATGGTAAGGTAGGGTTAGAGCAGGGTCTTTCGACCACTTCCTTATTTGCACTGCTCCAGTACACTTTATTCACCACTGCTTTAAATGTTTTGAGGCTATTTTCCTCACATTTTATTTGGGACTTGAAGTACATTTCTGTACATAGTGCAAAATATACTATCTTTCACCTCTATTCCCTTTCATATATTGTAGCCGCTGCTTATTCAAGCATGGATTTATGGGGGAATTTTTTGTTGAGGTTATTGGTTGCTGTTATAAATGCACTGAAGCACTTTATTTGTCCACAGTAATTGTTTGTCTTGTTTGGGGAATATCTGATTTTAAAGAGAATAAATAAAGTTAAATATTTTTAAGGGTTTTTTTCTTGGGTTTGCTGCTAATCACCTTTGATATCTATTTATGTGTATAGTTTTCTGGACATCTTTACGACACAAACTGTCAAGTCCCCCAAGAAGGCTGGTTGCCCTCGCAACAGAGGACAGGATAATGTGGAGAATTTCCATGGGTAATCATTTCAACACTGTAGCTGGAATTGGTCGGCAGTTCAGCACTGAACAGGGTAAGGATCTGTTTCGTCATACAGTGTCACAACATTTAACAGCTTTTGGACTCATGATTAAAATCACTGATGTACAAGTACATCACTGATTTTACTTCCTGAAGAAGGAGCTGTATTGACTTTGAAACACATTGAATATAAAATCACGAAGATACCTCTCCCAAGTTATCTCCTCATTCAACACAGCAGCACGGGTTAACCCTTTCCATCTACTCCACACACATCAATTCATCCTCAGGGTCTGCAGCAGCCATTAAGGTAATCCTTTATGCCTATATGGTAGTTGTGACCCTCACAACTACCCCAGGTGAGTTTTTCCTTGTTATTTATTCTGGTACCACCAGGATAAGACACTGTTTTGCGCACTTGTCTTTTCCAGTAAAACGTTTAAGGTTATGGCCAAGAAACCCGCAACAGTCAAAGAACTATGAGACTGGAAGAAGAGTGGACCAAAATTATACCAGAGCAGGTGAGAGACTAGTGATATCCTTTGGCCGCAGATGTGGTGAAGTCATTCGAAGCAGAGGTCTGTATATTTCCTACTGATTGGGGACTGTTGTTCTCTTCAGAAAATTTAGTTATAATCTTTCTCTGTGCTACAGTCATTGCTGTTCTCTAATTATGATCATAACGTTTTGGGCAAAATAAAGGTTTTATGTTGATAAACTTTGGATCTTTTGTAAAACACTGTTCTAGTGGAATGGTGCAACCCTTACAAAAAAAACACTTCAAATTTTGATCAATGTAGATTGCATTATTTCTGAAAAAAGCAAGTGATCATGCATGGTTCTCTAATTTGGATTCTTGTGAAAACGTGGATGCTTTCCCACCATTGGAGGGTTGACACACACACACACACACACACACACACACACACACACACACACACACACACACACACACACACACACTCCTTGGATGAGTCCACTGTCTTCAGGACAACAACTATGCTATTATATCATTAGACAATTGAGATATACCTCTGTACAGTGCTTTTAGGCCATGAGATGCTTATGATTTTTTTGTACATTTGTTATGTATATGGTGTATATTGATATGTTATATTTTGCACTGTATGTATTACTATAGTTTTTTTTCTGTGATTGGGAGGGGAGGTTCAGATGGTGGAATTTTTTTTATTGGTCTTGCCTTCTGTAATTTCATTATTTAAGCCTGTAAAGTGACACCACTTTGTAAGCTTGAAAACAACCTAAAGCAGGGCGAAACGTCGCATTTATGGCAGAATAACAGAACACTTTTGGACTCTGTCGCCTATGCTGTGACGATGTTGCTTTTTTCAATTACACGATTGTCTCCAAGTGGACTCCTTGGATGTCTGGCTTGCGTCTGCTTTTGCGTTTATTGCTGTAGATGAGCGAATCCGAGGTTCGCACTTCGTACCAAACACAGACTTCACAGAAAAAACAAAACAGAGTTTGGGTGCTTTATGAATGCAAACCACTTGCACATGCATCACTGTGCACAGGTACGCTCAGAGCTCAGCCCAGTGCGAGCGGCTAGCAGTGTTTGAATGGGTCGCACTGGGGGTAATAACAGCATGATCGGATGTAGTGTGCACCCCAAAAAATATGGAAAAAAACCACTCATCCTTGCAAGTGATCTGTTTATGGCTGGCTGCATTTGGGCTGAGATCCAACCCCCGAATTAGGGACTTCTATTGGGGTTCAGGTCAAGTCCGGGTCCCAAACCAAACTTTATCTCACGTCCGGCTGAACCAGCCGAACCGAACTTCCAAGGGTCCGCTTATTTCTACCTTTAATAGGTCCTAAGGGGTGCTGACAACCTTTTATTTTTTTTTTTTTTTGCAGAAAATACCTTTGTCAGGCTCGGTAAACATAAAATCCTCATAACCAAATAAAGTGATTTAATTCAACTTCAGCTGCAACTGTGAACACTAGAGGTCGCAATTTGCTAATGTTTTATTATTTCAAGGGGGGCTATTGCCCATGTAGATTTTGGAATGGATACAAAAGAGATCAGTAGTATCTCTCCTTTATATTCTCTCCCTTTATTATCAACACCTGGGTTATAGCTCCAGCACCGTTTCCCAAAGCCGAGAGGATAATTAAGTTCCAAATTTATTATTGAATCTATATAAATTATAATTTGAAATGATCAGAACAGACATAGCTTTGTAAGTATAACAGCAAGAAAATTGAAGAGGACCAGTGACGGGCGGACCAGGACTGTAAAAGTCCAGGTCCATGCGGTTTCAAACATACCCGAGTACTTTACCGACACTCGGGAAATCAAAAAATACATAAAGGAAAAATAAAGAAAATAAGAATGAAGCAAGTACTTCATACTTACAGAGTGTTCGGCGCGGCTGCAACTGCTTTCGAGTTGCTCATTTTTCTTCTGGGGCTGCTTATTACCGCTAATTCATATGCACTGCTTCCCCCGCCCACCGGCCGTCCTGTCTTCTGTGATTGGTTGCAGTCAGACGAGCCTCCAGAGTGTGTGACAGTGTCTGGCTGCTTCCAATCACAGACCCTGTTATCGAGTCTACAAAAAAACCCCAAAAAACTGAGGTAGGGTCCCCCAGTAATAGGATACTCAGCACAGGTAAGGCATACAGCTACAGGCTGCAGCCCCCAGCCATGCGCTTATCTTGGCTGTGTATCAAAATAAGAGGAACCGCATGTGTTTTGTTTTTTTTTTTAAACTATTTAAATAAATAATTTAAAAATAAAGACGTGCGCCCCCATCCCCCCAATTTTGATACCCAGCCATGATAAAGCCCGGGAGCTGGTATTCTCAGGCTAGAAAGACTCATGCTTATTGGGCCCACCTCCTAAAAAATAGTAGCCTGCAGCTGCCCAGGATTGCAGCATCTTTTAGATGTGACAGGTCTGTAACTTTAACCAGCTCATTCCAATTGCCCTGGTGTGGTGGCAATCGGAGTAATAAGAGGTTAATTGCAGCTCACAGCTGCCACTAAGTCATTGATTAGTAATGGGGAGGGTCTATGAGACCGTCCCCATTACTAATCTGTAAGTGAAAAGAAATAAACAGAAACACCCCTTTATTAACCCCCAAAACACTCAGGTCCAATGTAATCCACACGAGCTCTATGGCCACTCGCAGTGACTTCAGATGTAGCAGCGTTGGAATCGTTGTGTGACCACACATGGATTACGTCAGACCTGGGTGTTTTGGGGGTTAAAGAAGGGGTGAAAGAGTATTTTTTGTATTTTATTTCAAATAAAGGATTTTTTGGGTGTTTGCATTTATTTCTTTTCACTTACAGATTAGTAATGGGGGTCTCTGACATCTTCCATTATTAATCTAGGGCATTACTAATCTAGAGCTTAGTAGCAGCTGTGAGCTGTTATTAACCCCATCAACCCCTTATTACCCCGATTGCCACCGCACCAGGGCAATCGGGAAGAGCTGGATAACGTGCTGGAACAGTCGCATCTAATGGATGCGGCAATTCTGAGCGGCTGCAGGCTGTAATTTTTAGGCCCGGGGGGACCAATAAGCACGTGTCTCCCCAGCCTGAGACTACCAGCCCCCAGCTGTCCAACATCAAAATTGGTGCGACCGCACACCGTTTATTTAAAAAAAAAAAATTAAAAAAAAAAAGCCATATGTGGCTTATCTTATCTTGCTACACAGCCAAGATAAGCGCACGGCTGGGGGCTTCAGCCTGTAGCGGCATGCTTTATCTATGCTGGGTATGATAATATGGGGTATGGGGGGGGGACTACGCCAATTTTGTAAAATTATATATTTATTTTTACTCCAATGTACAGTGACCCACAGACAGGGTCTGTGATTGCAAGTAGTCAGACACTGTCACACAGACTGGGGTGTGTCTGACTGCAACCAGTCACAGATGCCAGGACTGCTGGTGGGCGTGGGAAGCTGTGAATATGCATGAGCGATAATGAGCGGCCCCAGAAGAAGAATGAGCGGGAGCAGTTACAGCCTTGCCAGAGACTTGATAAGTATGAAGCACTTGCTCCAATTCCACTATCTCTTCTACCACCATTTTTACGCACCAGATTCTGGTCCCCATAGACTTACATGGGGATTGCCATCTGGTCAGATATCATGGATCAATTCTACGCGGGAACTAATATATATATTTATTTTTTATTTTTTTTTTTAAAATCCAGTTATATCTGCTGGTCCCGGTTATCTGCGATTCCGTCCATCGCTAAAGAGGACCTAGTAGGATTTATACTTCAAAATGTATACATTTGCAAATTGCAGTCCAAAATCTACAGTGTAATTAATTAAGACAGGGGTGGAGAACCTCTGTCCCGTAGGCCGTTTGCGACCCGCAATGACTTTTCCTGCGCTTTTGCTGACTCTTTAAATCCCAATGCGTGATGCGAGGATACGTACACAGCCTGTGTGCGCCTACTATAAGGTCCTCATGCTGGCCTGTGCCAGCGTGCTCAGGGCTTACCTTGTGGGCAGGATAAGCAGCGCGAGATGTGCTGCACTCCCGTCCCACAGAAGAAGAGGTGCAGTTTTACCGGCTTCCCTGCTGCACATGCCTCCTGGACCTGTGTTGTGTAAATCCTCCCCCTCAGTACTGAGTCCGCAACCCAGTGCTGTCCCCTCCCCTGTGCAGTGTACACCCTAGTCCTGTGTGTGCTCCCAGTGCTTTGTGCCCCCAAGTGCTGTGTAGCTCTCACTGCTGTCCGTGCTCCCCTGGTGATGTCTATACTCCCCCAATACTGTACGTGCCCCCCAGTGCTATCTGCACCACCTAATGCTGTCCGTGCCGCCACCAGTGCTGTCCATGCCATGGTCAGTGCTGTCCGTGTGCCCCACTCCTGTCCGTGCCTCCCTTGTGCTGTCTGTGCTCCCTAGTGTTCTGTACCTCCCCGTGCTCTGTACCCCTCACAGTGCTGTGTACTTATGACGGTTGTCCGTGCCCCCCTGGTGATGTTTATGCTCCCCCAGTCCTGTGTGTGCCCCTCCAGTGCTGCCCATGCCACCTAGTGCTGTCGCCTAGCGCTTTCTGTGCTGCCACCATATGTAGCTGTCTTTCTTTAGAGCAAGGTGCTCTGTTCCATTACTGCAATCCTGGTGTTATTTCTCTGTCTTCTGGCATTCATATGCTATTCTGTCTTCCCACTGTGACTTTGTGAACAAGGCTTGAGATAAGATGAAACGTTGCCATCTTATAAGTCACATAATAATTATTAAACTATTGCCGCTACCTAGTGCTGTCCGTGCCGCCGCCAGGGCTGTTTGTGCCCCTCTAGTGCTCTTTGTTCCTTAGTCCTGTCTGTGCCCCCTATTGTTGTCTGTGTTGCCCAGTGCTGTCAGTGCCACTGCCAGTGCTGTCCGTGCTCTCCCAGTACTATCCGTGCCCCCCTAGGGATGTCTGTGCCCAAGCCTCTCGTGTGATGTCCATGCCCCCAGCCTCTCCTGTGATGTCCATGCCCCAGCCTCATCTTTGATGTATATGCATCCAGCCTCTCCTGTAATGTATATGCTCCCAGCCTTTCCTGTGATGTATATCCCCCAGCCTTTCCTCTGATGTATATGCCCCCAGCCTTTCCTGTGATGTATATGCCCCCAGCCTTTCCTGTGATGTATATGCCCCCAGCCTTTCCTGTGATGTATATGCCCCCAGCCTTTTCTGTGCTGTATATGCCCCCAGCCATTCATGTGATGTATAAGGTGGCCATAAAATAACCTAAGGTGTTTGGAGCCATGTGCAGACTGACCCAGTGGACAGAATTGGCTGAAAATTGGTATGTATACTATTCAAGTCATGGGGAAACGGAAGGTATCATTAAAAAGTTTTTATACCAAAACTCCCCACCAGGTGAAAAAGTGGCGCTGTACAGTGCGCAAGAGGCCCAAAAAAGTGTGCCGATAATTAGAGATGCCCTAATTGTTCGCTCACTGTACACCTGGTGGGGAGTTTTTGTATAATTTTTTTTTAAGATATCTTCCATTTTCCCATGCCTTGAATAGCATAAATGTTAATTTTCAGCCAATTCTGTCCACTGGGTCAGTCTACACACGGCTCCAAACACCTTAGGTTATTTTATAACCACCTTGTATATGTCCCCAGACTCTCCTGTAAAGGATATGCCCCTCCTGTAATGTATATTCCCCCAGAGTCTCCTGTGATGTATATGCCCCAGCCCCTCCTGTGATGTGTGTACCTCCAGCGTCTACTGTAATTTTTGCGCCCCAGCGTCTCCTGTGATGTGTATGCCAAAGTGTCTCCTGTAATGTCTATGCCCCCAGCTTCTCTAGATCAAGACAAACCTGGAAAAGCAGTAGTGAGAAACAACATGATTGATATCACGTAACACCACAGCTGCAGCCAAGAGAACAGCTCCTACCACCACAGTAAAGGTGAGTTAATTAATTGTTTGACCAAATATAGCAGGGTGATTTTCAAGTTGCCAACTGGATACCGGAGCACCAGGCAGGGTACTCAGACCCCGAACTAGGCTAGAAGCCACCACCATAGTCAAATTAACTGATTGTGGTCTGGACCTCAGGGGTTCATTCCCACCTAAGTCCCGATTGAAGGCAACAGCCCAAACATTTCGGATAAGTGCCACCGCCAAGGGCCAGAGATCCAAAGGGAAAGTGTCTGTGGGCAAACGGGCTCCTACGACAGATACACGCCAGAGAGTGGACTACCGGTGCTTAGGCACGGAAGTCAAGATTCACATACAAAGGTGCAGGAGAAAGGCGGAGATTACCAACCTAACCTGGGAAAAGCTGCAGCCGGCTGCTTGCCCCATTGATCACTCCGTTTGGTTTACCAGTGACTCCAGTGTCTTGTGTCAGAGTGAGCACACCAGTGCCATCAGGCACCACAACCTTACACCCTGCACCCGGGCCTCGGGCCACCGGACCAACATCCCCTACCCACGGAGGGGTCAACACCTAGCTGCGCTACTACACCGCTCCCGGGGGCCCCTAAACCTTCACCGCAGCGGTGGTGTCTACAATCACCACAACCTGTGGGTGGCGTCACAAACTATCACCTCAATTCCAAACACCCCACATCCCCGCGTGTAGCGCTAACTCCCTTGCAGAGCGACGTGACCACCGGGTCCGTGAGAGGCTCGAGCCACCACCCGCAGTGCGAGCACGGATCCGAGCGGCTCGGCGGTCGCAGCCCAGCCCGCGGGGCGGTACATAGCACAAAAGCAAGACTCATCATTCAAGAGCATAGACCTCCATTGACATCTTGCTCTCCACCATGATAGCCTTTGAGAGCTGTAGTGTGAGGGTCAATGAAGAAACCTTAAAGAGAGATTGTTGGAGAAAGAGTGCTGTACCTGGTTTTCTCTGGAAATCCTTTTGACAATAAATGGAGCGGAGGTGTGCTCGTTCTAAGGCCTAGGCCACACGGCATGAAAATCGGTGCGAGTGGAGTGCGATAAAAAAAAAAAAATCACATTCCACTCGGACCAATATTGGCCTCTGTGTCAGCACATGAGCAATTATTTTCTCAGCCCTAATCGGACGGAGAAAACAATCACAGCATGCTGTGTTTGTAATGCGAGACTCTTTCTCTCGCACCCATTCAAGTGTATGGGCCGAGAGAAAAATCGCACTGCACTCGTGGTACACCGGTGTACCGCAAGTGCAGTGCGAGAATGGCAATAGCCGGCTACGGAGGAGAGAAAGAGATAAATCCCTCCCTCCCCTCCTCAGTGCCGGCCCGCCCCCCGCAGCTGAGGTCCGCTCGCACGGTCGGACCTCAGTCGCAGGGACACTCACATGACACTCGGCTCTGCTGTACTGCCAGCGTGAGCTGAGTGTCATGCCAGGAGATCGCAGTAATCCCCGTGTGGCCCCAGCTGGTTCCAAAAGTACTGATTCCTATAGATAGGAAATAACTTTTTTTTGGGGGGGGAGATAATCCTGTAAGCAGCACATAGTTCCAAAACTTCACACACTGTGCTTTCATCTATATATTTTATGAACAAATGTTCTAATTTATTCCAGATTTATTTACAGAATTTCCCTTTTGAAAATCTTTTCAGTGACTTTTATTCTTTGCAAAATGACTTTCACAGACAAGATTCAATTGCTGTTCGAGTTCAGAAGTTCAAAAGGACAAAACACTGGTGACTTCCTGAGATGGCGCAAGGTGCAAAGAAACCAGCAATAATGAGTCTCTCATCTGGCTGCTGAACCGAGTCCAAGTCAAGGGGTACATGTGTAAAACAGAGGTGAATAGTAAGCGGAGAGCATTTGTGCAGATATGGCCAGTTATCCTGTTGGGTTTGAGATTCAAAATAATCCAGCTCCACAAAAATAACAGAAGATAAATATTGCTACAGACATTTATTCTAGAAGACAACGCTGCACATCCCACAGGACCATTTTGCTTTTAACATGTTGTTCCCACTTCACTCTACAGAACACAGAGGGTCTGTTACACATTCCAGTATTTATTTTTTTTGGCCTTTTCTCTTCATTGTGAACCTTATTTCAATGTTTCAATTTTTGATACTAAGCATAGTATCATAAAGGAAAAAAAAAAGTTTTCCTTCTCCGAAAGGAAGCAGCCAGTATTTCCCATCTATTGGTTTTGTTCTAAAGTAGAAATCCATCCATTGTTCTAAAGTAGAAATCCATTCATTGTTCCCTTCTGCCTTCCGTACTCGGGCGCCGACGCACGCGCGCATGATTAACCGCAATTTGGATTGATTGTCTACAACGTGCATGTCCTCAATAAAGTGTTCGCATACACACATGTGGCGCCCTAGGACCTGGTCGCCACAACGGCATTGCCCTCCTGAGGGTTAATGCTGAGCCTGGAGGTAATGGGGAAATCTACTGGCCAGTAAGTTAACATCCACCGCAGTTTCTCCCTCAGGCCAGTAGGGGGAGCTCTGAACCTGAAGTTTCAGGGAGCTTCCTTAAGCCTGACCTGGGGGAGGAGTTGGTTAGTCTGTAGGGAGCAGCAGAAGTGAACAGACACAGAGTGAGCTGTCCTGTGAATCTGGGGCCTAGAGCTGGAGCAGTTTGGCCCAGAGAAGCAGGAGTAGCTGAGAGGCAGCAGAGAGACTCGGACATCGGAGTCTGTGGTTGCCAGGGTATAAAATCCGTCCCTGGTAGCCGAATCCGAAGGGCAGGGGAGCTGCAAGCCCCTGGCCCAGACACATCCAAGGTACAGCTGCAGCATCAGGGCCCGGTGTGGACCCCAGCGGAGAAGCACCAGGGAGTGGGCCTGCGCAGCCACCTACAGAGGGAAGGGACGTGCTATTGGTCCCAGCAGCGAAGAGGGCCATTGCTGGATTCAGAGAAGCAGGGTCCTATCATCACCAAGAAAGGTACAGGAGTAGGCCTCATACTCAGCTGGCCAGAAAGATCACCCCAAGTACTTCCAGGCCGACCGGATCCCCATCACCACCTGTAACGGTCTCCCAGGACTGGACTGTTCCCAGAGTAAAAGAGGAAAAGGTAAAGAGACTGTTGTTTGTGCCTGATTCTTTCCTCGCCTGTCGGCCCTGCACCGTGTTAGTCACACAGCACCATAGACTTTCACAAGCACCAACTGTGCCCCGGGCATTGCTCCACCTGTGGGGAGCAGTACTACCATAGCTGCTATATCATCATCCCGGAGGCCTCACACAGCAGCGGCGGCTTAATAGCCGCATGCCACAGGTGGCGTCACGAACGCAACCATTAACAAGCAAGCCACATATTCAACTGACACCCACCAGGGCCACGGAGCCGGGCCCAGCCACCACTGACTACCACCGGACTAGTCCGGCCCGGCACCGGGTGTCCCATAGCCCTGGGGTGGGCGAGTCAATCACACCATCACTTCCTTTTGAAAAAGCATGCTGCGAAACAGCTGTCAGGAGGTTCTCCTTGCCTCCAGAACCAGCCTCGTTCACTTACTAGCAGGTATTGTAATCTGATTCTGCCCTAGATATGTTGGCTCTTTCTGTCTGCATGGTTCTCCAGGCTTGGACATTTAGTATGCATAATCATGCTGTGATATACAAAATAAGTCAGTTTTTTGCCTGTGGACCTGTGCAACGGCGGAGTTAACCCATTATTGTTACTGTGGTGGGTTCCAAAGGGGACACTATATTAATGTACTTCTGACTGCAAGCAGATATTCACAATTCACAATTGCCTGATTGTGTCCCCCTTTGGACACCACCTTGTTACAATATAATAATTTTTCTATTAATATGGTGGCGTATTAGATTCCAAATCTAAAACCTGCTTTACACGCTGCAATGTATCTTACAATGTGTCGGCGGGGTCACGTCGTAAGTGACGCACATCCGGCATCGTAAGTTACATTGCAGTGTGTGACAGGTACGTGTGATTGCGACTTAACGTTAAAACGTTCATCGCATACACATCATACCTTTCTCTAGAATTGCACGTCAGATTGTTCATCGTACCCGGGGTAGCACACATAGCAGTGTGTGACACCCCGGGAACGATGAACAGATCTTACCTACGTCCTGCGGCTCCCTGCCCACAATGCGGAAGGAAGGAGGTGGGCGGGATGTTTACGTCCCGCTCAGCTCCGCCCCTCCGCTTCTATTGGCCGGCTGTCGCGTGACGTCAATGACGCCGAAAGTCCCTCCCACTCCAGGAAGTGGACGTTCGCCGCCCACATCGAGGTCGTATGGAAGGTAAGTACGTGTGACGGGGGTTAATAGTTTGTGCGGCACGTTCAACAAATTGAACGTGCCACACATACGATGGGGGCGTTGCAAATCGCATACGATATCGTATGCGAAATTGCAATGTGTAAAGCAGGCTTAATGCACTTGGTTGGTTCTGTGTGGCAAGTTTTTTGCTCCTACATAAACCACTTTTGTTTCCTACAAAACTGTCAAACCTATTCTAAATGATGCACTTTTTGTAATATTTAATTGCTATGCGTTTTTTAACTAATAAAATGTATTTTTAAAATATAATCATTGCCTTGTCTCCTTTTCTCCTCCGTTGGTATAGACATAGAGAGGCAGACAGGGAGAGAGACAAACAGAGAAAGAAACAGAGACAGAGAAATAGAGACAGAGATAGAGGGACAGACAGAGAGGGAGAGTGATAGAGAAACAGAGAGAGACACCTAGGTACTATACCAGGTAACACCGGGTACTACAGCTAGTTTAATATAATGTTTATTAATTTTGTTTATCAAGGACAGCATCTGAAAGGAGTTTGTATGTTCTCCATGTGTTTGCATGGGTTTCCTCCCTCATTCCAAAGACAGTGAATTTAGCTTGTGAGCCCCAATAGAGACAGTGATGATAATCTCTGTAAACAGCTGTGGACTATGACAGTGCTATATAATCAATGTATGATAAATAAGGCTGAATGCATAAGAACTGTTTGTTTTTCAATAAAAGATAGTTATTTAAAAATATTGATTGCATTAACAATATTTTAATTGTATTTTTGTATGCTTGAGTCCATTTAAAGATTTTGTGCCTTTTTTTTTTCTTCTAAACTGCGTACTGTAATGTAGGAAAGAGACCTTCCCGCAACATAGAAATATATCCAAAGTTGTGGATAGTGTGGTGGGTGATGTCCTAAGCCTCACTTCTATTAATCAGCACAGAGGGCTGCTCTGGAACACTTCAGGGTACTTTACATGCTGCAATATCGTTAGTGAATTATCGTCGGGGTCACGGTGTTTGTGACGCACATCCGGCGTCATTAACGATATTGCAGAGTGTGACAAGTACGAGCGACCTTAAACGATCGCAAAAGCGGTCAAAATCGTTTGCCACGGAGAGGTCGTCCTGAAACCAAAAATCGTTCTCTGCTTATTAGCGATGTTGTTCCTCGTTCCTGTGGCAGCACACATCGCTGTGTGTGACACCACAGGAGCGACGAACATCTCCTTACCTGCCTCCACCGGCAATGCGGAAGTAAGGAGGTGCACTTTGAAAAATAAGAAAAGATTGTGCACCGCACTGCTTACCTATACTGGAGGTAGTGTGGTATTTCTGTCCCAAACACAGTTCAGTATGGAGTTGCCTTGATTATATCTATTAGATTTTCAGATGTCACAGAAAAACATTTTTTCTCATCTTGATGGATCCAACAAAGTCCATTACGTCCCGCTCATCTCCGCCCCTCCGCTTCTATTGGACGCCTGCCGTGCGACGTCGCTGTGACGCCGCATGAACCACCCCCTTAAAAAGGAGGCGGTTCGCCGACCAGAGCGACGTCGCAGGGCAGGTAAGTCCGTGCGACGGGTGTAAGCGAGGTTGTGCGCCACGGGCAGCGATTTGCCCGTGTCGCACAACCAAGGGGGGTGGGTACGATCGCTTGCGATCTCGCTAGCGAGATCGCAGCGTGCAAGGTACCCTTTAGTCTGTTCGTGCATTACATAGATGGCCATTCATGTAAAGGAGTCTTCCACTTTGGACGATCAGTGCTCAACAGAATGGTCCCTTGACATAAGCTGCTCAAGGACCCCAGAAATCAGATGTTTTGTTATTATTTGTGGCTAAATCAGGCACTAAGTGTTTTATTTCACTGCAGAGCTACCATAATGAAGAATAAAGGCCCCGTCACACACAGAGATAAATCTTTGGCAGATCTGTGGTTGCAGTGAAATCATGGACATATTGTTCCATTTTTACACAGCCACAAACTGGCACTGATTGTCCACAATTTCACTGCAACCACAGATCTGCCGCAGATTTATCTCTGTGTGTGACAGGGCCTTTACAGTACCCATTCAATCCATAGTCTGGTGGTTTAATGCAGACAGGACATATTGACTGATGCAAGAGGAACTTTTTGTATCTGTTCTAAATACTGGCACAGAGATTGGGGTCCTAAACAGCAGATTTTCCCACCTGAATTACTTAATGGCTTTCCAGCTGTACGTCTCCTGCCTCCCTGCTGTGCATGTCTGTCTTTTGTGAGCCTCCTGCCACCCTGCTGTGCAAGCCTCCCTACTGTGCGCCTTCTGCCTCCCTGCTGTGCACCTCCTGCCTCCCACTGCTGTGAGCCTCCTGCGTCTCTGCTGTGTATGCCTCCCTCCTGTGAGCCTTCTGCCTCCCTGCTGTGTATGTCTCCCTGCTGTGAGCCTCCTGCGTCTCTGAGCCTCCTGTCTCCGTATTGTGTATGCCTCCCTTCTGTGAGCCTTCTGCCTCCCGGCTGTGTATGTCTCCCTGCTGTGCGGCTCCTGCCTCTCTGCTGTACCTGCCTACCACTGCTGTGAGCCTCCTGCCTCCCTGCTGTTTCTGTCTCCCGCTGCTGTGAGCCTTCTGCCTTCCTGCCTCCCGGGACTGTGAGCCTCCTGCCTCCCAATGCTGAGTCTCTTGCCTCCCTGCTGTACCAGCCTCCCGCTGCTGTGAGCCTCCTGTCTCCCACTACTGTGAGCCTCCTGCCTCCCTGCTGTGTATGCCTCCCTGCTGTGAGCCTCCTGCCTCCCTGCTGTTAGCCTCCTGCCTCCCTGCTGTGCATGCATCTCTGCTGTGCATGCCTCCCTGCTGTGAGCCTCCTGCCTTAGGGCTATAACTGCCTCCCACTGCTGTAAGCCTCCTGCCTCCCTGCTGTGAGCCTCCTTGCCTCCCGCTGCTGTGTGCCTCCTTGCCTCCCGCTGCTGTGTGCCTCCTTGCCTCCCGCTGCTGTGTGCCTCCTTGCCTCTCTGCAATGAGCCTCCTGCCTCCCTACTGTGCATGCCTCCCTGCTGTGAGCCATCTGCTTCCCTGCTACGAGCCACCTGCCTCCCTGCTGTTAGCCTCCTGCCTCCCTGCTGTACCTGCCTCCCACTGCTGTAAGCCTCTTGCCTCCCTCTGCTGTGAGCCTCCTTGTCTCCCTGCTGTGAGTCTCCCTGTTTCTCTGCTGTGAGCCTCCTGCCTCGCTGCTGTTGGTGTCCTGCCTCGCTGCTGTCAGCGTCCTGCCTCCCTGCTATACCTGCCTCCTGCTGCTGTGAGCCACCTGCCTACCGCTGCTGTGTGCCTCCTTGCCTTCCTGCTGTGAACCTCCTGCCTCCCTGCTATGAACCTCCTGCCTCCCTGCTATGAACCTCCTGCCTCCCTGCGGTGAACCTCCTGCCTCCCTGCGGTGAACCTCCTGCCTCCCTGCGGTGAACCTCCTGCTGCTGTGTATGCTTCCCAGTGCTGTGTGCCACTCTCCCACTAGTGCTGTCTGTGCTCCCTCTGTTCTGTTCATGGCCCCCAGTCCTGTTTGTGCCACTCTAGTGTTGTCCATCCCACCGCCAGTGCTGTCCGTGCCCAGCAGTACTGTCCATGCCCCCCATGATGTCCGAGCCCCAAGCCCTCTTGTGATGTGTGTATATGCCCCAGCCCCTCCTGTGATGTATGTATATGTCCCCAGCCTTTCCTGTGATGTGTGTATATGTCCCCAGCCCCTCCTGTGATGTGTACATATATGTCCCCAGCATCTCCAGTGATGTGTACATATACTTCCCCAGCATCTCCTGTGATGTGTATATATATATCCCTAGCCCCTCCTGTGATGTGTATATATATGTGCCTCCAGCGTCTCCTACGTGATGTATGTGCCTCCAGTGTCTCCTACGTGATGTATGTGCCTCCAGTGTCTCCTACATGATGTATATGATTTATCAATCTGTTGACTGTGCTCCAGACCGATACATACCTGGAAAAGCAGTTGTAAGAAGCCACATAATCAATATCACTAAAAATCACAGCTGCACCAGAGAGAAGCAGCTCCAGCCACCACAGTAAGGGTGAATTAATTGTTTGACCAAATATATTAGGGTAATTTTCAAGCTGATAATTTTTTGCAGCCCCTGAAGTTTGGTAGAAATTTTCAAATAGACCCCGGCAGAAAAAAGTTCTCCACTCCTGGTCAATAGGAACCAGAATCCAGCACTTTAAAATGGTGGTAGAAGGGATAGGGGGATTGAAACGTTATACTTACCAGTCTCCAGCTTGGCTGTAACGCTACTTTCGGGGCCGCTCATTATCCTTCATGTATATGCTCTACTTTCCCTGCCCACTGGTAGTCCCTGCGTCTCTGACTGGTTGCAGTTAGACGCGCCCCCACCCTGTGTGACTGCGTATCTAACGGCTTTCATTCAGAGACGCTATGTGTGTCTCTATATTGATGTAAAAGTAAATAAATTTAAAAAATTAGTGTTGGATCCCCCATATTATGATATCCAACACAGATAAAAGTATATAGCTACAGGCTGCAGCCCCCAGCCGTACGCTTAGTTTGGCTGTGTATCAGAATAAGAGGGATTGCATGCTGCTTCTTTTTTTTATTAAATAAATTATTTTTTAAAAAAAAAAACAGCGCAAGGTCTCCCCCAATTTTGATACCCAACCATCATAAAGCCGCCAGCTCAGGGCTGGTATTTTCAGGCTGGGGAGGCCCATGGTTATTGGGGCCCGCCAGTCTTAAAAATAGCAGCCTGCAGCCGCCCAGTATTGTTGCATCCATTAGATGCGACAATCTCGGAACTTTACCAGGCTCATCTCGATTGTCCTGGGGCGATGGCAATCAGGGTAATAATCTGTTAATGACATCTCACAGCTGCCACTAAACCCTAGATTAGTAATGGGATGCGTCTAGGAGACCTCCCATTACTAATCTATAAATAAAAAGAAATAAACACAAACACCTAAAAAATCTTTAATTTGAAATAAAAGACAAACCCCACTTCCTTTCATCCCTTTATTAGCCCCAAAACACCCAGAACCAACGTCATCCACACGAGGTCCCACGACGATTCCAGCTTTACTACATTAATGAAGGCATAGTGAGCGGGCATAGAACATAGAACGACCGCTGTGGGCATCAGGCACAGAATTACTGAGCCACAGCGATGAGCAGTGACGTAACTCAGTTTATTTGCGGTCACAGCTGGAGGTTCCTGCAGTCCTCTACCTGTGACTGTGGGTAATCTGACCTCAACTAACCTCATTGAACTCACATACCTCCATCTCCTAACAGAAAAACACATTGTTTTGCCAAGAGATGCAGATTTGGTGCTGAAATGTTTACACTATATTCCTGCACCCAATCTACACCTGCTGGCAAAAAAGTTACATCAATACTGCGACATAACGCACGCGATTTTGATGCGATTTTTTGCTACAAGGTGTAGATTGAGTGCAGGAATATAGTGTAAAAATGTCAGCACCAAATCTGCATCTCTTAGCAAAAAAACCCCGTGGTTTTCTGCTAGGAGATGCAGGTCTGTGAACTCAGTGGCATCACTGAGGTCACTAAATTTAATAAGGTTACCTGAGGTCAGGTTACCTGCATTCACAGGTGGGTAACCGTGAGAACCTCCAGCTGTGACCCCAGATAAACTGAGTGATGTCACTGATCATCACTGTGGCTCAGTCTCTGCCTAAAGTCCACAGCGGGCGGTCATGTTCTATGCCCATGCGCTGTGACTTTAGTATAGTAGCAGAGATGGAATCGTTGTGGGACAGTCTGGATTACGTCGGACTTGGGTGTTTTTAGGGTTAATAAAGGAGTTTAAGAGGGACGGGAGTTTTTTTTATTTTATTTCAAATAAAGGATTTTTTCGGTGTTTGTATTTATTTCTTTTCACTTGCACATTAGTAATGGAGGGTCTCATAGATGCCTCCCACTACTAATCTAGGGCTTAGTGGCAGCTGTGAGCTGTCATTAACCCCTTATTACCCCAACTGCCACTGCACTAGAGCAATCGGAATGAACCAGGTAAAGTTCTACACTGGGTGCAGAATTATAAGGCAAGTTGTATTTTAGTGGATTTTTTTTTATTATTGATCAACAACTATGTTCTCAATCAACCCAAAAGACTCATAAATATCAAAGCTTAATATTTTTTGGAAGTTGGAGTGGGTTTTTTTTAGATTTAGCTATCTTAGGAGGATAGCTGTTTGTGCAGGTAACTATTACAGTGCAGACTTATTAGGCAACTTAATAAAAACCAAATATATTCCCATCTCACTTGTTTATTTTCACAAGGTAAACCAATATAACTGCACAAAATTTAGAAATAAACATTTTTCACATGCAAAAACAAAACCCCAAAAAATTAGTGACCAATATAGCCACCTTTCTTTATGATGACACTCAACAGCCTACCATCCATACATTCCGTCAGCTGCTTGATATGTTTACTATCAACATTGCGTGTAGCAACCACCACAGCCTCCCAGACACTGTTCCAAGAGGTGTACTGTTTTCCCTCCCTGTAGATCTCACATTTTATGAGGGACCACAGGTTCTCTATGGGGTTCAGATCAGGTGAACAAGGGGGCCATGTCATTATTTTTTCATCTTTTAGACCTTTACTGGCCAACCACGCTGTGGAGTAGTTGTATGCATGTGATGGTGCATTGTCCTGCATGAAAATCCTGTTTTTTTGAACAATACCGACTTCTTCCTGTATCACTGCTTGAAGAAGTTGTCTTCCAGAAAGTGGCAGTAGGTCTTGGATTGAGCTTCACTCCATCCTCAACCCGAAAAAGGTCCCACAAGTTCATCTTTGATGATACCAGCCCATACCAGTACCTATACAGCTTGGAGTAGGACAGCATGTATAAAAATTATCATGTGATCAAAATACTCATTTGCTTAAGTCTGCACACAGTGTAGGATTGTTGCATCTAAGGGATGCAAGAATCCTGGGTGGCTGCAAGCTGCTATATTTAGGCTGTGGGCCCCAAAAGCATGGGTCTCCCCAGCCTGAGAAAACCAGCCCCCAAATGTCATGGTTGGGTATAAAAAATCAGGGTGACTGCATATAGTTTTTTTAAATTATTTATTTAAATAAAAAAAAAAAGTTGCATGCGGTCCATCTTATTTTGTCACAAAGCCAAGAAGCACACGGCTGCAGCCTGTAGTAGTATGCTTTCTCTGTGCTGGGTATCATAATATGGGGGGGGCCCTATGCAAGTTTATTGATTTTTACACCAATAGAGACACACACACCGCCAGTGATTGAAAGCAGTCCGACACGCTGTCGCACAGGGTGAGGGGTACGTCTGACTGCAACCAACCAGAGATGCGGGGACTGCTAGTGGGCGGGGAAAGCAATGCATATGCATGAAGGTTAATGAGCGGCCCCAGAAGCAGTGTTACAGCCACGCAGGATACTCGGTAAGTATAATGTGCCTGCTTTCCTTTTTTTTCTTCTTTATTTTTCCTTTATTTTATTTAATTACCCGAATTGCCAGATCAGGATTGTAACCTGGAGTTTTTCAAGAATTCTGGGCCCTGGATCAGTGCTTGGGTACTTTTGAACCCACACGAATCCGGACTTTTACATTCCAGGTCCACACATCACTATTCTCTAAATTAAAGTCATCTAAGAGTATAAAAGGCTATATAATGTTATGAGCAGGCGGTAAAAGGATCCAGCGCTTTCTAGGACTTGTATACTAGTTTGTAATATTTAATGAACTTTTTTATAATTATCGTTTTGTGCTGACCTAAAAATCATCATATTCATTCTGACAATGTTAATGCACCAAAAGAAAAATATAATTACATCTGTTCGAGGTAAAAGGCAGTAATATTATTTGATTTTTTTTTTTCATTTACACAATTGTTAAGTTCTCCTGTTGAGTAATCCCCTAAGCTGACTGATTTCACACTGGTGTCAGTAAAATGTTTGTGCAGCTGCTTTCAGGAACATTGCAATCTGAAAACAGTTCAAGATACCCACTTTGGGCACATTTCATACGGCGCTTTTCCTGCCTTGTTTTTTTTGGTATTAGGTCATTATGCAGTAAGGCAAGCTTTTGTTCTGATTTAATGTAGGCGTTAGATGTGTGACGAATGCCAGTAGTATGCTTTTATTACCTTACGGATAATAATCAGTGGTGCTACACACCGCTTAAAGGGCTTTTCTTTTATTTTATATAGATCTGCTAATGGGATGAAATCTCTGTGGGGAGTCTCATCTGAGTCTGATGATCCAAGCCGATTTCCCTTCACTAAAAACCTTTAAGCTAAGATCCTGTGTAACAATATATAGAAAGTGTTAGCAGAATACAGGCCTTCTTTATCCCCAGATATATTTATTTGCCAGCCAGAAATACGTTAGTGATATATATCACTGTGCACCTTTTTAACTCAATTTGTTAAAGCCTATAATAATGGAAGACCTTAGTTTTATTGGGCCCCTGACCTGCAGTTGGAACTAATTGAAATCATGCTGAGCATAGAAACCTGGAGTAGTTATGGCTTTGAGCAGCTAGAGCGTACCGTGACTTACTTTTCTTTTTCCAGGCAAAATATAATGAAAAGAAGGATGTCTCGGTGTATCATTTTCATATGGAAAGTTTTACAAAGATACACTCATAAGATATAATGTCCAGTATGAAAGTTACAAAGCTTTTACAGAAAATGCCACCTGTACCTAGATGCCATTTACAAGTGCAGCTCAGTAAATTAGAATATCATCAAAAAGTTAATTTATTTCAGTAATTCAATACATAAAGGGAAACACCTGTATTACATAGAGTGATTACACACACAGCAATCTATTTCAAATGTTTATTTCTGTTAATGTTGATTATGGCTTACACCCAATGAAAACCCAAAAGTCATTATCTCAGAAAATTAGAATAATTACCACAAAACACCTGCAAAGGCTTCCTAAGCATTTACAATGGTCCCCTAGTATTGTTCAGTAGGGTACACAATCATGGGGAAGACTGCTGACTTGACAGATGTCCAGAAGGCAGTCATTGACGTATTCTACAAGGAGGGTAAGCCACAAAAGGTCATTGCATAACAAACTGGCTGTTCACAGGGTGCTGTATCCATGCTTATTAATGGAAAGTTGAGTGGAAGGAAAAAGTGTGGTAGAAGAAGGTGCACAAGCAACCGGGATAACTGCAGCCTTGATAGGATTGTTAAGAAAAGGCCATTCACAAATTTGGGGGAGATTCACAAGGAGTGGACTGCTGCTGGAGTCAGTGCTTCAAGAGCCACCACACACAGATGTATCCAAGACATGTGCTACAATTGTCGCATTCCTTTTGTCAAGCCACTCATGACCAACAGACAACGCCAGAAGCATCTTACCTGGGCCAAGGAGAAAAAGAACTGGACTGCTGCTCAGTGGTCCAAGGTGTTCTTTTCAGATGAAAGTACATTTTGCATTTCATTTGGAAATCGTGGTCCCAGAGTCTGGAGGAAGAGTGGAGAGGCCACAATCCAAGCTGCTTGAGGTGCAGTGTGAAGTCTCCACAATCAGTAATGGTTTGGGGGCCATGTCATCTGCTGGTGTAGCTCCACTGTGTTTTATCAAGACCAATGTCAACGCAGTCATTACCAGGAAATTTTAGAGCACTTCATGCTTCCCTCTGCCAAAAAGCTTTTTGGAGATGGAAATTTAATTTTCCAGAAGGACTTGGCACCTGTCCACACTGCCAAAAATACCAATACCTGGTTTAATAACCACAGTATCACTGTGCTTGATTGGTCAGCAAACTCGCCTGACCTAAACCCCTTAGAGAATCTATGGGGTATTGTCAAGAGGAAGATGAGAGACACCACACCCAACGATGCAGACGAGCTGAAGGCTGCTATCAAAGCAACCTGGGCTTCCATAACACCTCAGCAGTGCTACAGGCTGATTACCTCCATGGCACGCCGCATTGATACAGTAATTCATGCAAAAGGGGCCCTGACAAAGTATTGAGGCATTTACTGTACAGACTTTTCAGTACGCGCCAACATTTCTGAGTTTAAAATCACTTTTTTCAGTTGGTCTTCTATAATATTCTAATTTTCTGAGATACTGACTTTTGGTTTTTCATTGGCTGTAAGCCATAATCATCAAAATTACCAGAAATAAACACTTGAAATAGATCACGCTGTTTGTAATGACTCTATATAATATATGAAAAAAGAGAGAGAGGGCGCTCCTGTGTGGGATCTTAATGTACCGAGGTATGTACAATGTGAGGTGCACACTCACCTGATAGTGTTGTACGTCAGGTACAACACTGATAGTGGTATTGAAGGGGGATCGCAAGTTCACCGCTCCTTGTCAGCAGGGATCCAGTCCTCCTGACTCCGCAGGACACTGCTCACACGATCGGGGTTTCCACGTGCAGTGTGCAGCCGCCGGACCGGCGTCTGATAGCAGCTCCTCCTCCGGGTCGGATGGTCCCGTGATCACAGATGCGGTGATTCCCCAGCCCCTGGTGTTAGATTCAAACGGATAGTACGATCCTGGTTCTGGCTGCAGCAATCCCGTGAGCTCCCATAGGGAGATAAAGATGCAAGGAAAAAAAAAAATGCACGGTTTCGCTGCGCTGCTCAGAAAGGTAGTGATAAGGTTATTTGGGATGTAGATTTATTAATTATTTACATGCCACTACGCGTTTCGGGGGTACAACCTCCCCCTTCCTCAGGTAGCAGTAAAATGCAGGAAAATCAAATCTTAAATACACAAACTGGATGAAGAGAAAAAAAAAAAAAAAAGAGAATCCTTATTCCCTTAATCAGATTGAATCCCCATCGGGATGGGATCATTCAGAAAATTAGTTGATTAGGAAGGCTCTCCTCTAGAAAATACCGATCTTTTGCATTCATAAAAAAACAATGGTATATACGGGTTTACAAAAAACACCAATACATAATGAAATAAAATGTGCATTAAAAACATTGATAAAAGACAATAAATGTGCATTTTGCCTCCATTTGGTGCAATGCATGTGTGATGCCATATTGGCAATATGGGGAGTGACTAAAAAACAGGAAGGTTACTGTTAGTTAAAAAAGCGATGATATAAAATCAATATAGAGACCCAACTGATTTTCCATGTGAATTTTCATAAAAAAGACTGTTTTGGATAAAAAATTCTTTCGGAAAGATTAAAAAGCTATATATGTAAAAATAAATTGGAAAGGAACTTTTGATAAAAATGTTGTTCCCCATCGGAGACTAAATTAAATTATTTGACTGGAGCTGACATACCAATATACGTTAAAAATAGGGTAAATTCATATGGAGAAAATTATATGGAGAAAATTATAATTAGTTAGTATAAGAATATAAAAGGGGTAAAATGGAGGATTGGAAAAGGAAGGAAAGATTAATCCAAAAGATGGAAAGAGGAAAAAAAAAATAAAATAAAAAAATAAATAAATATGAAACCAAAAAAGGGGAAGGAAAATGAAAAAAAAAAAAAAAAAAAAGAGAATTTTTTATCCAAAACAGTCTTTTTTATGAAAATTCACATGGAAAATCAATCAGTTGGGTCTCTATATTGATTTTATATCATCGCTTTTTTAACTAACAGTAACCTTCCTGTTTTTTAGTCACTCCCCATATTGCCAATATGGCATCACACATGCATTGCACCAAATGGAGGCAAAATGCACATTTATTGTCTTTTATCAATGTTTTTAATGCACATTTTATTTCATTATGTATTGGTGTTTTTTGTAAACCCGTATATACCATTGTTTATTTATGAATGCAAAAGATCGGTATGTTATAGGGGAGAGCCTTCCTAATCAACTAATTGTCTGAATGATCCCACCCCGATGGGGATTCAATCTGATTAAGGGAATAAGGATTCTCTTTTTTTTTTTTTCTCTTCATCCAGTTTGTGTATTTAAGATTTGATTTTCCTGCATTTTACTGCTACCTGAGGAAGGGGGAGGTTGTACCCCCGAAACGCGTAGTGGCATGTAAATAATTAATAAATCTACATCCCAAATAACCTTATCACTACCTTTCTGAGCAGCGCAGCGAAACCGTTCTTTTTTTTTTTTTTTCCTCTATATAATATATGCGTTTCCATTTTTGTATTTAAATACAGAAAAAAACTAACTTTTGGATGATATTCTAATTTATTGAGATGCACTAGTATGTTATGTTATTGACTGCTCTGACTTATCTGTGCCCAAACCCAAACCATGTAATAAACACACCCAGGAATGTAACAATCGCATTCACAAAGGGTGTGACCATGACCAGGCCCATGCGGGAGGGGGTCCGCCGAACATTTAGATGGATGTTCGTCGCAGGGCCAACATTCAGCTAAATGCATTGCAGAGACCCACCACAGCCTCTGCCCACTCCCTGAAAAAAAAAAAAGAATCATGAGAGAGGGCTGGGCTACTCCCTGAACGTTGTGCAATGTGCGATGTGCACAATGATAGCACCCTCTCTGTTTCCGGCTTAGATCAACGGTAATGAATCAGCAACAGAGCGTGTTGTCAGTATACAGAGACCAGTGCCGCCTTCACAAGTGACGTCACTGGTGTCTAAACGCCGGGTATTTTTACAACATGCTCAGCTACCGGCTCATTACTACTGATTTCAGCCGGCAACAGATAGCACATTGACATTGTGCACATCACTTAGGGACTAGCCCAGCCCATGAAAGGAGCGCCATTGATGATGCTTCGTTTCAGAGAGGGATTAGAGGCTGTGGTAATGACCATAGACTCTGCCCCCTGATGATGCTTTGTTTGAAAATCCCAGCGTGCACTGGGATTGTCAAATAAAGCATCATCAAAAAGTAAAAAAAAAAAAAATAGAAAAGCAGTTATGGTGTAGTTAGGGAATGGTAGGCAATTTTAAATATATTAGAAGATAGTTTAGATTACATTATTAAATAAATATGGGTTTAGGATGAAAATTACATTGGATCAACACTTTAAGGTTAAGGCTATGTGCCCACGGGAGCTCGTACCTGCGAATATATCCACAAAACTATAACCCCTTTACCACCGGGCGATTTTCCATTTTTCATTTTCGTTTTTTCCTCTCCTTCTTCTGAGAGCCATAACTTTTTTATTTTTCCGTCAATATTGCCATGTGAGAGCTTATTTTTTGCGTGATGATTTGTACTTTTGAAAGAAATAATTAGTTGTAACATATATAGTAATGGAAAATAGGAAACAATTTCAAGTGCGATAAAATTGCAAAAAAAAAGGTGCAAATGAATGATAGTTTTTGGGGTTTATTATTCAGTGTCATTATATAGTAAAACTGATGTGTCGGTGTGATGTCTCACATTGGTACGAGCTTGTAGATACCAAAAATGTATACTTTTATGTTAAAAAAAATTCAGAAGGTTGTCCACAAAAAGAACTGCGCTTTTGTCACATTTTCTGAGACTCATAGCATTCTCATTTTTCAGAAAATGGGGTTCAGTGACGGCTTTTTTTTTGCATCTTGAGATGATGTTTTCAACGATACTATTTTTGTGCACATGTTATGTTTTGATCGCCTGTTATTGCATTTTTTTTAAAAAAATTGCGGCGACCAAAACCCATGCACCGATCAGATTTAATGATTTTATATTTTGATAGATCGGGCATTTCTGAATGTGGCCATACCAAATATGTGTACTTCTTTTAACAGTTTTTAACGGTTTTATTTTCAATTGGGTGAATGGGGTGGATTTGAACTTTTTAGTTTTTTTTTTATCTTTTAATATTTTGAACAACTTTTTTTTTACTAGTCTCCCTGGGGGACTTTATCACTGCAGTATCCGATCGGTTGTTCATTTCTGTTGATCAGAGCAGCATTTAACTATACACTACTCACAAAAAGTTATGGATATTCAGCTTTCGTGTGAAATTTCAGGATGATCGTAAAATACACTTTTCACGTGAACTTAAATGTGACTATCTTTAAAACTTTAGAATGCACATGAAAAACTATTCAATGTTTCTGTACTTTTTGCACAACTTGCTGTTCTCTAACAAGGAGCTTAATGGCAAAACTCACAACAGGTGTTTGATTGATGAATCGCCCAATAGAGTTCGGGGTTCATTTAGAATTATTCACATTTTGTGGTTCACATTTTGACGTCATGAGACCAAGACGACACCTAACAATTGATCAGCAGTACCGCACCATTGTGAGACTTCAAGCAGGATGTTCTCAGACGGAAGTGGCCACTGAGCTTAGAGAGTGTCACAGAGTGTCATCCTCAGAGAGAGAATGTAAGAGTCACAAAAAGTTAAGCTCACACGAACGTATGAATTGGATGAGTGTAATGCGAGAAAATCTCTCATTGCACTTGGACCAATGTTATTCAATGAGGGAAAGCAGATGGTCAACTTTTTTCTCATCCAGATTCTGGATGAGAGAAAAGTCGCAGCATGCTGTGATTGTCTGCGAGAGCCACGTCACCCGTACCCATACAAGTTTAAGGGTGCAAGTGAAACATCGGACTGCATTCAGATGATATCCGCGTACAGTGCGATAATCACATCAGCTGACAATGTAGGAGATGGGGAAATTAATCCCTCTCTGTCCCCCGCAGCTATAGGATAGGGTCACGCTGGCAGCACAGCGGGAGACGAGGGTCATTAGCTGATTGCATCCGATGCACTCGCATTGGATGCTATTCGTTTGTGTGAATCCAGCCAAAGGCAGAGAAGTGGACATCCTTTGACCACATCCCACACTGATGACCGATTGATTATGAACAATGCCCTTCGAAACTGGATGATGTATGCCATACAACTCCAGTCACATTTAAACCCTTCACGACTAAGGAATTACCTGTATGTCCTTGGCGAGCCCGCATTATTGATCTGATCAGCAGACGTGCAACAGCTAAGAGGCGTGTGTTGATCTCTGATCTATCCAAGCCTGTTAACCCCTTAGATTGAGATGTGAAACTCTGACAGCTCGATCTAAAGCACTACTGCAGGGATCTTGCTGTTTTCCGCCACAATCGGTGGCCCTGTGACACAATCACGGGACGACAATGGGTTCGCATGGCAGCGTGGGGTTAGATGATGGGGACAGTTGCTGCCAAGACATGTTTCAAGTGAATTACAACTACAGTTAGGTCCAGAAATATTTGGACAGTGACACAATTTTCGCGAGTTGGGCTCTGCATGCCACCACATTGGATTTGAAATGAAACCTCTACAACAGAATTCAAGTGCAGATTGTAACGTTTAATTTGAAGGTTTGAACAAAAATATCTGATAGAAATTGTAGGAATTGTACACATTTCTTTACAAACACTCCACATTTTAGGAGGTCAAAAGTAATTGGACAAATAAACCAAACTCAAACAAAATATTTTTATTTTCAATATTTTGTTGCGAATCCTTTGGAGGCAATCACTGCCTTAAGTCTGGAACCCATGGACATCACCAAACGCTGGGTTTCCTCCTTCTTAATGCTTTGCCAGGCCTTTACAGCCGCAGCCTTCAGGTCTTGCTTGTTTGTAGGTCTTTCCGTCTTAAGTCTGGATTTGAGCAAGTGAAATGCATGCTCAATTGGGTTAAGATCTGGTGATTGACTTGGCCATTGCAGAATGTTCCACTTTTTTGCACTCATGAACTCCTGGGTAGCTTTGGCTCTATGCTTGGGGTCATTGTCCATCTGTACTATGAAGCGCCGTCCGATCAACTTTGCGGCATTTGGCTGAATCTGGGCTGAAAGTATATCCCGGTACACTTCAGAATTCATCCGGCTACTCTTGTCTGCTGTTATGTCATCAATAAACACAAGTGACCCAGTGCCATTGAAAGCCATGCATGCCCATGCCATCACGTTGCCTCCACCATGTTTTACAGAGAATGTGGTGTGCCTTGGATCATGTGCCGTTCCCTTTCTTCTCCAAACTTTTTTCTTCCCATCATTCTGGTACAGGTTGATCTTGGTCTCATCTGTCCATAGAATACTTTTCCAGAACTGAGCTGGCTTCATGAGGTGTTTTTCAGCAAATTTAACTCTGGCCTGTCTATTTTTGGAATTGATGAATGGTTTGCATCTAGATGTGAACCCTTTGTATTTACTTTCATGGAGTCTTCTCTTTACTGTTGACTTAGAGACAGATACACCTACTTCACTGAGAGTGTTCTGCACTTCAGTTGATGTTGTGAACGGGTTCTTCTTCACCAAAGAAAGTATGCGGCGATCATCCACCACTGTTGTCATCCGTGGACGCCCAGGCCTTTTTGAGTTCCCAAGCTCACCAGTCAATTCCTTTTTTCTCAGAATGTACCCGACTGTTGATTTTGCTACTCCAAGCATGTCTGCTATCTCTCTGATGGATTTTTTCTTTTTTTTCAGCCTCAGGATGTTCTGCTTCACCTCAATTGAGAGTTCCTTAGACCGCATGTTGTCTGGTCACAGCAACAGCTTCCAAATGCAAAACCACACATCTGTAATCAACCCCAGACCTTTTAACTACTTCATTGATTACAGGTTAACGAGGGAGACGCCTTCAGAGTTAATTGCAGCCCTTAGAGTCCCTTGTCCAATTACTTTTGGTCCCTTGAAAAAGAGGAGGCTATGCATTACAGAGCTATGATTCCTAAACCCTTTCTCCGATTTGGATGTGAAAACTCTCATATTGCAGCTGGGAGTGTGCACTTTAAGCCCATGTTATATATATAATTGTATTTCTGAACATGTTTTTGTAAACAGCTAAAATAACAAAACTTGTGTCACTGTCCAAATATTTCTGGACCTAACTGTATATCAGAAAATTGACCAGCAGCTTCCACAAATGAGAATAGGCACCAACTGAAAGAACAACATAACTACAAAAGCATATGTTGTGGCACTCAATAATATAAGGATTCATTGTCATAATTTATCCTTATATTATTGAGTGCCACTGGATATGTTTCAAGTGAATGCCGGCAGAGCGTCGGCACTCATAGTAAACCCAGTATTTCTCCTGCTGAAGAACCGCTCTGATCTCCAGAAGTGATCGGAGTGTGCAGCCATAAAGTCCCTTAGAGGAACTAGTAAAATGTATAACTAAAAATCTAAAAAAGTTTTAAAAAATCTGAAAAAAACTCCACAAAAAAATAAAAGTTCAAATCACCCCCTTTTTGCCCCAATGAAAATAAAATAATAAAAAAATGCACATATTTGTTATTGCTACATTCAGAAATGTCCAATCTATGAAAATATAAAATCAATTAATCTGATTGTTACACGACATAGCAAGAAAAAAATTACAAACATCAAAATATATTTTAGGTTGGCGCAATATTGCATTAAAATGCAATAACGCACGATCAAAACATCACATCTACACAAAAATGGTATAGTTAAAAACATCATCTCAAGACACGAAAAATAAACCATCACTGAGCACCAGATCCCGAAAAATTAGAATGCTACGGATCTCGGAGAATGGCAACAAAAGCTTACCGTATTTTTCGCTTTATAAGACACACTTTTCCTCCCAAAAATTTTGGAAAATGGGGGGTGCGTCTTATAATCCGAATATAGCGGTACCTGGGGGTCTTGTCTGTGCGGCGATCGGGTGCCTGTGGCTGCGTGCAAGCGGCCGGGTACCTGTGCTTGCGTGCGGTGGCATCCAGGTACCCGTGGCTGTGTGCGTGCAGCAGCCGGGTGCTGTGTGCGGGCGGCAGCCGGGTGCTGTGTGCGGGCGGCAGTCGGGTGCCCGTGTGGGCGGCAGGCAGCTGCCGCCCTCACACAGGCACCTGGCTGCCGCCCGCACGCAAGCACAGGTACCCTGCCGCTTGCACGCAGGGTGGGCGGGCAGCCTGCTGGCTGCCACTCTGTGCGTGCAGGGCGGGCGGCTGTGCAGCAAGTTACCCAGTTTGTCCACGGTCCCACTTTCAAATGATGGCGCCGATGAGAGCTCCATCTGCGCAGTCGCTGCTCCGGGAGTCAGCGCGTGCGCAGATGGAGCCCTGGGATGAGAGCTCCATCTGCGCATGCGCCACTCCGGGTGCCATCACTTGAATCGGGACCGTGGACACACTGGGAAAACACCGCATCGGTTTGCTCCACCACTGAGCCGTCGCGGCTCCTGCCACCACGAACGCCACCGCGCCTGCCACCACGGACCCGCCGCGCCTGCCAGCACAACCTCCGCCTCCTGTGACCCCGCTTCACCACCACTGCTGCCCCCCTCCGGTAAGAGAACACCGGAGTATAAGACGGACCCCATTTTTCTTTTTTTTACCTTTTTTTTGTCTAAATTTGGGGTGCGTCTTATAATCCGGTGCGTCTTATAAAGCGAAAAATACGGTCATTTTGTTTTTACAAACTTCTGAATTTATTTATTTTTTTTAAACTTTGATAACAGCAAAACTATACATGTTTGGTCTCGACGAACTAGTACTGAACAGGAGAATTATACTGCCAGGTCAGTTTTTCAAAATAGTAAACATGGTAAATACAAAACTCCAAAAACAAATTGTGCAATTTCACTTTTTTTGTAATTTCACCGCACTTGGAATTTTTTCACCGTTTTCCAGTACAATATGGGGCAGAATGAATAGTGTCGTTCAAAAGTACAACTTGTCTAGCAAAAACACAAGCCCTCATATGCCCTATATTGATGGAAAAATAAAAAAGTTATGACTCTTGGAAGAAGGAAAGGAAAAAACAAAGATGAAAAACGAAAAATTGCCCGGGGTGAAAGAGTTAAGGGAGGTGAGAGGCACCCAAGTGTCATGTCAGACTATTCAAAACCATTTACATCAGCGTGGTCTGCTTGATAGACGACCTACAAGGTACTTGACCACACCACCCTGCACAGGCAGGTTCTATGCTGGATGAGTGACCAGTGGGTCTTAGTGCTGTTCATTGCTGAAGGTCGATTCACACTGTGCAGAAATTATGGTTTGTGCAGAAATTATGGTTGTCAATGATGTTGGAGTCATCAAGGAAAGAGCTATGCATGAGCCACTGTTGTCACCAGATGAGCTTTTGGTGGTGATGGTGTTACAGTGTGGTCAGGTGTGTCTAGTCAACACAGAACTGCCCTACACTTTGTGAATGGTGCAGTGGCAAGCCCCTACTACTTGCATAACATCATTAATCCAGTCATTCAACACAGGCCTAATTCTATCTTCATGGACAACAATGCTCCAGCTCATCAGGGTCGCAGCATTAGGGAACAGCTGCTGTTCTCTCAAATGTAGCTGCCTGCTTTTTCTCCAGACCTGAATCCCAGAGAAAACCTATGGTATCAGCTGAGTCACCGTTTAGAGACCATAACTCTCTACCGCTGAACCTCAATGGCCTCAGGTCCACCCTTTAAGAATAGGGGATGCCATGTCTCAGCAGACAACTCCACTTGTGAACAGCATTAGACGTTGTTGTCAAGCTGTAATTGATGCTTAGGGCCAAATGGCAAGTTATTGAGAAATTGACATTTTGTGGAGGTGTACCCACCACTGTTGTTGGCTTTTCTTTCAATGAATTGTCTGAGATGAGGAAAGCACCATTGCGTGCTTTAACTTAAATGCCTAACTTTCACAATAAAAAGTTCATGCTACAGTGATATTTTAAAGTTTTTCATGAATTTCAGCCAAAAGCCAAAAATCCCTAACTTATTGTGAGTAATGTATGTGCTCTTCATTTTATGGCCTAGTTACTGTGGTTCCTAAATGCTTCAACTTTCCAATAATACCATTCACAGATGATGGTAGACTATTTAAAAGGGAAGAAATGTCATAAACTGACTTGTTACACATTTGGCTCTTATTACGGTATCACGGCTGGATTCAGAGAGCTCAAAGAAGAGCCACAAATGTTAGTCTCTGTTATACATAATATACATAATATACATAATATAACAGAGATGAATAAAGCAGCACAGTAAAATAGATGGTCTTAAAGTAAAAACATTAGAGGGAAACAGTGTCAGAGTCTCCATAGCATGTTTAATGATGGAATATCGGTCTAACAAGACATCAAAGCAACCTACAGATCTGTCGTGTTTCTCCAAAAATATGTAAATGTATTGTTTTTGGCTCCTAAAAATGCAATAGGGCTTACTTCCAGGGGGTGTCTCATATTTTCCAATGAACAACAATTCACATTTTTTCTTAAAAAAAGGAAACCAAACAAAAAAAACAAAACATTTATTCAAATATAATCATGTAATCACATTCTGGAACATCAACATTTTGTATTAAATTGATTACTGGTTCAGATGCTCATTGTCTTGTTTGATCTGTTATTCTCATGCTCCAATCCTAGAGTGGTGTGTATATACAGTACCATATTTACAATGGTTTAAATTACCTGCTTAAATGTATTATTCTCTATGTACTGCTAAGCTTACCCCTAAAAAAAACAGACACCCCCTAAAAGAAATGCACTTACCAGACCCCAAACAATTACAGTTGGCAAGTGAATGGGCTCTCGCATACAAATCTGCGTCACTGTCAGGTCCCCTGCATTCTACAGCAGTTGGCTCCCCCTGGTGACTGGAAGCAGTATAACCCGCGTGGAGTGATACTGGTACTTGATCTGTTTGTAAAAGCTGCAGTGCAATGCAGCTGGAATGGCAAGGGCCCGACAGCAACGCAGATCTCTGCGTGAGAGCCCATCTACCATCAGCACTTGCCAATAGTAGTCAGCAATCCTGTAGTAAAATTCTTTATTTCTCCTGCGCTTTATTTATAATCACAAACCCATGGTGTTAACTGTGAATCTACCTTTAGGTCCAAATGTAACAAATGCCATAAACTATTAGGATATGTTCCCACGTCGCAGATTTGTTTGCAGTTTTTTTCTGCACCTACAACTACATTTCTTGGCAGATAAAACGCTGCGGAAAAAACGCGCTTTTTTTTCCATGTTTTTGCATTTTTTTATGCTTTTTTGCATTGTGATGGGAAAAAATGCTAGAAAAAAACCACAGAAACAATTGACATGTCAATTGTTTGGAGCAGTTTTTTTCTGCACCAAAATCTGCAAGGAAAAAATCTGCAACTGCCCTTCAGGAGTCTGATAGACTTTACCGGGATGCCTTTTCCCATGCAGATTGATAAAAATCTGCAAAAACGCATAAAAAAAAGTGGAAAAAAAGCAGCGTTTGCACACAGCCTTAGGGGTACTTTCCACGTTGTGACATCGCAAGCCGATGCTGCTATGTCACACGCGATAGTCACCGCCCCCGTCGCAGGTACGATATCTTGTGATAGCTGGCGTAGCGAACATTATCGCTACGCCAGCTTCACATGCACTTACCAGCCCTGCGACCGTCGCTCTGGCCGGCGATCCGCCTCCTTCCTAAGGGGGCGGGTCGTGCGGCGTCATAGCGACGTCACACGGCAGGCGGCCAATAGCGGCGGAGGGGTGGAGATGAGCAGGATGTAAACATCCCGCCCACCTCCTTCCTTCCATATAGCCGCCGGCGGCAGGTAAGGAAATGTTCCTCGCTCCTGCGGCTTCATACACAGCGATGTGTGGTGCCACAGGAACGAGGAACAACATCGTACCTGTCGCGGCACCGACATTATGGAAATGTCGGTGAATGCAACGATGATACGATAACGACGTTTTTGTTCTCGTTCATCGTATCATCTAGCATTTACACAGTACGATGTCGAAAGTAACGCCGGATGTGCGTCACTTTCGATTTGACCCCACCGACATCGCACGTGCGATGTCGCAACGTGCAAAGCCGCCCTTAGGCGGGCTTTGCACACTGCGACATCGCAGGTGCGATGTCGGTGGGGTCAAATTGAAAGTGACGCACATCCGGCATCGCATGCGACATCGCAGTGTGTGAAGCCTAGATGATACGATTAACGAGCGCAAAAGCGTCGTAATCGTATCATCGGTGCAGCGTCGGCGAAATTCATAATTACACCGACGTGATGGTCCGATGTTGTTCCTCGCTCCTGTGGCAGCACACATCGCTGTGTGTGAAGCCGCAGGAGCGAGGAACATCTCCTACCGGCGTCACTGTGGCTTCCGTAGGATATGCGGAAGGAAGGAGATGGGCAGGATGTTTACATTCTGCTCATCTCCGCCCCTCCGCTCCGATTGGCCGCCTGCCGTGTGACGTCGCAGTAACGCCGCACGACCCGCCCCCTTAACAAGGAGGCGGGTCGCCGGCCACAGGGACGTCGCACGGCAGGTGAGTGTGTGTGTGAAGCTGGCGTAGCGATAATTTTCGCTACGCCAGCTATCACCACATATCGCTGCTGCGACGGGGGCGGGGACTATCGCACTCGGCATCGCAGCATCGGCCTGCGATGTCGTAGTGTGCAAAGCCCGCCTTAGAGTTATCATGCAATACTGGAATTTATCTATGTTTCAATTGAATTAAAGAGAAAAAAATATTTAAAAAACTGAACATAAAAATAAAGCAAACAAAAGTACTGTATATACAGAATATGTACAAAATACATTAGGCTATAAAAAGTGCATTGGGATTTTATGTGCTACACCAACAAAGTATCAAGAATTTATGGTGTACTGGAAATGATACATGGTTTTCTAAATATTTAGTGTTGGTTTTCCACCACACATAGCCATGGCAGTTAGCTGAAATAGTTCTACTTTAGTTTAATTTGACCATTGCACCTCCATCCACATGCCATGTAGGGGACATAGCTAGCATGTGGAAGAAGGTGCTTCCACATTTCCAATTATTTTTTCTCTATAAGTTTCTCTTACTTTCGATTTTTACTACACACATAATTTGTGCATCTATTCTCCTTGTACACACTTCATATTTGGTCCTATTCTTTTTCCGATTTACATTGAATGTCAATCAATACCAGTATTCATTGCACTTCTTCCATTAGATAATCCTTTTTTCAGTCTGGTTTGTTATACAGTGTGTCCACCCATATCCTGTCCACCTCCATTAACTTGAGAACAGCGGCAGCTATAGTGTCACGCTCCCGCCATCACGGCACCGCTCCTTACCCACTGATTCAGTCTCACCGTCACGGCACCGCTCCATACCCACTGATCCAGTCTCCCCGTCACGGTATCACTCCTTACCTACTGATCCAGTCCACGTGCCCACCAGTCACGGCTGCCGCTCCCGCTCATGCTCCCCTGCGTCCTGGTCCCTTGTGTCTGACTCTGAGTGGTCTGACTCTGGTTCTGAGGCTCATGCATGTGTATAGGGTGGGGCCGCACCCACTCACCTTGTCTTGAAGACCCAACACTCCTGAAGCAGGATATGGCTGAACAGGTGCAGGGTATATAAGACTTTCCTTTCCATGTGGGCGGCGCCTTATCAACGTGTTCCTTAGAGCTAGGTGTTCAGGTCCTCTTGTGCCTTGCCAGTATCTAATTCTGTCTCCTTCGCAGAGCCTGTGCTACCACCTTAACCCGGTCCAGACTACAGGATTGTCCAGGAGGTCCTCCGGTGACTGTCGGCTGTGAAGACGACCCCCATTCCATCAGCCTGTGTCCGTCTCTGATCCCAGTCTTCGCCCGGCGACCTCAACCTTCACGCCCAGCTGGACCCAGATCCCGTCTGTTGTTCCAACCCGGCACCTGAACTTGATTCCGGCACTGTCTCCAGGAACCCTGTGGCCCCAGAGACTTCGTACTACCAGTCCCCTGAAGGACGCTGTTCCCATACCTACTAGTACTCCGGCTACCGTGCATCTAGGCCCTCTGGTGGGGTGATCGGAAAGTCCCTGTACAGGGGTTAGCTCCGGGTTTCCTCACTGGGGGAGTCCCGTGCACGGCCCAGAGGATCCACCACCAGGACATCAGGACATAACAGTTTGATCAGGCCATGGATCCTGCCGGAGCACAAACGTCAGAACTGGCTGAACTGCGCCAGGAACTGGTGCGACAGCGCAAGACCCTCACCCGTATAATGAATTTCCTGACGTCTGTGGACAGCCGCTTGTATACGTTACATACCGCAGCTGCGTCTTCTTCGACGCAAACAGCGACTGCATCCGCATCCGTTTCCTCCTCTGTGTCGAAACTTCACCTAGCTGCTCCACCTCGATATGCTGGGGACCCCAAGAACTGTAGAGGTTTCCTGAATCAATGCTCCCTGCATTTTAAATTGCTTCCACACCTCTTTGCCTCTGACCAAGCAAAGGTGGCTTTTGTGATGTCCCACCTGGAAGGTGAAGCATTGACCTGGATAAATCCTTTGTGGGAGAATGAGGACCCAGTGACCGACATTCCGGAATTCCTTCAGGCCTTCCGTAGCACCTTCGATGAACCAGGACGCACCACCACGGTTACCTCTTCGCTCCTCCGGCTACGCCAAGGAACCCTAACGGTGAGTCAGTACGCCATCCAGTTCCGTACCCTCGCTTCTGAGTTAGGATGGAACGAGGCACTGACGGCAGCCTTTTCCGGCCGCATCAAGGATGAATTAGCCGGTCGTGATGTTTCTCATACCATGGACGCTCTGGTCTCTCTAGCAACCCGGATCGATCTTCGTTTTCAGGAATAATCCAAGGAAGCATCCCAGGAGAGGCAACCTATCCGTCACACCTCTGCTCTGCAGAGGTCTACCGTTTCCCCGCCACTGCCATCCTGCGATTCTACTCCCGAACCTATGCAGCTTGACCGTCTGGAACAAGCTAAGCAACGCCGAGCAGAGCGTCTCACCCTGGGCCTGTGCTTCTACTGTGGAAGCGTTACACACCTGCTCTGCTCTTGCCCTGAGAGACCAGGAAGACTCCAAGTCCAAGGGTTGGTGGGAACCGCCACCCTTGGTACCGGAACCCTCTCAGTTCCAGTTACACAGACTGTCCAGGTGACAACCAAGAAAACCCGGTTCACGGCAGAGGCTTACAATGATTCGGGGGCAGCGGGCAATTTCATCCACCAGGCTGTTCTGGACCGACATTGCATACCAGTCATCCCGCTTGCTAAACCCCTCAGGTTCGCCTCCGTGGACGGAAGACCTTTACACGAGCCTGTCTTGTTTATAACCGAACCCGTGAGACTCCGTGTGGGCGCTCAGCATACTGAGACGATTGCTCTATACGTAATCCCAAAAATGCCCCATGCGCTCCTTCTGGGTCTGCCCTGGTTGCGACTCTATGATCCTGATGTCAGTTGGTGCTCTGGCGCGATCACTTGGTGGGGCCTGTTGTGCCACGACAACTGTCTGCCGCCCGTTCCTCGGTCTCTGGCACCGGAGTCTCTCATGCCGCACGAACGAGAAGAAGAGATGACGCAGTCTAGCATCATTCCACAGCCTTTGGTCCTAGAGTCTTTTACGCCCCTGGATCCAGAAGATGAGACAACTCAGTCCGGCCCTGGTCCTGATGAAGTTGTTCCGGTGATTACGTCCCTCCTGGCACAGGTTCCTCCTGGGAAGTCCTTCGTCGCGGAGTCTGACAGTCTCGAGGTCCTTCAGTGGTTGCATTCTTCGGAAGCGACTGACCATGCCAGTCGGGAGGACACCCTGAGCGCTATTCGTCGGGCCCATTGGTGGCCGTCTCTTCGTCAGGATGTTGCCTCCTTTGCATCTGCCTGTCCGTCCTGTGTCCAGACTGCGATAACTGAGCCGGTGGTCCTTTGTTCCCTCTCTCCTGTTGCCAGTACTCCTCCTCTTCCCATTGCTGCTGACGAGGGGTGTCCGGTAAGAGGTGTAGTGGCCAAGAGGCTCGGCGGTCCTTCCATGTTGATAGGGTGATTCGCAGCCCGGAGGCCCGGTCCAAGGTACCCCGGGGGTGCTTTGCGCCGAGGGGGGGGCGTAAAGGGGGGGGTACTGTCACGCTCCCGCCATCACGGCACCACTCCTTACCCACTGATCCAGTATCACCGTCACGGCACCGCTCCTTACCCACTGATCCAGTCTCATCGTCATGGTGTCACTCCTTACCCACTGGTCCGGTCTACATGCCCACCGGTCACGGCTGCCGCTCCCGCTCATCCTCCCCTGAGTCCTGGTCCCTTGTGTCTGACTCTGAGTGGTCTGACTCTAGTTCTGAGGCTCATGCATGTGTGGCGCCCACTCACCTTGCCTTATAGACCCAACACTCCTGAAACAGGATATCGCTGAACAGGTGCAGGGTATATAAGACTCCCCTTTCCATGTGGGCGGCGCCTGATCAACGTGTTCCTTAGAGCTAGGTGTTCAGGTCCCCTTGTGCCTTGCCAGTATCTAATTCTGTCTCCTTCGCAGAGCCTGTGCTACCACCTTAACCCGGTCCAGACTACAGGATTGTCCAGGAGGTCCTCCAGTGACTGTCGGCGGTGAAGACGACCACCATTCCATCAGCCTGTGTCCGTCTCTGATCCCCGACTTCGCCCGGCGACCTCAACCTTCGCGCCCAGCTGGACCCAGATCCCGTCTGTTGTTCCAACCCGGCAACTGAACTTGATTCTGGCACTGTCTCCAGGGACCCTGTGGCCCCAGAGACTTCGTACTACCAGTCCCCTGAAGGACACTGTTCCCATACCTACTAGTACTCCGGCTACCGTGCATCTAGGCCGTCTGGTGGGGTGATCGGATAGTCCCTGTACAGGGGTTAGCTCCAAGTTGCCTCACTGGGGGAGTCCCGTGCACGGCCCAGAGGATCCACCACCAGGACATAACATATAGGCATAGAAGTGGTTTCTAGGTATAGTAAATTAGCCATGCGCTATGCAATGAAACCACCTGTAGCGCCACCTGGTGGAAAACAACGGAGTTAGCATTTTTATCTTGAAAATGGAACGAGACAGAGAAAAAAAGTGAATTAAAAAATTGTAGGGCATCATCAATTCAATACGAATCGACACCTTGCATACAGAAATGCTATGATATGAAACCCATGACACCCCCCCCAAAACATTGAAAGCTGGTCACGCATATGGCGCTCATTTAACTTTGATCCTCAAAGTGGCCACCGTCAGCTGCAATGCACATCTGGACTCTGCACAGCATACAGTATCTTGCTGCACGTTGTGCAATATGGTAGGTGACTCGTTTGCACAAGCATCTGTGATACGTCATCGTAGGTCCTGCAATGTTGGTGGAGGGGTCGCATACACCTGCTGTTTGATGTGACCTCACAGAAAGAAGTCCAATGGGGTCAGGTCAGGTGAGCGTGGAGGCCACTCCACGCAGCCACCATACCCAATGACTTGTAGGAAGGTCTCCATGAGGTTTTGCTTCACGTCCGCAGCCTTGTGAGTTTTACAAGTTTTAATCATAGCATTTCTACTGTGTCGATTCGTATTGATTTGATGATGCCCTACAACTTTGTAAATCACTTTTTTTCTCTATCTCGTTTCGTTTTCGAGATAAAAATGCTTACTCCATTGTATTCCACCAGGTGGCGCTATAGCTGGTTTCATTGCGTAACGCATGGCTACTTTACTATACCTAGACACCACTGCTATGCCTATAGCTGCTGCCGTTCTCAAGTTAATGGCGGTGGACAGGATATGGGTGGACACACTGTATGTACTCTATTTCCTTTCATTCCAGTGACAGATGCTGTAGCTGGTGATTCACACCAACTAGCGCCATTGAGGCGACACTTTCTGTATAACACTAGAGCACGACATCATTTCTGGTTACATTGAGATATACGTCATACGCCGGAGATATGGCGCGATCACTCTCCATGCTGCTCTATTTAAAGCGGAGGTGAACACTATAATTGAGTGCTTTTCTTGCAGCACGTTTAAGCCTACACCTTAAGTCTAAGGGGGGCTTTGCACACTACGACATTGCAGGTGCGATGTCGGTGGGGTCAAATCGAAAGTGACGCACATCCGGCGTCGCAGTCCATATCGTAGTGTGCAAATCCTTTTTGATACGATTAACGAGCGCAAAAGCGACGTTATCGTATCATCGGTGTAGGGTCCGACATTTCCATAATACCGGTGCAGCGACAGGTACGATGTTGTTTCTCGTTCCTGCGGCTGCACACATCACTGTGTGTGAAGCCGCAGGAGCGAGGAACATCTCCTACCTGCGTCCCGACTGCAATGCGGAAGGACGGAGGTGGGCGTGATGTTTACGTCCCGCTCATCTCCGCCCCTCCACTGCTATTGGCCGCCTGCCGTGTGACGTCGCTATGACGCCGCACGACCCGCCCCCTTAGGAAGGAGGCGGGTCGCCGGCCAGAGTGACGTCGCAGGACAGGTGAGTGCATGTGAAGCTGGCGTAGTGATAATGTTCGCTACGCCAGCTATCACAAGATATCGCTGCTGCGACGGGGGCGGGGACTATCACGCTAGACATCACAGCATCGGCTTGCGATGTCGCAGCATCGGCTTGCGATGTCGCAGCGTGCAAAGTACCCCTTAGGCTATGTCCGAACTTTGCGTCGTCCTAGTTGAAGTTCTAAATGCATCTTCTGGCAGAAATTGCGTTTGCCAAAGTTGCTTTTGACCACAGAATCGCGGTAAATACGCATGCGTTTTTACCGCATTTTAGCGCTTTATACATGCTTTTCCATTGCGTTTAGACAGATGCGTTTTGAACATTAAGACACTGTTAAATAAAGTTTAAACAGTCAAACACAATGAAAAAAAGGAATACCGTATTTTTCGGACTATAAGACGCACCGGACTATAAGACGCACCGGACTATAAGACGCACCCTGGTTTTAGAGGAGGAAAATATGATGATAAAACTTTAAGCAAAAAAATGTGGTCATGACACACTGTTATGGAGCGAGGATCTGCTGCTGACACTGTTATGGGGGTAATGTCCCCAAATTCTCCACTAAGGTACCCCATCCTGGTAATGATCCTCCTGCCTTGTATATGATCCTGCTATAAACCCCCATCCTGCTCATATACCCCCATCCTGCTCATATACCAGCATCCTGCTCATATTCCCCCATCCTGTTCATATACCCCCATCCTATTGATATTCCCCCATCAATCCTGCTCATATTCCCCCATCCATCCTGTTCATATACTCCATCCTGTTCATATACTCCATCCTGTTCATATACCCCCATCCTGTTCATATACCCCCATCCTGTTTATATACCCCCATCCGGTTCATATTCCCCCAACATGCTCATATATCCCCCATCCATCCTGCTCATATACTCCCATCTTGTTCATATACCCCCATCCTGTTCATATACCCCCATCCTGTTCATATAGCCCCCATCCATCCTGCTCATATACTCCCATCCTGCTATATGCCCCCATCGTGCTCATATACCATCCTGGTATATGGCTTGTATCCTATAGCACAGAGACAAAAAAATAAACGTTTATACTCACCTTTTCCTCGCTCCACCGCAGCACCCTCATTCCCGGCCGCAGCCCTAAAGTCAGGCCATAAGACGCACCCCCAACTTTCCCCCAACATTTGGGGGGAAAAAAGTGCGTCTTATGGTCCGAAAAATACGGTACATATATAATTATTGAAAACAACGAAAATAGTTATAATTCATATAATTATAGCGGTTTTATACCATTTATCGCTAAAATAACAATAAATTAATATTTTTCATTAATTTAATTGTCGGACTATGTGTGTGTATAAAGGGACATATAAATTTCCTTATTTTGATGTCAGAAAAGCATGCGTTTATGTAGTCCAAAATGCATTCTTTCTGCAGCTAAAAAGCATGTAAAAAGCTGGAATTTTGATGTTGCTTGCTTTTTACAACTTCTCATTGACTTCAATGTTAGCAAAACGCAGCCCAAATGGCAAAAACAATTGACATGCTGCTTCTTTGAACGCAGAGTTTTTGCCCAAATTTATGCTAATTAAACGCAGCGTTTTGAACTGCAAAGTGCGCACAAGAAATCCCCATTTCCCATAGTCTTTGCTGAAAAATCAAAACGCATGCGTTTTGGCATGAAAACGCTGCAGTTCAAAACGCTGCAGAAAAGCAGGTGAAAACGCAAAGTGCGGACACAGCCTTAACCCTCTTAGTAACAGACTCCATTATTAGACTCTTCAATCCAGTGAGTTATGGTCTAATTTCTGATCTTTATCATTTATTTATTTATTTTTGCACTATTTGCTTTAGGCATAGAGTTATAAGCAAAAGGGTAACAATGTTTTGAACGTTTGACTTTCAGACTCTATATGTCACGATCCACTACAGTTTTGAGAGTGAGACTACCTACATTTTATAGACAATCATCTTGGCTATATCATACATACATGACAAAAATCTGCCTACCTAATCATATGCTAAATAGTTGCAAGTCAAATTTATATATGAAGTAGCCAAGATAATTGTCTAGAAAATGAATGTAGTCTTGTACTCAAAGCTGTAATGGATGGTGAGATATGGAGCCTGAAAGTCAAAAGTTCAAAATATTATTACCCTTTTGCTTATCAGTGTATCTAACTTGGCCTTACATACTTTTACTGTGTAGAAGAGTTGATGACGTGGTCAGCTATTTCTGCAAGGAGTCATTATAATGATAGTCCCATGCCTTCTTATTTTGATGGGATTTCGTTACGATGCCTATTCTTTATTGTACTCTGCAATCCATTTCTAATGAAGGCCTGATAAAAGGCTGAAATGTTATCACTGTACGTATACAGTGATAAGTTTGTCTAAAACAAATAGATGCAAAGAAGATTGGAAATATCAGGGAATGTCAAGTTCTTCATTTGTGTTCTATCTGGAGTGAAATCCTACGAGCACCCACTCACCTGGAGTGCCACGCAGCTCCCCGTGTAATGTACCTATTGGTTAGCAGTTTAATAGCATCAAGCAGAACCTGAAGGGCAGCCATAGCCAAATAGAGAATATAGTTTATATGGACTTTGATATGGAAACCACGTGTATTTTAGGTACTCTTGCACAATTCTCCACGTACAGAAGGAAAAATGCTGATTCTGAATTTCGGCTTAGTACTACTAGATTGGTCAGCTTGTAGACATGAGAGTGAACATACCATCGGTGCAGCTAGTTCAGATGCACAGGTGCCCAAGGGGAAGACAACCCAGGCAGGAAGCTGATCTGTGCCAAAGGGGAATCAAACTTCTTCTCTCTGCTCAGTACTTGCCTAGTGTAATTTTTTAATCAGGACAATGCTGTGTTCCTCAGCAAGCAGGACATTGGGAGGAGAATCTTTCCCAGCATCTGATTGTACTCAGTTAATACCTCTATATAATTAAAATTAATTCTGAACTTCTTCTTGTAGTTTGACTCTGCCGAGTTTAGAAGGCAGAAACACTAATGCGGGCGTCACATGAGATCTATTGTGCGATATGTCGTCGGGGTCACGGTCTTCGTGACGCACATCCGGCATGGTTTGCGACGTCGTTGTGTGTGACACCTCCGAGCGACTCTGAACGTTCGCAAATTGGTTACAAATCGTGTATCGTTGACACGTCGCTCATTTTTAAAAAGTCGATTATTCTTCTTTGCGCCGGTTGTTCATCGTACCCGGGGCAGCACACATCGCTCCGTGTGACACCCCGGGAACAATGAACACAGCTTACCTGCGTCCCGCCGGCAATGCTGAAGGAAGGAGGTGGGCGGGATGTTTATGTCCCGCTCATCTCCGCCCCTCTGCTTCTATTGGCCGGTCCCTGTGGGACGTCGCTGTGATGCTGAACGTCCCACCCCCTTCAGGAAGTGGATGTTCGCCGCCCACAGCGACGTTGCCCAGCAGGTAAGTGCGTGTGACGGGGGTTTAACAACTTTGTGCGCCACGGGCAACCACAGGTGCCACAGGGACAGGTGCGATCGCTCGTCTCGTGTGAAGCCCGCATAAGGGTAAGTTCACACGTTACGTTTTTGCTGCGACATAAAACACAGTGTTATACTGTACAAGCGAAAGGAAAGATTTCTGAAATCGTATGCACATTCAGCTTATTTCTTCCTTGCAGATTTGAAGCAGTTTCAAATCTGCATCATGTTTTTCATTTTTCACCCATTTAAATTAAAGGAAAAAATACATCTAAAACTACGCAAAAATGCGAGTATTTTACTGCCATCACTCCAGCAACAACAATTGTAGCACATTTTTCTCCATTCCTCGTTCTGCTGTGATCGGCCTACATGACCTAAACATGCTACTAAGGCCAGCAGCATCTCAATAGTTAACAATACAAGAAAAACATTTTTGTAACACACTTTTTTAATTAAACAAACCAGTAAATACTATAGTCATATTTGGTATTCCTAGCATTTTAACAACCAATGCAATACAAATGTGAAAATAAAAATGGTGCAAGTTTTCTTCTGCATTATACCCATAATAAAAATTGTAATATAAATGCAATATTTACATGCGTGTGGAAAATGGAACAAAAGTTAAGCCTAAATAATATTTACAGGACACATGGACAGGGGCCCTTTGCTGATGGTGTCCGTCCCTGTGAAGCATGATAACTTGCTTCTCTAGTCACAGCCCACATGCTCTCAGAGTCTGAATTTCTACTTTGCATATGATCAGTCATAATAATATTACACTTTGGTAAAATTTGATAGGTATTAAACAATTTTCCAGGACAACATATAGCTCCAGGCTCTTCTGCCACATTCTCCCAAAATCACCAGCCTGTGCAGCTTCTTCTTAATCACAATTATTCCGAGGGTTTCCAGCTTCAGGATCTATCTCAATCCTGCATCCATCAAACTCCTTTGGTGTCTCCACAGATACAACTGTATCTTCCTTATGCGGCAATGACTTTATGCCCTCTCTAAGAACCCGGTAGGGTTCTCCAGAGCGAAAGACTAGGCCCATAATGCCACTTAAAAGGGTTGTCCTGTCTAAAACTATAAGTCTGTAGTCACTCTAAATGACTGCAGACATGAATTCTCCCAGGGCACACACTGTACACTGGGGGATTCGCTGATTTCTGAGACGGGAACCGCGGTCACGTGACTGCAATTGTGCAATATGCATGTTCCCGGCCAGAACCCAACTAGTGGACACTGCCTACGTACAAATGGGTGACTGCAAACATCACTTTAGACTAAACAACCCTTTTAATCTCACAGCAAATATACTCATCTCCAAGCATACACATTTGGCAGTGGAGCCAAAGGTTTATGGGTGGCAGCTTCTCCACACGTCTAGAAACTGAAGTGCACAGCCACCGTACTTACCAGGACATTGTGGCTACATGGCAATAGCAGTATGGCCTAAGCCAAACGGCGAAAAAATGGTGCGAGTGGAGTGCAATAAAATATCGCATTCCACTCGGACCAATATTCGCCAGTGTTTTAGTCGCACATGAGTGATTATTTTCTCAGCCCTAATCGGACCGAGAAAACAAATCGCAGCATGCTGCGATTGTAATGCGAGACTCTTTCTCTCGCACCCATTCCAGTGTATGGGGTGAGAGAAAAATTGCACTGCACTCGCAGGACACCGGTGTACCACGAGTGCAGAGCAAAAATCGCAATAGCCGGCTACGGAGGAGAGAGGGATAGAAATCCCTCCCTCCGCAGTGCTGGCCCGTCCCTCCTCAGAGCCGGCCCGCCCCCCTGCTCGCCCGTCCGCTCGCACAGTTGGACCTCAGTCGCAGGGACACTCGCATGACACTTGGCTCTGCTGTACTGCCAGCGTGAGCCGAGTGTCATGCGAGGATCGCACTAGTGCCCCGTGTGGCCCCGGCCTAATACACACTATTTGCAATATATCACCAAACATGTCACAAAACTTTACAATGCAAATTATAGCAAGGGCAAGGGAATTTGCAGTCCACCCTCCATTACATGACGAATGATAGAATGAATGAATGAATGAATGAATTGATTCACAGGTAGTAGGAGTCTTTTCCTATTTACATCATGATTTGATTGCTTTTGCTGGGGCCTTAATTCTATTCAAAGCTCTCTGCTAGTTACAAAACTCCTAATGACTGCATCCTGCTTACTGCACCTCTTATCACACAAGGCAGAACTGCCAGTTTTCGCTATAAGATTGCATCTCTCCAGGAAAGCTAATCTGCCCTGTCATATTCACCTTTTCATCAAACGCTGAACGATGGCTGAAGCACACATCTGGAGAGGGGTCATTACTTCAAATTGTGAGTCTTGTTGTTAATGTACCCCATGAGGAACAAGCTGACAGGCTGCATATTTCTGTAAACTGTTCCCAGAAAGAGCCAATTTCCTGACTTCCATGTGGTGTCAATAATGTAGGCATGAGATGGAGCTGTACTTATGAAATATTAAATCTTCTGCTTAGAGAACCCGATGTACGAAAATTCAGACCACCTGTGAGAGGAAGCAAGACTTGACGGGGTGTTCAGAGCTGGCACACTTGGACAATACTCTGGAACCAGTAATCTTCAAATCTGGCTTAATCTATTTTAAATTTCCTGACAGTAGCCCCAACACTGGAACGTTTTCTACATTCAGGCTGATCTGCCACTGCCACTCATTCTGTTATGAATTTTATATTATTGTTAAAATGGAAGAAAATAATTAGTTATGAGAAAATCCCAGCTTTTAAGCTATTTCTCCATCCTTTTGAAATTCAGAATACGTGGGACTCCACCTGACCCCAAATAGGCAGGACTAATGTACCATGATAGGGCAGAAAGTATATAATAGGAAATTAGGAAATCATTGTCTCTTTCTTTTAGAAGTATGCACAGGAATTTCAACTCAATGCTATTCACTTGTATATAGATGAGCTGCTATATATCACACACAGCATAGTGATAAGGCCAAGTTCACACATTGCTGAAAACTTCCTCTGCAGATCTGGTTACAAATCCGCAACTAAATGTGCAAGTAACACATGGATTTAGCTCCAGATTTCTCCCTGCTCCATTTACTAGGAATTAAATATACTGTAGTTAAAACCACAATGAAAATCTGCATAAAAATGAGAATGCAGCAGATTTGAAATCCGTACCATGCTTTCCCTTTCATGAGATTTTGAAAAATCCATTTAAATGTATTGTACTGTAAAGTGATGCAAATTTGCAGATCAGAATCCACACTGCAATTCTGCAACTGTGAACTTGGCCAATTATTGGCACTGCTTCTGGAAGAAAGCAACGATGTTTCAAACTCTCAAACACCTTCACTTACTTAGTCACACCAAAATACACAAATTATTAGTCAGCTGGGGTCACTGTGGCACGTGTAGTGGACTCTGTGTCTCCCCATGCACTGAGAAGAAACGGGTGCCCGAGATAGGAAGCTACCGAAACAACCTGTTACCTTCCATCCATACTTGCAAAAATATGACAAAAACAGACTCACTTGGGGTCCAACGGATTATTGTATACGCATTGTTGCATACGATTAGAAATATATAGCTCTCGCTTCCTGAAATCACAAAATACAGGTAGGTATGGCCCCATTGGTACTACAGCTCTGCTACATTGCAGGGTTTGGGCTGATCTACTTTTCTACACACAAACTGCAGATAAGCATAAAGCTATTTTTGGGAGAAAGGGTTTTTCCAATCCTGTACAAAAAATTTTTTTCTAATGGTCATAGTCATATCTTTAAAGGAATTATCCCAAAACAAACATTTATCACCTACCCCCAGGACCACTGGATCCCCCCTGATAACTAGAAGTATAACCGAGCAATTATCCATCTCCATTAGTCTCTTAGGCCATGTTCACACGTTCAGTAGTTTACAACAGTATTTGTAAGCCAAAACCATGAGTGGAACAATCAGAGGAAAATTATAATAGAAACACAGACACCACTTTTGCATTTTTTCCCCCACACATGGTTTTGGCTTACAAATAGTGAGGTAAAATACTGACCAAATACTGAATGTGTGAACAAAGACTTTGAATGGAGTGATGGTGATGCATGCTAACCACTGTTCCATTCTATATTTTTCAGAACAGAGGGCACTTGAAATCTATGTTATGGTGATTAATTGTAGTTAGTGATGAGTGATCACTACCATGCTTGGGTGCTTGGTAGTGATGGGCGAACCCGAACTGTAACGTTCGGGGTCAGTACCGAACACATAGTGTTCATGCACACGATCCCGAACACGAGCTTTCCTGGGAAGCTCGTGTTACAGTTCGGATTCAGGGGCTGTAAAAAAACACAAAAAAAAAAACACATTACAGTGCAATCTCACTTAACGAGTAACCCACTTAACAAGAATTTCGCTTATCAGGCAAAGCTTTCTGTAAATTTGTAACCCGGTTTACGAGAAAGCTTTGCTGGACGAGCAGAATCCTCACCGCACAAACTTCTGGTTCCGTACATCCACCGTGCTCTGACCCGCACTTGCAGTCCACACAAACACACACATGTATGCACAAAACACACTCAAACACACAAGCATGCACACACATACAGTATTATGCTCGCCTTACCTTCCGTTCCACCGCCGGCCTCATGGTTCTTGTAGTTTCCGGGTACATTGTGACCTCCTCGCTGCGAACTACAAGTACCATGAGGCCGGCGGTGGAATGGAAGGTAAGGTGAGCATATAATATGTGCGTGGGTGCTTGTGTGTTTGTGTGAGTTTGTGTGTGGAATGATAGAATAGGGGACCAGGATGGGACATTTAACACGTGGTGGAACGAATTGTCTGCATTGCAATGATTTCCTATGGGAAATCTTGCTCTGCTGAACGAGTAACTTGGTTAACAAGCACAGTCCCAGAAAGGATAGTTCTCGTTAAGCAAGGTTCCACCATATTAAAAAATATTATGATTATACTTACAGGTCCCACAACGTGTCCTGCAGACTCGGTCTCCCAGCTGCTTCTGATTATTGCTGTGCCCCCGGGTAACCAACACTGACAACAGGACCTTCCATGATGTCATAGCCATGTGACTAGTCTGGTGTGAATGTTGTACAGACATTGGCTTACAGACTGGTCACATGGCTATGACATCATGAAAGGTCCTGTTAACTTCCGGGGGTATTTACTGCACTGCTCGTCACTCAGCGGTGTTCGGCTGTTTTCGTCCGTGTTCACGGTGACATCAGGCTTCACCCGAGTTCATGGCTCATAGACTAGATTGAACTTTGACTGTCACTGTGCGATTCTCGCATTGGTATCACCCAGCACAGCGCAGACTCTCCCGTCAAGAGCGGTCGGCTGCATGTATTTCCATACAGCTGAGGCGCTCCTGTGAGGAGAGTGTCAGTCCGTGTCGGGCGATACTGATGCGAGACTCGCACGAGTCATACGAAAGTGGAATCATACCCTCAGTGTCAGCCTGCTTCTTTCTCTGTAGAGACGTTTGACTTTACAAAATGATGAAGCAGAGCTGACAATGCTCTACCTGTGGATTACGTCGGACTAAGGATTTTTTTATAATAAAGATGGAGTCTCTAAATGTTTTTTTTTTGTTTTATTTCTAATAAAAAAAATTTCTATGTGTTGTGTTTTTGTTTTTACTGTTTACTAGAAATTCATGGTGACCATGTCTAATTTGGTGTAACACCATGAATTTCAGGCTTAGTACCAGCTGAGAATACAAAGCTGGTATTAACCCCTTTATTACCCAGTGTGTCACCGCCATCAGGGCTGCTGAAGAGCCAGGTAAAGCGCCTGGAAATGGTGCTAAGAAACTATGCGCCATTTCCAGGGGCTGCAGTTTTTAGCATGGGAGGCCCATAACGCTTGGGCCTTACCACGCTGAGAATCCCAGCCTTTAGCTGCCTGGTTTTACCTGACTGGCAATCAAAATACAGCAGGAGCTCACGCATTTTTTTTTTAAATTACTTTTTAAAAAATTTAAAAAATAAATAAATTAATGGGATTATTCCCATGGAAATCAATGTATATTGATTGCCAGCCAAGGTAAAGCCAGGCAGATGGGGGTGACAGCCCGTAGCCATCCGCTTTATCTGCGCTAAGAACCAAAAATACTGCAGAGCACTACGTCATTTTTTTAAAATTAGTTATTTATTTTTACACTACTACATGTGTGAGGGACCCATCACAGACACTGTCACGCAGAATGGGTGTCTGTGATTGGCTGTTGGAGTAACCTGGAATCTGCGCATACATTCTAGATGCTAGAATGGATGGGTTGGTTTTAGGTTACTCCAGCATCTAATCACAGACGCCCACTCTGTGACAGTGTCTGTAATTGTTTGTTATTTTAACAGTAAAATAAAACAATAAAGAGAAAAAATATTTTATTAGAAATATAACAGAAGACATTTAAGACTCCATCTTTATTACTGAAAAAAAAACCCCTCTGACGTAGTCCAAAGGCGTGTGAGCATCTTCAGCTCTGCTACATCTGTTCGAGGAGACAAAACACAGGTCTGCTCACACAGACTCAGCTGAGAGCAGTCAGAGACTTCACCCGAGTGCATAGCTGAGGCCGGTCACCTGTGCCCCCGGGTAACCTCCACTGACTACAGGACCTTCCATGACATCATAGCCATGTGACCAATCTGGTGTGAATGTTGTTACCTCGTGGGTTACAGGACCTTTCATGACGTCATAGCCATGTGACCAGTCTCTAACCCAATTTCTGTACAACATGCACACCAGACTGTTCACATGGCTATGACGTCATGGAAGGTCCTGTAAGTCAGTGGTGGTTACCTGGGGGCACAGCAATGATCAGACCCGGAAGCAGAAGTGGAAGGGAGACAGAGTCTGCAGGACGCATCGCGGGATCTATAAGTCTAATGACAATGTTTATTATTAACTATTTTCTTTATTTTACAGACTCCCCCCCCCGCCCCATCCCATAACTGTAAAGCCCAAGTTCAGTGTTTGGACGCAAGTTCTCGTTATCTCAGAACCCGAACTGGAACTTTGCAAAATGTTCGGGCGAGGCTCCCGAATACGAACATTGGGGGTTCGCCCATCACTAAAGGCCCTGTCACACACAGAGATAAATCTGCGGCAGATCTGTGGTTGCAGTGAAATTGTGGACAATCAGTGCCAGGTTTGTGGCTGTGTACAAATGGAACAATATGTCCATGATTTCACTGCAACCACAGATCTGCCAAAGATTTATCTCTGTGTGTGACGGGGCCTTAATACTTGGTACTCTTAAAGAGCAGGTCAGATGGTCGGATGAACTCCACTGTACAGAGTATAATGGAAGTCAATGGGAAACTTAAGCATTTATTCCTCCCAGCAGTGTCTAGCTTGCAGTCATCAGGGTGGTGCCGGCGCAGGTTCAGTCACCGCTCAGTGAATAGTTAGTGGTGGCTGTAAGGATCTGTCCATACGTTGCTTAATTTCTTGCTTTTTGGTCACGTTTTAAACTGCACTGTTTGAATGACAAAATGCATGTGTTTTGCTTCCCCAGCAAAGGCTTTGAGAAATCATAATTTCCATGCGCACATTGCTTTTTTTTAGGCATTTTGTTTGACAAATATTTGTCAAAATCGTTGCCTAAAAAAGCAGCATGTCACTTCTTCATTGCATTTTGTGAACAGTTTCCATCCACTAACTTCTCAATCTCAAAACGCAATGTCCAAAGCGTGACCAAAATGCAATGAAAACGCAATTTATTTTGTCAAACGTAGTGTTCACATTTGTCAAAAGGCTGTAGTTTGGTTTTCAAACCAGAACGCAGAACGCAGCGTACGGACATACCCTAACTGCGCTCAAGCACGAAATGACAGCCACCTCTAATGTGGAGCTCAAATGGTGAGCTGGCTGTCAGTCAGTGTCGGGGCATGGTTATAGCCAACGCTTGCTTCATACTGCACCAGTGAATTTCCTCCCGGCAGCGGGGCTCTCAGTGCGGGTGCTGGTTAATTACCTGCATACAGTTAGGTCCAGAAATATTTGGACAGTGACAAGTTTTGTTATTTTAGCTGTTTACAAAAACATGTTCAGAAATACAATTATATATATAATATGGGCTGAAAGTGCACACTCCCAGCTGCAATATGAGAGTTTTCACATCCAAATCGGAGAAAGGGTTTAGGAATCATAGCTCTGTAATGCATAGCCTCCTCTTTTTCAAGGGACCAAAAGTAATTGGACAAGGGACTCTAAGGGCTGCAATTAACTCTGAAGGCGTCTCCCTCGTTAACCTGTAATCAATGAAGTAGTTAAAAGGTCTGGGGTTGATTACAGGTGTGTGTTTTTGCATTTGGAAGCTGTTGCTGTGACCAGACAACATGCGGTCTAAGGAACTCTGAGGTGAAGCAGAACATCCTGAGGCTGAAAAAAAAGAAAAAGTCCATCAGAGAGATAGCAGACATGCTTGGAGTAGCAAAATCAACAGTCGGGTACATTCTGAGAAAAAAAGAATTGACTGGTGAGCTTGGGAACTCAAAAAGGCCTGGGCGTCCACGGATGACAACAGTGGTGGATGATCGCCGCATACTTTCTTTGGTGAAGAAGAACCCGTTCACAACATCAACTGAAGTCCAGAACACTCTCAGTGAAGTAGGTGTATCTGTCTCTAAGTCAACAGTAAAGAGAAGACTCCATGAAAGTAAATACAAAGGGTTCACATCTAGATGCAAACCATTCATCAATTCCAAAAATAGACAGGCCAGAGTTAAATTTGCTGAAAAACACCTTATGAAGCCAGCTCAGTTCTGGAAAAGTATTCTATGGACAGATGAGACCAAGATCAACCTGTACCAGAATGATGGGAAGAAAAAAGTTTGGAGAAGAAAGGGAACGGCACATGATCCAAGGCACACCACATCCTCTGTAAAACATGGTGGAGGCAACGTGATGGCATGGGCATGCATGGCTTTCAATGGCACTGGGTCACTTGTGTTTATTGATGACATAACAGCAGACAAGAGTAGCCGGATGAATTCTGAAGTGTACCGGGATATACTTTCAGCCCAGATTCAGCCAAATGCCGCAAAGTTGATCGGACGGCGCTTCATAGTACAGATGGACAATGACCCCAAGCATACAGCCAAAGCTACCCAGGAGTTCATGAGTGCAAAAAAGTGGAACATTCTGCAATGGCCAAGTCAATCACCAGATCTTAACCCAATTGAGCATGCATTTCACTTGCTCAAATCCAGACTTAAGACGGAAAGACCCACAAACAAGCAAGACCTGAAGGCTGCGGCTGTAAAGGCCTGGCAAAGCATTAAGAAGGAGGAAACCCAGCGTTTGGTGATGTCCATGGGTTCCAGACTTAAGGCAGTGATTGCCTCCAAAGGATTCGCAACAAAATATTGAAAATAAAAATATTTTGTTTGGGTTTGCTTTATTTGTCCAATTACTTTTGACCTCCTAATATGTGGAGTGTTTGTAAAGAAATGTGTACAATTCCTACAATTTCTATCAGATATTTTTGTTCAAACCTTCAAATTAAACGTTACAATCTGCACTTGAATTCTGTTGTAGAGGTTTCATTTCAAATCCAATGTGGTGGCATGCAGAGCCCAACTCGCCAAAATTGTGTCACTGTCCAAATATTTCTGGACCTAACTGTAGCTGCAGGTTAATTGCATTGTTTCACAAGACAGATTCCTTTTAAAAGGGAATGGATCATCAGAATATTTACCAGCTGCTTAAATCATTTTTTTTTTTTTGCATTACTTGTATTTATTAAAACAATTTTATTAATGTGATTTTTGTTTGTTTTTTTCATATCCCAATCTTTACTAAAAGACAAAATTTGTAATCTTGCAATTTTGGTACTGGCCTTTGAGGATATTTTATACTTGTACTTCCTGTTGTTTCAGGAAGAATTTACAGCAGTTTCCTTATCATCAAAGGCAGGATTTCAAACACAGGTTATATCTCTATACAAGCTTTTAAAACAGTATCTACCAAGCACAGAAGGTCATGTTACAGCTGATCCTCAGTTCATTATGGCTCTATGTACATGTGGATTTCCTGAAACAGCAGGAAATTAGAGGAAAAAAAGCCCCAGTGGCAAGTGTGAAAACTGCAAGATTTCAAATTTGTAATAAATATTGTTATAAAAAAAAAATCAAACATTAAAATTTAAAAAAAAACTGATTTAAATAATAAGTAATATTTGGCTGACACATTCCTATTAAGCAGTGCACTGCTCCCCAACCAGCCCAGCTACCTGGATGGTGGGCGGACACTACTGATTGACAGTTCAGCTAGCTGGCCTGAATGTTCCCGCTCGCTGCTGGTGATGGCGGAGGTAGAGAGTACTATGGAATGGCTCATGGGCTACTGCACATGCTCAGGAGCTGTTCTATATAAATGAATGTACAAAAGCCTCGGGCTTTCAGTCATAGGTGCTCGGCCGGCACGATTTCCTTCACTGATCTGTACAGTCATGGCCAAAAGTTTTGAGAATGCTACAAATATTAATTTTTACAAAGTCTACTGCTTAAGTTTTTCTAATGGCAATTTGCATATACTCCAGAATGTCATAAAGAGTGATCAGCTTAACAGCAATTACTTGCAAAGTCAATATTGGCTAAGAAAATGAACTTTAACCCCCAAAACACATTTCAACATCATTGCATTCCTGCCTTAAAAGGAGCAGCTAACATTATTTTAGTGATTGTTCCATTAACACAGGTGTGGGTGTTGATGAGGACAGGGCTGGCGATCAGTCATGATTAAGTAAGAATGACACCACTGGACACTTTAAAAGGAGGCTGGTGCTTGGTATCATTGTTTCTCTTCAGTTAACCATGGTTATCTCTAAAGAAACACGTGCAGCCATCATTGCTCTGCACAAAAATGGCCTAACAGGGAAGAGTATCGCAGCTACAAAGATTGCACTTCAGTCAACAATCTATCGCATCATCAAGAACTTCAAGGAGAGAGCTTCCATTGTTGCCAAAAAGGCTCCAGGGCGCCCAAGAAGGACCAGCAAATGCCAGGACCGTATCATAAAACTGTTTCAGCTGTGGGATCGGACTACCAGCAGTGCCGAGCTAGCTCAGCAATGGCAGCAGGCTGGTGTGAGTGCTTCTGCACGCACTGTGAGGCGGAGACTGCTTGAGCAAGGCCTGGTTTCAAGGAGGGCAGCAAAGAAGCCACTTCTCTCCAAAAAAAACATCAGGGACCGACTGATATTCTGCAAAAGGTACAGGGAGTGGACTGCTGAGGACTGGGGTAAAGTCATTTTCTCAGATGAATCCCCTTTTCGATTGTTTGGGACATCTGGAAAACAGCTTATTAGGAGAAGAAGAGGTGAGCGCTACCACCAGTCTTGTCTCATGCCAACTGTTAAGCATCCGGAAACCATTCATGTGTGGGGTTGCTGCTCAGCCAAGGGAATCGCACCACTCACAGTCTTGCCTAAAAACACAGCCATGAATAAAGAATGGTACCAGAATGTCCTCCAAGAGCAACTTCTCCCAACTGTCCAAGAGCAGTTTGGCGCCCAACAATGCCTTTTCCAGCATGATGGAGCACCTTGCCATAAAGAAAAGGTGATCACTAAATGGCTCATGGAACAAAACATAGAGATTTTGGGGCCATGGCCTGGAAACTCCCCAGATCTTAATCCCATTGAGAACTTGTGGGCAATCATCAAGAGACGGGTGGACAAACAAAAACCAACAAATTCTGGCAAAATGCAAGCATTGCTTATGCAAGAATGGACAGCTATCAGTCAGAGGATTTGATCCAGAAGTTGATTGAGAGCATGCCAGGGAGAATTGCAGAGGTCCTGAAGAAGAAGGGTCAACACTGCAAATATTGACTTGCTGCATTAACTCATTCTAACTGTCAATATAACCTTTTGGTACTCATAATATGATTGCAATTATATTTCTGTATGTGATGTAAACATCAGACAAACACAATTAAAAACCAGAGGGCAACAGATCATGTGAAAATATAATTTTGGTGTCATTCTCAAAACTTTTGGCCATGACTGTACATAGTGAGCGTTGGTTGTAGCCACGACCCCAGCACTGACTGACAGCCAGTTCAGTACTGATGCAATACTGAGCTGACTGTCAGAAAACAGTGTCGGGTGCGTGGCAACAGCCGCCACTCAATATGCAGAGACTGGTGACTGAAAGCCTGAGGCTACCTGAAGGAATAAAGTTAATTTCCTCATGGCAGTGCTATTAACCTGCAGATCAACTTGCAGCTTCAGTATTAACCTGCAGATTAATCCTGTATCTACACATTAATATTATTTTTTCTACATGACCAGTTCACTTTAAGGACAGTGTCACACTTGTGACTGACTCAAGTGAGAATCGAGTCGCATCACCTGGCACGGCCTGTCGCTTTCTAGACAAGAGCGTTCAGCTGCATAGAAATACCTGCAGCTGCTCGCTCCTGTCTGGAAAGCGGCAGGCCGTGCAGAGTGATGAGAGTCGCTCGCAAGTGTGACACCGTCCTAAATGTACCATCACCATCTACACATGTGCAGCCACTAATGAAAAATAGCAGCAATGGCTATACCTCTTGGCAATGAGAGGTAAACTTATAAAAAAATAAATAAATAAAAAAAAATACAGCAGGAGTTTGGAGACAAATATAGAAGGTAAATAAATTACACATTTATTTTCACACTCCCTAAACCTATTTAATAACATGTGAATAACCCTTGAAATAGTTTGTACTAAGTTGGCAACTAATCATCCACCCATATAATTGTTGGAGGTCTGACTGCTAGGACCCACACAAATTCCAAAGAAAATAGCGGAGTCTATACTAGACCATCTATATCAGTCGCATAGACAATGATTTGAGGGATAATGCAGATGTTCGACGTTTACTCCATTTTGACAGGGCTCCCTAGTGTCAGGGCCGATAGGTTTGCAAGTAGTCGGACACTGAGCTATCAGAAGATTTATTACTTATGAATAAGTCATCACTTAGTAGCTTAATACAAATCCTTTAATGTACAACATTAATTATCTGTTATAGACAAAGAGTAAAGACCCGTCACACGCAGCGATATTGCTAGCGAGCGTACCCGCCCCCGTCGTTTGTGCGTCACGAGCAAATCGCTGCCCGTGGCGCACAATATCGTTCGGAGCTGTCACACGGTCTTACCTGCCTAGCGATGTCGCTGTGGCCGGCAAACCGCCTCCTTTCTAAGGGGGCGGTTCGTGCGGCGTCACAGCGGCGTCACTAAGCGGCCGCCCAATAGAAGCGGAGGGGCGGAGATGAGCGGCCGTAACATCCCGCCCACTTCCTTCCTTCCACAGTCGTTCACGCGGTGTCACACGTAGCGATGTGTGCTGCCTCGGGAACGACGAACAACCTGCGACCTCAAAAATCAATGATTTTTTGAAAATGAATGACGTGTCAACGATGGACGATTTGGTAAGTTTTTTCCATCGTTAACGGTCGCTCGTTGTCTCACACGCAACAACGTCGCTAACGAGGCCGGAATGCGTCACGGAATCCGTGACCTCGGCGATATATCGTTAGATACGTCGTTGCGTGTGATGGGGCCTTAAGAGTAAAACAACAGAAAACAGGTGTATTAATATGTGGTTACTACAATGTCACAATGAAACAAGTGCAGCAGAACCAAGGCCAGACAGTGAACATTGCTTTTCTATGTGGAATCATTAATGTAAAGTCTTGATTATGTTATTATGGGCTTGACTCAGTTTAGGACAAAGGGTCACGCACACAAAACATTGTTGAAGGCTTCATCAAATCATCTAGAGGCCATTAAAATGAAGAATGTCTCTTCACCTGTTAATAATCCGGACAAAGTACAACGTGTTTTGAGAAAATGAAAGATTAGATGGAATATGAAGCTAAAACAACAGTATTCCCCACTCAGTCATTGGCGATTGAAACAAGAATCATGAAACACAGATAATTATAGTTAGATTCTTTGGTGTAGACTGATAGCTTCCATATGTACACATATATAATATGCGAAGAACAGTCATTTATATTAGGGGGAACTTGCCTGTCCGTGCACAGCATATACACATAGCAGAGCCAAGATATAATGAATTTAAAGAACACAAATTATAGCTCTAAATACATATGAATGAATTGGTACAAAAACAGAAACGGACAACACATATATAGCTTAAGGGTAAAGAACAAAAATGCATTCTATTAGACAAAACGAACATGCGAGAGCCTAAATGGAAGATTTACATTGTATTCTACATCAACCCAGTGACTAATTTTATCATTAAATACAATTATTGATTTAGCCACACACGATACCTGGTGTAGGTTTATGTTACTGCAATCCCTCATGTTTTCACAATTTTTTTGTCGTCTAATTTTTTTTAATTACTGACAGTTAGTGATGTCGGGTATCTGATAGATGCTGTGACATCACACCTGCTGGCCTTGATGCCAGGTGACAATTACACAGCTGGTATCAATCCCATATATTACCCAGTTTGCCACCACACCATCTAATTGATGCGCCACTTCTGGAGCGGCTGCGGCCTGCTATTTTTAGGCTGGGAAGAGTCCAATAACCATGGCTCTTCCCACCCTGAGAATAACAGACCCCAGCTGTCAGCTTCACCTTGGCTGTCAATCCAATTTGGGGGGACCCCACTGTTTGTTTTTTTTAAACTGTCGCTGTCTGCTTTATCCTCGCTGGCTATCAAAAATGGGGGGACCCCATGTCATTTATTTTAATTATTTATTTATTTTACGGCTAACTACAAAACTGTATACACAAGAATCAATAAATTGGAGAAACCAAACAGAAAAATTAATCACAGAAAAAAAGTTTACTCTTAAAACACATAGTTTATTAAAGTACACAGTTAAAAGATAAACACATGAAACCCCCCTAAGAAAAAAAAAAAAAAAAAGAGAGAACCCACTATCTATAGGGGAAAGGGGTATGGTGACGAAACCAGCTGGTTAGAAGTGAACCAGTAGGTGATATATCTGGATTAAGATAATTATATCACAATACTGGTTAACTTATGCTCATGTCCTAATATCCAAGATAATAATAAGTTACCACCACCAGATATTCACAGCTAACTTGGGCTAACTACAAAGCTAAACATCCTTTAGTGCCACATGAAAGTCACTAAAGAGTGCCAGCTTAGAATTTGTAGGGGAGTGGGACATTCTATATGTTTGACATCAATCCATCCATCCTAGCTTTTTAGGCTATGTGCCTATGATCAGGGTTTGCAGCGTTTTGGGCGCAGAGTGTTTTTGCTGCGTCCATAATGCTGGGTTGTACAGTACAAGCGCAGTGGAAGGATTTTTTGAAATCCCATGCCCACTGGGCTTCTTTTCTCCACAGCATAAACTGACCTGCGGCGTGGCTTCCTGAGCCTCAGCATGTCAATTTATGCTGTGGAGACGAGTGTGTTCTCTGCGGGGAGAATAGAGCTAAAGTCCGCAGCAGTCTGGACCCGGATCGTGGGCACGGGCAGCTGCATTCTCCTGTGGACAACACACACATCTCTGCAGGAGGGCTGGCACTGTCCACTAGATGCAGTGTCTCCAGTTCTTGGGTACATAGCCTAAAAGTGAGAAATTTGGCACTACAGCAACATTTTTGTGAAGTACCTGTGGATTAAAAATGCTCATTATACCCCTGAATAAAATCCTTGGGGGGTCTAGTTTCTAAAATGGGGTCACTTGTTGGTGTTTCTACTGTATAGGTCCCATTAGGGGCCCTGCAAATGCGACATGGTGACAGCAATTTATGTCAACATTTCCAAAATTCAAATATTGCTCCTTCCATTCCAAGCCCTTATATTTGTCAAAACAGAGGTTTTAGACCACATGTGGGGTATTCCTGCACTCATAAGAAATTGGATAACAAACTGTGGGGTCCACTTTTTGATGTTGCCTTTTGAAAAAGTTAGAAATTTGGTGCTAAAGCAACATTTTTGTAAAAAAAAAAAAAAATATGAAAATTTTCAATATGGCAACCTAAGGTTATCAAATTCTGTGAAGTACTCGTGGATTCAAAATGCTCACTATAGCAGTGAATAAAAGCTTTGAGGGGTCTCGTTTCCAGAATGGGGTCACATGTGGGGGAGCTCCACTATTTAGGCACCTTAGGGGCTCTCCAAACGCGACATGGCGCTCGCTAATGATTCCAGCCAATTTAGCAGTCAAATGGCGCTCCTTCCCTTCCGAGTCCTGCCGTGCCCAAACAGATGATTTCCACCACATATGAGGTATCAGCTTACTCAGAAAACATTGCACAATACATTTTTATGTGCATTTTTTCCTGTTACTCTTGTAAAAAAAGAAAAAAAAAAGCTATCTGGTTGAAGTAACAATGTTGTGGTAAAAAATTTTTTTTTTTATTTTCACAGCTCAATATTATAAACTTCTGTGGTCACCAAACATCTAGATAAATTCCTTGAGGGTTATAGTTTGCAAAACAGTGTCACTTGTGGGGGGGTTTCTGATGTTTTAGGTACCTTAGGGGCCCGGCAAACGCAACATGGTATCCGCAATCTATTTTAGCCAAATTTGCTTTCCAAAATTCAAATATTGCACCTTCTGTTGCGAGCCCTCCCATTTGTCCAAACAGAGGTTTCTGACCACATGTGGGGTATCAGCGTACTCAGAAGAAACTGGGTAACACATTTTGGGGTCCATTTTGTCATGTTATTTCTTCTGAAAGTGAATAAACTGGGTCTAGAGCAACATTTTTAGGTAAAATGATAATTTTTTTAATTTTTTTTTCATTCCACATCGCTTTAGTTCTTGTGAAGCACCTGAAGGGTTAATAAATTTCATGGATGTGGTTTTGAGTACTTTGAAGGGTGCAAATTTTAGAATGGCGTCACTTTTTGGTATTTTCTGCCACCTAGACATCTCACAGTCACTTCAAACATGATGTGATCCCTATAAAAATTATATTGTAAATTTTGTTGAAAAAAATGGGAAATTGCTGATGAACTTTGAACCCTTCTAACTTCCTAACCCCAAAAATTTTTGTTTCAAAACTTGTGCTGATGTAAAGTAGATATGTGGGAAATGTTATTTATTAACTATTTTGTGCGACATAACTCTCTAATTTAAGGGCATAAAAATGAAATGTTTGAAAATTGCGAAATTTTCATCAAATTTCCGTTTTGTTTTTTTTTAAATAAAAGCAAAAAAATATTGTCTTAAATTTACCACTATCATGAAGTACAATATGTCATGAAAAAACAGTCTCAGAATGACTGGGATCCGCTGAAGCGTTCCAGAGTTATAACCTCAAGAAGTGACACTGGTCAGAATTGCAAAAAATGACCTGGTCATTAAGTACAAAACTGGCTTCGTCCTTAAGGCTATGTGCGCACTAGAAAAGTGATTTTTCTCAAGAAAATTTCTTGAGAAACTTCTGGGAGTTGAAGATTTCTGCACCTGCGGAAAAATCCGCGGGAAAAACGCATGCGGATTTGCCGCGGATTTACTGCATGTTGGTCCCTGCGGTTTTGCAATAAATAATATAGATAATCGATAGACAGATAATGGATAGAGTGAAAGATGGATAGATGAATAGATAGATAGATAGATAGATAGATGAGAAAGACCTACAGTGCCTACAAGTAGTATTCAACCCCCTGCAGATTTAGCAGGTTTACACATTCGGAAATAACTTGGCATTGTGACATTTGGACTGTAGATCAGCCTGGAAGTGTGAAATGCAGCAAAAAAGAATGTTATTTCTTTTTTTATTTTTTTTTTAAATTGTGAAAAGTTTATTCAGAGGGTCATTTATTATTGAACCCCTCAAACCACAAGAATTCTGTTTGGTTCCCCTAAAGTATTAAGAAGTATTTCAGGCACAAAGAACAATGAGCTGCACATGTTTGGATTAATTATCTTTTTTTCCAGCCTTTTCTGACTAATTAAGACCCTCCCCAAACTTGTGAACAGCACTCATACATGGTCAACATGGGAAAGACAAAGGAGCATTCCAAGGCCATCAGAGACAAGATCGTGGAGGGTCACAAGGTTGGCAAGGGGTACAAAATCCTTTCCAAGGAGTTGGGCCTACCTGTCTCCACTGTTGGGAGCATCATCCGGAAGTGGAAGGCTTATGGAACTAATGTTAGCCTTCCACGGCCTGGACAGCCTTTGAAAGTTTCCACCCGTGCCGAGGCCAGGCTTGTCCGAAGAGTCAAGGCTAACCAAAGGACAACAAGGAAGGAGCTCCGGGAAGATCTCATGGCAGTGGGGACATTGGTTTCAGTCAATACCATAAGTAACGTACTCCACCGCAATGGTCTCCGTTCCAGACGAGCCCGTAAGGTACCTTTACTTTCAAAGCGTCATGTCAAGGCTCGTCTACAGTTTGCTCATGATCACTTGGAGGACTCTGAGACAGACTGGTTCAAGGTTCTCTGGTCTGATGAGACCAAGATTGAGATCTTTGGTGCCAACCACACACGTGACGTTTGGAGACTGGATGGCACTGCATACGACCCCAAGAATACCATCCCTACAGTCAAGCATGGTGGTGGCAGCATCATGCTGTGGGGCTGTTTCTCAGCCAAGGGGCCTGGCCATCTGGTCCGCATCCATGGGAAGATGGATAGCACGGCCTACCTGGAGATTTTGGCCAAGAACCTGCGCTCCTCCATCAAGGATCTTAAGATGGGTCGTCATTTCATCTTCCAACAAGACAACGACCCAAAGCACACAGCCAAGAGAACCAAGGCCTGGTTCAAGAGGGAAAAAATCAAGGTGTTGCAGTGGCCTAGTCAGTCTCCTGACCCTAACCCAATTGAAAACTTGTGGAAGGAGCTCAAGATTAAAGTCCACATGAGACACCCAAAGAACCTAGATAACTTGAAGAAGATCTGCATGGAGGAGTGGGCCAAGATAACTCCAGAGACCTGTGCCGGCATGATCAGGTCTTATAAAAGACGATTATTAGCTGTAATTGCAAACAAGGGTTATTCCACAAAATATTAAACCTAGGGGTTGAATAATAATTGACCAACACTTTTATGTTGAAAATTTATTAAAATTTAACTGAGCAACACAACTTGTTGGTTTGTAAGATTTATGCATCTGTTAATAAATCCTTCTCTTGTTTGAAGTTTGCAGGCTCTAACTTATTTGCATCTTATCAAACCTGCTAAATCTGCAGGGGGTTGAATACTACTTGTAGGCACTGTATATATATATATATATAGATGTTATTGTGTGTAGTTACCAAGTGCTTGTGTAGGGCGCTGTACATGTTCTGGGTGTTGTCTGGGTGTGGCGGGGGGTGAGAGCGGTGTTTGTAGAGCGCTGTGTGTCTGTAGTGTTGTGTGTGTGTGTTGCGCGGTTTGTGTGGGTGTGGGGTGTGTGTGTGTGTTTGGGGGGAGGTATGTTTTGTGCAATGTGTGTGTTGTGCGGTATGTGCGTATATTTGTGTGTGCCGCGGTGTTTGTGTGTTGGGTGTTGTGTGTGTGCGGCGTTGTCTGTGTGTGTGGGTGTCTGTGTAGGGCAGTGTTTGTGGTTCCCAGTGTGTGTGCGGTGTGTTGTGCAGTGCGTGTGTGGCGGTGTGTGTGTGTGTTTTGGGGGGGAGGTGTGCACCCCCCATCGTGCTCCATCCCCCATGCTGCGCACCCCCCATCGTGCTCCATCCCCCATGCTGCGCACCCCCCATCGTGCTCCATCCCCCATGCTGCGCACCCCCCATCGTGCTCCATCCCCCATGCTGCGCACTCCCCATCGTGCTCCATCCCCCATGCTGCGCACCCCCCATCGTGCTCCATCCCCCATGCTGCGCACCCCCCCATTGTGCTCCATCCCCCATGCTGCGCACCCCCCATTGTGCTCCATCCCCCATGCTGCGCACTCCCCATTGTGCTCCATCCCCCATGCTGCGCACTCGCCATCGTGCTCCATCCCCCATGCGGCGCATTCCCCATCGTGATCCATCCCCCATGCTGCGCACTCCCCATCGTGCTCTATCCCCCATGCTGTGCACCCCCCATCGTGCTCCACAGTCACACATCAGACAGTATACACGCACACATCTGATCGCATACACTCACACACACACCCCACTTCTCCCTGTGCCCACCGGTGGGCGGTCCCAGCAGCTGTGCTGCACGCCGTGCTCCTCTGCAGACACTCACAGATCCGATCGCATACACTCACACACACACACATACACACACACACACACACTCACACATCAGAACACACTCACACACATCCGATCGCATACACGCACACACACACTGACGATATCGCACATACGCGCTCACACAATCACAACATCCGGAGATACCACATGCTTCCAGCCATGTGATCCTCCGGCAGGTCCTGGAAGGTCACTGCACGCATAGGATCGCCGCCGAGAAGCAAGCGATATCACGGGATGTTGTGAGTGTGTGGATGCGATCTGATGTGTGTGTGAGGTGTTTGTGAGAGTGAGTGTGATCTGATGTGTGTGTGTCTGTTCTTATGTGTGTGCGTGTGTGTGTGTTCCGCCGCTGCAGGACCTTGATGCGCTCACCTGGGAGCCAGTGTACGCTGGTAACCATGCTACAATATTACATGGTTACCAGCGTACCCCGCTCGCACGGGAGCCCACACCAGCGTACGCCGGCGTACGCTGATGTGGGCTCCCGGGGGTTCAGCACTCACCTGGGAGTCGGTTCGGGGAATGCGTGCGGGGGGGGCGGGGCGAGAGCGAGCGTGCAATGCGTGAGGGGGGCGGGGCGTGGCCGAGTTGCTAATGCGTGCAGGGGGCCGGGGCGAGAGGCCAATCCGTGCGAGGAGGCGGAGGCGAGGCGAGGCGAGTGGCCAATCCGTGCGGGGGGGGGGCGGGGCCATGGCGAGCCCAGCGGCCAATCCACTGTTTGTCACCGTAAGGACACAATTTTGGAGCAAGACAGACAGACAGAATAAGGCAATTATATATATAGATTAAATAAATAATTTAAAACAAAAAACGTGGGGTCCCCCCCAAATTGGATCACCAGCCAAGGTAAAGCGGACAGCTGTGGTCTGGTATTCTCAGACTAGGGAGGTCCACTGTTATTGGACACTCCCCAGCCTAAAAATAGCAGGCCGCAGCCGCCCCAGAAGTGGCGCATCCATTAGACGTGCCAATCCTGACGCTTCGCCCCAACTCATCCCGTTGCCCTGGTGCGTTGGCAAACGAGGTAATATATGGGGTTGATGCCAGATGTGTAATGTCACCTGGCATCAAGCCCTGGGGTTTGTGAGGTCAGGCGTCTATCAGATACCCGACATCACCAACCCAGTCAGTAAGAAATAAAAAATAGACAACAAAAAATGTTTTATTTGAAAAAACACTCCCCAAAACATTCCCTCTTTAACCAATTTATTGAAAAGAACAATCAATTCCACGTCCGGCGTAATCCAATAACGGGGGGGGGGGGGGGGGGCACGGCGAGCCATACCATAGTCGCTGTCCCAGTCAATGAAGAACAGAATGTTCCCCATTGGCTGGGAGAGCAATGCAGTGACCTGAGCTAACATCAATAGCCCAGGTCACTGCAGGGGATGCCGAGCGCTGCCATCAGGAGCATAGATGAAATAATTACCTGCTGTGATCATCTCCTGTACTGCTGACGTCAGCGCTGTCACTGCCTTCTATGCCCGCCGCGTTGTCGCGAGAGCCCGTGACGTCACCGCTAGTGACAGTCTCGGGCCGCCCGCGAGACGGGCATAGACAGCAGTGACAGCGGTGACGTCAGGAGGCAGGAGATCGTCACAGCAGGTAATGATCTCACCTCCTGACAGCAGCGATCGTCATCCCCGCGGCTGCCAGCACTGCAAGGTGTCAGTGTCTGCCTGCGCTGCCGCGTGACAAGCTGCTGATACTGCGGGCAGACACTGATACCCTGCAGTGCAGTGTCAGTGTCAGCATGTGTCAGTATCTGCCTGTGCTGCAGCGTGACAAGCTGCCGATACTGCGGGCACACACTGACACTGCAGGGTGACAAGCTGCTGACACTGCGGGCAGACACTGACACACTGCAATGCAGGCAGCTGCGAGGCTGGAGCGGGACACAGACTGCACGGGCACCTGGAGGTCGCACGGAAGTGCTTCTGTGCGGCGTCCAGGGAGTGTGACGTCTGTGTTTACTCTGCTCCGCTTCCTCTTCCTGGCATAATGACATCGCTTCCTGCAAAACCGCAGGCAGCGATGAGCATTACCGCAGGTAAATCGCGGCTATACCGGGGGTATACCACACATCATTTGCTACCTGCGGTATACCCCCGGAATTTCGCGATTACATTACAGTGAATGGAGTGAAATTCCGGGGGTATTCCGCAGGTACCTGCGGAAATAATGGACATGCTCATTTTCTCAAGAAAGTTTCTCGATAAAATTTTCTCAAGGAAATTTCTTGAGAAAAATCCGCAGTGTGCGCACAGCTATTTTTTTTTCTCATAGGATTTGCTGGGAAATGTCTGCACAAAGATTGCAGACATTTCTCAAGAAATTTCCGCAGCAAATCCGCGGGCAAAACGGCCTAGTGCGCACAGAGCCTAAGGGGTTAAATTAAAAAAATATTAGTTTTGAAAATAGTTTATTTCCCTTTGTTTATAATTATACTTCTGTAAAATATAATGGAGAGGTACAATGTAAACTAAGGACACCACTGAGAAGTAGTCGATACCATCTTTTATGAGCCCATTTGCCTAAGGAACAATGAATTCTGTCCAGATGTTAGGACAAATCTAATAAATGTTTTCTCCCTCACAATTAAGGCTGAGCTAACAGATTGAGAATGCATTAATTAAATAAATCTGACATCACACTTTTACTTAATGAAAACAATCAGGGGGATTGCTATGGCACGGCTAATGGAGCAATATTGATGTGGCAGATTTATATATAAAAATACTGTAAATAAAAAATAACAACAACAACAACGTTTCGGCTACAGGGTAAAGTTGCACAGAACTCGAATGTTGTCTGTCACTCTGGAGACACATAGGTCTGCAAAAGAGCTGTAAATTACAAACTATTAGGAAGTTTTAAAAAGGTTGGTCCATCATAACAACTTAACACTAATCCTGTAGATGAGTGATAAGTGTAACAACTAAGGGTCCTGTTACACGTAGCGATGTTCCAGCGATCTCGTCAACGATACGACCTGGTCAGGATCGCTGGTACATCACTACAGTCGCTAGTGAGCTGGTAAACAGGAAGATCTAATTAACGACGTAGCAATGATACGGTGATCCATATAACGACCTCGGCAGTCGTTGGGACCCTGTCACACAGCAGCTATTCTGACGACTCATACCTCGATAGAGGCGTAGTGCTTCCACCCAGGTGTGCCAACGAGGTCGCTCGTCATTGTTATGGCGTCAAACACAGCGATGCATGCTGCCCAGCGGGACACCAACGATCAAAAAATTAACCAGGACGTTCAGGTACGATTGGCGATATCGCAGTGGGGGGGGGGGTCGCTGCTATGTGTGACACGTAGAGAGCTCGCTGTTCCGTCACAAAACCTGTGACGTTTCAGCGATCTTGCTAACGACATCGCTATGTGTAACGGGGCCTTAAGAGTCCGACCACTGAGACACCTGCTGATCGTAAAGCCAGCGTCACACGGTACGATATATCGGGCGATATGTCGGCGGAGTCACAGAGTTTGTGACGCACATCCGGCATCGTTTGATATATCGTAGCGTGTGACAGCTACGAGTGACTGTGAACGAGGAAAAAAAACTCACCTTATCGTTGCTCGTTCACACGTCGCTCATTTTCAAAATGTCGGTCCTCATTCTGTGCTCCAGTTGTTCATCGTTCCCAAGGCAGCACACGTCGCTCCGTGTGACACCCCGGGAACGACGAACACAGCTTACCTGCATCTCGCCGGCAATGCGGAAGGAAGGAGGTGGGCGGGATGTTACGTCCCGCTCATCTCTGCCCCTCTGCTTCTATTGGCCGGCTGCTATGTGACGTCGCTGTGACTCCGAACGTCCCTCCCCCTTCAGGAAGAGGATGTTCGCTGCCCACAGCGAGGTCGTCCGGGAGGTAACTGCGTGTGACAGGGGGTTAACGACTTTGTGCGCCACGGGCAACTAATTGCACGTGACACACAAACGACGGGGCCGGGTACGATCGCTCGTGCGATCGCACAATAGATCGTACTGTGTGACGCCGGCTTTAGAATGGGTCTATGGAGTCATGTGATGGTCAAGCATGCAAACCACTGCTCTGTTTACAATTTATGGCACCAATGCTACTTTTAGACATGCTGATAATTGGAAAATAGGCTCATTCCCGACTATGAAGCAATCTTAGACTATGTCCGCACGCTGCAGAAAATTTGTTCACAACAAAACTGCACATTGTGCCAGAAAACACAACATAAAAGGCATGCATTTTTTGAACGTTTTTTTCCCTATGCATTTTTTGTGTGAAATCAATGGCTAGAAGGGCTAAAAAATGCAGGACAAAAACTCACAAAGAATTAACATGCTGCAGATGTTTTGTCAACCCTAAACTGCAGCCAGAAAAAAAGCATCGTGCGCACAGCATTTCTAAATTCTCCTAGACTTTACTGGGTGAAAGAAAGACATGCAGTTTTGGGCAACAAACTGCTTCAAAACATGCGGCAAAAATGAAGCAAAAAAACAGATTGCACACACAGCCTAAAGAAGCCGACAATAGTACGATGAACCTGCAACACGCCAGACATCCAGCTTCATTTAAAGTACACAACTGCTTGACGTTACATTGATTTGGTTGTGTAATCAGTGGTGTGGCCATTTATCCAGAGTTCCCAGGAGCAATTTTAAAACAAAACAAGCCAGGCTGGATGTTGCTCGTTCTACTGTGAGCAGCCTGCATGGCTCAAACGTGCCCCCCTTCGCTGCATCATCTCTGGGCGTTATTGGTCGGTGATTATGCAGGAGCTGCCAGCAGAGGATTTGGATAAGGCTTTCACATTTCCGCTAAAATCTATCAGTCACAATCCGCTGCTCTTGTAAACAGCGGAATCCGTTTAGCGGATTCCGCTGCTCCCATAGACTTGTATGAGCAGCGGATTGTGACTGATGATGCTGCGTTGCACCCTCCGCCCGACTGATCAGTCGTGGAACGACTGACCGCCGGGCGGGAGGAACGCAGCATGTAACGTTTTTTGAGCAGCGAGATCCGTCGGATTTCGCTGCGCATGCTCTCTGGCTCCCTGCACACGTCACCAGCTTTGGTTGGTTACCCGATATTTACCCTGGTTACGGTGCAAGGAGCCAGCGCTAAGCGGTGTAGGCCCGTAACCAAGGTAAATATCGGGTAACCAAGGTAAACATCGGGTGCTTTGCTGTTACCCGATATTTAGGCTGGTTACGTGTGCAGGGAGGCCGACACTTCCCCGCTCGGCCCCGCCCCCTCCCGCACTCCGCACATGTATGTACACACACACACACACACACACACACACCTGTCCCCAGCCATGCAGACAAGCACTGACACCCTCGTCTGGCCCCGCCCCCTGCTCGGCTCCGCCCCCTCCCGCACTTTGCATGTGCACACACACATACATACATACATACATGCACATACACACACTCACTCACAAATACACTCACCTGTCCCCAGCCATGCAGACCGCAGCACTTCCACTGACATCCTCAGCGCCTGGCCCCGCCCCCCGCTCGGCTCTGCCCCAGAACTCCGCCCCCCGCACACAACGGAATCCGACAAAGAATTCTGTTCTTTGTCATCCGTTGTACAGCGTTGAACAGCGCATCAGTCACATGCGTCAAGCGACGCATGTGACTGATACAAATCAACGGAAATGTGAACTTAGCCTTATTTGCCCAAGTGCATCCAGCAAGGCAGAACAACCATTAATAACCTTATTGATAGCACTCAATGCATGCAAGTGCAGGAAATTCTGCGTGTCTACTCACTCCATACTGAATAATTTGAGATGTTTGAAAATGTTGTTTCATCATTTGCATAACAAGTACGGTATTGGTTGGTAGCAAACGGTTCATCACAGAGACACTGTAGTGCATGAAGGCCTTACAGGTCCTTAATACTTCTATAAGTGCGAGGTCCATGATTAATATATAAAATTATGGAGTAATAAAAGATTTATTATTTACATGAGAACAGTACATTGTACCTTTGGCGGTATTAAAAACAAAACAAAAAACAACAGCAACATCTTCCCCAAACCATGCACCTGCCTTTAAAGGCTTCCAAGTTTTGCTCTACATTTGCATATGTTATAGCCACACATAGCAGAGCTGAAAATAATGCATAGGACTATCATTTGTGCCTCATCATTATAGTCTGTAACCAGTGAGTTGGGTTTTCTTTCACATTGCCCTGCAAAATAGGCCTCATCCACGCATCTGAGTTTCACGTGTTCTGTTTTTGTTTTTTTTTCTGGATAAAAAACACATTCCATGTGCATTTTTTTTGTTAGGTTTGTGTCCATAAAAAGAAAAAAAGTAAGCTACATCATTGAGTTTTGTCTGGTTTGTGGGTCAAACTCATTGATTCAAGTGAATGGGTTTGGAAAAATAGTCCATCCATGTTGCATCTGTTTGCTGTCTGTTCTTCATGGACTAATCCTAGGAAAAGCTTGGGAAATCTCCATATTAGAAAAATGGAAATAGGGAACACAAAAAAGGATGAAAGATGGATCCAGTACACTGATGAAGTAGGTTGTTTTTTGGGGGTATGAATAAAAAAAAGTGATGTGTGAATTCAAATTTAGGCTGGTTTCAGACGTCCGTGTTTAATCAGGTACCAGTCACACGCATGGTTATGGTGACATCTGTGTTTGCATACATGTGACACGTACCGGGAAAAACACGTGTCTCTGCAATAAAAAGATGTTCTATATTTACCTGTATCCAGCGATGCTGTCTTCTGCTCTGCTGCCTCCCGTTCCTAACCCCTGCTCATTATTTTCATTGATTTTTCACTGCCTGAGGATTTGGAAGCCGGAGCATCGCGGGGACAGGCTGGGGACAGCACTGCCGGTGACAGGTGAGTATACAGCAGTTTGTGCAGTGACATCCAGCGGGTCATCGGAGTTCCCAATGAACTCTCATGAACCCCTGGAAGCCACCATTGTGACACTTGCTGTAGCGCAGTTATCGCAGGGGTGTCATAGGGAGGTCATCAGAGTTCATTGGGAAATCCGATGACCTCCTGGACGTCCCTGCACACACACTGCTGGCAAGATACTCACCTGTCCCCAGCGATGCTGTCCTCGGCGGTGCTGTCTCCAGCGATGCTGTCCTCGGCGGTGCTGTCCTCGGCGGTGCGGTCTCCAGCGCTGTCACCGCGATGCCCCTGCTCCCAGCTGCCCACTGCAGTGAATAATCAATGAAAATAATGAGCTGGTGTCAGGAGCAGGAGGCAGCAGAGCCGGATACAGGGAAATATAGAAAATCTTTTTATTTAAAAACCTGTGTTTTCTCCGGTACGTGTCACACTGATGTCACACGGATCACATCAGAGTGCGGTCCGTGTGACACCCGTGCTGCCGGAGAAAAAACGGACACGGCTCCGTGTGAAATAGCGGGGCCACACGGTCCGTGTGAAAACACCATAGGGTAACATGGGTACGTGTGACACCCGTGTTAAAAACGGATGTCACACGTACCTAAAACCCGGACGTATGAAACCAGCCTTAAACATGACCTGTCACCAGGTGTAAAGTGGACGTTTTTTGCTCTTATTTTATTCCTGCTGCGCCCTTCAGTATGCAGTTTGTTATTTTTTTTTTATCTGCCGTATAGTACAATAGATATGAGCCTTTTTACTTAGTGGAAATTTTTATGTTTTTTACCAAAAGGATGTGGCTTACAGGATTCTTTGTGGGCGTTTCATTAGGCTGCTCTGCATTATTACCCTGTGTGGAACGGCCACTTTTAAAGAGCATAAACATTAGCTCTAAATCACATGCTGAAATAAAAAAAAATAAAAAAAGAGAGATATATAGATATAGATAGAGATCATATATCCATCTATAGATAGATAGATAGATATATACAGTACAGACCAATAGTTTGGACACACCTTCTCATCTCTAGAACAACTGTTAAGAGGAGACTTTGTGCAGCAGCCTTCATGGTAAAATAGCTGCTAGGAAACCACTGCTAAGGACAGGCAACAAGCAGAAGAGACTTGTTTGGGGTAAAGAACACAAGGAATGGACATTAGACCAGTGGAAATCTGTGCTTTGGTCTGATGAGTCCAAATTTGAGATTTTTGGATCCAACCACCGTATCTTTGTAGAAAAGGTGAACGGATGGACTCTACATGGCTGGTTCCCACCGTGAAGCATGGAGGAGGAGGTGTGATGGTGTGGGGTGCTTTACTAGTGACACTGTTGGGGATTTATTCAAAATTGAAGGCATACAGAACCAGCATGGCTACCACAGCATCTTGCAGCGGCATGCTATTCCATCCGGTTTGCGTTTAGTTGGACCATCATTTATTTTTCAACAGGACAATGACCCCAAACACACCCCCAGGCTGTGTAAGGGCTATTTCACTAAGAAGGAGAGTGATGGGGTGCTACGCCAGATGAACTGGTCTCCACAGTCACCAGACCTGAACCCAATCGAGATGGTTTGGGGTGAGCTGGACCGCAGAGTGAAGGCAAAAGGGTCAACAAGTGCTAAGCATCTCTGGGAACTTCTTCAAGACTGTTTGAAGACCATTTCCGGTGACTACCTCTTGAAGCTCACCAAGAGAATGCCAAGAGTGTGCAAAGTAGTAATGAAAGCAAAAGGTGGCTACTTTGAAGAACCTAGAAAATAAGACATTTTCAGTTGTTTCACACTTTAAGTATTTCATTCCACATGTTTTAATTCATAGTTTTGATGCCTTCAATGTGAATCTACAATTTTCAGACTAATGAAAATAAAGAAAACTTTGAATGAGAAGGTGTGTCCAAACTTTTGGTCTGTACGGTATATAGATATATACAGTGCCTACAAGTAGTATTCAACCCCCTGCAGATTTAGCAGGTTTGATAAGATGCAAATAAGTTAGAGCCGGCAAACTTAAAACAAGAGCAGGATTTATTAACAGATGCATAAATCTTACAAACCAACAAGTTATGTTGCTCAGTTAAATTTTAATAAATTTTCAACATAAAAGTGTGGGTCAATTATTATTCAACCCCTAGGTTTAATATTTTGTGGAATAACCCTTGTTTGCAATTACAGCTAATAATCGTCTTTTATAAGACCTGATCAGGCCGGCACATGTCTCTGGAGTTATCTTGACCCACTCCTCCATGCAGATCTTCTCCAAGTTATCTAGGTTCTTTGGGTGTCTCATGTGGACTTTAATCTTGAGCTCCTTCCACAAGTTTTCAATTGGGTTAAGGTCAGGAGACTGACTAGGCCACTGCAACACCTTGATTTTTTCCCTCTTGAACCAGGCCTTGGTTTTCTTGGCTGTGTGCTTTGGGTCGTTGTCTTGTTGGAAGATGAAATGACGACCCATCTTAAGATCCTTGATGGAGGAGCGGAGGTTCTTGGCCAAAATCTCCAGGTAGGCCGTGCTATCCATCTTCCCATGGATGCGGACCAGATGGCCAGGCCCCTTGGCTGAGAAACAGCCCCACAGCATGATGCTGCCACCACCATGCTTGACTGTAGGGATGGTATTCTTGGGGTCGTATGCAGTGCCATCCAGTCTCCAAACGTCACGTGTGTGGTTGGCACCAAAGATCTCGATCTTGGTCTCATCAGACCAGAGAACCTTGAACCAGTCTGTCTCAGAGTCCTCCAAGTGATCATGAGCAAACTGTAGACGAGCCTTGACATGACGCTTTGAAAGTAAAGGTACCTTACGGGCTCGTCTGGAACGGAGACCATTGCGGTGGAGTACGTTACTTATGGTATTGACTGAAACCAATGTCCCCACTGCCATGAGATCTTCCCGGAGCTCCTTCCTTGTTGTCCTTGGGTTAGCCTTGACTCTTCGGACAAGCCTGGCCTCGGCACGGGTGGAAACTTTCAAAGGCTGTCCAGGCCGTGGAAGGCTAACAGTAGTTCCATAAGCCTTCCACTTCCGGATGATGCTCCCAACAGTGGAGACAGGTAGGCCCAACTCTTTGGAAAGTGTTTTGTACCCCGTGCCAGCCTTGTGACCCTCCACGATCTTGTCTCTGATGGCCTTGGAATGCTCCTTTGTCTTTCCCATGTTGACCAAGTATGAGTGCTGTTCACAAATTTGGGGAGGGTCTTAATTAGTCAGAAAAGGCTGGAAAAAATAATTAATCCAAACATGTGAAGCTCATTGTTCTTTGTGCCTGAAATACTTCTTAATACTTTAGGGGAACCAAACAGAATTCTGGTGGTTTGAGGGGTTGAATAATAAATGACCCTCTGAATAAACATTTCACAATTTAAAAAAAATAAATAAAAAAAGAAATAACATTCTTTTTTGCTGCAGTGCATTTCACACTTCCAGGCTGATCTACAGTCCAAATGTCACAATGCCAAGTTAATTCCGAATGTGTAAACCTGCTAAATCTGCAGGGGGTTGAATACTACTTGTAGGCACTGTATACATACGGTATATACTTGCTGGAATAGCAGGACTAAAAGGAGAAGAAAAACTGGAGAGTTTTCACCTACTGACAGATCTTCTTAAGGCTGTGTGCACACGTTGCATAATTGCATGCATTTACGCTGCGTATTGCACTGCAGCGTAAATGCATGCGTCCTGCGTCCCATGCACAATCTATGAAGATTGTGTATGACACGTGCACACGATGCTTTTATGAATGCAGCCAATTGGATGCTAAAATTTTGACCCAAATACGTGCGACATGTGCTGTCAAATCGCTGCAGAATATTCAGCAGCTACGTGCGCATGAGCCCTTCAAAGAGTTGCACTTGCGCTGCTCAACTAAGTCACCTGACTGCTAAGTCAATCACTGACCAAAGCAGCTGGTCGGTGATGTTTACACTTACTGTGCCAGCGGACTCAATTTAGCAGCCTGTACTGAATATTAATCAATTCGTTAATATATCTGTAATATTATATTTATTTTATTTATTTTTTTCTACAAATTCAAGTGTTGATAAGCTCTGACAGCTGATTAAAGAAGTGCACAAAAGCAAAAGTTAAATGGCAAATACTACTATTGAGGATATGACTAGAGTTCAATGGGCCCAGGTGCAAAATTTGGACCTGCCCCCCCCCCCCCCCCGTCTCCTCTCACCTCTCCCCAGCTCGGAGTACAGGATAATTATGCTTTCCCTCAGCACCCTGCCCTCCCATGGTCTCCTATACATATTTTCCTCAGTACCCAGTTTTCCCATGCTCTGATATCCCTCTTTCCTTCAGCACCCAGCTTTCCCATGTTCTGCTATACATCTTTCTGTCAACACCCAGCTTTCTGATCTTCTGCTATGCATCTTTACCTCAGCAGCCAGATTTCCGATGCTCTGCTGTACATCTTTACCTCAACACCCAGCTTGCCCTTGATATCAGAGCATGGCAAAGCTGGGTACTGAAGGAAAAATGGATAGCAGAGCATGGGAAAGCTGGGTGTTGAGGGAAAGATGTTTAGTAGAGCATGGTAAAGTGGGGTTCAGGGACAAATGTATAGGAAAGCATGCAGAAGCTGAGTCGCAAGGGAAAGAGCCATAGGCTACTTTCACACTGGGTTTTGCCTTATGTTCAGTGGTCCCGTCGGGGCATCCGTCCGAATCGCCTCTCCCCCACCCTACAAAACGTGTTTCGGACGCATGCGCCGACAGGACCATTGACTGTAATGGAGCACACTACGTTAGCGTGTGTTCTGTTTTGTACCATTTTCGTGTGTGCTGCCCCTGCAGCAGTCGAATTGCTCGGATCCGGGGTTGCTGTGGCTCGAGGGTATCTGGACCCGGGGGCTTGCGGCCACTCGAATGTAAAGGAAGTATTTACAGGGGATAAATGTTCGTGACGCCACCTGCAGGTTGTGGTAAGGGTAGTACTGCCGCTGCCGAAGGAAGTACCGGGGCAGATGGTGTGGGGGCAGCAAGGTGTCAGTCCCTCCGCAGGTAGGGAAGGCCCCGGATGGTGGGGGAAAGCAGGGTTGGTGATCGGGTGGCTCGGCCTTGGAAAGCAGGGTGCAGGAGTCAGGTTACTCACTGCGGTAGTCTTGTTGCTGAATTAGGTGGAATAAGCAGACACTCACACAGATGGTAAACCAAAGTCTCTAAGTACCGCAGTCTCTGCGGGGAGCTCGCCCAGTTTCCGCTCCCACCGGTTTCACTTGGTAAGTCCAGAGCCCTGCCTCCGTGCACAAATTGATTGGCTGTTGTGGCCCCTTGGTTTGAAGCTTTCGGGGCCCCGTTACCCGTGTGTATGGCAGCTGTGCTCTTGATGGCTGGCACTTGGGATTTTAGTGGGTTGTGTGCTTTGGAGAACCCTATCCCCAGCGTTGTGCTGATGGCTTCAATCTCTGAGCTCTTGGGGAAAGTTCATAAAGATACTATCCTCCACAGGTTAATTATCAAAGCGCCTGAAGCTCTTCCCTGATCTAGGGTTCTGTACCTCGCTGTGCTCGGTATCGGTCAGTTCTTTTGGGGTATTGATGCCGACAGTCCTCCTAGACTATGTCCGTAGCACCCTCCCTAATGTCACTGCCACCGGTCCCCGACTCCTGTGGTCCCGAACCACTGTCTACGACCCAACCTGTCGCCTCTCTGAGAGCTACAACTCCCCAGCTCCTCACTCTTCGAGGGCCAACTCTCAACTCCCTGTCTCCCCTCCCACCAGTCTCCCTGACTCCTAGGTAGGCGGCCGTGCTCCAACTTGCCCAACCCACTGGTGTGTCTGTACAGGTCATGGTGTGAGGTGTGGTTGAGATTTGTAGTGCGGATGTTAGGTACACCGTTGTTGGGAACCTGGAACCCCTAGGGGGTAGGCCCTGCACCCTGGGTGACAGGATGCAGTTCCCTGTAGCACCCTAATGTATTCAGGGGCGCTACACGTGCATATACGTTTTCTGCAGACGGACAACCGAACGTAGTCGACTACGTTCGGGTGTCCGTCTGCAGAGAACGTATATGTGCAAAAATGGTACAAGAGAGAGCACACGCTAACATAGTTTGCTCCATTACAGTCAATGGCCCTGTCAGCGCATGCATCCGAAACACGTTTTGCAGGGTGGGTGAGGGGTAGTTCGGACGGATGCCCCGACGGGACCACTGAACGTAAGGCAAAACGCAGTGTGAAAGGGGCCTTATTCCCTCAGCATCCAGTTTTCCCATCCCATGCTTGTGTCTTTGTCCCCCATCCTCATATATGTTCCCGTCCTTGTATATGGCCTCATTCACCTTTTTTTTCTGTACATATTTGTGCTATAAATAATATTATAGATTTATTCATTTTGCATATAAAAATGGTAGTTGTTTTTTTAATGGTACACAAGTTTTGCCATTTTTAGGCTATGTGTACACTAGAAAATGGAATTTTCTTAAGAAAATTCCGCACCCTGTGAAAGAATTTCCCACTTGCGGCAAAAAAAAAAAAAGCAATAAAACGTACCGAAATCTGCATGCGGTTTTACCGCGGTTTGGTGTGGTTTTGCCACGGGTGGGTTCCTGAGTTTTTTTACCATTATCTATGGCAAAAACCGCAGGTACCTGCAGAAAAGAAGGCACATGCACATTCTTTTTGCTGCAGAAATTCTGCAGCAAAACCTGTAGGTGACAAAAACCGCAGTGTGCGCACACCTTTTTTTACCATAGGTTTTGCTTGGGAAGGACTGCAGCAAGGTTATGAACATTTTCTGCAGCAATTCATGCGGCAAAAAACGCAGCGTGTGCACAGGGCCTGATGTGGGTTTTTTTGTGCTTTTAGTATTATTTATGCTTTTTAATGTCTGAATTTTAACACTAAAATGTTGCATGAACACAGTCACTTATTCACACAAATGCTGACATACACACTATATTTGTTATATATTTATGTTACATACTGTATATATTTGCATTTTTAAACACACTGTATATACAAAGAAATATGAAAGTTGGATGTCTGACAGCAATGAGGCATCATCAGCTACAGGACAGTGGGGGAGGAGGCAGGAGAGTACAACTGTGGGGGAGGGGGCAGCAGAGTGCAGCTGTGAGGGGCAAATAGGAGAATAGAAGAGGATAGTGAGGCTAGAGACATCATTCAGGGAGCTCTAGTACTCACTTCTGGTCGCATTGTGTCCTCTGAAGCCTCCCCCTCCTGCCGACTACAGAGCGATGACATGCAGGAGGGAGGGATACACTCTCCTCAGAAGTCTTATATTTCTGCAGCACTCATTGCTCAGGCCTGAGACTCCACAGCAGCTCCGTGCCGGTGGGTGGGGCTTACTTCCGGTAGACGGTGCTTACTGCCTGTGGGCGGGGCTGGCTTTGGTGAGGTGGAGGCAATGATCAGCTTTGTCCCCTCTTCTGATGTACGGGAGGGTGGAACCTAAATGGAACATACCGCGTCTGTGATGTATACTGGAGGAGACTGTCGGGGGATCCACTGACTTCCACATAGGCTGGAGAACAGAGAAATCTTTATACCAGCAGATAATCGCCCAGCAGATACACAAAGCCGGGGCCGGGTGACCACTGTGCTGCTATTACTGCTCTCCCCGCCCATAATCCCACCCACCTCTCAGCACCGGCTTCAGTGGAGAGAGGTGGGCGGGATTATGGGCAGAGAGAGAAGTGCATATGCATTTTTTAAGTAGCCGGGACATTTGTGCCCCAGAGTGGCCGCAGTGACCATGTTCCGCCGCAGTTTGCAGCACAAGGTCCAGACTGGACTCAGTGCTGCAACACATGTCAGCTGGATGTGGTACTCGGTTTCACATCCAGCTGAACCAAGTGCTGAGGTCCAGGACGGTCCTTTTGAAGCTCCGGGCCCGGTCGAAGTGGCGACCCCCTGCGACCGCGATTGTTACGCCCCTGCATACGCATATAAGAAGTAGAAAGAAGTATTAAAGAAAAAAAAGGTTAGAGTCTAACCTCAGCTCACTGGATCCGGATGGATATTCTTCAGTACGTGCAGTGCATGCCAGCTCTCAGATAATAAAGAAAGTAGAAGAAAGCAATATCCAGCTTCTGCACAAGAAGATTTCTCCCTGTTATAAAATCATCATTTTCAAAAGATAAAAATGATTGAAACACTTGTCCTACGCGTTTCAAGTGATAACCGCTGATACTCATAGCAGAGAACAATATAAAATAAGCCATCTTATATAGCCATAGCCACATGCTCAGAAAATCAAAGTTACGTCTCCAAAGTAATTGGAAAGAGGGGCTCATTCTAATCAAGAAACGCAAAAAAAACGCCCAATTACAATATAGCACCATAATAATCAATTATTATTAGTGTTTGATTATGATTATGGTGTTATACCGTAATTGGGCGGTTTCTTGCATTTCCTGATTAGGGTGTGCCCGTTTCTAATTACTATGGGGGCGTTACTTTGTTTTTCTATGCATGTGCTTATGGGTATATAAGATGGCTTATTTCATATTGTTCTCTGATATGATTACGATCGGCTATCGTTCAAAATGTGTTTCAATCATTTTTTTGTCCTATGACTAGTGACGAGCTAGCACTACCATGACCTTGTGCTCGGTAGTCGTTGGATACTCGGATGGGCGCGACTTGAGTACCCGAGTACAGTGAAAGTGAAATGGGGACTCGAGCAACTTTCTGGAAAATTTCCCATTGACTTCCATTTTACTCGGGTACTCGAGTCGCGCCTATCTGATCATTCAACTGCTCGTTATGAGTACCAAGCACTCGAGAATGGTAGTGCTTGCTCATCACTACTTATGACTCTTTTTTTAAAACGTACCAATAAATGCTGATTTTATAATAAGGAGAAATTTTCTTGTGCATCAGCTGGACTTTCTTCTAATTTGTTTACTAACTGGAACCGGCATAAGGATTTGTCTGTGCACTCCACTTACTAAAGAATATCCAACCGAATAAGGTGAGCTGACTCCCTTTTAGATTTTTAAACATATAAAGAGCACATTCATATACACATAGTATTAAATTGATAATCTGCTGTCAAACTTGGCTAACACAAATGTCAAGGACCTGAAGAACACCAGCATTGAGCACTTTCTTTAGGTCTTTGATCAGATTCACAAGCTCTTAAATTGCAGGGAGTCCAGGATTAAATAGGACTTTACAATAGGATAAAATAGGATACAGATTTAAACAGGATTTGACTTCAATAAAGGTCCTTAAGGAATACGCAGTAGCTGAATGGTTCATTTTATGTTTTGTTACTCTAATGGGGGTCTATAATCTGATGTTTAGTAACAGATTTTGCCTGTCCTTCAACTGACAGGAGCTTGAAAGAAAGTAAGCAATGACCCATACTGAATCACAGTCAAGATGGACATTGTGAGGGTCATTTAAGCTGTAGATAAGCGCTGACAGCTCTAAGGAGAGGTGAGTGCATTCATTTCCTTTCTCATGAGCCAGATCAGACACCCCCATACTTTGCACTGACGAGGGGCAAGCACCCCGAAACACCGTGTCTGCAAATTGGGATTCTGATCTGGCTTATATATCCTGAGTCATATTGCAAAGGATTGTCGAAAATCCACTTGTGACTTTTAGGATCGCTACTTCCAATAGGTGGCGCTGTGCTAGAGTTTGTCTCCTTTACTGGAGAGACAATTTGAATATTTCCCAGAGGGGCATTGCAGCTATAAGTCCCCTTACCTGGCAGCCAGACTGGCTTGCAAAGTCTCCTTAAGGAGAATAGTGTTCCCCCGTGGAATTTTAGGGGCATTGCAGCTATAAGTCCCCTTACCTGGCAGCCAGACTGGCTTGCAAAGTCTCCTTAAGGAGAATAGTGTTCCCCCGTGGTCCCCACATAGCTTTCTCATGAGCCAGATCAGACACCCCCATACTTTGCACTGACGAGGGGCAAGCACCCCGAAACACCGTGTCTGCAAATTGGGATTCTGATCTGGCTTATATATCCTGAGTCATATTGCAAAGGATTGTCGAAAATCCACTTGTGACTTTTAGGATCGCTACTTCCAATAGGTGGCGCTGTGCTAGAGTTTGTCTCCTTTACTGGAGAGACAATTTGAATATTTCCCAGAGGGGCATTGCAGCTATAAGTCCCCTTACCTGGCAGCCAGACTGGCTTGCAAAGTCTCCTTAAGGAGAATAGTGTTCCCCCGTGGAATTTTAGGGGCATTGCAGCTATAAGTCCCCTTACCTGGCAGCCAGACTGGCTTGCAAAGTCTCCTTAAGGAGAATAGTGTTCCCCCGTGGTCCCCACATAGCTTTCTCATGAGCCAGATCAGACACCCCCATACTTTGCACTGACGAGGGGCAAGCACCCCGAAACACCGTGTCTGCAAATTGGGATTCTGATCTGGCTTATATATCCTGAGTCATATTGCAAAGGATTGTCGAAAATCCACTTGTGACTTTTAGGATCGCTACTTCCAATAGGTGGCGCTGTGCTAGAGTTTGTCTCCTTTACTGGAGAGACAATTTGAATATTTCCCAGAGGGGCATTGCAGCTATAAGTCCCCTTACCTGGCAGCCAGACTGGCTTGCAAAGTCTCCTTAAGGAGAATAGTGTTCCCCCGTGGAATTTTAGGGGCATTGCAGCTATAAGTCCCCTTACCTGGCAGCCAGACTGGCTTGCAAAGTCTCCTTAAGGAGAATAGTGTTCCCCCGTGGTCCCCACATAGCTTTCTCATGAGCCAGATCAGACACCCCCATACTTTGCACTGACGAGGGGCAAGCACCCCGAAACACCGTGTCTGCAAATTGGGATTCTGATCTGGCTTATATATCCTGAGTCATATTGCAAAGGATTGTCGAAAATCCACTTGTGACTTTTAGGATCGCTACTTCCAATAGGTGGCGCTGTGCTAGAGTTTGTCTCCTTTACTGGAGAGACAATTTGAATATTTCCCAGAGGGGCATTGCAGCTATAAGTCCCCTTACCTGGCAGCCAGACTGGCTTGCAAAGTCTCCTTAAGGAGAATAGTGTTCCCCCGTGGAATTTTAGGGGCATTGCAGCTATAAGTCCCCTTACCTGGCAGCCAGACTGGCTTGCAAAGTCTCCTTAAGGAGAATAGTGTTCCCCCGTGGTCCCCACATAGCTTTCTCATGAGCCAGATCAGACACCCCCATACTTTGCACTGACGAGGGGCAAGCACCCCGAAACACCGTGTCTGCAAATTGGGATTCTGATCTGGCTTATATATCCTGAGTCATATTGCAAAGGATTGTCGAAAATCCACTTGTGACTTTTAGGATCGCTACTTCCAATAGGTGGCGCTGTGCTAGAGTTTGTCTCCTTTACTGGAGAGACAATTTGAATATTTCCCAGAGGGGCATTGCAGCTATAAGTCCCCTTACCTGGCAGCCAGACTGGCTTGCAAAGTCTCCTTAAGGAGAATAGTGTTCCCCCGTGGAATTTTAGGGGCATTGCAGCTATAAGTCCCCTTACCTGGCAGCCAGACTGGCTTGCAAAGTCTCCTTAAGGAGAATAGTGTTCCCCCGTGGTCCCCACATAGCTTTCTCATGAGCCAGATCAGACACCCCCATACTTTGCACTGACGAGGGGCAAGCACCCCGAAACACCGTGTCTGCAAATTGGGATTCTGATCTGGCTTATATATCCTGAGTCATATTGCAAAGGATTGTCGAAAATCCACTTGTGACTTTTAGGATCGCTACTTCCAATAGGTGGCGCTGTGCTAGAGTTTGTCTCCTTTACTGGAGAGACAATTTGAATATTTCCCAGAGGGGCATTGCAGCTATAAGTCCCCTTACCTGGCAGCCAGACTGGCTTGCAAAGTCTCCTTAAGGAGAATAGTGTTCCCCCGTGGAATTTTAGGGGCATTGCAGCTATAAGTCCCCTTACCTGGCAGCCAGACTGGCTTGCAAAGTCTCCTTAAGGAGAATAGTGTTCCCCCGTGGTCCCCACATAGCTTTCTCATGAGCCAGATCAGACACCCCCATACTTTGCACTGACGAGGGGCAAGCACCCCGAAACACCGTGTCTGCAAATTGGGATTCTGATCTGGCTTATATATCCTGAGTCATATTGCAAAGGATTGTCGAAAATCCACTTGTGACTTTTAGGATCGCTACTTCCAATAGGTGGCGCTGTGCTAGAGTTTGTCTCCTTTACTGGAGAGACAATTTGAATATTTCCCAGAGGGGCATTGCAGCTATAAGTCCCCTTACCTGGCAGCCAGACTGGCTTGCAAAGTCTCCTTAAGGAGAATAGTGTTCCCCCGTGGAATTTTAGGGGCATTGCAGCTATAAGTCCCCTTACCTGGCAGCCAGACTGGCTTGCAAAGTCTCCTTAAGGAGAATAGTGTTCCCCCGTGGTCCCCACATAGCTTTCTCATGAGCCAGATCAGACACCCCCATACTTTGCACTGACGAGGGGCAAGCACCCCGAAACACCGTGTCTGCAAATTGGGATTCTGATCTGGCTTATATATCCTGAGTCATATTGCAAAGGATTGTCGAAAATCCACTTGTGACTTTTAGGATCGCTACTTCCAATAGGTGGCGCTGTGCTAGAGTTTGTCTCCTTTACTGGAGAGACAATTTGAATATTTCCCAGAGGGGCATTGCAGCTATAAGTCCCCTTACCTGGCAGCCAGACTGGCTTGCAAAGTCTCCTTAAGGAGAATAGTGTTCCCCCGTGGAATTTTAGGGGCATTGCAGCTATAAGTCCCCTTACCTGGCAGCCAGACTGGCTTGCAAAGTCTCCTTAAGGAGAATAGTGTTCCCCCGTGGTCCCCACATAGCTTTCTCATGAGCCAGATCAGACACCCCCATACTTTGCACTGACGAGGGGCAAGCACCCCGAAACACCGTGTCTGCAAATTGGGATTCTGATCTGGCTTATATATCCTGAGTCATATTGCAAAGGATTGTCGAAAATCCACTTGTGACTTTTAGGATCGCTACTTCCAATAGGTGGCGCTGTGCTAGAGTTTGTCTCCTTTACTGGAGAGACAATTTGAATATTTCCCAGAGGGGCATTGCAGCTATAAGTCCCCTTACCTGGCAGCCAGACTGGCTTGCAAAGTCTCCTTAAGGAGAATAGTGTTCCCCCGTGGAATTTTAGGGGCATTGCAGCTATAAGTCCCCTTACCTGGCAGCCAGACTGGCTTGCAAAGTCTCCTTAAGGAGAATAGTGTTCCCCCGTGGTCCCCACATAGCTTTCTCATGAGCCAGATCAGACACCCCCATACTTTGCACTGACGAGGGGCAAGCACCCCGAAACACCGTGTCTGCAAATTGGGATTCTGATCTGGCTTATATATCCTGAGTCATATTGCAAAGGATTGTCGAAAATCCACTTGTGACTTTTAGGATCGCTACTTCCAATAGGTGGCGCTGTGCTAGAGTTTGTCTCCTTTACTGGAGAGACAATTTGAATATTTCCCAGAGGGGCATTGCAGCTATAAGTCCCCTTACCTGGCAGCCAGACTGGCTTGCAAAGTCTCCTTAAGGAGAATAGTGTTCCCCCGTGGAATTTTAGGGGCATTGCAGCTATAAGTCCCCTTACCTGGCAGCCAGACTGGCTTGCAAAGTCTCCTTAAGGAGAATAGTGTTCCCCCGTGGTCCCCACATAGCTTTCTCATGAGCCAGATCAGACACCCCCATACTTTGCACTGACGAGGGGCAAGCACCCCGAAACACCGTGTCTGCAAATTGGGATTCTGATCTGGCTTATATATCCTGAGTCATATTGCAAAGGATTGTCGAAAATCCACTTGTGACTTTTAGGATCGCTACTTCCAATAGGTGGCGCTGTGCTAGAGTTTGTCTCCTTTACTGGAGAGACAATTTGAATATTTCCCAGAGGGGCATTGCAGCTATAAGTCCCCTTACCTGGCAGCCAGACTGGCTTGCAAAGTCTCCTTAAGGAGAATAGTGTTCCCCCGTGGAATTTTAGGGGCATTGCAGCTATAAGTCCCCTTACCTGGCAGCCAGACTGGCTTGCAAAGTCTCCTTAAGGAGAATAGTGTTCCCCCGTGGTCCCCACATAGCTTTCTCATGAGCCAGATCAGACACCCCCATACTTTGCACTGACGAGGGGCAAGCACCCCGAAACACCGTGTCTGCAAATTGGGATTCTGATCTGGCTTATATATCCTGAGTCATATTGCAAAGGATTGTCGAAAATCCACTTGTGACTTTTAGGATCGCTACTTCCAATAGGTGGCGCTGTGCTAGAGTTTGTCTCCTTTACTGGAGAGACAATTTGTTCATTTCCTTTGTGAGAGTCATTTGGAACAGAATTAGTAATTGCGGAGAAAAAACCCCCAAACAACAAATAGATTAATACTTTCATCATGTATAACACCACTAATTATTGTAATGGACCACATTAAGGGACTTCCATGAATAAAAAGACTGAAATGTTTGTGCTTAGGATTTTATAGATAATCTATGTCAATGTCTCAAAGAAAGAGGCATTGGCAGAGGGACAGCTACCAAGGGCTTGGAGTGGCATTAGGTAAGCCTGGCCATAAAAATAAAAAGTTTTGTTAACAAAAAAAAAAAAAAAAAAAAGGAGAATCCAATAGGACTAGAGATTTGTGATCCCTGTCAGCAAAATAATTAATAAGGATAAGGTTTCTCTGATCTCAGATGATATAACAAAAGCATCACCATTAGTCACAGCTTGGCTCTGGCAGTGTTGGCATGGGCTACAATGTGCCCCACTCTTCACCTGAAGTACCCAATTTGTCTGTATACACAGATCTCTTTATAAGGCTGGACTCATACTAGCGTATATATAAATGCAAACAGTTGCACACTGAAAAAGCCAAAAATGTACTAGGGAAAATATGGCACTGCATTACTGCAAAAGAGAGATATTTAGTTTATGTATTGGCCAATGCATGGAAGCCCGGAAACAAAACGGCAAGGTATATCTCTGTAATCCGGGAACCTAACTTAAATGCCACTATCTAGGTTAAAAACATCCATAGCTGGGAAAAATGCCACTATTTGGACTGCAAACCTCCATGTATGGGCAGCTAGGCTCCTGCTATAATGGTTATGAACAGCCAGCCGGTCAAATTTTGTTTAAATGCAGATTGCACATTTTCTGTTAGTACAATAAACCTCATTTCAATCCAGAAATATTACTCAGTCCATCAGTTATTAGATATATGAAACTGAAATAGCTGTTGCAAAAACCCAAATTGTTATAAAGAAAAAAAGTTAACAATAATAGGGGTGCCCAAACTTTTTCATATGACTGTACTATTTATTTATCACAACATAGAGAGTAATTAATTGTTTTTAATGCTATAACTTAATATTTTGTAGCATAACTTCTTGCTTTAATTAATGCAACACACGGACGGGCATTAAAGACACTAGGGTATTCAAGACATCTTGAGGGATCTTGCTCCATTCCATTTGCAAATCTGTTAACAATGCACACTCGCTGTTCGGTACGAACCCCAAACTTTAAAGTTCGGGTTCGCTTATCTCTAGTCTATACTCGCTTGTGCTCTGAAGTCCAAGGAGCTAAGCACTACAAAGTTGTAACTTACGAAGTTATAAGATCAGAATATTTTAGTTTTGCTTTTTCCTTTTGGCAGTCACCAATGTGACGTTATCATAAATGGTTTTGGAGGTGACCCCCATTTTCCTATATTCTTTCATCACTCAGCCCTGAATTCATCGCAGCACTTTAGAAGAACCAGAAGCAGCAGAATTTATTCCCTTTATTATTGACTTGCTAGCAAGAGATGTTAATCATGCCTATTAGGGAAAGTCAGAGAAACAGAAGAGAGGTACAAGGGAATGCTGAATGCAGGTGAATTTTTATGGCCCTTCAGTGTTGCCAAAAACTTGCCTCTGCAAAGTTTTTTGAACTACATAGAAGTCTATAGGACCAGCTGGCCAATTCATTCCTGGAGATCTGCCATACCAGCTGCCTGGCCCTGATCTAGGGAAAGTTATTCCCGCTCTCAGTCTACTTTCCGTTTCCATGAGCTGCACTACGGTGGTAAACATTACATTTATGCTAGTACCATAATTTCATTTTTGCACTAAATCTACATTCAGAGCAGTAACATTTGAGAAAGAGATCAGATAAACTGCATTGTATCTCGATCTATTACACAAAAGTCAGATTAATTGAAAGGATGCACATTTAAATTATTAGGTCAGTCCCCGAACTATTGTTTGCATAGATGGTGGTTAGATCACCTATAATAAATATAGATCTGATGAATACATACATTTCTGCATTTAAAGGTGAATTGTAACAAGTGGATATTAAATGGAAAGTGCACTATTTAATATTGGGTTATGTAATTAAAATAGAAAATATTAATTAGCACAGACCTCCCCCCTACTCAGAAGTAAAAGTAAAGTCATTGCAAAACATTAAAGGATCGAGTTAAAAAAAATTCTATGTGGTGCAGCAGAGCTCAATACTGCCATCTTGTGCTCAAACACTCCTTAAACATTATAGATTCTCATCAGACTCAATGCTTAATTAAAATGCGGTTGAGCTGCTATATTAGACACAATGTACAGATGAGAACATCGTGACTGCTGATAGCACCGAATACAAAAGAATTTTATGATTTAATAGGTAAACATCATTGGTGTTACATGGGCAAATATATAACTAACAGCTGCAATCAAAATTATTCACCCCCATTCTAAATCCGATTTATCAATAAAATTTAAAAATGTTCTGCGGTCTGCAATAAGCCAATCAATGATGGTGAAGACCACTCCAGCATCTTCAGGGACATTTTCGGAAATGAAACCTTGTTAGACTGAGGTCTGAGTGGGATCATTGTCCTGTTGCGAGGTTCAAAGGGAGGCATGATGTTTCCTTCTGGGATTACCTGCTACTGAATCTATCCACTATTTACCTCCACACACTGCAGAAGAAGTGACCGCTATACTTCACTGTAGGCATCGCTAAGCCCCCATCACTATGCTACATTGCAAGTATCACTTATCCACCATCACCATGTTAAACTGCAGGTATCACTGAGCCCCCATCACCATGCTACACTGCAGGTATCACCAAGCCACCATCACCATTGCTTCACTGCAGGTATCACCGAGCCACCATCACCATTCTACACGGCAGGTATCACCGAGCCACCATCACCATTCTACACTGCAGGTATCACCGAGCCACCATCACCATTCTACACTGCAGGTATCACCGAGCCACCATCACCATTGCTTCATTGCAGGTAGCACCGAGCCACCATCAGCATTACTTCACTGCAGGTAACACAGAGCCACCATCACCATTCTACACTGCAGGTATCACCGAGCCACCATCACCATTCTACACTTCAGGTATCACCGAGCCACCATCACCATTCTACACTGCAGGTATCACCAAGCCACCATCACTATTCTTCACTAAAAAGGAATCACCGAGCCACCATCATCAAGCTTCACTGTAGCAATCACCAAGCCACCATCACCATGCTTCACCGAAGGCATCACAGAGTCACCATCACCAAGCTTTACTAAAGGCATCACTGACCAACTGCCATGCTCCTTTGTAGACATGACCAAGACACTATCACTAGGTTACACTGCAGGTATCACCAAGCCACCATAACCATGCTTCACTGTAGGCATCACCAAGCCATCACCATGCTTCACTGTGGACATCAAGCTATTGCCTTGATATTTTGCTCTCTTTTTATATTTTTTTTTTAATATCTTCTCTTAACTATTTAGACTACTTACTCTCTTGACAACCCAAGAATATTCGTGAACTGGTGGCTATTGTCTATAAAGAGTAGGCTACGATTCCTCAAGGCACAGCACAGAAGCTGCAGTATGACTATTAGGCTCTGTGCGCACTAGGCCGTTTTGCCCGCGGATTTACCCGCGGATTGCGGAAATTTCTTGAGAAATGTCTGCAATCTACAAGATCGCTAAAGCGATCTCGTTGGGGTCACGGATTTTGTGACGCACATCCGTTCGCTTTAGCGATCTCGTTGCGTGTGACTCCTATGAGCGATTTTGAATTGTCGCAAAAACGTTCAAAATCGTTCATCGTGACATGCCCCCTCTTCCCAATTATCGTTGCTGCTGCAGTAACTATGTTTTTGTTTGTCGTTCCTGCAGCAGCACACATCGCTATGTGTGACGCCGCTGGAACGACAAACATCTCCTTACCTGCGTCCACCGGAAAAGAATGAAGGAGGGAGGTGGGCGGCATGTTCCGGCCGCTCATCTCTTCTCCTCCTTTTCTATTGGGCGGCGGTTCAGTGACGCTGCTGTGACGTCGCTGTGACGCTGAACGAACCGCCCCCTTAGAAAGGAGGCGGTTCGCCGGTCACAGCGACGTCGCTAGGCAGGTATGTGCACGTGACGCTGCCGTAGCGATAATGTTCGCTACGGCAGCGATCACCACATATCGTGCCACCGATGGGGGCGGGTGCTATCGCACGTGACATCGCTAGCCGATACTAGCGATGTCGTAGCATGTAAAGCCACCTTTAGTCACATGTTTTTTAAGAGTTGATTAAAATTAAAGGCATATGTTTGGTATAAATGAAGAGTCAACTTTGAGAATAATTTTTTAATTTCATCTGGTCATTCCATGAACCTCCAATCCAACCCTGTACACAAATGTAAAATTAATTTACATAGAGTTATACCGTGTGAGGTCAATGCTCATGAAAAAACATGGCCAATATCAATATTCTTTCACAGAGAATGTTAAAAATAATTTGATTGGCTGAGTGCAGAATGCTTTATTTTGTACTTATGTGTTTTTGACAGCAAAATAACACATTGTGCCCAATAACCCATCACACACATTAATGTCATCTAAAACTCTAATGATTGTGAATGTTTGGTAGCATTTTATTATTATAAAGGTTGACAACCTATGTGAATTCTAACTCAAACCGAGGGTGTAATCAGAGTTCTCTTTTCTTCACCGCAAAAAGGATTTTTCGGTTGGATACCTTGTCCCGATGTTGATGCTCTTATTTTCGTTTTAAATTAAATCAGTCTTTCAAGCCCTTTTTGGAATGCTTTAAATAAACCACTTGAGATTTACTTAAGTTTCAAGCTTGCGAACATGAGCCGCCAGTTGCATCATCTGACACATGCTGTTTGAGGACTTTTCTTCATAAAGTGAGTCACTGAAACAGCCGCTTTTAAACTTAAAGAGGCCCTGGGCAACCAGCTCATTGACATCCCCACGCCTCTCCTGCCTGTGCTCTAGTATTATTGTTGGATGTGCCAATACTCAATGGATATGACTGAACGGTTTGACTAAAGCCTCCACGCTTCAGACGTGTGACAGCTGTTGTTGTGCTGGTCCACTATTGGTCAATTCGCATTATGATTTCATCAATCAAAGAAACCATTAGGGGGTTTGTCTCCTGCTATGTTAATTATATGAATATTTATAAAGCTGGTTTTCATTTTAATGGCACAAGATGACACAAAAAGTTAAAAGGAAATACTGCATGTACTTCTAAGAATGTGTAGCAAAAAAAGAAGAGGTAAGGAACTTGGCTTAGTCATCAACATGCTAAGGGATTTCCGTTATGACCAATAAAAAAACAAAAACTATTGATCATGAAATATTATTTCTATGACTGTTACTTATGGAAACACTTAGTCAAGATTGCCATGGAAAGGAAACAAACATTCCAATACGCCCTGCGAAAGGATGTGTGTTACACCATGATGTGCCTTACTTTATAGAGATACACCTGTTCTTGATACTTGTGAGATGCAAACAGATATATTAATATTGCAGTTCTATTAAAGCAATATAGATATTCAGTTGTGATGGCTAGACGATTTGATCAGAACATCTCTGACACAGCAAGTCTTGGGGGGTATGATTTGTCTTGTGGAGTTTCACTGGCACGCAACAGGTCTTGTGGGTTATTACTGACATGCAGTAGTTTGGACCTACCAAAAGTAGACTCCTATTAGAGTCACGGATTCACTGATGCCCCCACACTGCATTCACTCTTCACAGGGCCCTCAACACAAAATGATGCCCCCTTAGTGCATAGTGCATGGGCATATGAAACAATGACACAGTGTCCCTCCCCACAGTATGGTTCCCCTCCATCCCACAACACCTACTCACCTAGCCCCATTTCCACGATGAACTGCTCCAATCTGTGCAGCATGTGGCTCAGCGCAGCAGGCAAATCTACTGTATCATTGTGCCTGCAGATCCAGGACTCAGACAGACAGGCTGATTCCCTGCGCAAACATTTATACTCAACTGTACTTACTTATGTCCTGAAGTTGGGAAGCCAAGCAGGGAGCAATGCTGCTATGCATCCCTTAGTTCACAAGCCCTATAACAGCTGGAGATACACTATTGGAAAGGTCAGTGCATGGAGAGCTGTATTGTACAGGTGAGATGATTGGTTCTTATTAATTTTTTGTGACTAAAGCATAGTAAGAGCAATCCTTTGTCAGCAATACCACTTTCCTTCCCCGCATACAAAAGTGCTACACAATGCAATCATCTGTGTCAGGGAAGAATTAGATATTGGACAACACTTATGCTACAATCAGACCCACAGTGGTCGTTGCACAGCAGATGAAGCAATAATTTTGGCAGACCAAAAAAGTACACATGCCTTGGTGGCTGCACAATTTACAAAAGGAACAGCTTTCTATCTCGACACACACCTGTACATTATCTTATTATCTCTTATTTTTTCCACTGCAAAACACGGTATAAAATGTGGTATTTAACCATAATCAACAGAACCAAAAAAAAGACCCATGTTTCCTTGTGTTAATAAATTTTCTTGGGCATTGAATCTAACCAGGTGTAACATTGTGTAACCAACACTCTGCCATGATAGTGGCACATTTCTGGACCTGCCAGCTCTTTCACACTAACAGATACTAGATAAACACATTGTGTAATTCTGAAAAGAAACTTGAGACGGAAGCGTCATTTAATATGTCAGCCTAAAAAGCCTGAGGAAGGAAAATGAGGAAAAAAATCATTGTGGATCTAATAAATACAATATGAACGATTTAACATAACATGTCATCGTGTGACAAGGTAGTTATTCTTTTAAGCAGGTGCACTGCATTTTTAGGAAAATGAAATCTTCAGAGGGCTGTGCGGTACAATAGATGGCAGCTTGATGGGATTTGGCAGGATTTCAGATGTAATGGTATTTTTTTTTCTCCTTTCTTAAAACCTTCCATCAGTGAGAAGGGTCGTTGCCAGGACCTAAGACCCAGCTCTGGATACAGAGAGGCTCAAGTTTACAATTGGGGCACACTGCCAAGACTCTGCAAGAGCCAAACTGAAGACAACTACTACACTAAGTTCATTAAGCAAAAAGAATAAATAAAATACTATAAAGCTTTGTAAATGAAGAGGAAAAAATATATCTAGATTACGTTGGATTAAGTGCAGAAATGCCCAGAAGGTGCTGGGTTCAGTGTTTTTTTTTTTTTTTTATAAACATATTGGACAGAAACCATACTGTGCATTTCATGCTGCCTATTCTATATATTTAACACGTTTACTGCCATGAAACAAACCCACAAGTATTGCAACATACAGTACAGACCAAAGGTTTGGACACACCTTCTCATTCAATGAGTTTTCTTTAATTTTCATGACTCTGAAAATTGTAGATTCACATTTGAAGGAATCAAAACTATGAATTAAAACATGTGGAATAAAATACTTAAAAAAGTGTAAAATATATATCTTTGTACCGTGTTAGCCAGTAGAGCTAAAAATTGTTTAAAAGAACTGAAGTCCTCAGTGCAGCAATATTTATGGCCACAACAGTTTGCCCCCCCTGCCATAGTGCTAGTTCTGTTTCATATAACTTGGTTGTTTTTTTTTTTTTTTTTTTTTTACTGCACTATTCTATGTCCTGTTGTGTATAAATATGTGACTCTTAATGGGATTCTGTCGGACCCATTTAAAATATCTAATGGCACCCGTCAGGGATGTCCGCTGTCTCCCTTAATCTTCATCTTGACGCTAGAACCCTTCCTCAGACACGTACGAGCCAACTCAGATATTGCGGGTATTGGGGTGGGCCATGTTACGCACAAAGTAGCTGAATATGCGGACGATCTCCTGTTTTTCGTTTCAGCCCCCAAGATCTCCCTGCCCAACTTAATGAGGGAATTCCGGAGATACTCCAGTTTATCAAATTTCAAGATAAATTTCACAAAATCTGAGGCCCTTAACATAAATCTCTCATCCAAAGAGGTGGAAGAGTTGAAGGGATCGTTTAATTTCCGATGGGCATCCCAATCTCTAAATTACCTGGGGATACGGCTGACTGGGGATCTCGGTCTGCTCTACTCTCAGAATTTCCCGTCTCTGCTGTCTTCCATTAGGCGAGACTGTGACAGATGGGGGAAATCATTATTCTCTTGGTTTGGCAGAAGCCAGATTTACAAAATGAATATCTTACCTAGAATTATATATCTACTGCAGGCGCTCCCAATCAAAATACCCTCAGTATTTTTCAAATCTCTGGAGTCCATTCAGTCCTCCTTCATTTGGGCAAGTAAATCGGTACGAATAAAAAGAGCTATTTTGCACAGGACCAAGTGTAGCGGGGGGGATTGGGCTGCCAGACATGAGAAGGTATCATTTAGCAGGTCATCTAACTAGAATGATTGATTGGTGCAGGAACGGGTCTCAAAAGGCTTGGATACAAATTGAACAGTCCTTTTCCCCAATTCCCCTCAACAAATTGCCATGGGTGCTCTCGGAGGTCCCTGTAAGCTTGAAAACACATCCAACTATCGGGTCAACTGTGAAATACTGTAATACGGGGAAGGTGCAATCAGAAATGTTACCCAGGCAATCGAGCTTGACGCCAATCCTGAGCCATCCTGCCTTTGAGCCAGGCAGAGTGGATCCAGTTTTTCAGTCTTGGGTTCGGGGCGGGGTGGATCGGGTAGAGGACTTTGGAAACTGGGACACCTGGCCGTCGGTAGAGGGATTGGCAGCTAAACAGGATCCCAGCTCACTTGGTCATTGGAGATGCTTGCAACTGGCACACTTTTTCAGTAGCCTTCCAGCCAGATCCCTCTTTCAGCGACCCAAGACACAGTTTGAACAAATATGTATGGGACCAGGCACGATACGGCATTCTCTTTCGGCAGTATATTCGCTCTTATCTTCGCCCCCGGACCAACAAATCCCCCCTTTTGCTTCACAGTGGGAACGGGATCTGGGAATCCAGCTGACACCAACACAGTGGGAAAGGGTCTTCAGATTGGCGCACACATCCTCCATCAGCTCCAGGTTTCAAGAGGCTAGCTACAAGCTGCTAACCAGATGGTACAGAGTACCTTCGAGGTTACATGCGATGTTCCCAACGGTTGATCCCATGTGCTGGCGGTGTGGCACAGCAGAGGGCAACATTCTACACGTGTTCTGGGAATGTGAGGCGATCCGGCCCTTCTGGAGGGGAGTGTCTGATATCATTTCACGGGTGACGGGTGGAGAGGAGGAATTGGGACCTGCTGCCGCCCTGTTACATCACTGCGGGACTTCTGAAAAAATATACAAAAAATCTCTGAGGAAATTCCTCATCATGGCGGCGAGAGTGTGCATCCCAGAGAGATGGAGGAGCACGGCACCCCCCTCGCTGGTTCAATGGATCAATAAGGTCAATGACCTCATGTATATGGAGGATCTAACTTCATCATTACACAACTCCTATGAGAAATTTTGGGCCACGTGGAGGGAGTGGATGGACTTCCAGCACTCGGAGGACTATGGTGCTCTGGTGGGCAGTGTTGAGGCGGCTGAGGGAACCACAGAAGGTAGTACATAAGCGGATCCCCAGACCCCCCCCCACCCCTTGTTACCCTCACCTGGCCCCTCCACCTCCCAACCCCCCCACCACCCCTTCTTACCCTCACCTGGCCCCTCCACCTCCCAGCCCTCCCCCCCCCACCACCCTCCTCCTTTTCCCCAGTTTCTCACTCTTTTCTATTCTTTGTTTTATTTCTCTTGCTTTCTTTCTGGTCTTTTCCTCTTTCGCTTCTTACTATTCTTGGTGAGTTACGTATGTTACCTGTTAAATGTGAATTTATTCTTTGAAAAAGCTAGATGGAACCTTGAATGTCTATACACCTGAAAGGGGGCATTTGCGGGAACATTTTCTGTCACAATGTAAAAATGTAAAGTGTGCCTTATGTCCTATTTTTTGGTGTGTTGAATGTATCTTACAAAGGTCCATTTGATCTTAAGAACTGTTACGTGTACTGTTAAAGGATTACATTTATAAATAAAAGAATTTAAAAAAAAAAAAATATGTGACTCTTCAGATTTCTGTGTTATACCATGCCTGATGAAGAGACCTGAGTAGTCTCGAAAGCTTGCTATTACCATCTTTTCAGTTAGCCATTAAAAGGTATCAACCACTGAGGACTTCAGTTCTTTTAAACAATTTTTTAAAAAAAAAGTGTGAAACAACTGAAAATATGTCTTATATTCTAGGTTCTTCAAAGTAGCCACCTTTTGCCCTCATTACTACTTTGCACACTCTTGGCATTCTCTTGATGAGCTTCAAGAGGTAGTCACCGGAAATGTTCTTCCAACAGTCTTGAAGGAGTTCCCAGAAATGCTTAGCACTTGTTGGCCCTTTTGCCTTCACTCTGCGGTCCAGCTCACCCCAAACCATCTCGATTGCGTTCAGTTCTGGTGACTGTGGAGGCCAGGTCATCTGGCGTAGCACCCCATCACTCTCCTTCTTAGTGAAATAGCCCTTACACAGCCTGGAGGTGTGTTTGAGGTCATTGTGATGTTAAAAAATAAATGATGGTCCAATTAAACGCAAACCGGATGGAATAGCACACCGCTGCAAGATGCTGTGGTAGGCATGCTGCTCTGTATGCCTTCAATTTTGAATAAATCCCCAACAGTATCACCAACAAAGCACCCCCACACCGTCACACCTCCTCCTCCATGCTTCACGGTGGGAACCAGCCATGTAGAGTCCATCCATTCACCTTTTCTACAAAGACACAGTGGTTGCATCCAAAGATCTCAAATTTGGACTCACCAGACCAAAGCACAGATTTCCACTGGTCTAATGTCCATTTCTTGTGTTCTTTATCCCAAACAAGTCTCTTCTGCTTCTTGCCTGTCCTTAGCAGTGGTTTCCTAGCAGCTATTTTACCATGAAGGCTGCTGCACAAAGTCTCCTCTTAACAGTTGTTCTAGAGATGAGAAGGTGTGTCCAAACTTTTGGTCTGTACTGTACTTACTTGTTTTCATCTCAATATCATTTGAATATAACTGGAAACTTTAGGCTGTGTGCACATGTTGCATTTTCAATGCGTTTTGGAGTGCAGATTTGTCACAAATATGCAAGCGAATCCTGATGCCAGCAAAGCTAATGAGAATTCTGAAGTCTAGTACACGTGTCGACTATTTTCTCCTTGCATATTTGATGCAGATAATAATCTGCAGCACATTAATTCTTTCAGAGTTTTAACAGCATGTTTTTCACACATTGACTTTAATTTGAAAAACACATGCAAAAAAGCACGTTTTTTCAGCTGTGTTTTTCCTGCCAAGAGATGCATAAATTTCTGCAACCAAATACTCAACGTGTGCACATATCCTAAAGGGCTGGGATCGTAATAGAAAGTAAGGTTCATGTGTCTAAAACTATATATATTATATATATATATATATATATATATATATATATATATATATATATACACACATATACATATATATACACACATATACATATATATACACACATATACATATATATACAGATTAGAAGCATACTCCATTAAAGGAGTGAGTCACCCATATTCATTATTAGCCACATCGATATTATGTTGAGAAACAAGGTTTCTCTCAGATACCTTGTGTTGACAACAGTGCCTGTGAGCAGCGCTGTTGCGGACCACTCTTCCCCCATCGCCTGACCCCCAGGATTCGTAACCTCGGGGATCCGGTGATGTCACGTCAACTTCCTGTTGACCTGACATCACCGCAGCTGGCCCCAGTCTCCATGAGTGACAGGGCTGTGGGTGAAGTTTCACCGTTCAGCACAGCCCAGCATCACAGCCCATCATCTCCCTGCTCCTTCCTCCTTCACTGCAGAGCGTCGCAAGCAGGAGACCTGCTGGGCTACTACGGGAGTCAGGCGATTGGGAAGAGCAGTCCGCTATAGCGCCGCTCACAGGCACTATTGGCAACACAAGGTATTTGAGAGAAACATTGTTTCTCAACATAATATCAATGTGGCCAATAATGAATATGGGTGAACCACTTCTTTAATGCCCCTGGGGTGCAGTTGAGGCAAACCATATGAAGTTACCAATGAAGCAATTCACTTCCTACCTGGTTGGAAATGAGAAATCACATGTAAACTGGATTGTTTTTGTTGTTTTTATTTGTAACTGACTATCTCCATCATAAAGTGGCTGAATAACTTTGAAGTGTCGTAGTGAAGATCATCGTAGATGCAGCATACAATGCACTGGAGGTTACATAAATTAATCTCTAATGAGACTGGTGATCTGTCCAGATACATATATTAGGTGCCCCAGCACTGCTCTCACAATGATCTTCACTGCCCCAGGTGCTGTACGCTGCAGCTTTCCTTCTTTTCCGGCGCTATAATGACAGGAAGCAAAGTGAAGTGAGGAGATCTCAATTGAGGCATTTTAAATGGGTGGTTCAGTACTTCGGAGTACTGGCAACATCAATATAATGTCCAGAAACAAGGCTTCGCTCAAATCTCTTGTGTTGTCAATAGTGCCTCTAAGTGGCGCTATTGCGGACCACTCATCCCCATCGCGTGACCCCCGGGCTCCGTGGCCACTCAGATCCAGTGATGTCTTTTCAACTGAGGTGGGCCACAGTCTCCGTGAGTGACTGGGCTGTGGGCAGAGTTTCACCACTTATCACAGCCCAGCATCTCGCACTCACTCCTTCACAGCAGAGCGCCACAAGCAGGAGCGATGTTGGGCTGTGATCTGCGGGGAAACTCCGCCCACAGCCTAGTCACTCAGGGAGACTGGGGCCCGCCTTAGTTGACATGACATCACCGGATCTGAGAGGTCATGGAGCCCGGGGGTCACGTGGTGGGGATAAGTGGTCCGCAATAGCGCTGCTCAGAGGCACTATTGACAACACAAGGTATTTGAGAGAAGCCTTGTTTCTGATCATTATACTGATGTGGCCAGTAGTCCTAAGTAGTGAACCACCTCTTTAAGTCTCGCCAGATCATGCTGAAAATGCCAGTTTTGACATTCTCCAAGGACTTTTGCTTCTTTGCTTTGCCCCTCTACGATGCTGCCTTCTCATGCTTGGAAACAATCAAAGAGAGGAAAAAGTAAACAGCCCCGAAGAAAAATCTCTTAGTGCCCCCTTTGGTTGCATATTGGTTATAGTAAAATAAAATATTAATAGTAATATAAAATATTTTAAATCAGCTTTTCAGCCACTTTATGATGAGAAAGACAGTTACAAATAAAAAAAAATAGTAAACAGTCCTCTAGGATTTGTACAGAACCCACTTTAAGGCTATGTGTCCACGGTAGAATGTACCTGCGGATTTTTCTGCATGAAAATCCGCGACTTTCGCGGCAAATCCGCACCCGCGGATTTGCCGCGGATTTTGATGCGGATTTTTTTTTTTTTCCCCATTCTATACCCAAATCCGCACCAAAATCCGCAACAAACAATTGACATGCTGCAGATTTTTCCGCATCAAAATCCGCGGCAAATCCGCGGCAAATCCGCAGCAGAAAAATCCGCAGCATGGACACAGCATTTCCAAAATGCCATTGAAATGGCTTGGAAGTGCCGCTGCTGCAGATTTTCGGGAAATCCGCGGCAAATCCGCGGCAAAATCCGCGGCAAATCCGCAGCGTGGGCACATAGCCTAATACCAACATGTACTTGAACATGATATGACCATTGTCACGCAGCATTATTAAGCTGAATATTTTGTTTCAGTATTTAAAAGGCAAAACTAATAAGCTGGTCCAGAATATGGCAGAACTGCAAATCTTTTTTCTGTGAAGTTCATTGCCTAGTTTTGGTTTAAACTTTCAGACCAAAATACTGCTGTATGACTGTTTGGCCTCTATATCCTCTAAGCTTCAAACTACAAATTAGACTACAAAATGAGTTACCAGCGATCTGTCAGTGAGCCCGCTCTGTTTTGCAGCCCTTAGATTACGTTCATTCAACCCATTCAGTTTTTTCACACCCATCAGAAATATACTGTTCTATTCTAGTTTACATTGTCTTTTTTTCTCATCCGTTCCTTTAAAAAACGAAAGGAAGTAGATAGTGTGAACGGTTTTCCATTGACATTAACTGATCAATAAAAAAAAAAAAAAAGAAAAACTGTTGTAAAACGTACTTTTTCCATTTTTACATCCGTTTTGATGAATCTCTAAGGACTTGAACAACAGAGTTTAATTTTAGAAACATTGATGAAAATAGGACATGCACTCTGTATAAAGGGAAACTGTCATCAGGTTTTGGTTTTATACACTAGATCCACCACCTATCAGTCGCCTTTAACCACTTCATAACTTATCAGATGAACTCAATGATAATTCACTAGTAAAGCTTGATTTCTCAGCACTGGCACATCGGATTACTATAAGACAGGTATCATTTTTACTTTTGTTGTTTTGATCTATAAATTCATAAGTATAGTTTCATTAGTAAAATCATTCTGAAAAAAAAAAAGCCTCCAAAAAGAAGGAATAGTGGTATAGGCATAAGGACTGCTAAGAAGCAAACCAAAATACTTTCAGTGCCTAAACATAAGAGTTTACAGATTGCCTTTTCTGAATGTGTTATTAATCGGCTGCATGAAAACTGGAATATGAATTTGTTTTCCTAAAAGGCAGGTGAACTCATTTCATGGCTACGGTTTGCTATTTTGGAACTAATTTTTCTTACATTTTTGACAGTTAATGTGATGTAAAAACAAACAAAGTCAACAATCATGAGGAGGTCGGCGTCCATGCAATCTTTCCTCTGACTGTGCACATGTATTTAAGATGAAATGATATAGCTCAGGGCCAGCTGCAGTTCTTGCTTCCCGCATCCCACTGTGTTTACATCCAGGACTAGTGTATCAATCAGAACCTCTGTCATGCTGACCAATCTACTTGTGAGAATAACTTATCCACACAGGGTGGCAATTATAAACCCATCATGTGTGGGGGGCCCCAACCTGTGTAATGGAATTTAGCCCTCTCACTCAAATTATAAGGCCAAATTGATTTTCATGGTCAATATTAAAAGGAGGGCTCAGTTAGTTGTGTGAGCAAACCATATTTTCCATTCAGGATGTTTTAATAAAAGGTCACGTCACAACATACATAGCAGAAATACTACAGTTTGGCCTTGAGTTAAACCCCTTAATTTTTTTCAGTAGTTTCTTCAGCCTTCTGATGGAAGCGTCCTCTAAATGGGGTGTCCAGGATTAGAAAAACATGGGAACTTTCAAAAGCAGTGTCACCCCTGTCCAGGCACCTAACAATCATGGTCGCAGAGGTCTAGACTACAATGACCGGGCCTAGGGGTGCAGGAGGCCCACCAACCCCAGGACCTACTTCAGATGGATGTGCATGCTTGGATGCACATCCAGCTTACATGCATTACTGCACACAGACCTGTCGGGTCCCTGGATTGCAATACACGCCGCTGGCCAAACAGAGGCTGGCAGCTGACGCCAGGCATTGGTTTTGCTTGGTAGTGACGTCATGCATTTGTCATAGCAGGTACTCCAATGTCAACTAACGGCCACTGCACCAACTACAGAGGATGGCACACGATCTGGGAGTGGGGGAAAGGGAGTATGTTTTTTGGGAGTTTTTATGCATTAGGGGCATGATGAGGACATATATACTAGGAAGGGGCTTAGTATGGGAGACATATTTACTAGTGATGGGTGAATAGTAATTATTCATTTTCGGATATTTGTAAATCAATCCCAAAATACTATTCCGGTATTTGTCAGGAATAATGTACCTAATTCAAGTCAATGAGGAACCCGAGCATTTTTCTTATCTTGACGAATACTGGAAAAGTGCTCAATATTCGGTAAGCATTATCTGAACAAGGATAGTTACTATTCACTCATCAATCATATTTAACAATGAAGGGGACATATTTACCAGGATGGGGGAGATATATACTAGGAAGGTACCTAGGATGGGGGACATATATACCAGGATAGGTCCAAGAAGGAAGACATTTAGGAATAAGGGGGCATATATATTATATGCAGATTTAGCAGGTTTGATAAGATACAAATAAGTTAGAGCCTGCGAACTTCAAACAAGAGCAGGATTTATTAAACAGATGCATAAATCTTACAAACCAACAAGTTATGTTGCTCAGTTAAATTTTAATAAATTTTCAACATAAAATTGTGGGTCAATTATTATTCAACCCCTAGGTTTAATATTTTGTGGAATAACCCTTGTTTGCAATTACAGCTAATAATCGTCTTTTATAAGACCTGATCAGGCCGGCACAGGTCTCTGGAGTTATCTTGGCCCACTCCTCCATGCAGATCTTCTCCAAGTTATCTAGGTTCTTTGGGTGTCTCATGTGGACTTTAATCTTGAGCTCCTTCCACAAGTTTTCAATTGGGTTAAGGTCAGGAGACTGACTAGGCCACTGCAACACCTTGATTTTTTCCCTCTTGAACCGGGCCTTGGTTTTCTTGGCTGTGTGCTTTGGGTCGTTGTCTTGTTGGAAGATGAAATGACGACCCATCTTAAGATCCTTGATGGAGGAGCGGAGGTTCTTGGCCAAAATCTCCAGGTAGGCCGTGCTATCCATCTTCCCATGGATGCGGACCAGATGGCCAGGCCCCTTGGCTGAGAAACAGCCCCACAGCATGATGCTGCCACCACCATGCTTGACTGTAGGGATGGTATTCTTGGGGTCGTATGCAGTGCCATCCAGTCTCCAAACGTCACGTGTGTGGTTGGCACCAAAGATCTTGATCTTGGTCTCATCAGACCAGAGAACGTTGAACCAGTCTGTCTCAGAGTCCTCCAAGTGATCATGAGCAAACTGTAGACGAGCCTTGACATGACGCTTTGAAAGTAAAGGTACCTTACGGGCTCGTCAGGAACTGAGACCATTGCGGTGGAGTACGTTACTTATGGTATTGACTGAAACCAATGTCCCCACTGCCATGAGATCTTCCCGGAGCTCCTTCCTTGTTGTCCTTGGGTTAGCCTTGACTCTTCGGACAAGCCTGGCCTCGGCACGGGAGGAAACTTTCAAAGGCTGTCCAGGCCGTGGAAGGCTAACAGTAGTTCCATAAGCCTTCCACTTCCGGATGATGCTCCCAACAGTGGAGACAGGTAGGCCCAACTCCTTGGAAAGGGTTTTGTACCCCTTGCCAGCCTTGTGACCCTCCACGATCTTGTCTCTGATGGCCTTGGAATGCTCCTTTGTCTTTCCCATTTTGACCATGTATGAGTGCTGTTCACAAGTTTGGGGAGGGTCCTAATTAGTCAGAAAAGGCTGGAAAAAGAGATAATTAATCCAAACATGTGAAGCTCATTGTTCTTTGTGCCTTAAATACTTCTTAATACTTCAGGGGAACCAAACGGAATTCTTGTGGTTTGAGGGGTTGAATAATAAATGACCCTCTGAATAAACTTTTCACAATTTAAAAAAAAAAAAAAGAAATAACATTCTTTTTTGCTGCAGTGCATTTCACACTTCCAGGCTGATCTACAGTCCAAATGTCACAATGCCAAGTTAATTCCGAATGTGTAAACCTGCTAAATCTGCAGGGGGTTGAATACTACTTGTAGGCACTGTAATTATATATATATATATACACACATATACATATACACACACACACACACACACACACACACACACACGCACACATATATTAATTAGTTTATTGAACAGCAAAGAACGTTTACAGGTACAAAACTAAGACATATGAGGTGTGCGCACCTAAACTTACAGTGAGCCAGTCAATTAAGCCAGCTAAGCATATGTGCCACCATATAGTCTAGTGTCCATACATTGCAGAGTTTCTATGGCATTACACAAAACTGGTGGTGTTGCCTAATTGTTGTACCTGAGATATACAAACTACACAACAAAGAACAAGAAACATTAAACAATTGTTGTCCATTTATGCCGATGGGTACCAACTCAGAATATTTAGAGTTGATCTCAGTCCACAATCCTTTATACATTTAGCTTAGTTAAGAACACAGGAACGATACATACAATTTAGTTAGTCAGTGTCAGGGGGATGAGTTCCAACTTTCCCATACTTTATTGAATTTCTCCGGGCATCCTCTATTCTGGCACACAGTCCGCTCATAGGGAAGCAATGCGTTCACTAACTCTATCCACACCAGAATCGTAGGGGGGAGAGCTACCCACCCAACATAAGGCTATGAGTTTTTTGTGATGGTGTGACCCCATCCTTTCGTCCAGAACTCCGAATAAACAGAGGAGTGGGTCTAGGGGTAGAGGGAAGAGGGCTAGAAAGGATAGAACTGAGACAACCTCTCTCCAAAAAGAGGCAATCTCTGGGCACCCCCAGATCATATGGATAAAATCCGAGTCCTCTCCCTGGCACCGCAAACAGTTTGGGGCCACATACGATAGGAGCTATATGGGGAAAGGGGCCATAAAAGATGGGAGCTATATGGGGAGAGAAGGCCGCATAGATGTGAGCTATATGGGGAGAGAAGGCCGCATAAGATGGGAGCTATATGGGGAGAGGAGGCAGCATAAGATGGGAGCTATATAGGGAGAGGAGGCCGCATAAGATGGGAGCTATATGGGAAAACGAGCCACATAAGATTGGAATTATATGGGAAAAGGAGCCATATGGGACAGGATCTGCAGGGGAAAAGGAGCACATGGGATAAGATCTTCTGGGAAGAGAAGCCATGATGGGATCTGCAGGGGAAAGAGGCCATAATGGGATGGGATTTGCAGGAAAAAGAGGCCACAATGGGATAGGATTTGTAGGGGGGAAGGAGCCACATGGGATGGGATCTGTAGGGGGAAAGAGGCCATAATGGAATGGGATATGCAGGGTAAAGAGACCACATGGGATGAGATCTGTATGGGGAAGGTCGTCCGTTCCAATTTTAGCAGGGCTCCTTTAGTAATAATTTTAAAAAATTGTAGAAAAACTGTTAATACAATAAGAGTGACAGTGACTGGAACAACTGGTGCTGGACAGGAGGGTAAGAAGGGGAAAGAGATTTTATCTTAAATTACCTGTATTTTTTGGTTGAGGAAAGTGCGTGTAAATGGGTGTGGCTAACAAAATGGGTGTGGTTACAGAATGGCTGTGGTTTTCAACTGGGCGGGGTTTACAGAGAACCTGTTAAAAATTTGAATCCCACCCCTGCATTAGATGGTCAAATTATCCTTACTAAATTGATGAAACTGATCTGAGCTGGTGTCCTAATCTTTGTTTCAAGAAATAAATGATGTTCTATATGTGGTCACACTCACTGTTGTAGCTTAAATCTCCGGTGTCCCCACCTAATATGTACCATTTATAATATTCATGTCTTCTGAGGTGGCAGAAAACCTTTAAACCCCTTGAGGCACAGGACCCAAGTCATCGTGCATGATGATATACTAGAGGAAAGGCAAAAACGCGCAGGAGGTAGAAACAGCAGATATTTCTGCAACACAGGGTATTTCAGGAAATAACTGCCCTGTGAGAAACCGTAATCTGTCATACTAGTACAGCACAAAAAAATACAAATCTGAGATTATAAAAGTTTTTCTCCTTCCAATAAAGTCCATACATGCAGCATATTAGTCCCTAAAGTATAAATTAGCTTGTCACTTATCCTTCTTAAAATCTTAATATCCTTTCAAGTAAAATAAATAATTATTTTACTTGATTAATAGCAGACTGTTGTTTCACCAAACTTCCCTGAAACCGCTACCGATAGTCAAATCTGATTTTTGTTAGGGTAATGGTTAAAAATGTGTCAGAAGCTTGGAAACTGATTAACAGATCTACATGTATAAACCAAGCGAAACATCCAAAATGTCTTGCAAAATTTCAAGAAAGTTGGCAATAGAGCCAGTCAGGAAAGACAAATAGCCAGGAAGGAAGCAGTGAATATGAAGTGATATGACATGTGATTATTAAAAGCAGACAGCAACCGGTCTCCAAAGATTCAAGATTAGTTTTGTATAACGTATCCTCTAACTGATAGGATGCTTCATGGAAAGCAAAAAAATATTTTTATGTTCTCAATGCCACATTTCCCTTACCCCATCGACGTCATTGTGGGAAAACTATGACCAGTATACAACTAAACGGTTTGTTATGCTGGACCTAATAAGTGTCTTGACATGACATTTTTGTAACGGAAAATTTTTGGTAAACCTGTACCAAATAGTGGACAATATGTTGTGGCAAAAGTGAAATTTGCATGATAGGACTGGCTGTGGATGTCAAATATGAAATACCGCTCAATTTACTGTACAGATAGTTTTTACTGTTATGCTGGATTTACATTCTGCGGTTGCACCACAGTTGGGTGCACCTATGAAGCACACCAACATGGAATTTTGGGTTTTTTAAATAGACAGCAGCTAAAAGCAGTCACAATTGTTGTTATATTGCCCTCTAGCTGTATAAACTTCTGGCCATTTAAAATGAAAATACTTTTCGCTATGTTTTGTTACCTGAATTTTGAAGCAGATCCACTTGAAAAATCCACATTAAAGAAAATTCAAAGAGTTTTTGAAGGGGTTGTAGATGAGCAATGTGAAGTAGATTAAATTAAAAATTCAGTGTGAACATAGCTGCAGTCAAGCTGATATAACACACCAGCATAATTTCAGCTGCGTCATGGGCGCACATCAACTGTGGAGTATCTGCAGTGTGTATACTCAGGCAAACAGAAATTAACATTTTACTGCAATAAAAAAAACACATGTATTGATAAAAGCTCCTGCACGTTTTGTTTCTTCAGAAAGGAAATACTGACACACAGTGGTTGGAACTGAAATTTTCATTTAAAGATTTGTTTTTTAATTATCTGTGGTAAAATTGTAAAGTTTATATTAAAATGGAGGAATTAAAAGGTAGATTCTCACATGGTAGATTTTGTTATAGAAATTTCTGCAACTAAAAATTATTTCCATGCAACTGCAGTAAAATAGTTACAATTACATTCATGAGAAAGACGCAGAAAGTTTAGCAGCAAAATCCTCACTAAGGGCTGCGTCCTGCATCCCCAGCGCAATCCATGTAGATTGTGCATGATATGTGCGCACGTTGCTTTTTTGAACGCAGCTATTTGGGTGCTAAAATTTTGACCAAATCCATGCGTTCATAAACGCAGCATGTCAAATAATTTGTGCGCTTTGGATGCAGCTCCCACTCTGTCTATGGTGGGGGAAGCAGCCATAGCGCATGAAATAGCAGTTTTTACTACAGAAAAACTGAATCAATCATGCAGTGTTTCTGCAGCGATTTGAAGTGCACATGTGCTGTCAAATCGCTGCAGAATATTCAGCAGGTACGTGCGAACAAGGCCTAAGAGTATGTGCACACGGTTCAGTATTTGCTACAGAAAATACTGATTTGTTGGCAGGAAAAAAGCTATGTAAAATACACATTTTTTTGATACATTGCCTTCCCTCTTCATTTTAATGGGTGAAAAACGCTGCAAACATGCTGAAAGAGTTGCCATGCTGCAGATTTGAAATAGCTGCAATTCTAAAAGTAGAAAAAAAGAAAGACGTGCATAATATTTCTCAAATCTCATTCACTTTGCTGGTGCTGTGAAATATTGCTTTTTTCCTCTACAAAAAAAAAAGTTAAAAAACACATTTTGTGCACATACTCGAATATTCATGTTATGTTAGAAGCTTCATGTGTGCCAAATATAAAATGATTTGGATATTGAATCATGGTATTGCCTTCAACACATCCTTCCACTGCCACATACAAACAAGTCATTTGAAAAAAAAACCCTCACACATTCAATAAAAAGAAAAAAAAAATAAGGATAAGGACACGCTCTTGGGGGTTAATGATAGTTTTATACACGATCTCAGTATGGATTGTAATGTCCGGATCTAAATGCAACATTCTATGTCGCGTTCGGGTCAGGAGACCTGAGGCTGGTTCATACATTGCAGTTTATAATCTGGCTCGGAAACACAAATTCGTCAAACCAGCCTCATGTATAGGTTTGATGGCCGAAAATTCACTTACTGTATATGGAAAGCATAACACTAGCTTTAACTTTTCATTCACATTGATTTTGCAAAATAACTTACCTGCAAACTTAGTTTTCGCTGCTACTGCAGATGTGGCCACTTTTTTTTGGTTCTGCCTAAAAAAATATATATATTTAATAAACACACACACGCACAGTAGAGCCTTTAATATATATATATATATATATATATATATATATATATATATATATATATATATATATATATATACATACATACATACACATATGCATATACACACACCTCCCTACACCAATACCTGGTTTAGGAGTAAAGATAAAGAATGAACAATGAGCTGCTTCCCAAATCCATATGTTAATACTATGATATCAGATGAATGTAAAGTGTGGGGGACAATCCCTTGCACAGTCAAAAGGATCTCCATCCATCTCCATCTACAAGTGACACGGGCTATTTCTGGAGCACCTACATTACCTGTTAGGGTCTAATGAAATACCTTGCCTAAGGGCACGCTCACAGGAGCGTGAAAAATGGACGAGTGCAATGCGAGAAAATCTCGATTTGCACTCTGACCAATGAGGGAGAGCAGTTGGCATGCTTTTCTCGCATCCAGATTCTGGATGCGAGAAAAGTCGCAACATGCTGAGACATGATCCAGAAAACGTATTGAGACTTGCCAATACAAGTCAAAGGGTGCAAGAAAAAAAACGGACGCCACACGGACCATCCTAGTGACGTTTATTTTTTTGGATACAATCTTATCATGTAGCAGAGAACACTGTAAATGCTCCTGTTCATGACTGTAAATGACTAGTAGCTGCTGATTAAAAACAGATTGCACGCGAACAGCACACTGAGAGCGCACGGATGACAAGTGAGAAAAAATCGCCCTACTCTCGCAAACGAGAATGGGACCATTTTTTCATACATTCGTGTGAGTCCAGCCATACAGAAAGGGCGGCTACCAGGAGAAAATTAACTGTAGCACGCCCGAGCACTTTGACTGACAGCTTGCTTGGACCCCCTTTTTGAGCTCAGCATTTTATCTATATTGCATTCGATGGGCAGGTATCTGAACAGTCAGGCCTATGTTCTGCTCTGCCCTGCCCTAATCTATACGGAGGTCGGCTGACACAAGGTGAGGTTTTTATACCGGAGCCTGATAGGAAAGTCCTGATTGGGATACACCTTGTCACAGTGTGATGGCTTTTAGGCCCTGTGCGCACACTGCGTTTTTACCCGCTTTTTTTTTTTCCGTTTTTGCTGCAGAAATTTCTTGAGAAAATGGCTGTAACCTTCCTGCAGACATTCCCCAGCAAAACCTATGGAAAAAAAAAATTACAGTGCTGGCCAAAAGTATTGGCACCCCTGCAATTCTGTCAGATAATACTCAGTTTCTTCTTGAAAATGATTGCAATCACAAATTCTTTGGTTTTATTATCTTCATTTAATTTGTCTTCAATGAAAAAAAATAAAAAAATTTGTCATAACGCCACATTGGATATAATTCCACACCAAACATAAAAAAGGGGGTGGACAAAAGTATTGGCACTGTTTGAAAAATCATGTGATGCTTCTCTAATTTGTGTAATTAACAGCGCCTGTAACTTACCTGTGGCACCTAACAGATGTTGCTAATAACTAAATCACACTTGCAGCCAGTTGACATGGATTAAAGTTGACTCAACCTCTGTCCTGTGTCCTTGTGTGCACCACATTGAGCATGGAGAAAAGAAAGAAGACCAAAGAACTGTCTGAGGACTTGAGAATCCAAATTGTGAGGAAGCATGAGCAATCTCAAGGCTACAAGTCCATCTCCAAAGACCTGAAAGTTCCTGTGTCTACAGTGCACAGTGTCATCAAGAAGTGTAAAGCCCATGGCACTGTGGCTAACCTCCCTAGATGTGAAAGGAAAAGAAAAATTGACGAGAGATTTCAACGCAAGATTGTGCGGACGGTGGATAAAGAACCTCGACTAACATCCAAACAAGTTCAAGCTGCCCTGCAGTCCGAGGGTGCAACAGTGTCAACCCGTACTATCCATCGGCGTCTGAATGAAAAGGGACTGTATGGTAGGATACCCAGGAAGACCCCACTTCTTACCCCGAGACATAAAAAAGCCAGGCTGGAGTTTGCCAAAACTTACCTGAGAAAGCATAAAACGTTTTGGAAGAATGTTCTCTGGTCAGATGAGACTAAAGTAGAGCTTTTTGGGAAAAGCCATCAACATAGAGTTTACAGGAAAAAAAAAAAGAGGCATTCAAAGAAAAGAACACGGTCCCTACAGTCAAACATGGCGGAGGTTCCCTGATGTTTTGGGGTTGCTTTGCTGCCTCTGGCACTGGACTGCTTGGCATGTGCATGGCATTATGAAGTCTGAAAACTACCAACAAATTTTGCAGCATAATGTACGGCCCAGTGTGAGAAAGCTGGGTCTCTCTCAGAGGTCATGGGTCTTCCAGCAGGACAATGACCCAAAACACACTTCAAAAAGCACTAGAAAATGGTTTGATAGAAAGCACTGGAGACTACTGAAGTGGCCAGCAATGAGTCCAGACCTGAATCCCATAGAACACCTGTGGAGAGATCTCAAAATGGCAGTTTGGGGAAGGCACCCTTCAAATCTCAGGGACCTGGAGCAGTTTGCCAAAGAAGAATGGTCTAAAATTCCAGGAGAGCATTGTAAGAAACTCACTGATGGTTACCGGAAGCGGTTGTTCGCAGTTATTTTGGCTAAAGGTTGTGCAACCAAGTATTAGGCTAAGGGTGCCAATACTTTTGTCTGCCCATTTTTGGAGTTTTGTGTGAGATGATCAATGATTTGATTTTTGTTTCATTCTCTTTTGTGTTTTTTCATTGCAAGCAAAATAAATGAAGATAATAATACCAAAGAATTTGTGATTGCAATCATTTTCAAGAAGAAACTGAGTATTATCTGACAGAATTGCAGGGGTGCCAATACTTTTGGCCAGCACTGTAGCTGTGCACACACTGCGTTTTTTTCTCAAGAAAATTCTTTCTGTTGATTTTCTTGAGAAAAAGAATGAGCAGTCACTTCTTTTCTGCAGCTAACTGCGTTATTCACTCCATTGACTGTAATGTAATCATGAAATAGCGCAGGGAATAACGCAGGTAGCAAATTCTGTGCTTTTCATTGCGTTTTCCTGCGTTATTCCCGGGTTATTTCGCACTTTTCGGGACATAATGTTCATCGCCGCCCTGCGTTTTGCAGGCAAGTGATGTCATTATGACAGAAAGAGGACGTTGAGCAGAGTAAACACACAGATCACACACAGACACGTACATATAGAATACACATAGAAATCAAACGTACATATTAAAAATAAAAAACGAAAGAAAAAAAAACATGGGCTTCGCCGTATTTTTACCGTCCAGCCAAGGTAAACACACAGCGGCGGCCCGGTATTCTCAGGCTGGGGAGGGCGAGGGCCATGGTTAATGTCCCCCCCTCCCGCAGCCAAGAATATCAGCCCCCCGCTGCCCCGAGAATGTTGCATCCATTATGCAACAGTCCCAGCGTGTTACCGCCTCTTCCCGATTGCTGTGATGCAGTGGCAACGGGGTAATAAGTTAATAGCAGCGCATAGCTGCTACTAAGTCCTAGCTTTATCATGGCAGCGTCTATGAGACAGCTTCCATGATTAACCTGTCAGTAACGTGAATAAACGCAGACCGAAAATCCTTTATTTTAAATAAAATAACAAAAAAGCCCCCTCTTTCACCACTTTATTAACCCCCCTGAAACACACAACTCCAGTATAATCCACTGAGGTTCCACGATGCTTGCAGACTGATTCAGCCGTGTCTCACGCATACTCAATGCAGCCTCGTTCAGTGAGCCATGCTGCAGGGGTAACTACAGGTCATTTTTCACGGTCGGTAATGTGAACACATTACCGTTCGCGAGAACTGCAGCGTGTCCTCAAGGGGACTCTATCTATCTATCTATTGATTATCTATCAATTATCTTTCTATCAATCTATCTAGTTATCTATCTATTTAGCTATTGATTATCTATCCATCAATCTATTTCATCTATCCATCATCTATCTATTTATCTGTCTATCCATCTATCTGTCCATTATCTATCTATCCATCTTTCTATCTATCTATCTATCTATCTATCCATTATTTATCTGTCTATCCATCTATCTATTATCTATCAATCTATCTTTCTATCCATTATCTATTTATCTATCCATTATATCTATTCATCTATCCATCTTTCTATCAATCTATATATTCATCTATCCATCTTTCTATCTATCCATCCATTATCTATCTGTTCATCTATCTATCTATCTATCTATCTATCTATCTATCCATTAACTATTCATCTATCCATCTATTTATCTATCCATTATCTATTTATTTATCTGTCTATCCATCTATCTATTGATTATCTATTATCTATATTATTTATTTCTGTTAAAGTATTAAAAAACGCAGGGACCAATCTGCAAAAAAACCGCAAAAAAAATGCACCAAAAACGCATTTTTCGGTGTGTTATTCGTGCGTTTTTTTTAACGCGGCTGTGCTAATCCTTCACTCAAGAAATTTCTTAAGAAATTTCTTGAGAAAAATCCTTTTTCTAGTGCGCACATAGCCTTATGCTGTTTTTTTTAATCAAAATAGTAGTGTTAACTAAGCACCCTAAGTTATTTACATGTACTATTGCTATTTAATTACTTCAGGGTATATGCTCGTTTTGTTTTTCTATTGGGTGTTGACAGCTCGTTTTACAGTGCATGCTCCGGGGACGGCTCTATGACTATCAGCCGGCGACTCTCAGGACAGACAGAAAACGGCTCTGTGCAAGCACAATATATGGGCCTTTTCTAGACCAATAGGTCATTGTAATGTACTATTACACCTGCTTTTGAGGTGAAAGGTAGCTTGCTTACCTCTTGGGCCCCTGGGCGGCTGCACAATTTGCACCAATGGAGTGTCCACCTCTGTTTCAGAAGGAATAAATTCATTTTCTAATGGTAGCCGCGAATTTTAGTAAGCTGGCCGTTCAGCACTAAACTTATATCTGCAGTTTAATAGCATTTGTGGATGTGACATGTTCATTTTAATAAAATACTACAATATTGTGCATTAGAAAAATGTGCAAGCAGTTTAACAGCAGGTGCTCAAAATGCAAAGTGCACTGTTGTATTGTATAAATGAGAATTCATAATTTACTATTGTTTTACATCCGTAACTGAAGGATGTTGTACTTTATCCATGTATCGTATATGGAAACTGTACAGCACATAATAAACCCACATCACATTGAACCAGTCACTGCTGTGATCCAGTCTAATGAGCTGTATTATTGCGGTTGTTAACAAGGCAGCCATAACATAACATATCCTATTGGTAAAATGATTTCCGCTCTAGGAAGCTCTCGTGTATTGATCCTACAGTGACTTCATTAGGCCATAAATTAAAGACTCTTTGCAGACGCATACGTCAGCTGTACTATAATGTGATCTACCACTGTCATGACGACAGCATGTACAGGGAGACAGCCGAGAAACAAAGCATAATGCTTCCAACCGGCTCTACACACGTATGCTGATCTATGTGGCAATGAGAATAAAGATTTCATTAGAAAAGACATCTGTGTCCTCACCCTATACACCTGCCCCTCCATCCTGGTCACACAAATCATGCATCACAAATGGTTTTACAATCGGCTTTTTACAGAACGTTATGGAGATTATTTTTTTTGTTGTCATTTTTCACCCCTCTACAAAAATAGTTTAGGCAAAAATTAAAAGGGGCAGATTCATTATTGCATTTGCACATTTTTTTGTTTAGTTCTTGGTATTTTTCTTTGCCATTTTTGCATTTATCTTTTCATTTACAAATTTGCACCATTTTTAAACTCTACATGTATAACAAAATTGATTTTTTTTTACGAGCAAAATACTTGTGGCATCGCTCGTGGAAAATGATTGTTGGTTATGCTTGCTAGGGTTATATTTTCAATTTCACCCTGAAGTTGACATCTTGAGTGTTTAAAATTAGTTTTTTTCAACTCTTCTTTTTAGTTAGGTTGGTATTAACAGTTGTTTATTTTTACAAATTTGTCTTAACACTGAGGTGAACAAAAAACAGTCCTTAGGCTAAGTGCGCACTAGAAAGTGACTTTTTCTTATGAAAAAAACAGACCCTCTGAAAGAATCCCGCACTTGCGGCAAAAACTGCGGTAATAGCGCACCCGCGTTTTTGCTGCGGATTTTCCGCAAGTTCGTCCCCGCGGATTTTTACAATTATCTATGGCAAAAACCGCAGGTACCTGTGGAAAAGAAGTGACATGCTTATTAATTCCGCAGCAGAAAATCCGCAGGTAAATCCGCGGGTATAAAAAAAACGCAGTGTGCACACAGCATTTTTTAAAACCCCTAGGTTTTGCTGGGGAATTGACTGCAGCAATGTTAGACCCATTTTCTGCAGCAAATCCGCGGAAAATCCACAGAGTGCGCACAGGGCCTTAGGCGGGCTTTACACGCTGCGACATCGCTAGCAATTGCTAGCGATGTCGAGCGCGATAGTACCCGCCCCCGTCATACATGCGATATCTGGTGTTTGCTGCCGTAGTGAACATTATCGCTACCACAGCTTCACACGCACATACCTGGTCGGCGATGTCGCTGTGACTGCCGAACAATCCCTCCTTCAAGGAGGAGGTGCGTTCGGCGTCACAGCGACGTCACTAAGCGGCTGGCCAATAGAAGCTGAGGGGCGGAGATAAGCAGGACGTAACATCCCGCCCACCTCCATCCTTCTGCATTGCCGGTGGACTCAGGTAAGGAGATTTTTGTCGTACCTGCGATTTCACACACAGCGATGTGTGGAGCTGCAGGAACGACAAACAACATCGTACCTGCACCGACATTATGGAAATGAACGACATGACACAGATCAGCGATTTTGTACGTTTTTGCGCTCGTTCATCGTCGCACCAGGATTTACACACTGCGATGTTGCTACCAGCGCCGGATGTGCGTCACTAACGACGTGACCCCGACGATATATATCGGTAGCGATGTCGCAACGTGTAAAGCCCGCCTTAGTGTTATGACCCTTAGTAATCATGTCACACTGATAAGAGATCTAATAGGTTAATATATATACACACACACGTATAAAAAAAATCCACAGCAACCAATAAGAGTTCAGCTTTCACTTTATCTCAGCAGCTTCAATGCTGAAACCTGCAGTCTGGTTGCTATAGGCAATCAGAATGATGAACGAGGCCCCAGTTACTTCTAAACTGGTTGTTGACACCAGTTACTATAGTTAGAGACTTTAGAGCGAGTTATCAGGTTGCCCCACCTTAGCGATTATATGGTTGCTGTTCCTCTAAGGCTAGTTTAACATATCCGGCTTTTCGCCGGTTTGGCGGATGCAGCGCACGCCAGTACAGTGTATATAGTACAGTGGCAGCGCCGCAACTTCCGGGTCACATGCTCTGGTCACATGACAGCATGTGACCAGTGCTCGTTGCGCTGCCAGTGTACTATATACACTGTAATGGCGTGCGCCGCATCCATCAAACCGTCAAAAAGCCGGATGTGTGAAACCGGCCTAAGAGGGACTGTTTGGGTGCCATGGCTTTAATTCTTTAAAAGGTGTTGTCCACTACTTGGACAACCCCTTCTCATTCCCCATGTTCGCCTCATTAAAATAGATAAATAAAGCCGCTTAATCTAGATTGATTAGAGGCGGAACACAACAAGGAAAAGGGAATAAAGCCTTTCATAATAATGTGGAAAGCATTTATGCTACGCTAACACACACATCTATATATATATAATTGCCTTATTCTGTCTGTCTGTCTGTCTTGCTACAAAATTGTGTCCTTACAGTGACAACCATCGGATTGGCCGCTGGGCTCGGCCTGGACCCGCCCCTCCACACGGATTGGCCACTCGGCTCGGCCCCGCCCCCCGCATGGATTAACCGTTTGGCCAGGCCCACCCCCCACACGGATTGGCCGCTCGCCCAGGCTCCGCCCCCACATGGATTGGCCGCTCGCCCAGGCTCCGCCCCCCACACGGATTGGCCTCTCGCCCCGGCCCCCTGCACGCATTGGCAACTCGGCCACACCCCGCCCCCCTCACGCATTGCACGCTCGCTCTGGCCCCGCACACATTCCCCGAAACGACACGGAGCCCCGACTCCCAGGTGAGTGCTTTACCCCCAGGAGCCCACATCAGCGTACACCGCCAACCCAGCCGACACATACCCTCGCATTGCTGGGGTTGCCGCCGTACGCTGGTGTGGGCTCCCGTGCGAGCGGGGGGTGGGCTACGCTGGTAACCATGGTACACATCGAGTAATATTGTGTAGCATAGTTACCAGCGTACACCGGGTCCCAGGTGAGCACATCAAGGTCCTGCAGCGGCGGAGCACACACACACGCACACACATCAGATCACACTCACTCTCACACACACATCAGATCGCATCCACACACTCACAACATCCAGTGATATCGCTTGCTTCTCGGCGGCGATACTGTGCGTGCAGTGACCTTCCAGGACCTGCCGGAGGATCACATGGCCAGAAGCATGTGGTATCTCCGGATGTTGTGAGTGTGAGCGCATATGTGCAATATCGTCAATGTGTGTGTGCGTGTATGCGATCGGGTGTGTGCGTGTATGCGATCGGGTGTGTGTGTGTATGCGATCGGGTGTGTGCGTGTCGACAGAAGGCAGAGGAGCACTGCGTGCAGCAGGGCTGCTCGGACCGCACACCGGAGGGCACAGGCAGAAGTGGGGTGTGAGTGTATGCGATCAGATGTGTGCGTGTATACTGTCTGATGTGTGACTGTGGAGCACGATGGGGGGTGCACAGCATGGGGGGATGGAGCACGATGGGGAGTGCGCAGCATGGGGGATGGAGCACGATGGGGAGTGCGCAGCATGGGGGATGGAGCACGATGGGGAGTGCGCAGCATGAGGGATGGAGCACGATGGGGAGTGCGCAGCATGAGGGATGGAGCACGATGGGGAGTGCGCAGCATGAGGGATGGATCACGATGGGGAGTGCGCAGCATGAGGGATGGATCACGATGGGGAGTGCGCAGCATGGGGGATGGAGCACGTTTGGGAGTGCGCAGCATGGGGGATGGAGCACATTTGGGAGTGCGCAGCATGGGGGATGGAGCACGATGGGGAATGCGCAGCATGGGGGATGGAGCACGATGGGGAATGTGCAGCATGGGGGATGGAGCACGATGGGGAGTGCGCAGCATGGGGGATGGAGCACGATGGGGAGTGCGCAGCATGGGGGATGGAGCACGATGGGGGGTGCGCAGCATGGGGGATGGAGTACGATGGGGGGTGCACACCTCCCCCCAAAACACACACACACACCGCCACGCACCGCACAACACACCACACTGGGAACAACAAACACCGCCCTACACAGACACCCACACACACAGACAATGCCGCACACACACACAACACCCAACACACAAACACCACGGCACGCACAAATATACGCACATATCGCAAAACACACACTGCACAAAACATACCTCCCCCAAAACACACACACGCACTCCACACACACAAACCGCGCAACACACACAGCACCACACACACACAACGCTACAGACACACAGCGCTCCACAAACAACGCAACACACAAACAACACCGCTCTCACCCCCCGCCACACCCAGAACATTTACAGCGCACTGCACAAACACTTGGCAACTACACACAAGAACATCTATATATATATAATATAACAAAAATCATACATTAACTACACAATACGTAAATTCTAGAATACCCGATGCGTAGAATCGGGCCACCTTCTAGTACACAAATAATCAACTTTAGGAGACCTTTCTCACAAACAGAGTGGTACTTGTTAGAAGACATAAGTGGCATACTGGGGAAGCTGAAAGTCCCTACAGACAACCATATAGCTGGTGACCCAAGTAACAGGAAATGATGCAAGAGCTCGAGATGGTGTTCCTGATGGAGAGGTTGTGCGTATCTGTAGTATAGGAGAAGGATCTAGCTGCGTAAGTTGCGGGGGTGGGTTTGGGCAGTTTAAGTTTTTTTTTTTTCTTTTAAGTACAGAAGAGCACTAGAAAGGATTGTGTACTTATAGCATGACATTGCCATGAACATGTCTGTTCTTTACCCATGTTATGCTTTACTATAAAATAATAAATATTATTGGGTAAAAAAAAAAAATAACAAAGCCTATACTCGCCTCCAATGCCATCATGGTTACAGCGATGTCGGAACTTGCGTTCCCGAGAATCAGATGATATTGTGATATTGTTATGACATGTGGGAAGTCAGATGAGGCCGAAAAGTCGTCCCCAGGTCCAACCAGGTCACCCATTGTCAATCCTCGGTCCCCTTGGTACCTCTTACAACATCGATCCCCCGCCACCCCTTCTTCTTGTCATCAGAAGAAATGCTGACCGCATGCGCAGAGCTTCTCTCAGCCTGCTTTGCACTCAGTGACATGGAGCATACTGCACTCACACTCCCATGCAGTGGACCCGGAGAGTGTGGGAGTGTGAGTGCAGTATTCTCACATGGAGGGTCTGCTCTTTCAGAAAATAGGGGAAGTGTTCTCCGAGCATGCCCCGCTTATTCTGGAATGAGGTTACTGCAGGTCACTCTGCCCTCGGTTGGACCAGGGCAGTGTGAGTGCAGTATCGTCAGGTCACTGCAGCCACATTCATCACATGGAGTGCCTGCTATTCCAGAAAATTGTGGATGTGTTCTATGAGCGTGCCCCCCATATTCTGGAAATGGATTATGGCGGACCAGATTTTTTAAAAAATACTTTTAGTAAATTGGTGAAAGAGGGAATGTGTTGGGGAATGTTTTTTCAAATAAATTTATTTTTGTCATCTATTTTTTTTTCTATTACTGACTGGGTTAGTGATGTCGGCAGGGCCGTATTTACCATTAGGCACCCGTGGTCCGGTGCCTAGGGCGGCAGGTTGTGAGGGGCGGCACCTTCTGGCAGCAAAAAAAAAAAAAAAAAATTTTTTTTTTTTTTTTTTTTTTTTTTACTTTTTTTTTTTTCTGCGGCCGCCGAGCACAGGGAGCTGATTGACCCCGGAACTGCCGGCGCCTGCACTTCCGGGGTCACAGGAACTGCCGGCGCCTGCACTTCCGGGGTCACAGGCGCGCGCCAATCAGCTCCTTCCTCTGTGCTGCGTCCACTGCTGTGTGGACGTCACATGCAGAGGACAGCACAGCAGGACGCCGCGGAGGACGCCGTGATGGAAGCCGGTGTCAGAAGAGGATACTCATGTGAGCCAGGAAGATGGCGGCGGGCACTGGAGCAAGTAAATGGATTCATAAGGAGCGTGGGAGTGTCTCTAATGCAGACCGGAGATCTGCGCATGCGGGGGGGGGGATGCGGCCAAGGCTGATACTGGGGGGAGGCAGAGGCTGAGACTGGGGGGAGGCTGGAGGGAGGCAGAGGCTGAGACTGGGGGGAGGCTGGAGGGAGGCTGAGACTGGAGGGAGGCAGAGGCTGAGACTGGGGGGAGGCTGGAGGGAGGCAGAGGCTGAGACTGGAGGGAGGCAGCGGCTGAAACTGGGGGAAGGCTGGAGGGAGGCAGAGGCAGAGACTGGGGGAAGGCTGGAGGGAGGCAGAGGCAGAGACTGGGGGGAGGCTGGAGGGAGGCAGAGACTGGGGGGAGGCTGGAGGGAGGCAGAGGCAGAGACTGGGGGGAGGCTGGAGGGAGGCAGAGGCAGACTGGGGGGAGGCTGGAGGGAGGCAGAGGCAGAGACTGGGGGGAGGCTGGAGGGAGGCAGAGGCAAAGACTGGGGGGAGGCTGGAGGGAGGCAGAGGCAGAGACTGGGGGGAGGCTGGAGGGAGGCAGAGGCAGAGACTGAGGGGAGGCTGGAGGGAGGCAGAGGCAGAGACAGAGACTGGGGGGAGGCTGGAGGGAGGCAGAGACTGGGGGGAGGCTGGAGGGAGGCAGAGGCAGAGACTGGGGGGAGGCTGGAGGGAGGCAGAGACAGAGACTGGGGGGAGGCTGGAGGGAGGCAGAGACTGGGGGGAGGCTGGAGGGAGGCAGAGGCAGAGACTGGGGGGAGGCTGGAGGGAGGCAGAGGCAGAGACTGGGGGGAGGCTGGAGGGAGGCAGAGACTGGGGGGAGGCTGGAGGGAGGCAGAGGCAGAGACTGGGGGGAGGCTGGAGGGAGGCAGAGGCAGAGACTGGGGGGAGGCTGGAGGGAGGCAGAGGCTGAGACTGGGGGGAGGCTGGAGGAAGGCAGAAGCAGAGACTGGGGGGAGGCTGGAGGGAGGCAGAAGCAGAGACTGGGGGGAGGCAGAGGCAGAGACTGGGGGGAGGCTGGAGGGAGGCAGAGGCTGAGACTGGGGGGAGGCTGGAGGGAGGCAGAGGCTGGGACTGGGGGGAGGCTGGAGGGGGGCTGAGGCTGAGACTGGGGGGAGGCTGGAGAGAGGCTGAGACTGGAAGGAGGCTGGAGGGAGGCTGAGACTGGAGGGAGGCTGGAGGGAGGCTGAGACTGGGGGGAGGCTGGAGGGAGGCTGAGACTGGGGGGAGGCTGGAGGGAGGCTGAGACTGGGGGGAGGCTGGAGGGAGGCAGAAGCTGAGACCGGAGGGAGGCTGAGACTGGGGGGAAGCTGGAGGGAGGCTGAGGCTGAGACTGGGGGGAGGCTGGAGGGAGGCTGAGACTGGAGGGAGGCTGAGGCTGAGACTTGAGGGAGGCTGAGGCTGAGACTGGAGGGAGGCTGGAGGGAGGCAGAGGCTGAGACTGGGGGGAGGCTGGAGGGAGGCAGAGGCTGAGACTGGGGGAAGGCTGGAGGGAGGCAGAGGCTGAATCTGGGGGAGGCTGGAGGGAGGCAGAGGCTGAGACTGGGGGGAGGCTGGAGGGAGGCAGAGGCTGAGACTGGGGGGAGGCTGGAGGGAGGCAGAGGCTGAATCTGGGGGAGGCTGGAGGGAGGCAGAGGCTGAGACTGGGGGGAGGCTGGAGGGAGGCAGAGGCTAAGACTGGGGGAAGGCTGGAGGGAGGCAGAGGCTGAATCTGGGGGAGGCTGGAGGGAGGCAGAGGCTGAGACTGGGGGGAGGCTGGAGGGAGGCAGAGGCTGAGACTGGGGGGAGGCTGGATGGAGGCAGAGGCTAAGACTGGGGGTAGGTAGAGGCTGAGACTGGGGGGAGGCTGGAGGGAAACTGAGGCTGAGACTGGGGGAAGGCTGGAGGGAGGCTGAGACTGGAGGAGGGCTGAGGCGGAGACTGGGGGAGGCTGGAGGGAGGCTGAGGAGACTGGAGGGAGGCTGAGGCGGAGACTGGGGGGAGGCTGGAGGGAGGCTGAGGCGGAGACTGGGGCAGGCTGAGGCTGGGGGGAGGCAAAGGCTGAGACTGGGGGAGAGAGGCTGATGCTGAGGGAAGATAGAGGCTGATGCTGGGGGAGAGAGGCTGATGCTGGCTGGGGGAGTGGGAGAGAGGGGCTAATGCTAGAGACAGAGGACAAGGGATGAGGGATAGTGCAATGACAAAATCGATTGGGTGGGGGGAGTGTAAGGACTCAGAATAAGAGGGGGGCAGCATTGGGAGCTCATTATGAAGAAGGGGCAGCATGTGTGAGATCAGTATGGAGTGGAGCAATGTAGGGGAGTCAATATCAAGATTGGGGTAGTGTGTGTGGGGGGGTCTCAGCATAAGCGTTAGTGTGGTGGTCTTAGCATGAGTGGGGCAACATGAAGGTCTCATTATGGAAAAGAGGAAGGCAGCATTAGGAGCTCATGGAGATGGACAGCATGCAAGGGACATTGTGAGAAGGGGGCAGCATGCATGGGACATTGTGAGGAGGGAGCAGCATGCATGGGACATTGTGAGGAGGGGGCAGCATGCATGGGACATTGTGAGGAGAGAGCAGCATGCAAGGGACATTGTGAGGAGGGGGCAGCATGCATGGGACATTGTGAGGCGGGAGCAGCATGCATGAGACATTGTGAGGAGGGAGCAGCATGCATGGGACATTGTGAGGAGGGAGCAGCATGCATGGGACATTGTGAGGAGGGGGCAGCATGCATGGGACATTGTGAGGAGAGAGCAGCATGCAAGGGACATTGTGAGGAGGGGGCAGCATGCATGGGACATTGTGAGGCGGGAGCAGCATGCATGAGACATTGTGAGGAGGGAGCAGCATGCATGGGACATTGTGAGGAGGGAGCAGCATGCATGGGACATTGTGAAGAGGGGGCAGCATGCATGGGACATTGTGAGGAGGGAGCAGCATGCATGGGACATTGTGAGGAGGGGGCAGCATGCATGGGACATTGTGAGGAGGGGGCAGCATGCATGGGACATTGTAAGGAGGGGGCAGCATGCATGGGACATTGTGAGGAGGGAGCAGCATGCATGGGACATTGTGAGGAGGGGGCAGCATGCATGGGACATTGTGAGGAGGGAGCAGCATGCATGGGACATTGTGAGGAGGGAGCAGCATGCATGGGACATTGTGAGGAGGGAGCAGCATGCATGGGACATTGTGAGGAGGGGGCAGCATGCATGGGACATTGTGAGGAGGGGGCAGCATGCATGGGACATTGTGAGGAGGGGGCAGCATGCATGGGACATTGTGAGGAGGGGGCAGCATGCATGGGACATTGTGAGCAGGGGGCAGCATGCATGGGACATTGTGAGGAGGGGGCAGCATGCATGGGACATTGTGAGGAGGGGGCAGCATGCATGTGACACTGTGAGGAGGGGGCAGCATGCATGGGACATTGTGAGCAGGGGGCAGCATGCATGGGACATTGTGAGGAGGGGGCAGCATGCATGGGACATTGTGAGGAGGGGGCAGCATGCATGGGACATTGTGAGCAGGGGGCAGCATGCATGGGACATTGTGAGGAGGGGGCAGCATGCATGGGACATTGTGAGGAGGGGGCAGCATGCATGTGACACTGAGGAGGGGGCAGCATGCATGGGACATTGTGAGGAGGGGGCAGCATGCATTTGACATTGTGAGGAGGGGGCAGCATGCATGGGACATTGTGAGGAGGGGGCAGCATGCATGGGACATTGTGAGGAGGGGGCAGCATGCATGGGACATTGTGAGCAGGGGGCAGCATGCATGGGACATTGTGAGGAGGGGGCAGCATGCATGGGACATTGTGAGGAGGGGGCAGCAGGCATGTGACACTGTGAGGAGGGGGCAGCATGCATGGGACATTGTGAGCAGGGGGCAGCATGCATGGGACATTGTGAGGAGGGGGCAGCATGCATGGGACATTGTGAGGAGGGGGCAGCATGCATGGGACATTGTGAGCAGGGGGCAGCATGCATGTGACACTGTGAGGAGGGGGCAGCATGCATGGGACATTGTGAGCAGGGGGCAGCATGCATGGGACATTGTGAGGAGGGGGCAGCATGCATGGGACATTGTGAGGAGGGGGCAGCATGCATGGGACATTGTGAGGAGGGGGCAGCATGCATGGGACATTGTGAGGAGGGGGCAGCATGCATGTGACACTGTGAGGAGGGGGCAGCATGCATGGGACATTGTGAGGAGGGGGCAGCATGCATTTGACATTGTGAGGAGGGGGCAGCATGCATGGGACATTGTGAGGAGGGGGCAGCATGCATGGGACATTGTGAGGAGGGGGCAGCATGCATGGGACATTGTGAGCAGGGGGCAGCATGCATGGGACATTGTGAGGAGGGGGCAGCAGGCATGTGACACTGTGAGGAGGGGTCAGCATGCATGGGACATTGTGAGCAGGGGGCAGCATGCATGGGACATTGTGAGGAGGGGGCAGCATGCATGGGACATTGTGAGGAGGGGGCAGCATGCATGGGACATTGTGAGCAGGGGGCAGCATGCATGGGACATTGTGAGGAGGGGGCAGCATGCATGGGACATTGTGAGGAGGGGGCAGCATGCATGTGACACTGTGAGGAGGGGGCAGCATGCATGGGACATTGTGAGCAGGGGGCAGCATGCATGGGACATTGTCCTCACATCATGCCGCTCCCTCCTCACAATGTACAGATCATATTTCATAATCGAGGAAGGTGTGGTGGATATACAGTAGTTTATAAGGGAGGGCAGAGTGGTGTTTTAGTTTATTAGGGGCAGTGTGACAGTCACAGTATATAAGTGGGGACGGTGTGGTGGGAATATTTTATACACATGCTATGTTTTGATGTGCCTGTGGTGATTCCCATTGGGGGGGGGGGGTTAGTTTCTTATTGATACTTTTTAAAGTGTTTTACAGAGTAGATCTGCCTTAAACAGATGTCGTGTGCGAAAACTCAGTTTTACGTTGTCACTAAGGGGCGCGACCACTTAAAGTGCCTAGGGCAGCACGAAGGCAAAATACAGCCCTGGATGTCGGGTATGTGATAGACATCATGATAGACACCATGACATCACTAACCCCAAAGCTTGATGCCAGGTAACATTACACAGCTGTATCAACCCAATATATTACCCCGCTTGTCACCGTACCAGGGATGAGCTGAGGAGAAGCACCAGTATTGGTGCATCCAATGCATGCGCTACTTCTGGGGCGGCTGCGGCCTGCTATTAGGCTGGGAAGGGCCAAAGAAGCATGGCCCTTCGCACCCTGAGAATACCAGACCCCAGCTGTCCGCTTCACCTTGGCTGGTGATCCAATTTGGGGGCACCTCACGTTATTTGTTTGTTTTTTTTAATCATTTATTTATAAATAATTAAAAAAAAAAAGAGCCTGGGGTGCCCTGCAAATTGGATCACCAGCCAAGGTGAAGCTGATAGCTGTGGTCTGCAGCCGTCTGCTTCACCTTAGCTGGCTATCAAAAATGAGGGAGACCTCAATTCGTTTATCTTAATTATTTATTTTTTGGCTAAATACAAGGCTAAACACCCTTTAGTGCCACATGAAAGTGACTAAAGAGTGAAAGATTACAAAATGCAGAACAGTGAGACATTATACATGTGTTTTACCTCTGTCTGTATCTATCTATCCTAGCTTTGTAGGTTGTTTGCCCATGATCATGGTTTTCAGCATTTTGGATACAGAGTGTTTTTGCTGCGTTCAAAACGCTGAGTTGTGCAGTACAAGCGCAGTGGAAGGATTTTTTAGAAATCTCCTGCCCACTGTGCTTCATTTCTCTACAGCATAAACTGACCTGCGGCGTGGCTTCCCGGGCCAATTGTTTGGTGTGGAGACTCAAGTGTTCTCCATGGGCATAATAGCGCTAAAGTCCGCATGGGCCCGAACCCTGAAAGTGGGCAGAGGCAGCTGCGTTCTCCCGCGGACAACACTCACATCTCTGATGGAGGGCTGGCACTAGACGTAGTGTCGCCGGATCGTGGGCACATAGTCTACAACTGAGAAATTTGCTGCTACAGCAACATTTTTGCAAAGTACCTGTGGATTCAAAATGCTTACTATACCCCTGAATAAAATCCTTGAGGGGTCTAGTTTCCAAAATGGGGTCACTTGAGGGGGTTTCTGTTGTATAGGTACCCTAGGGGCCCTGCAAATGTGACATGGTGCTCGCAATTTATTTCAACTTTTCCAACATTCAAATGGTGCTCCTTACATTATAAGCCCTCCCATTTGTCCAAACAGAGGTTTTTGACCACATGTGGGGTATCGCTGTGCTCATAAGAATTTTGGGTAACAAAGTGTGGGGTCCACTTTTTAGTGTTGCCTCTTGAAAAAGTGAGAAATTTGGTATTGAATCAACATTTTTGTATGAAAAGAAGGGAATTTTGATTACTTACCGTAAATTCCTTTTCTTCTAGCTCCAATTGGGAGACCCAGACAATTGGGTGTATAGGCTATGCCTCCGGAGGCCGCACAAAGTATTACACTAAAAGTGTAAAGCCCCTCCCCTTCTGCCTATACACCCCCCGTGCTCCCACGGGCTCCTCAGTTTTGGTGCAAAAGCAAGAAGGAGGAAAAAAAATTATAAACTGGTTTAAAGTAAATTCAATCCGAAGGAATATCGGAGAACTGAAACCATTCAACATGAACAACATGTGTACACAAAAAAACAGGGGCGGGTGCTGGGTCTCCCAATTGGAGCTAGAAGAAAAGGAATTTACGGTAAGTAAACAAAATTCCCTTCTTCTTTGTCGCTCCATTGGGAGACCCAGACAATTGGGACGTCCAAAAGCAGTCCCTGGGTGGGTAAATAATACCTCATAATAGAGCCGTAACGGCTCCGTCCTACAGGTGGGCAACCGCCGCCTGAAGGACTCGCCTACCTAGGCTGGCATCTGCCGAAGCATAGGTATGCACCTGATAGTGTTTCGTGAAAGTGTGCAGGCTCGACCAGGTAGCCGCCTGACACACCTGCTGAGCCGTAGCCTGGTGCCTCAAAGCCCAGGACGCACCCACGGCTCTGGTAGAATGGGCCTTCAGCCCTGAGGGAACCGGAAGCCCAGCAGAACGGTAAGTTTCGAGAATTGGTTCCTTGATCCACCGAGCCAGGGTTGATTTGGAAGCCTGTGACCCTTTACGCTGGCCAGCGACAAGGACAAAGAGTGCATCCGAGCGGCGCAGGGGCGCCGTACGAGAAATGTAGAGTCTGAGTGCTCTCACCAGATCTAACAAGTGCAAATCCTTTTCACATTGGTGAACTGGATGAGGACAAAAAGAGGGTAAGGAGATATCCTGATTGAGATGAAAGGGGGATACCACCTTAGGGAGAAATTCCGGAACCGGACGCAGAACCACCTTGTCCTGGTGAAACACCAGGAAGGGGGCTTTGCATGACAGAGCTGCCAGCTCAGACACTCTCCGAAGTGAAGTGACTGCTACTAGGAAAACCACTTTCTGCGAAAGGCGTGCGAGAGAAGAAGGGAATTTTGTTACTTACCGTAAATTCCTTTTCTTCTAGCTCCTATTGGGAGACCCAGACGATTGGGTGTATAGCACTGCCCTCCGGAGGCCACACAAAGCAATTACACTAAAAAGTGTAAGGCCCCTCCCCTTCTGGCTATACACCTCCAGTGGGATCACTGGCTCACCAGTTTTAGTGCAAAAGCAAGAAGGAGGAAAGCCAATAACTGGTTTAAACAAATTCACTCCGAAGATACGTCGGAGAACTGAAAACCATTCAACATGAACAACATGTGTACCCGAAAAACAACCAAAAATCCCGAAGGACAACAGGGCGGGTGCTGGGTCTCCCAATAGGAGCTAGAAGAAAAGGAATTTACGGTAAGTAACAAAATTCCCTTCTTCTTCGGCGCTCCATTGGGAGACCCAGACGATTGGGACGTCCAAAAGCTGTCCCTGGGTGGGTAAAGAAATACCTCATGTTAGAGCTGCAAAGACAGCCCTCCCCTACGGGGAGGCAACTGCCGCCTGCAGGACTCTTCTACCTAGGCTGGCGTCCGCCGAAGCATAGGTATGCACCTGATAATGTTTGGTGAAAGTGTGCAGACTCGACCAGGTGGCTGCCTGGCACACCTGTTGAGCCGTAGCCTGGTGTCGTAATGCCCAGGACGCACCCACGGCTCTGGTAGAATGGGCCTTCAGCCCTGATGGAACCGGAAGCCCAGCAGAACGGTAGGCTTCAAGAATTGGTTCTTTGATCCATCGAGCCAGGGTGGCTTTGGAAGCCTGCGACCCTTTGCGCTTACCAGCGACAAGGACAAAGAGTGCATCCGAGCGGCGCAGGGGCGCCGTGCGGGAAATGTAGATTCTGAGTGCTCTCACCAGATCCAACAAATGTAAATCCTTTTCATACCGATGAACTGCATGCGGATAAAAGGAAGGCAAGGAGATATCCTGATTAAGATGAAAAGAGGATACCACCTTAGGGAGAAACTCCTGAATGGGGCGCAGCACTACCTTGTCCTGGTGGAACACCAGGAAAGGAGCCTTGGATGACAGCGCTGCTAGTTCGGACACTCTCCGAAGAGACGTGACCGCTACCAGAAAGGCCACTTTCTGTGAGAGTCGAGAAAGTGACACATCCCTCAGAGGCTCGAAGGGCGGCTTCTGGAGAGCAACAAGGACCTTGTTTAGATCCCACGGATCTAACGGCCGCCTGTACGGAGGTACGATATGACAAACCCCCTGCAGGAACGTGCGCACCTGAGAAAGTCGTGCTAGACGCTTCTGAAAAAACACGGATAGTGCCGAGACTTGCCCTTTAAGGGAGCCGAGCGACAAGCCCTTTTCCAACCCAGATTGCAGGAAGGAAAGAAAGACAGGTAACGCGAATGGCCAGGGAGATACTCCTTGTGCAGAGCACCAGGATAAGAAAATCTTCCACGTTCTGTGGTAGATCTTAGCAGAAGTGGACTTCCTAGCCTGTCTCATGATGGCCACGACCCCTTGGGATAATCCTGAAGACGCTAGGATCCAGGACTCAATGGCCACACAGTCAGGTTCAGGGCCGCAGAATTCCGATGGAAAAACGGCCCTTGGGACAGTAAGTCTGGACGGTCTGGTAGTGCCCACGGTTGGCCGACCGTGAGATGCCACAGATCCGGGTACCACGACCTCCTCGGCCAGTCTGGGGCGACGAGTATGACGCGGCCGCAATCGGATCTGATCTTGCGTAACACTCTGGGCAAGAGTGCCAGAGGTGGAAACACATAAGGGAGCCGGAACTGCGACCAATCTTGCACTAAGGCGTCTGCCGCCAGAGCTCTTTGATCGCGAGACCGCGCTATGAAGGTCGGGACCTTGTTGTTGTGCCGAGACGCCATTAGGTCGACGTCCGGCACCCCCCAGCGGCGGCAGATTTCCTGAAACACGTCCGGGTGAAGGGACCATTCCCCTGCGTCCATGCCCTGGCGACTGAGGAAGTCTGCTTCCCAGTTTTGTACGCCCGGGATGTGAACTGCTGATATGGTGGATGCTCTTTCCTCTACCCACATCAGAATCCGCCTGACTTCCTGGAAGGCTTGCCGACTGCGTGTCCCTCCTTGGTGGTTGATGTATGCCACCGCTGTGGAGTTGTCCGACTGAATTCGGATCTGTTTTCCTTCCAGCCACTGCTGGAAGGCTAATAGGGCAAGATACACTGCCCTGATCTCCAGAACATTGATCTGAAGGGTAGATTCCTGCTGAGTCCACGTCCCTTGAGCCCTGTGGTGGAGAAAAACTGCTCCCCACCCTGACAGACTCGCGTCTGTCGTGACCACTGCCCAGGATGGGGGCAGGAATGATCTTCCCTGCGATAATGAGGTGGGAAGAAGCCACCATAGCAGAGAATCCTTGGCCGTCTGAGAAAGGGAGACTTTCCTGTCTAGGGAAGTTGTCTTCCCGTCCCATTGGCGGAGAATGTCCCATTGAAGTGGACGCAGATGAAACTGCGCGAACGGGACTGCCTCCATTGCTGCCACCATCTTCCCTAGGAAGTGCATGAGGCGCCTTAAGGGGTGCGACTGACCCTGAAGGAGAGACTGCACCCCTGTCTGTAGAGACCGCTGCTTGTCCAGCGGAAGCTTCCCTATCGCTGAGAGAGTATGAAACTCCATGCCAAGATACCGACTGATAAACCAATTATATTTATATTAGAATAGAGGATCACTTGAAAACCAGAAAAAATTCTCTCTAAAACGTCACTTTTATTAATACTATTAAAATACTAAAATAATACTAAATTCTGGAATAATATCCAGAAGTAAAGACATCAACAAGTCGTGCTTAGTGATAACTAAGTAGGGTCTTGAAGGTGGACAGGGGACAAGGGGTGTGCACCGCCTACTAATTTCAATTGATATGCTGATAGTTATGAGGTGGGACAGGGGGTCTGATAATCCCTGATGTTATTCCCTACCTAACCACGGAGGTCAAAAGCACCTTAATTTTTTGGGTGCCCCCCGTTCCTCGGCGGCTAGCCCTAACTGCCCCTGTTACTACTCCTGACCCTAACCCACCACCAAGTGGATTGTGCAGTGGTGCATAGCAGTCATGTGTCAAAAGTAATACCAATTACAATAATAAACCCAAATCTCATGTGCAAATTAAGGATTTCAAATCACAGTTTTATAAATTGCCTGTATGGCTATGAAACTGGGAAGATACATGAGAAAGAGGGTCTACACAAGGGATGATGGACCTGTGGTCCTAGTACTTATCCTGCCAGGACTAACTTGATGCCACAGTGAAAGGCTGTTACTGCAGGCACCTATTGCCTAGAGAGCCTACCTGGTAACATTAAGTGAAAGGAGCTTTTCATTGTAACTCCAGCACCTAAATGGGGGGGTACAGAGTATCAACTGGACCCACATAAGGACCACACAGGATCTTCATCTCATGGAGAATATAAACAACGAGGAGATTGATGGCCTAAACAGATTAGAGATAATTTGATATATCTATATCCCCTGATGAACCCCAAGACGCTGGGGGGAAACGCGTCGGGATCAAGTTAGTCCTGGCAGGATAAGTACTAGGACCACAGGTCCATCATCCCTTGTGTAGACCCTCTTTCTCATGTATCTTCCCAGTTTCATATCCCCGAGGAACGGGGGGCACCCAAAAAATTAAGGTGCTTTTGACCTCCGTGGTTAGGTAGGGAATAACATCAGGGATTATCAGACCCCCTGTCCCACCTCATAACTATCAGCATATCAATTGAAATTAGTAGGCGGTGCACACCCCTTGTCCCCTGTCCACCTTCAAGACCCTACTTAGTTATCACTAAGCACGACTTGTTGATGTCTTTACTTCTGGATATTATTCCAGAATTTAGTATTATTTTAGTATTTTAATAGTATTAATAAAAGTGACGTTTTAGAGAGAATTTTTTCTGGTTTTCAAGATACCGACTGACCCTGAAGGTTAGTGATTGAGTCGGTGCCAGGTTTGACTTTGAAAAGTTGATGATCCACCCGAAAGTCTGGAGAGTCTCCAGCGCAACATTCAGGCTGTGTTGGCATGCCTCTTGAGAGGGTGCTTTGACAAGTAGATCGTCCAAGTAAGGGATCACCGAGTGTCCCTGAGAATGCAAGACTGCTACCACTGCCGCCATGACCTTGGTGAAAACCCGTGGGGCTGTCGCCAGACCAAATGGCAGAGCTACGAACTGGAGATGGTCGTCTCCTATCACGAAACGTAGAAAACGTTGGTGCTCTGTAGCAATCGGCACGTGGAGATAAGCATCTTTGATGTCTATTGATGCAAGGAAATCTCCTTGAGACATTGAGGCAATGACGGAGCGGAGGGATTCCATCCGGAACCGCCTGGCGTTCACATGCTTGTTGAGCAGTTTTAGGTCCAGAACAGGACGGAACGAGCCGTCCTTTTTTGGAACCACGAAGAGATTGGAGTAAAAACCTTGCCCTTGTTCCTGCAGAGGAACAGGGATCACCACTCCTTCTGCTCTTAGTGAGCACACCGCCTGCAGAAGGGCATTTGCTCGGTCGGGATGTGGGGAGGTTCTGAAGAACCGAGGCGGAGGATGAGAACTGAATTCTATCCTGTACCCGTGAGACAAAATGTCTGCTACCCACCGGTCTTTGACCTGTGGCAGCCAAATGTCGCAAAAGCGGGAGAGCCTGCCACCGACCGAGGATGCGGAGGGATGAGGCCGAAAGTCATGAGGCAGCCGCCTTGGAAGCGGTTCCTCCGGTTGTTTTCTTGGGGCGTGAATGAGCCCGCCAGGAATCTGAGCTCCTTTGCTCCTTCTGAGTCCCTTTGGACGAGGAGAATTGGGTCTTGCTGGAGCCTCGAAAGGACCGAAACCTCGACTGCCACTTCCTCTGTTGAGGTTTGCTCGATCTGGGCTGGGGTAAGGAGGAGTCCTTACCCTTGGACTGTTTAATGATCTCAGCCAATTGCTCACCAAACAGTCTGTCTCCAGATAGTGGCAAGCTGGTTAAACATTTCTTGGAAGCAGAATCTGCTTTCCATTCCTTTAACCACAAGGCTCTGCGCAAAACCACAGAGTTGGCAGACGCCATTGAGGTACGGCTCGTAGAGTCCAGGACAGCGTTGATAGCGTAAGTCGCAAACGCAGACATTTGCGAGGTTAGGGACGCTACTCGCGGCACTGCTGGACGTATGATAGAGTCCACTTGTGCCAGGCCAGCTGAAATAGCTTGGAGTGCCCACACGGCCGCGAATGCTGGAGCAAACGACGCGCCGATAGCTTCATAGACAGACTTTAACCAAAGGTCCATCTGTCTGTCATTGGCATCTTTAAGTGAAGCCCCATCTTCCACTGCAACTAAGGATCTAGCCGCAAGCCTGGAGATTGGGGGGTCCACCTTTGGACACTGGGTCCAGCGTTTGACCACGTCAGGGGGAAAGGGATAACGTGTATCCTTAAGACGTTTGGAGAAACGCTTATCTGGATAAGCATGATGTTTCTGGACTGATTCTCTGAAGTCAGAGTGGTCCAGAAAAGTACTCAATTTACGCTTAGGATACCGGAACTGGAACTTCTCCTGCTGTGCAGCTGCCTCCTCTGCTGAAGGGGCTGGGGGAGAAATATCCAACAGTCTATTGATGGCCGCTATAAGGTCATTTACCATAGCGTCACCATCAGGGGTATCTAGATTGAGAGCGGTGTCAGGAGTAGATTCCTGATCACCCACCTCTGTCTCCTCATACAGAGCCTCGTCTCGCTGAGACCCTGACCAGTGTGATGACGGCGAGGGTCTTTCCCAGCGAGCCCGCTTAGGCTGCCTGGGACTGTCATCCGAGTCAGAGTCTTCAGCCTGTGATGCCTGGGACCCCCTTGAAGTACGGATTAGTTCCAACTGAGGGGGACCGGGGAGCATAGACACAGCAGTGTCCATGGTCTGAGAAACTGGCCTGGACTGCAAGGTTTCCAGGATTTTTGTCATAGTCACAGACATCTTATCAGCAAAAACTGCAAATTCTGTCCCCGTCACCGGGGCAGGGTTCACAGGCGTCTCTGCCTGGGCCACTACTACCATAGACTCTGGCTGACGAAGTGGCACAGGGACCGAACATTGCACACAATGGGGGTCATTGGAACCTGCCGGTAGATTAGCCCCACATGCGGCACAAGCAGTGCATACCGCCTGTGCCTTGGCACCCTTGCGTTTTGCGGATGACATGTTGTTGTCTCCTCAGAGCAATGAGGGTATAAGCCAAGAAGCGACTGTACAGTGCAATATAAATATATATGGTACAGTCAAATAACACTGTGGCACTAGTGGGGCCAGCACTTATGTGCAGCTTACCGCCCGCATAAACGCGGGTGTGTGGTCGCCAGAGTCCCTTGTCTGAGTCCCCCAGAGCCTGTGTCCGTTCTCCAGCCAGACTGCATGCAGGAATGGCTGCCGGCGTCCTGTGGAGAGGGGCGGGCCCTGGGCGTGTTGAGACCAAGAGCGGGAAACTTGCGTCCCCACTGTGCCCAGTGAGAGGGCTGGAGCATGTAAATAAGGCTCCAGCCCTCGGCGCTGCCTATTGCACAGCGTCTCTCCCTTTCCCTGATTGACAGGGTGGGGGCGGGAACGAACCGTAACTAGGCCGCAAAAGCCGGGGACTAGATTTATGAGCGCTGCCGCCGTAAAAGCGCGGGCAGCGCGAGTCCCCGGCGCACTACAAGTCCCAGCGGCGCCGCCGCTCCCGGAGCGGCCGGCGCGGTAGTTCCCAAGACATAAAATCACTCAGCTAAGCTGCAGTGACTCTAACCCGAGCGCGCAGCGCTAGTGCCCCCAGCGCACTAGCACACCCAGCAAGCCTGGAGTGTGCGTGGCCTGTCTGTGCGGGGACACAGAGTACCTGAACGTTGCAGGGCCTTGTCCCTGACTGTACTCAGCTCCTCCAGCAGGGTCTCTGGGTCTGTGGATGGAGCTCGGCCTCAGGGTTTGGGGGCCGGTAAGATCCCACTTCCACAGAGCCCCTCAGGGGGATGGGGAAGGAAAGCAGCATGTGGGCTCCAGCCTCCGTACCCGCAATGGGTACCTCAACCTTACAAACCGCAAGTGGGGTGAGAAGGGCGCATGCTGGGGGCCCTATATGGGCTCTCTTTTCTTCCATCCGATAGAGTCAGCAGCTACTGCTGACTAAACAGTGGAGCTATGCGTGGATGTCTGACCTCCTTCGCACAAAGCAGAAAACTGGTGAGCCAGTGATCCCACTGGGGGTGTATAGCCAGAAGGGGAGGGGCCTTACACTTTTTAGTGTAATTGCTTTGTGTGGCCTCCGGAGGGCAGTGCTATACACCCAATCGTCTGGGTCTCCCAATGGAGCGCCGAAGAAATATCCCTCATTGGCTCGAACGGTGGTTTCTGAAGAACCATCAGCACCCTGTTCAGATCCCAGGGTTCCAACGGACGTTTGTAAGGAGGAACGATGTGACAAACCCCCTGCAGGAACGTGCGTACCTGTGGAAGTCTGGCCAGGCGCTTCTGAAAAAACACAGAGAGCGCAGAGACTTGTCCCTTAAGGGAGCAGAGTGACAAACCCTTTTCCAATCCGGACTGAAGAAAGGACAGGAAAGTGGGCAAGGCAAATGGCCAGGGAGAAAAACCCCGAGCAGAGCACCACGACAGGAATATTTTCCACGTCCTGTGGTAGATCTTGGCGGACGTTGGTTTCCTAGCCTGTCTCATAGTGGCAATGACCTCCTGGGATAATCCTGAAGACGCTAAGATCCAGGACTCAATGGCCACACAGTCAGGTTGAGGGCCGCAGAATTCAGATGGAAAAAACGGCCCTTGAGACAGCAAGTCTGGTCGGTCTGGTAGTGCCCACGGTTGGCCGACCGTGAGATGCCACAGATCCGGGTACCACGACCTCCTCGGCCAGTCTGGAGCGACGAGGATGGCGTGGCGGCAGTCGGCCCTGATCTTGCGTAACACTCTGGGCAACAGTGCCAGCGGAGGAAACACATAAGGGAGTTGAAACTGCGACCAATCTTGAACTAAGGCGTCTGCCGCCAGAGCTCTGTGATCGTGAGAACGTGCCATGAATGCCGTGACCTTGTTGTTGTGCCGGGACGCCATTAGGTCGACGTCCGGCATCCCCCAGCGGCAACAGATCTCCTGAAACACGTCCGGGTGAAGGGACCATTCCCCTGCGTCCATGCCCTGGCGACTGAGAAAATCTGCTTCCCAGTTTTCCACGCCTGGGATGTGAACTGCGGAGATGGTGGAGGCCGTGGCTTCCACCCACATCAAAATCCGCCGGACTTCCTGGAAGGCTTGCCGACTGCGTGTTCCTCCTTGGTGGTTGATGTAAGCCACCGCTGTGGAGTGGTCCGACTGAATTCGGATCTGCTTGCCTTCCAGCCACTGCTGGAACGCTTTCAGGGCAAGATACACTGCCCTGATCTCCAGAACATTGATCTGAAGTGAGGACTCTTGCTGGGTCCACGTACCCTGAGCCCTGTGGTGGAGAAAGACTGCTCCCCACCCTGACAGACTCGCGTCCGTCGTGACCACCGCCCAGGATGGGGGTAGGAAGGATTTCCCCTTCGATAATGAAGTGGGAAGAAGCCACCACCAAAGGGAAGCTTTGGTTGCCTGAGAGAGGGAGACGTTCCTGTCGAGGGACGTCGGCTTCCTGTCCCATTTGCGTAGGATGCCCATTGAAGAGGACGCAGGTGAAACTGCGCGAAAGGGACTGCCTCCATTGCTGCCACCATCTTCCCCAGGAAGTGCATGAGGCGCCTCAAGGGGTGTGACTGACCTTGAAGGAGAGATTGCACCCCCGTCTGTAGTGAACGCTGCTTGTTCAGCGGAAGCTTCACTATCGCTGAGAGGGTATGAAACTCCATGCCAAGATATGTCAGCGATTGTGCCGGTGTCAGATTTGACTTTGGAAAATTGATGATCCACCCGAAACTCTGGAGAGTCTCCAGAGTAGCGGTGAGGCTGTGCTGGCATGCCTCTTGAGAGGGAGCCTTGACCAGCAGATCGTTTAAGTAAGGGATCACCGAGTGACCATGAGAGTGGAGGACCGCGACTACTGTAGCCATGACCTTGGTGAAAACCCGTGGGGCTGTCGCCAGGCCGAACGGCAGTGCCACCAACTGAAGGTATTCGTCTCCTATGGCGAAGCGCAGAAAGCGCTGATGCTCTGGAGCAATCTGAACGTGGAGATAAGCATCTTTGATATCGATCGATGCAAGGAAATCTCCTTGAGACATTGAGGCGATGACGGAGCGGAAGGATTCCATCCGGAACCGCCTGGTCTTTACGTGTTTGTTGAGCAGCTTTAGGTCCAGGACAGGACGGAAAGACCCGTCCTTCTTTGGAACCACAAACAGGTTGGAGTAAAAACCGTGACCCTGTTGCTGAAGAGGAACAGGGACCACCACTCCTTCTGCCTTCAGAGTGCCCAGCGCCTGCAGAAGAGCATCGGCTCGCTCGGGAGGCGGAGATGTCCTGAAGAATCGAGTCGGAGGATGAGAGCTGAACTCTATCCTGTAACCGTGAGACAGAATGTCTCTCACCCAACGGTCTTTTACCTGTGGCAGCCAGGTGTCGCAAAAGCGGGAGAGCCTGCCACCGACCGAGGATGCGGTGTGAAGCGGCCGTAAGTCATGAGGAAGCCGCCTTGGTAGCGGCACCTCCGGCGGTCTTTTTAGGGCGTGACTTAGACCGCCATGAATCGGAGTTCCTCTGATCCTTCTGAGGCCTTTTGGACGAGGAGAATTGGGACCTGCCCGCACCCCGAAAGGACCGAAACCTCGACTGTCCCCTCCTCTGTTGGGGTAAGTTTGGTTTGGCCTGGGGTAAGGATGTTTCCTTTCCCTTGGATTGCTTGATGATTTCATCCAATCTCTCACCAAACAAACGGTCGCCAGAAAATGGCAAACCGGTTAAGCACTTTTTGGAAGCCGAATCTGCCTTCCATTCCCGTAGCCACAAGGCCCTGCGTATTGCCACCGAATTGTCGGCTGCAACCGCCGTACGGCTCGCAGAGTCCAGGACAGCATTAATAGCGTAGGACGCAAATGCCGACGTTTGAGATGTTATGGAAGCCACTTGCGGCGCAGACGTACGTGTGAGTGCGTCAATTTGCGCTTGACCCGCTGAGATTGCTTGGAGTGCCCATACGGCTGCGAATGCTGGAGCAAAAGACGCGCCGATAGCTTCATAGATGGATTTCAACCAGAGCTCCATCTGTCTGTCAGTGGCATCCTTGAGTGAAGCCCCATCTTCAACTGCAACTATGGATCTAGCCGCCAGTCTGGAGATTGGAGGATCCACCTTGGGACACTGAGTCCAGCCCTTGACCACGTCAGGGGGGAAGGGATAACGTGTATCCTTAAGGCGCTTAGAAAAACGCTTATCTGGACAAGCCCGGTGTTTCTGGACTGCCTCTCTGAAGTCAGAGTGGTCCAGAAACATACTCGTTGTACGCTTGGGGAACCTGAAACGGAATTTCTCCTGCTGAGAAGCTGACTCCTCTACTGGAGGAGCTGAGGGAGAAATATCCAACATTTGATTTATGGACGCGATAAGATCATTCACTATGGCATCCCCATCAGGAGTATCAAGGTTGAGAGCGGCCTCAGGATCAGAATCCTGATCAGCTACCTCCGCTTCATCATACAGAGAGTCCTCCCGCTGAGACCCTGAACAATGTGATGATGTCGAGGGAATTTCCCAGCGAGCTCGCTTAGGCGGTCTGGGACTGCGGTCCGTGTCAGAGACCTCACCCTGGGATCTATGAGACACCCCGGGAGGACATGGTTGTTCCAACTGAGGGGAACCAGGGGGCAATGATTCCACAGTGCCCATGGTCTGAGATACCGGTCTGGACTGCAAAGCTTCTAGTATCTTAGCCATAGTCTCAGAAAGCCTTTCAGTAAAAACTGTAAACTCCGTCCCTGTCACCTGGACAGTGTTAGCAGGTGGTTCCCCCTGGGCCACCCTTAGCAGAGGCTCCGGCTGAGTAAGTGCCACAGGGGCCGAGCAGTGCACACAATGAGGGTCAGTGGAACCTGCCGGTAGTGAAGCCGTACATGCGGCGCAGGCAGCATAGTAAGCCTGTGTTTTGGCACCCCTGCTTCTTGTGGGCGCCATGCTGTTGTCTCCCCTGAGCAACCCAGGAGGGTATATAGCCAAAAATCAACCGTGCACTATACAGTGTAAAGTATAGCCTATAATCATATAATCTATAAGTACACTTCTGCACAAGTGGGGCCAGCACCTGAGGTGCTGCTTACCGGCCGCTCAAAGCGGTTGTGTGGCCACCAGAATCCCTGCCTGGGTCTCCCAGAGCTTGTCTCCCCTCTCCAGCGTCAGAAGAGCTGACAGGAATGGCTGCCGGCGTCCTGAGGAGAGGAGGGGGCCGTGGGCGTGCCCTAGAAAGTGCGGGAAACTGGTGCCCCACTGTGCACAGTTAGGGGGGTGGAGTATGCAAAGCATGCTCCAGCCCTCAGTGCTGACATTCTGTACAGCGTCCCGCCCTTCCCCTGACTGGCAGGCCTGGGGGCGGGAAGAGAATGAGACTAGGCCGCAGAAGCCGGGGACTATAGTTATAAGCGCGGCCGCCGTATAAGCGCGGTCGGCGCGGATGTCCCCGGCGCACTAACAGTCCCAGCCGCGCCGCATGTATAACAATGGCAGCGGCGGTCAGCGCGGTAGTCCCCAATACACTACACACCCAGCCACGCTGCAGCGTGTGATGGCACAAGTGCGGTCAGCGCCGCGGTCCCCGGCGCACTAACACACCCAGCAATGCTGGAGTGTTTCTGTGCGCGGTCCCCACGGGGACACAGAGTACCTCAAAGTAGCAGGGCCATGTCCCTGACGATACTCGGCTCCTTATCCAGCAGAGTCCCCAGGGGCTTTGGATGGAGCACGGTCTCAGTGCCTGGAGACCGATTAGGATCCCACTTCACCCAGAGCCCTAAATGGGATGGGGAAGGAAAACAGCATGTGGGCTCCAGCCTCCGTACCCGCAATGGATACCTCAACCTTAACAACACCGCCGACAAGAGTGGGGTGAGAAGGGAGCATGCTGGGGGCCCTGTTAAGGGCCCTCTTTTCTTCCATCCGACATAGTCAGCAGCTGCTGCTGACTAATCTGTGGAGCTATGCGTGCATGTCTGCCTCCTTCGCACAAAGCAAAAAACTGAGGAGCCCGTGGGAGCACGGGGGGTGTATAGGCAGAAGGGGAGGGGCTTTACACTTTTAGTGTAATACTTTGTGCGGCCTCCGGAGGAATAGCCTATACACCCAATTGTCTGGGTCTCCCAATGGAGCGACAAAGAAAGAATGAAAATTTTCAATATGACAGCCTAATATTATGAAATTCTGTGAAGTACCTGTGAGTTCAAAATGCTCACTATACCCCTAGATAAAATCCTTGAGAGGTCTAAATTACAAAATGGGGTAACTTATGTGAGGTTTCTGCTATTTAGGTACCTTAGGGGCCCTGAAAATGCAACATGGTGCCCGCAATCTATTTCAGCCAAATTTGTGTTCCAAAATTCAAATATTGCTCCGTCTGTTCCGGCACTCCCATTTGTCCAAACAGAAGTTTCTGACCACATGTGGGGTATCAGAGAGCTCAGAAAAAAAATGGGGAAAATATTTTGGGGCCATTTGGTTGCATTATTTCTTCTAAAAGTGAATAAATTGGTTATAGAGCAACATTTTTAGGTAAAATATATATATTTTTTCCATTCCACATTGCTTTAGTTTCTGTGAAGCACGTGAAAGATTAATAAACTTCTTGGATGTGATTTTGAGTACTTTGAGGGGTGCAGTTTTTAGAATGGGGTCACTTTTGGGTATTTCCTGTCACCTAGGTGTTACGTCACCACCGGAGTCCGCTCCAGCGACTTCTGCTCCGATCGCCAGGCGACGCCGTGTTCCTACCGTGGATGGTGCTGGTGATGGGAGAGGAGTCGATGCCAGCGGCACCGGTGGGCGCAGGCTCCGATCATCCACTTGGCTGGGTTATCTTGGGATCTGCAGTACCGCTGGCTGACTGTGGGTGGCGTGTGTCTTCCAGCTGAAGTTGCCAGCGGTCAGCTACAGCCAATGGGAAGACACCACACCCTTCTTAGTTTCCCTCCTGTCTGCTGACCTCTGCCAGAGATAGTTCTGATTTCCTGGCTCCTGGTCTGCCCTATTCTGTTTTGTGATTCCTGTGTGCTGACTTCTGCCTGTTTTCTGACTACCCTTCTGCCTGCTGTTTTTGTACCTCGCTGCCCGATCCGGATTTGACCTCTGCTACGTTTTCTGCTTATGTCCTTGCCTGCCGATTCTGTCCCTGTTCTGCTATTCCTGGTTTGACCCTGCCTTACGACTACTCTCATCGGACTACAGCCTTCCACAGGTAGTGATCTCCAGGGCCCTGTGTAATTCCAAGTCCCTGTATAGGGGTTAAAAGGGTTTCAGGGTTCTGGGGGTCCTGCTTGGTGAGTGGCTTCCCTCTAGCCTGTCCATTACATCCCATCTGAGTCTGTTGATCCAGGCAGGCGTTACACTAGGCCTCTGAAAGTAACTTCAAATGTGATGTGCTTCCTAAAAAAAAAAAAAAAAAAAGGTTTTGTAAATTTTGTTGAAAAAATAAGAAATTGCTGATGAACTTTGAACCCTTTTAACTTCCTAACCCCAAAAAAAATAGTTTCAAAAAAAATTGTGCTGATTTAAAGTAGAGATGTGGGAATTGTTATTTATTATCTATTTTGTATCACATAACTCTCTGGTTTAAGGGTATAAACAATAAAAGTCTGAAAATTGCGAAATTTTCATCAAACTTCCGATTTTTTCACAAATAAAAGCAAAAATTATTGTCCTAAATTTACCACTATCATGAACTACAATATTTCAAGAAAAAAAATCTCAGAATCACCGAGATCCGCTGAAGCGTTGCAGAGTTACCTCATAAAGTGACACTGGCCAGAATTGCAAAAAAATGGCCTGGTCATTCAGTACAAAACTGGCTTAACCTCTTAACGACCGTGGGCGGTAAAATTACGTCCTAGCGGTCATAGTGTTATTCTCCCCCGCTGCTGCTGTAAAGGGTTAAAAAAAATAAAAAATATACACACATTTGGTATCTGCGTGATCTTTCAAAATATAAAATAAATTAATTTGATCGGTAAACAACGTAGCGACAAAAAAATTCCAAACGCCAAAATTACGGTTTTTTGCTTACCACAAATTTTGCGCAAAATGCAATAACAGGTGATCAAAACATAACGTGCGCAAAACTTTTACAGTTAAATACGTCAGCTCGAAATGCAAATAATAAGCCGTCACTTATCCATAGATCCCGACAAATGAGAACACTACAGGTCGTGGAAAATGGCACAAAACGTATGCCACTTTTTTCGGACAAAATTCTGATTTTTTTTAACCCCTTATATAAAAGTAAACTTATTCATGTTTGGTGTCACCGACCTGAGGCATCACAGTGACACATCAGTTTTACCATATAGTGAACACTGTGAATAAAATATCTCAAAAACAATAGTGCAGTCGCACTTTTTTTGCAGTTTTTCCACATTTGGATTCATTATTTTTGCCATTTTCCAGTACACTATATGGTAAAACTCTTGGTTTCATTTAAAAGTACAGCTCGTTCCACAAAAAACAAGCCCTCGCATGACCATATTGCCTGAAAATATAAAACGGTTACATCTCTCGAAAGAAAAATGGCAAACCCCCCCAGAAAACGCAAAATCGGCCGGTTGTGAAGGGGTTAAATAACTGATATGCTTCTTCTTACACCAATGCAGCAGTTTTCCATTTCAGTCAGAAATGTGCTTGAGATTTCTGAAATGTCATAGCTTTTCCTGGTACAGTGAAATGGAGCTTATAATTTGCATAAAACTCATGAAAAAAACATACAAAAAAAATGCAGCAAAAACACAAAGTGTGAACATAGGCTTCAGTTGCTTTTTTAGCAACAGTAGCTACAATTTTGATTAAATGTACTCCAGTCCCCCTCATAAAGAGAACCAACCAGCAGGATTTTCATGTCTAAAGTAAAGCCAGTGCTATACTGGCGCTAGGATGCTGAATCCAGGCATTCTGCGATTGGAGGTTTTATTACAGTAATATTTGCAAGAAAAGTTACAGAAATGCACTGCAATTTGACTGACAGGTGCAACAGGGGCAGGAATATGAGGGTCAGGTCTTGCTATCTATTACTGCCCCTGTATGCCTGCCTGGCATTCCTCCCCAAGCAGCTGTCATAGATTTTAAAGGGAATCTGTCACCAGGTTTTTGCTACCGCATCTAAGAGCAGCATAACATAGGGGTAGAGATCCGGATTTCAGTGATGTGTCACTTACTGAGCTGTTTGCAGTCATTTTGATAAAATCATTGCTTTCTCTACTGCAGATCTAGCAGTTATTTGAATGTAGAGCAGGGTTATAACGAGCTCATGCATCTGCTGCGTGATGCCAAGTAGTCGTCTAATGGTAATCTCCTGCTAATTAAACAAACAGTGGTTTTATAAAAGCTACATTAAGCAGCCCAGTAAGTGACACATCGCAGGAATCAGGGTCCCTTTTCATTCATCATGCTGCTCTCAGATTAGGTGGTAAAAACCTGGTGAAGTAGTGCCTTTAATTCCAGCACCTGCTCATTAGCTTCTAGCACTATTGGAGCAAACGCTTGACTAAAGATGGCATCGGAGTCATCGCCTGCGCTATCTCTCACATCCTCCGCTCTCGTTGTGATCGCACGTTGTCACAACAGAAGTGGAGACCTCCCGCCCCCAAGATCAGCTCTCTGTACATGACCACAGACCGCACTCAGAAGACAAGCCGCATGCTTCAGAGGAGACCGGTGAGTTGATTTGGTGGGCGGTCTCCACTTCTGTTGTAACAACACATGCTTCCGTGTTCACAACGGGTACTGAGGATGCGAGGACGCATGCGCCGCCTTCGCATTGCGCATCCATCAGTACAATAAATGAAGATAGAGTTTTCACAAAGACGTCGCTGGAGATAGTGCGATGCGCAGGGGCTGACTGATGCCATCTTAATGAGAAGTTTGCTGCAATAGTGATAAATGCTAATTAGCAGGTGCCGGAATTAAACGGCGACATGGGGAGGAAGCCAGGCCGGCAGACCGGGGCAGAAATATATAGCAATACCTGACCACCATATTTCCACCCCTGTTCCACCTGCAATCAAATAACAGTGCATTTCTGTAACTAAATATTACTGTAATAAAACATCCAATCTCAGAACTGAAGGCATGCCTGGATTCAGCATCCTAGCGCCAGTATAGCTCTGGCTTTACTTTAGCTATGAAAATCCTGCTGGTTGGTTCTCTTTACATCATTTTATGTACAAATTCTGAAACAATCTGTGGAGAGTGCGACTTTCTGAGCTAAGAAGTCACAAATAAGGTTACTGGCAAAAAAAAAAAAAAAAAAGAAAGATTTTGGCCAAAATTCATAAACTACATTTTGAAAAATTTTGTACAGATAACATCAAATAGTACAACACAAAAATGTGACTTCAAAGAAGCTGCAAATTTTATTTTTTTTAATGGCTGCTATATGGGGCTCAAAAAAAGGGATAAAACAAATATGTCCTCACTCCCCCCTTTCCCCCCCAAAGAAATAAATTAATGTATAATTTCTATATGCTTTTAAAAACACATGCAAAGGAAAACTTTGTCTAAACACAGGCATGGGGGTTAATTTTCCAAGGGGATTTTTAAGCCAATTATACATGTTGCATCCAGATTTTACTCAATGCATTCGGCTATGTTCATACATTGCTTTTTTTCTGCAGACAAAACCTGCTTTCTTGGCAGTAATGAAAAGGAGAGGGGTAGGGACTCAACACCAATGCGAAAAGAGAATAACAAATTTGTAGATAAAAGGTAGAAACTTTATTAGATCATATTTAAAAATTCAAAATGTCAACGATTCCATAAAAAACGTCATGGCTTGACGCGTTTCAGACAGTAAAATATATGAGTAAAGTCCTTAATCATAAGCATCTTGCATTGGTGCTGAGTCCCTAGCCCCCTCCTTTTCAATTCTAACTACGGACCTGCCTGACTGGTGGACTACGCGCACCCCGCTGGAACTGAGGGAGCACATATACGGGTGAGCAGAAATATCTTTTTATTACTACTTTCTTGACAGTAAACAAGTTTTAGCTTCTTTTTAGATGTTGCCAATATGTGTAAAGCGCTGTGCAATTAATAGCACTATATAAAAGTGAATATTATTATTATTATGTAGAATATATCTGTCATTTGCGTCCATAATATAGGTGGAATGAAAGCGGCCATGTTATGTCCATCTGAAAGCGGACATAGGCAGCAGAAATCTCACTCGTGTTACTATGTATCAGTGCAGGTAAAACCTGTCCTACCCCTTCAGTAAATTACCTGGGCTAATACATTGTAACAAACCCTCAGCTCAGAGAAGTCTTAGGGTACTTTCACACATCCGGATTTTTGCTCTGCGGCACAATACGGCGTTCTGCAGAAAAACCGCAACCGGCTTTTGGAACGCCGGTTGCGGGTTTTTTTGCATAGACTTACATTAGTGCCGTATTGTGCTGCAGGGGCTTGCGTTCGGTCCGGTTTTTGCCGCATGCGGCAAATTTAGCCGATGCCGCGGCCGGATCGAACGTTCCCTGCAACGTTTTTTGCTCCGGCAAAAAACACCGCATCGCGCCGCATCCGGCCGCTCCGGCGCTTTTCCCAATGCATCCCTATGGAGGCCGGATGCGGCGCGATGCGGAAAAAAACGCATCTGGCAGCCGCATGCGGTTTTTTCCACTGCGCATGCTCAGTAGCATGCCGCAACCGGAAAAAACGGACGGGCCGCATGTAAAAACTTATGCAAAGGATGCGGTGTTTTCGCCGCATCCGTTGCATAGTTTTCACAGCCGGATTGAGCCGCAGTGCTCAAACCGGATGTGTGAAAGTAGCCTTAGGGCATGTGCACACAATCAGGACCTGCTGCGTCCTGGACGCAGCGGGTCCTGACTTGCAGGACCGCGTGTCTAATCCTCGCAAGAGGCCGCAGCTCTCCATGCCCACGATCAGGATTCGGGGTGCTGCGGTCTCTCTGTTCTCCATGCGGAGAAAGCATGCAGCACCGCAGCAAAAAATTCACATGCTGCGGATTGGGAAGCCACAAAGCAGTTCAATTTCGGTTGTGGGTCGTATACGTACAGTAAGCATGTGATTTTTAGAAATCCCATCCACTGTGCTTGTACTGTACAGTGCAGCGTTTTGGACACAGCTGAAACATGCTGCGTCCAAAGCGCTGTGGACCATGACCGTGGGCACGCACCCTTAGGTCTGAGCAGATGTCAGGCTCTGAATGTAAATCATAATCTCCCCATTCAATGACTGCAAGCACAGATCTGGAAAACGGTTATAAAACTGTTCATGACAGTATTGATAAATTTCACCGCCAATGAATAATGCTTATATTGATATGTTTGACACCCAGCACCCCACTGTTACGTCACCACCAGAGTCTGCTCCAGCGACTTCTACTTCAATCACCAGGCGACGCTGTGTTCCTGTGGTGGATAGTGCTGGTGATGGGAGAGGAGTCGATGCCAGCGGCGCTGGTGGGCGCAGGCTCCGCTCATCCACTGGGCTGGGTTTTCTTGGGATCTGCAGTACCACTGGCTGACTGCAGGTGGCGTGTGTCTTCCAGCTGAAGTTACCATCATTCAGCTACAACCAATGAGAAAACACCACACCCTTCTTAATTCCCCTCCTGTCTGCTGACCACTGCCAGTGATAGTTCAGTATTCCTGGTTCCTGTCCCGTTTAGTGATGCTGTGTTCTGACTTCTGTTTGTTTCCTGACTACCCTCCTGCCTGCTGTTTATGTATCTTGCTGCCCGATCCGGATTTGACCTCCGCTTTGTTTTCTGATTACATCCTTGCCTGCCTAATTCTGTCCCTGTTTTGCATTTCCTGGTTCGACCCTGCCTTACTACTACTCTCATCGGACTGCAGCCTTCCACAGGTAGTTTATCACCTTGGGCCCTGTGTAATTCCAAATCCCTGTATAGGGGTTAAAGGGTTTCAGGGTTCTGGGGGTCCTGCTTGGTGAGTGGCTTCCCTCTAGCCTGTACATTACAGCCCGTCTGAGTCTGTGGATCAAGGCAGGCGTTACACCCAGAGAGTTAAAATACAACACCTCTGACATTTCTTTACCTCACCCACATCGCCATGTTATTATTCTTGAAGGGCTATTGCTATTTACCTCATTTAATGGCAGCTGCTTTGTTCGTCGCCAAGCTTCCTAGAAACAGATCAAAAAATAAATATTAACCAGTGCTATAGTCACACAAGTTCTTGATTCACATTTAGACGCTTTTTTTGGCCTTCATTTCATACTAAAGTCTTGCCTTCCACCTCACGCATCCCTATTCAAACCCATAACATATTACAAAAATATTGCCAACTTACTAATTTTTGTTGTACATGACATCATTTTAACAAATAAATAATAAAATGATCATTTTTGTAGGGGCGTAGAGTGAATTTTACCTCAGAGCTGCCGCCAGCCACCATTTTGTCTCCAGTTTCCCTCAGAGAGTGTCCGGAACGTTCCGCTTCAGCCAGACAATGTTTCATTCTCCCTCATGCAGTTTTTAGTCCCATCACCATTTACAAGATAGACCATTCTAGCCTCCATTTCTGACTGAAATCTCACCTGCTACCTCACAACATCCTGATTGCAGCCAATAATATACTTAAACTATATTGCCATCTCACTATTTGTGCTATAAATTACACAATTTACCTCACAATTTTGTAAAATTATAATTTTTTGCACCTGGATACCAAATTTTACCTCAGAGCTGCCATCAGCCCCCATTTTGTCACCAGTTTCCCTCTCGAGTGCCCGGAGAGTTCCGCATCAGTCAGACAGGAATCAATCTCCCTCATGCAGTTTTAATTCCCATCCCATGTGAAACAAAATTGGGGGCACCCATGGGTGCAGATATTTGGGGTGAAGAGGCAGCGAATGAACTATAAATACACTAGTCTTGAAAAAAAAAAAAGTGATTCACAAGACCATTCTAGCCTACATTTCTGACTGAAATCTCACCTATTACCTCACAACATCCCGAGTGCAACCAGTAATATATTAAAAATATATTGCCATATCATTATTTGTGCTGTAAATGACACAATTTACCTCAAAATTTTGTAAAATTATAATTTTTTGCACCTGGATACCAAATTTTACCTTAGAGCTGCTGTCAGCCACCATTTTGTCACCAGTTTCCCTCACGAGTGTCAAGAACGTTCCACTTCAGTCAGACAGGATTCAAACTCCCAATGCAGTTTTCATTCCCATCCGATGTGAAACCAAATTGGGCGCACCCATGGGTGCAGATTTTTGGGGTGAAGAGGCAGCGAATGAACTATAAATACACTAGTCTTGAAAAAAAAAAAGTGATTCACAAGACCATTCTAGCCTACATTTCTGACTGAAATCTCACCTATTACCTCACAATATCCCGAGAGCAACCCGTAATATATTAAAAATATACTGCCATCTCACTATCTGTGCTGTAAATGACACAATTTACCTCAAAATTTTGTAAAATGTATAACTTTTTGCAGCTGAATACCAAATTTTACCTCAGAGCTGCCGTCAGCCACCATTTTGTCACCAGTTTCCCTCAGTGTCCGGAACGTTCCACTTCAGTCAGACAGGATTCAATCTCCCTCATGCAGTTTTTAGTCGCATCCCACGCAAAGTGAAATTGGTGGCACCCATGGGTGCACTCATATTTAGGGTGAAACGACTTAACTATTGGCACACAAGTCTTGAACAAAGCCACTCACCATTTACAAGACCATTCTAGCCTCCATTTCTGACTGAAGTCTCACAGCATCTCGATTGCAATCCGTAATATATTAAAAATATAATGCCATCTCACTATTTGTGCTGTAAATGACACAATTTACCTCAACATTTTGTAAAATTACAATTATTTTTGCAGCTGAATACCTAATTTTACCTCTGAGCTGCCATCAGCCACCATTTTTGTCACCAATTTCTCTCAATGTCCGCAACGTTAGATAGGATTCAATCTCCCTCATGCAATTTTAACTCCCATCCATGTGAACTGAAATGGGGTCACCCATGAGTGCAGATATTTGGGGCGAAGAGGCAGCGACTGAACTATTAACAAACGTCTTGAAAAAAAGTGATTCATCATTTACAAGACCATTCTAGCCTCCATTTCTGACTGAAATCTCACCTGTTACCTCACAACATCCCGATTGCAACCCATAATATATTAAAAATATATTGTCATCTCATTATTTGTGCTGCAAATGACACACTTTATCTCAAAATTTTGTAAAATTAAATTCTTTTTTTTTTTTACACGCAAATTCTTGATTCACCTCATTTTTAGACTTCGTTTCTTACTAAAATCTTGTCTGCCACCAGAAGCATCTCTATTAAAACCCATAATATATTACAAAAATATTGCCATCTTATTAATTTTTTTTTTGTAAAAGACATCATTTTAATAAATTAATAGATCATTTTTTTTGTGGCCGTAGAGTGAATTTTACCTCAGAGCGACCATCAGACACCATTTTGTCACCAGTTTCCCTCATATCCGGAACGTTACACTTTAGCCAGGCAGGTTTCAGTCTCCCTTATACAGTTTTCACTCCCATCACACCTATGTGAAATGAAATTTGGGGCACCCATGGGTGCAGATATTTGGGGTGAAGAGGCAGCGACTGAACTATTAACAGACAAGTCTTGAAAAAAATTATTCATAAGATCATTCTAGCCTCCATTTCTGACTGAAATCTCAACCTGTTACCTCACAAAATCCCAATTTCCATGTCACCATTTGTGCTGTAAATGACACAATTTACCTCAAAATTTTGTAAAATTATATTTTTTTTTGCACCTGGATACCAAATGTGGTTACCTCAGAGCTACCGTCAGCCACCATTTTGTCACCAGTTTTCCTCATGAGTGTCTGGAATATTTTGCTTCAGTCAGACAGGATTCAATCTTTCACTCCCATCCCATGTGAAACGAAATTGGGGGCACCCACGGGTGCAGATATTTGGGGTGAAGAGGCAGCGAATGAACGTTTAATACACAAGTCTTGAAATAGGTTGATAGGTTGAAGACCATCTAGCCTTCATTGCTGACTGAAATCTCACCTATTACCTCACAACATCCCAATTACAACCCATAATATATTAAAAATACATTTACAGCACAAATAGTGATATGGCTATGACACAATTTACCTCAAAATTTTGTAAAATTATAATATTTTTGCATCTGGATACCAAATTTTACCTCAGAGCTGCCTTCAGCCACCATTTTGTCACCAGTTTCCCTCAGTGTCCGGAACGCTCCACTTCACCCAAACAGGATTCAATCTCCCTCATGCAGCTTTCTTTCCCATCCCATCCATGTAAAACAAGATTGGGGGCACCAATGGGTGCAGATATTTAGGGTGAAAAGGCAGCGACTGAACTATTAACACACGTCTTGAAAAAAAGTGATTCACCAGTTACAAGACCATTCTAGACTCCATTTCTGACTAAAATCTCACTGGTTACCTCACAACATCCCAATAGCAACCCATAATATAGTGCCATGTCATTATTTGTGCTGTAAATGACACCATTTACCTCAAAATTTTGTAAACCTATAATTGTTTTGCAGCTGAATGCCGAATTTTACCTCAGCGCTGCCGTTAGCCACCATTTTGTCACCCATTTCTCAAAATAAATGTGTGGATTGGTCGACCCCTTCAGCTGATTTGTAGTCCCTCCATTCTCTACTAATGGAATTGGGAGCGGGGGAGGGGGGGGGTGTAAATATCGGGGGGTGCAGCGGTAGGATGTGCACTTAGGCCCTAAGGATGGCATTTTCTGGCATTTGGCTCTCCAGCTATTTATAGGAAAAAAAAAAACAACCCAAAAACTACATCTCCCAGCATGCCTTGACAGCCAAAGTGAAGCTGAAGACTGTCATGGCATTCTGGGAATTGTAGTTTATTTTACAGCTTTTTTTTACTGAATATATTATAAATCATCACCTTTATTAATACAAATCACACAGATGTGTAAATACTAAAAAAAAAAAAAAAAAAAAAAAAACCTAAATGAAACCGGGTTCTATAGACGATATTTGCAGCATTTTATTACCAGAAGAATGGAGAATCCCCTGACCTGGCAATTTACTACTGAGCAGTGACTCCGGAGGTGGTGTTCACACAGGGCAGTGCGTTATTGCAGCTTTTTTTTCCCCTCCATACATCGAAAATAAAGTAGTGGTTAAAAAGCTGCAAAGAAAAATCCGTAGCAAGAAATAGAAATCCCTCCACCTGCCTCCACCAAAGGACCTTGGGCGTTACCAGCATGGTTAGTGGGCGTGGCCGGCTCGGTTAGTGGGCGTGACTGGCTTCATTGGTGGGCGTGGTGATTTTTCCTCCCGTCCACTATAATCATGCCCCCCTGCACCCCCCATATGGTGGTCTCACCCTCAGACCCCCGCTTCTATTATAATCAACTTCATGCTCACATGGACATAGAAAAATAATGTTGCTTCCTTCCTGGTATCAGCTATGTTACGGAGGCCCCGCCTCTTCTGGGCACATGGGTATGACGTCATCAGATGTCCTGCTAGCCACTGGGATTTAGCTGTTTACCCTCTCTGCACCGGCGGCAGCAGCGTCCTGTGTCACATGACCTATGTTGATCACCTGACAGGCAGCAGCCGGGGACGCGCACGTCGGAGGAGATGTTGGAGGCAGCGGGGGCGCGCCCGGCAGCCGGTGTGTGAGGGAGAAGCCGCGCTCCTGAGGGGGCGGCGGATAACTGTTTCAGTGGACCGTGCAGCCTCCATGCCGGGGCCCGAGAGGCTTGATGAGCACTGACAGAAGCGGGACGTCGCCGGCATGAGTCTCTCCGGGCTTCGGTCACCGGAGGAGAATGGCGAGTGTGACTGGGAGGAGGAAGAAGAGGAGGACGGGGAGGCCGGGGGAGAGGAAGGGCCGGAGCGCCGGTGTCCCTCCCCCTCCTCCCACCGGCGCCGCCGTTCTCCCATGTCCCGGGGCCTGGAGCTGCACCTGACCGGCCATGATTTTCCCCCGGTGCCGGGGCTGGCCGGGTCCCCCTCGGAGGGTGAGGAGGCGGAGGAGCGGCTGCAGCTCCCGGGCCGGAGGAGGACGCGCTCCAGCAGCTCCCGGCACCGCTATGAGGTGGTGACCGAGCTGGGCGCGGAGGAGGTGCGCTGGTTCTACCGGGAGGAGAAGAAGAGCTGGAAGCCGTTCATCGGGTACGACTCCCTGCGCATAGAGCTGGCCTACCGCCGCCTGCTGGAGCCGAGCGCCGCCCCGGAGGGCGAGGGGGAGGCCGGAGCCGCCAGCCTGGAGCTGAGGATCGAGCCGGTGTGTGTGCGGAGCGGCCTGTACGAGGTGGACGTCACCGAGGGGGAGTGCTACCCGGTATACTGGAACCGTAAGTGACTGCTGCGCCCCCAGTATCCACCCCCGAGTAACTGCTCCTGGCATCCGCCCCCCCATCATCTGCCGTGGGTACAAACAACCTCCTCCCCTACCCCCATCCCCCGCCGTAGGTACAAACAACCTCCCCTAAATCATCCGCCGTGGGTGCAAACACCTGCCCCCTCCCCTACACCCCCCCCATCATCAGCTGTGGGTGCAAACACCTGCCTCCTCCCCTACACCCCCCCCATCATCCACCGTGGGTGCAAACACCTGCCCCCTCCCCTACACCCCCCCCATCATCCACCGTGGGTGCAAACACCTGCCCCCTCCCCTACACCCCCCCCCATCATCCACCGTGGGTGCAAACACCTGCCCCCTTCCCTACACCCCCCCCATCATCCGCCGTGGGTGCAAACACCTGCCCCCTCCCCTACACCCCCCCATCATCCGCCGTGGGTGCAAACACCTGCCCCCTCCCCTACACCCCCCCATCATCCGCCGTGGGTGCAAACACCTGCCCCCTCCCCTACACCCCCCCATCATCCGCCGTGGGTGCAAACACCTGCCCCCTCCCCTACACCCCCCCATCATCCGCCGTGGGTGCAAACACCTGCCCCCTCCCCTACACCCCCCCATCATCCGCCGTGGGTGCAAACACCTGCCCCCTCCCCTACACCCCCCCATCATCTGCCGTGGGTGCAAACACCTGCCCCCTCCCCTACACCCCCCCATCATCTGCCGTGGGTGCAAACACCTGCCCCCTCCCCTACACCCCCCCATCATCCGCCGTGGGTGCAAACACCTGCCCCCTCCCCTACACCCCCCCCATCATCCGCCGTGGGTGCAAACACCTGCCCCCTCCCCTACATCCGCCGTGGGTGCAAACACCTGCCCCCTCCCCTACACCCCCCCATCATCCGCCGTGGGTGCAAAAACCGCCCCTCCCATCCACACTGCTTGCTGTATAACTGCCCCCATTATCCATGTGTAATAATGCTGCCATCACTCCCCTAGATATTGCCATGTCTCGCTAGTCCTTGGACTATTCTTGCCCATCCATCCTGAGTGGCCCCTTTTTCCTGATGTGATGCCAGCCATGCCCCGCACTCTCTATGCTCGGCCTCCAGTGGATTTTGGCGTTTTCATCTTCTGATCTTCAGGATTTCTTCGTCCAGCTATTGGATACATAAAGTGCTTCTAACTTTCTTGTCTCTTACCGGGTTCTGTACAACTTGTGGGCAGATATGTGAATCTGTGGGCCCTGTCTGCTGTGGAATTCACCCACAATAATGCATAAGTTGTAAAAGTCATTCATGGATGCTGCTGGTTATAATGGGATTTGTCAGAGCGCTGGTGCTGACTGATCTACTCGTTACCAGTAGTGAGAGCAGAGCATTATAACCTTAGTGTAAGGCTGTGTGCGTGCCTATGCTGCATTTTTACTGCGTTGTTTTTTTTTTTTGTATTGCAGATTTTAATATTGCAAGGAAAAATGCATCCCAGCAAAGTCTGACAATCCTGACTTGTGTTGCACATGTTGCAGAAAAAAATCTGCAGCATGTCAATTTTTTTTTTCTGCATTTTTGTTTTTTTCCCTGCAGATATAATCCACTGCACGGGATTATAACTGTCTGTGCTGCACTCGGACATTTTGCCTCACACACCATACATCAGGCATGGTGTGAGGCTATCTGAAGCTCAGTAACCAGGGGTCATCATGGTGACGAGCCAGGGTTACCATGGCAGCGATCGGGTCCCTGTTTTCGCATTACAGGGACCCAATTGCCAGGGAGAGGTAAGCGATCCCTCTCCCTACCTCCTGAATGCTGTGATCACAGCATTTAGTGGTTAAACTGCTGGGAGCGGCTTAACCCCTAAATGTTATATCTTTTCCTATGTTTGAACCCCCCCCCCCCCCCTTTTTTTTTTTTTTTTAAATCTTTTTACACTGTATTGAATAGGTCCACATCAAAGGCAGGGAGACTACTTGTAACGGACATGGTTTATCATAAGTCGTTATGGGATTAATAAACTGTTGACTCATTGGTGGGCATGTGTGCTACTGATACCTGCTCCCAATTACACTTCCCTGAACAAGGGGGAGACAAGCATCTGTGGCACTTAGAGATTACATACTGCACATTTACATTTTGTCCATCCTGGATGTCTGATCGCCCACTGCTATTTGCCACTAGTTTCTGCTTTATCAATTCAGCTTCTGTTATACCCTATTACTGCTACTGTGCACCCGCGGCTGATAGATGAGTGTACAGCGAGGGAGCAGAACGTTATCTCATGTTCATAATCTGGATAGGTGCCAGATTTCTATCATAGAATATGTATAGCTATACTGCAGCGGTGTCACCTTTTCACCTAGTGCCACTTCAGCATTATGGCTGCCTTGTCCCTGAGTAGAAGGACTATAAGGCTATGTGCGCACTAGAAAAGTGATTTTTCTCACGAAAATTTCTTGACAACTTCTGGGAGTTGAAGATTACCGTACCTGCAGTAAAAAACCGCACCAAAACCGCGGGAAAAACGCATGCGTTTTTGCCGCGGTTTTGCCGCAGGTTGGTCCCTGCGGTTTTTTTTTATGCTGAACTGCAATAAATAATATAGATGATAGATCAATAGACAGATAATGGATAGAGGGAAAGATAGATGAGAAAGACATATATAATGTCCCACCTCCCTGCATATTCTAAGCTGGCACCCTTTAGTGACTTTCATGTGGCACTAATGGGTGCCTAGCCTTGAATTTAGCCAAAAATAAATAAAAAAAAAACAAAAACGATGTGAGGTCCCCCATCTTTAGTAGCCAGCTAGGGTAAAGCAGACGGCTGCAGCCTGCAGACCACAGCTGGCAGCTTTACCTTGGCTGGTAATCCAAAACAGAGGGCACCCCACGCTGTTATTTTACATTAAATAAATAATTTAAAACAAAAAACGTGGGGTCCCCCCCCAAATTGGATCACCAGCCAAGGTAAAGCGGACAGCTGGGGTCTGATATTCTCAGACTAGGGAGGTCCACTGTTATTGGACACTCCCCAGCCTAAAAATAGCAGGCTGCAGCCGCCCCAGAAGTGGCGTATCCATTAGGCATGCCAATCCTGGCGCTTCACCCCAACTCATCCCGTTGCCCTGGTGCGGTGGCAAACTGGGTAATATATGGGGTTGATGCCAGATGTGTAATGTCACCTGGCATCAAGCCCTGGGGTTCGTGATGTCAGGTGTCTATCAGATACCTGACATCACCAACCCAGTCAGTAAGAAATAAAAAATAGACAACAAAAAAAGTTTTATTTGAAAAAACACTCCCCACATTCCCTCTTTCACCAATTTATTGACAAGAACAATTAAATCCGGGTCCGGCGTAATCCATACCATAGTCACTGTCCCAGTCAATGAAGAACAGAATGTTCCCCATTGGCTGGGAGAGCAATGCAGTGACTTGAGCTAACATCAATAGGTCAGCCCAGGTCACTGCAGGGGATGCCGAGCGCTGCCATCAGGAGGTTAGATGAGATCATTACATGATGTGATGATCTTCTGCAGTGCTGACGTCAGCGTTGTCATTGCCTTCTATGCCCGCCGCATTCTCAGCAGTATCGCGAGAGCCTGTGACGTCACCACTAGTGACAGTATCGGGTCGCGGGCATAGACGGCAGTGACAGCGGTGACGTCAGGAGGCAGGAGATCGTCACCGCAGGTAATGATCTCATCTCACCTCCTGACAGCAGCGCTCTGCATCCCCGCTGCTGCACGCACTGCAGGGTGACAATCTGCTGACACTGCGGGCAGACACTGACACTGGAGGGCGGGCAGCCGCGGGGCTGGAGCGGGACACAGACTGCACGGGAACCTGGAGGTCACACGGAAGGAAGTACTTCTGTGCGGCGTCCAGGGAGTGTGATGTCTGTGTTTACTCTGCTCCGCTTCCCCTTCCTGTCATAATGACATCACTTCCTGCAAAACCGCAGGCAGTGATGAACATTACCGCAGGTAAATCGAGGGTATACCGCACATCATTTGCTACCTGTGGTATACCCGCGGTATTTCGCGATTACATTACAGTGAATGGAGTGAAATACCGGGGTATACCGCAGGTACCTGCGGAAAAGAAGTGACCTGCACATTTTCTCAAGAAAATCTTCAGAAAGAATTTTCTTGAGAAAAAAAACGCAGTGTGCGCACAGCTATTTTTTTTTTCCCATAGGTTTTGCTGGGAAATGTCTGCAGGAAGATTTCAAACATTTCTCAAGAAATTTCCGTAGCAAAACTGCGGGTAAAAACGTCTAGTGCGCACAGGGCCTAAGAGCGCTGTCCCTGGTTGGACAGAAGGGCCGTGCGACAGCTGTCCCTGGATATTAGGGCTATAAGGCTACATTCACACGATCAGGAAGACAGTATTAGCGTAGCATGTGTCCACCTCTACAAAATGAAACAAAGTAAATAAACAGTAAAAATGCATAGGACCTCAGTCAGTCGGAAAATTACCAGAAATTGCGCAGCTATTTCATCTACGATGGCATTGAATGGTGCTTCGTGTATCTTTTTCCACCAATATTCAGCCAAGTGTCCGGGCAATAAATTCAGCGATGTACCTTTTTTGCATTTTTTTGCAATATTTTGGTTTTAATGTGACCCTAGTGGCACTCGATCCTTTGCGTGTTTGCGCCCGTGATAGCGTCAATGAAATTTTCTTAATGATTCACAGTTTCGTGCATGTACGGTAATTGAAACCTTGCCATGTGGAAATGTTCCGATAAGCGGCCCATTCGTCTGATCTGATCAATGTGCGGGTGCTATATGGCATTGAATTATCGGTCGCAACGTTTGTTCATTCTGGAGAAGCATGTGGAACATGCGTAAGTCTTGTTTCCCATCCGTTTTTTTTTTTTCCACACAATTCCGAAAATCCACGGACCAACGACCTCGTTACCATAATTCTGTTGCGCTGGCCGCACGCGATTTCCCTGCAGAAGATGTCCCCTGTTGTATTTTCTACGACCACACATCAAACTTTTCGTCGATCTGAATGATTTCTCCCTGGCCTCCCATGGCTGGAGCATCATTTAGAGAACGTTGGCATTGTTCCCGGATATAATTTCGTCAATCAACGTATGTCTGATTTTGCATTATCAAATCTAGTAGCAAATGTTTGTAGAGGTGGACACATGCTACACTAATACCCAGGAAGTCGTTCCTGTTGCGGAGACACTAGTGTTCTTTGCGGAAGAACGCTGCGTCTGTACCCAACCATCAGCACTCTGAGCTCTGTGGACTTTCGTTGTGTTCTCCAGCTAAGAATACTGGCATCCTTGCAAGCAGAAATTGATATTTGAAAGCTGCGCCACATGTCAATTTAAGCGGCTTAGAAAAGAAGCACAGTGGGCATAAGATTTCTGTAAATCCTAATTACTGTGCTCCCACTGTACAATGCAGCGAAAACCTACTGCGTCCAAAACACTGAGAATGTACCCTTAGAGAGCTGCCCCTGGCGGGTGGGGCTCTGGGAGAGCTGCCCCTGGCGGGTGGGGCTCTGGGAGAGCTGCCCCTGGCGGGTGGGGCTCTGGGAGAGCTGCCCCTGGCGGGTGGGGCTCTGGGAGAGCTGCCCCTGGCGGGTGGGGCTCTGGGAGAGCTGCCCCTGGCGGGTGGGGCTATGGCATGGTCTCAGACCTCTGAGTCCAAGATGGACAGCACCCAATTATTGGCTACATCTACTCTAAATTCACTCTGGAACCTGCTCCCTTCTTATGACAGCCCTTTTACGTGCCTCCTGACTGCGTCCGCTCAGATTCCAAGATGTCACCCACTCCCTTTTTCTGGCTCTGCCCCTGTATTATGTACTTGCTGTGTCAATATAAGGCCCTGTGCGCACTAGCCGTTTTTACCCGCGGTTTTGCTGCGGAAATTTCTTGAGAAATGTTTGAAATCTTTCTGCAGACATTTCCCAGCAAACCCTATGGGGAAAAAAAAATAGCTGTGCGCACACTGCGTTTTTTTTCTCAAGAAAATTCTTTCTGAAGATTTTCTTGAGAAAATGTGCATGTCACTTCTTTTCCGCAGGTACCTGCGGAATACCCCCGGTATATCACTCCATTCACTGTAATGTAATCGCGAAATACCGGGGGTATACCACAGGTAGCAAATGATGTGCGGCATACCCCCAGTATAGCCGCGATTTACCTGTGGTAATGCTCATCGCTACCTGCGGTTTTGCAGGGAGTGATGTCATTATGACAGAAGAGGAATCGGAGCAGAGTAAACACAGACGTCACACTCCCTGGACGCCGCACAGAAGCACTTCCGTGTGACCTCCAGGTGCCCGTGCAGTCTGTGTCCCACTCCAGCCCCGCCGCTGCCAGCACTGCAGTGTCAGTGTCTGCCCGCAGTATCAGCAGCTTGTCACGCTGCAGCGCAGGCAGACACTGACACACAGCAGTGCGTGCAGCCGCGGGGATGCCGAGCGCTGCTGTCAGGAGGTTAGATGAGATCATTACCTGCTGTGACTATCTCCTGCCTCCTGACGTCACCGCGGTTACTGCTGTCTATGCCCCTCTCACGAGTGGCCCGAGACTGTCACTAGCGGTGACGTCACGGGCTCTCGCGATACTGCTGAGAACCCGGCGGGCATAGAAGTCAGTGACATCACGAATTCCAGGGCTTGATGCCAGGTGACTTTACACATCTGGCATCAACCTCATATATTACCTTGTTTGCCAAAGCACCAGGGCAACGGGATGAGTTGGGGCGAAGCGCCAGGATTGGCACGTCTAATGGATGCGCCACTTCTGGGGCGGCTGCGGCCTGCTATTTTTAGGCTGGGGAGTGTCCAATAACAGTGGACCTCCCTAGTCTGAGAATACCAGACCACAGCTGTCCGCTTTACCTTGGCTGGTGATCCAATTTGGGGGGACCCCACGTTTTTTGTTTTAAATTATTTAATTAATGTAAAATAACAGCGTGGGGTGCCCTCTGTTTTGGATTACCAGCCAAGGTGAAGCTGCCAGCTGTGGTCTGCAGGCTGCAGCAGTCTGCTTTACCCGAGCTGGCTACAAAAAATGGGGGGGGGGGCCTCACGTTTTTTTTTTTTTTTTTTTTTTAATTATTTATTTTATGGCTAAATACAAGGCTAGGCACCCTTTAGTGTCACATGAAAGTCACTAAAGGGTGCCAGCTTAGAATATGCAGGGAGGTGGGACATTATATAGGTCTTTCTCATCTATCTATCTATTCATCTATCCAGCTTTCCCTCTATCCATTATCTGTCTATCTATTATCTATATTATTTATTGCAGTTCAGCATAAAAAAAACGCAGGGACCAACCTGCGGAAAAACCGCGGTAAAAACACATGCGTTTTTCCCGCGGGTTTTTTTTTTTTTACCACAGGTGCGGTAATCTTCAACTCCCAGAAGTTTGTCAAGAAATTTTCTTGCGAAAAATCACTTTTCTAGTGCGCGCATAGCCTAAAACACAGCCAGTATGCAGTAGAGGGGTTGTCGCCAGCACAGGGGCCGGGTGACATCTTGGATTTTGAGTTTCGGTGCACACCTCCACACTGCTCTTTACTTGGGAAAATACTGCTGACAAGTTCTCTTTAAAGTACGCACGGGACCATATTGGCGCTGTCATACTGATGAAATGATACCTGAATTGAAGGAATCCGTTTTGTATATGTTCTTTAATCTATGCCTGTGGGCTGGTGGAAGGGTCTTCACCCCTGTTCCGGCCCCCCTGGGTGTCTTTTCTTCATCTCTATTTAAACTTTGCGCTGGTGCCGTCCTAACCGCAGGCTGTGGGCGTCCTAAGAAGGGGGAATGAACGCAGGAACTAATGCCCTCTCTTTATGTATGTTACTAGATGCAGGGATTAGAAATATGCACCTAGAACTGCTCATGCTTCTGGGTGTATATTGCATCTGACAGGTTCCCTTTAACTCACCTTGTTCTTTGCTTTGTTGCAATACTTTGGTGTGAAACACTATAATCCACTTCCGTCTTAAAATCCACAATAGACCATGTCCATAGGGGTGTAGTAATGCTCCTTTCTTGGTACATGGTGCCCAAGACACAATTTGAAGCTCCTGGGCATCAACACAAAATCTGTAATGGGTCCTCTGACTAACCATGTAATATTTTATGATACCGGTCGGTGTGTTTGACTTGCACCAGGTCTTGGGTGTGACCGCTACCATCTGCACCCTCAGGGCCCGGGTGTGGCCGCTGCTATCTGCACCCTCAGGGCCCGGGTGTGGCCGCTGCTATCTGCACCCTCAGGGCCCGGGTGGGGCGGCCGCCCTCTGCACCCTCAGGGCCCGGGTGGGGCGGCCGCCCTCTGCACCCTCAGGGCCCGGGTGGGTCGGCCACTCCTGAGTCCTTTATATGCTACGGACGCTTCTGCTGCCTCTATCGCTCGCTCTGATGGAGGCCATGATCATTTGATCGTTTTAGTGATAAGTGGTGACACGGGCTGAGGATGGCATACAGCAGCAGCCGCAGATCAACGGGTTTAGTCCTTCCCCTGCTCTGGCCGTTCTCTGAGCTGCTTTATCCCTAAGCTTTATCTCTTTAGCCTCCGATCCTTTAACTAATGTCATTCTTTATATATAGGACTTCTCATCTGAGTCCTCTCAATTTATTCACACAGTCTACCTAGAACTCACTTTTATACTCCCTGGGCCATATGTCAAGAATTAACGTGGAAAGTGTCTTCAGTGCAGATCCTCTTAAGCAAGGATTATATTTAATGGCCAAACAAATGTTCAGTCATAGTCTCATGTCCTAATAGTCTGTGGTCATTTAAAACCCACAGATCATCCATCCACTGTTCTTTTTTTTTTTTTTTTTTTTTTTCTCCGTTACTGAAATGGTTGATTGTCACAAGAAGACATTTTACAGTTGTGTAATTGTCTCCTACAGCCTCGCTGAATTATCACTTCTGTCTTCTCCTGAACAGTCTGATTTATGACAAGTTGATCTTAAGTGTGGTCATCAATCGGCGTAGAAATGTTTCAGGAGAACCGAGCTCACTGATGGATCTCTGGTAACTCATTTCGCTGCCTGACTGTGATACATAGAGGATGCAGAAGCCAAACTGAGCAAAGTATGCAAAAATGCATTTAAGTAAATTGAGTCCTCCATGGTTTCCTTGACCTTAGTCCTCATTACTCTGCTTAGGCTGCTTTCACACATCCGGTTTTTGCTGAGCGGCACAATTCGGCGCTTTGCAGAAAAAATGCAACCGTTTTTTTTTTTTGTTTTTTTTTTTGCCGCCGGTTGCGTTTTTTTTCTGCATAGACTTGCATTAGCACCATATTGTGCCACATGGCCTTGCGTTGCATCTGGTTTTTGCCGGATGCGGCATATTTAGCCCATGCGGCGACCGCATGGAATGTTGCCTGGCATGTTTTTTGTGCGGCGAAAAAACTGCATCGCGCCGGTTCTGGCGCGATTTTTCAATGCAAGCCTTTGGACGCTGGATGCAGCATTCTGCGGCAAAAAACGCATCCGGCGGCCAGATGCTGTTTTTTTTGCACTGCGCATGCTCAGTATCAAGCCACATCCGTCAAAAAACGGACGGGCCGCATAGAAAAACTTATGCAACGGATCCAGTTTTTTCGCCGCATCCGTTGCATAGGTTTTTGAGCCAGATTGAGCTGCACTGCTAAAACCGGATGTGTGAAAGCAGCCTTACACGACTCGTCACGGATTACTTCTAGAAGTTCGTTTCCGTGGGTTCATTGTGATGTGGCTTTTGTCATGAGACGTGTCATGACTTATCACATGACTTTCCATGAAATGTCATTGCATTTAGATCTTTGCACCATAGACCTGACCCCTGTATAAATCCTGCCGACGCTGTTCTTATCCATGTCCGTTTCTCCAAGCCTCGTGCAAATCTTCACAGCGATAGATCATTTCCGTCACTTTCCTTTCTCTCCTGAAATAATCTGTTTCCTGGAAATATTTTTATTGCATTTTGTCACCACGTTTTTTAACCCCTTAGTGATCTGGAGAAAGTTTTCAAATCTTTTTCAACATATCCCTGTGTCTGTGTCTGTGTCTGTGTCTTAGGTGTTGTTCGATTGTTGTGGTTTTTTTTTTTTTCTTGATATATTGTATATGTATACATTTATGTATTTTCACTTGTAAAGCACTATGGAATAAATGGTGCTTCATTATTATTATTATTATTATTATTATTATTATTATTATATAATGATAATAATGGAAAATGTAGGTCAATATGTTTTATGAAAAAAATAAATAAAATAGCAGAAATTTGCCAATTCTAAAAATTTAAATATCTTCAAGCTTTGATTATTCCTTTTAATCCAGATAGTTACATAAATAACATTTACCGCCTGTCTGCCTTACATCAGCGCCATCTGTGAAATGCTCTTTTGTTAGGATGTTAGAAGCTTTAAAATTGTAGCAATAATTTCAATAATTTTTCATTTTTTTTATTTTTTTTTTTTTTCAAGGAAATTTACAAAACTTAATTTTTGAGTAGCTATTCAATTTTGAAGTGACTTTGGGGGGGACGTGTATATTGGAATATTTTCCCAAAACTGATCCCATTTTAGGAACAGTGCCCCTCCACATATTCAATACGGTTGCAAGGTTTGGCAGCTGCTTTTCAGGAATTAATGAAACGTGAAATGACAGTAACGAAAAATGTTCTAACTAAATGTGTTAACTACTAAACAGGTCCCTATAGCCGGCAGGCTCTACGGCCATTATTTGGTTGTGAATTGCTATAGCAAACGTTAAGACCCCACAATCGTGATCTCAGGATGCCGATGGGGTTAAAGTGGGAGCACCCCCACACTCTGTTAACCCTCTAGATGGCTTAGTCACTATTGACAGCAGAATCTAAGGGGTTAAATGGCCAAGGTTTGTGCCAATGCTGATCGGGGATGCTATTCATTTAGATCTCCGGTCAGTAAAAAGATGTATTGGTTGTCAGTAAGTGGTTAAAGGGGTTCACCCCTGCCCCCCCATCAAAAGTAATTTACGACCAATTTGATGGGGATAACAATAACATTCTGATCACTGAGATGTCCGCGATCCTGAGATTGGGCCTTTGAAGCCCTGTGGTGAATGAAGCAGAGGTGCACATGCGCGGCCTCCTCTTCACCCATTGTCTATGGGACTGCAGAGTACAGAGCTCTGCTATTTCGGCACACAGACAATGAAAGTGGAGGCCGCTCACATGCATTGGATTGCTGGGGGTCTCAAACATTTAGTGCACCTTCCCACCTACTTGTTTTGCATCAGTCTCCGCCCCACTCTACTTTAACAGCTTTGGCTTTATAGTGTCTGAGAAGGGCGAGACAGATGGAGAAAAAGTAGGTGGGAAGGTGCACTTAATGTATGGTCCTGTCAAGGATGAATCGAGGGCCCGGACTTGCTTTGACCGGTCATCCTGTGCTGACTGTGGCCCTTTAGGTCGTGCACTATACGCCAAGCTTTGAACTTTTATATTTGGAAGCTGAACTGGAGCCCGAGCGCTGAGGGTGCACTGGAAATTGATCTACGTTTTGCATGGGATTTATTGGATTTGACATTCAAATTACTTCACTTTCATCTTATTTGTTTGTGTCCTGGGATTTGTAAGTTTGTTTGTTTTTTTTTTTCTTTCTTTTAGTCAACTGATCAGGAACAGATATCAAGTTCCTCGTCGCAGCCACATCCGTTCCTCCATGTAAAACTTGCTGTTTTTTTTTTTTTTTTGTTCATTGCACTTTTAACCCATTTAGTAGAAGACCATTTTTGACCTTTTAGCCAACACGTGATTTATTTTTTTCATTTTGCTGTTCCAGTCCTAATAACTCAATGTCAGACATGGTGTAGATGTATGGAGCTCTCCATTGATTTATGTAAATTATGCACTTACATAGTTACATAGTTACTTAGGTTGAAAAAAGACCTAGGTCCATCTAGTTCAACCTTCCTCCACCAGTTCTACATTTAGTCACTTAGTCATTTATAACCAACAATGTTTTGTGTACTGAGGAAATCATCCAGCCCTTTTTTAAAAGCTGTTATAGTATCTGCCATTACTACCTCTTGTGGTAGGGTATTCCACAGTCTGACCGCTCTAACTGTAAAGAACCCTTTCCTATTTAGCTGCCGGAATCGCTTTTCTTCCACTCGCAGTGAGTGCCCCCTGGTCCTTAGTACTGTCTTTGGAAGGAATAAGTCATGTGCCAGTCCTTTATATTGACCACACATGTATTTATACATATAAATGAGATCTCCTCTGAGACGTCTTTTTTCTAAGCTAAACATATCTAACTTTTTCAACCTGTCATCATATGGGAGGCCTTCCATTCCTTGTAGTAGTCTAGTTGCCCGCCTTTGAACTGACTCTAACTTCTGAATGTCCTTTTCAAAATGTGGAGCCCAAAACTGGATCCTGTATTCCAGATGTGGCCTTACAAGTGATTTATAGAGGGGTAACAATACGTTGGGATCACGGGATCTAATCTCTCTTTTTATACACCCTAAAATCTTGTTTGCTTTAGCAGCTGCTGCTTGACATTGAGTGCTGCTGCTCAGCTTATTTGTAATGAGAATCCCCAAGTCCTTCTCCTGTTCTGTAGTCCCGAGTTTACTTCCACTTGCTCATCAATTATTAAAACTTCCCACCAATTGAATAGACGGAGCGTGCATGCATGGCCACCTCGCCATTCCCAGGGGTGCAGGACAGGACCCTGTTTTTGATAGATGTGGGACCCCCCTCTATCTACTATGTGTTAGTCATGTATATATTAGTCGTACAGTGTTACTAGATTTAATTTCCTACCTGTTAAATCCTTTTGTTCCAGAGAGCGATAAAATCCCAGTGATGCGGGGGCAGTGGTTCATTGACGGCACGTGGCAGCCCCTGGATGAAGACGAGAGCAATTTGATTGAACAGGAACATCTCGCCTGTTTTAGGGGTCAACAGATGCATGACAACTTTGACCTGGAAGTGGCAAAACCCGTGGACCACAAGGATGGTAAGAGCTTTTGTTATTTGAAATTTAAAGGGAACCTGTCACTTCGGAAAACTGATGTGCAGATTTCGGATAAATCAGAAGGTAAATAACATAATTCTGCCTAGCCCACCTTACTGGCGAAAAAATGAACTTATTTCCTCCCAGGACCCGCTAACTTTAAGTCATGGGAGCTTCAGTCACTGTTTGCAGTCACTGGCGGCTGTAAGCCAATGTCTTGCATTTTCCGAGGCAACATGTTCCCTTTAAAGGTTTGCTCTGGCACGCGGCTCACTTCCACATCTGAAGGTAAACCGAGCAAATCAATAGGACTGGGTCAGCATTCTTACTGGCTGGTCTTTGGCCGGCACCTAGGATGTCCTGAGGGCCACTCTCCTCCCGCTGAGGAAGTGTGTGGCACCAGAAAATCCCTTTGTTTTTCCACCCTGTTCTTTTTGTGTTTTAAGTACCATATTTTTCGCTTTGGAAGATGCAATTCCCCCCCCCCCCCCAAAACTGTGGGTAAAATGGGGGTGCGTCTTAGAAAACAGATATGGCTTACCACGGCGGAGGTGGTCAAGCAGGGTCAGAGGAGATAGGCTCACAGGACGTGCTGGGAGGGGGGTGTCACGGCGGGCAGCATGGCTGCCAGGGTGTCTCGGCGGCTGGTGCATTGAACAGTGGGCGTGCTGCGAGGGTGGCTGGTGCATTGAGCTGACTGCCGGCTTAATTGAATCGCTCGCAGTTGATGCCGCGAACTTCAAGAAAATGGCCGTGGAGTCCTACCTGCGCACGTTCCGCCTCCGTGGCCATTTTCTTGATTTCTATCTTGTCAACCGCGGGCCATTCAATGGAGTCGGCAGTCAGCTCAATGCACCTGCCACCGAGACACCCTGTCCTGTGACACCTTCGCAGACCGCCCGCCCATAGATCAATGGTGCCCGCCGTGACACACCCCCGGGCGCATCCTGTGACCCTGCCTCCTATGAACCCGCTCCACCACAGTCTCCCTGGTAATCCATACACGGGGGAGTCAATTGCGCCCGCTGCTACACCCCTGAGCTCGCAGTATCGCCTACCTTCTTTAGCCGCAATACCAGCACCGCTCCCCCTTGGTGAGCATTAGGATTAAGACGCACTAGGATTGTAAGACGGACCCTCATTTTAACATTGAAAATTATTTTTTTCCTAGTTCCTCCTCTAAATTTGGGATGCGTCTTATAAAACGAAAAATACGGTAATTAATCTAACCTTTCACTAATCACGTTTTATGCATTAAATCGGTGATTTCCATCCTGTGACTCTCCGGCTGTCAAGAAACGATCACCTTCAGTTCATGCTGGGAATTCAGTTTTGCAGCATCTTGGGAGCCACTGGATCCACACTGACCCCCCCAAAACAGTGTTTCCAATGCCGTGATCAGATTTGATGTCTTTCTTTTTTGCCTTTTGACTTTTTGCGTACTGTATCTGTGTAGTTATTCCATAGTTGGGGTTTAACAATCTGTTCTTGGGGATGATGATCTGGTCTGGTTTTGTATCCACAAACTAATGTTTCTCCTCTTGCCATGCAAAGTCTTCATTATTCCTATATAAGCCAATGATTACTTATGTATTGAGGTGTTAGAAGCCTTATTATTTATCACCTATAATCATCATAGTGGATAAGTTAGATTTGTGGGCTTGGACTACACCAATTGCCAGAGTCGTATGGTGGGGCGGTTGAGCATGCAGTTGCACTTTAAAGAATAAAAAACGAAAAAAAAAAATGGTCGATAATGGGCTTGTATGAGCTTCAAAGTGGTTAGCTCATCTAAGTCTTTTACTCATTGTCACAAACCACCGGGGGGGTCACTCAGAAATCCCCCGCGCTGGCTACCAGTACGTCACAATCGGGGGGTAACAAGTGGGGGTCACCCCTACTTTATACCTCCCGACCGACAGACAGAGCACGTGACGCGCTCTCTAGCGCCCCTCTTATAGTCAGGCCAATTATGGAATTGCCCGACAATAAGCAAGGAGGCCGCTATACTACTTATGCCGATTATTGAAGGGTCCCCGGTGAGAGTAGGGTATATATTCCCCCGACCTCCGCGGGCGGAATATATAATATCTTCCCGAATCTCACTGGCCTCCCCACAATAATCCTTGGCACAACTCGCTGCCACCAACCGCTTCACGGTAACTATTAGCCGAACACACAGACGTGGGATTCTAGATCGAGATAACAGAACAGCCCAAGATTAATTATATAATTTAATCGCCTAAAGCACACTAGAAACTACAATATATACAATAGGGAATCTACAGAATATACAGTTATGTCAGAGTACAGTTACAAGCAAAGCATGGGTTACAAACAGGCATACACAGTTCAATCAGTTACCTTGTGCGTCTGGCCACAGGGGGGCGCTGTAGACCAGGTTTCTAGGAACTCTCTCACAGGTCTTTCCCAACCAGGCCCCCGAGCAGAAGAACCCTGGAAAATGGCCGAAGTAGGGTTATCAACCTGGGCAATCCAGGTCCCCTCCTACCTCAGTGACCTCACAGGGAAGCACTGCTCCACCCCTGGCTGGAGTTATGGACAAAATCCACAACATGGAATATGGCCATAACTTGGCCTGGGAGCGTCGTAGGCGGACGCCAATGCTCTCATTGTGACAGTTATGAATTTAGCTACAGAACGAGGGGACTCATGACCTGTCTGCCAGTTCCCCATTGGCTGATATCACGCCTGGGGCATTTCCCAATGTCCTGCTCCCATAAAAAGGGTGTGCCGGCATCGTCCACATGCGGAGACACCATTTTTATGGTTGCCATATTTATCGGAAATATGGCTTGCGAGATATGAACCATTTTTTACTGGAGTCGTTCTGTCTGGCTATTTCCATAGCCTTGCTAACTAGCTAGCAGCCCCCACTACAGGGTGACGGCAGGGAGTCATCCTGTGTCCATTGTCCCTAAGCCACCTCATTTCCATATCACAGGACATGGCCATGGATTTGTTGCTAAACCAGTTGTGTGAAGGGAAGGGGGGGGGGTGACACCAGGAGAGGGCTTCCTGACATGACTTGAATGTCATGATTTATCGTCATATCTCCGGATTTACCTCACACCTCCCCCCTTTTGAGGGCGCTAGGGGGCAGCACACTCCGGTGTTCCCCCGTGCGCCCGTCCGCGACCTCTCCTTGTCGGGACAGCCCGTCTACGTTACCGTGGTCACGGCCCCTTTTGTGTCGAATGGTGAAGTTGTATTGCTGGAGCGCAAGGCTCCATCGCAACAATCGCCCATTCGTCCCAGAGACGGTGTGCAACCAGCTGAGGGGATTGTGGTCCGTCTCCACGATGAAGTGGCGCCCGTATAGATAGGGTTGCAGACGCTGCAGGGCCCACACTATGGCCAGGCACTCCTTCTCCATCGTGGAATAGGCAACTTCCCTTGGTAACAGCTTCCTGCTCAGGTACAAGACTGGGTGCTCTTGGCTCGCAGAGTCCACCTGGCTGAGCACCGCACCGAGGCCGAAGTCACTGGCGTCGGTCTGTACTACAAACGGCCGCGTGAAGTCGGCTGCCTGTAGCACGGGCGGGCTGGACAGGGCGTCCTTTAGGGCCCGGAAGGCTGTCTCGCAGTCCATTGTCCAATCGACTGCAGAGGGCAGCTTCTTCTTGGTGAGGTCCGTCAAGGGCTTTGCCAGGCTACTATAGCATGGAACAAACCTCCTATAGTACCCAGCGGTCCCCAAGAAGGACATCACCTGCTTCTTGGTCCTGGGGGTGGGCCAGGATGCGATGGCTTCCACTTTCTCAGGCTCGGGCTTCAGTGTCCTCCCACCTACCCGGTGACCGAGGTACTGGACCTCGCTCATGGCCAGCTGACACTTTCCCGGCTTGATGGTCAAACCTGCCCGGTGGATCCGCCTGAGCACCTGTGCTAGATGCTCTAGGTGGTCCTCCCAGGTGGGACTGAAGACGGCAATGTCATCCAGGTACGCGGCCGCGTACCCTTCAAGTCCCTTGAGCAGGGTGTTGACCATCCGCTGGAAAGTGGCAGGGGCATTCCTCATCCCGAATGGCATCACCGTGGACTCGTATAGTCCAAATGGGGTAATAAAGGCAGAGCGTTCCCTGGCCTTGCGAGTCAGGGGGATCTGCCAATATCCCCGGCTCAGATCCATGATGGTCAGGTACTGAGCCCCGGCCAACTGATCGAGCAGGTCATCGATGCGTGGCATTGGGTACGCATCGGCGACCGTGACAGCATTGAGCCCCCTGTAGTCCACGCAGAACCGAGTGGTTCGGTCCTTCTTAGGGACGAGGACTACAGGCGAGGCCCAAGCGCTGTTGGATGCCTGGATCACCCCCAGGTTCAGCATCTCGTCAATCTCCTGGCGCATGTGTTGCTGCACCTCCAGGGAGACCCGATATGCTGAACGCCGGATCGGGGGATGATCCCCAGTGTCCACGTGATGGACAGCCAAGTCAGTCCTTCCGGGCTGGTTGGTAAACAACCCCCGGAAGGGGTGTAGGGTGGCCCACAGCTGGGACCGTTGGTCCTCCAAGAGCTGGTGGCCAACCTCCACATCCTCAATGGATCCGCCTGCCCTAACCTGGGCTAGCATATCCAAGAGGGTTTCCGCTTCTCCCTCCTCGGGCAGGTTGCACACAGGGAGTGCACATGCCTCCCGCTCATGATGTGCCTTCATCATGTTCACATGGAAGGGCTTCCGCCTTCCACGGGCAGGGTCCAGGGTGACCAGGTACGTCACAGGGTTGAGCTGCTGGTACACGAGGTATGGGCCTTCCCAGGCTGCCTGAAGCTTGTCCTGTGGTACGGGGACCAGTACCCACACCTCTTGACCCACTTGGTAGGTCCTCTCACAAGCGTTCTGGTCGTACCAACGCTTCTGATCGGCCTGGGCTTGAGCCATATTGTCGTGTACCAGTTGCGTCAAGGCCTGCATTTTGTCCCGGAAGCGCATGACATACTCGATGACCGACACTCCAGGGGTGGCCAAATCCCCTTCCCAAGCCTCTTTCACCAGAGCCAGGGGGCCCCGCACACGTCGCCCGTACAGGAGCTCAAACGGTGAGAATCCTGTTGAGGCCTGTGGAACCTCCCGGTAAGCAAATAACAGGTGTGGGAGATACCGCTCCCAGTCACGCCCGTGGGAGTCGACCAACATCTTAAGCATCTGCTTTAAGGTGCCATTGAACCGCTCGCACAGGCCATTAGTCTGTGGATGGTACGGGCTGGCCACCAGATGTCGCACCTGGACTTGCTTACAGAGGGCCTCCATCAGCTGGGACATGAATTGGGTCCCCCGGTCAGTGAGCATTTCCTGGGGAAAACCCACTCGGGAGAAAATCTCCAGCAATGCGGTGGCCACCTTGTCAGCCCGAATGGACGACAAGGCCACTGCTTCTGGGTACCGGGTGGCATAGTCCACTACCGTCAGTATGAAGCGTTTCCCGGAGCTGCTGGGGATGGCCAGCGGGCCGACCAGATCCACAGCCACCCTCCTGAAAGGCTCATCGATGATTGGCAGAGATACCAGTGGGGCTTTGGGGCGTGGCCCCGCCTTCCCCACTCTCTGACAGGTTTCACACGAACGGCAGTAGGCAGCCACATCGGCCCCCATTTTTGGCCAGTAGAAATGCTGGTTTAACCTGGCCTTGGTCTTAGCGATCCCTAGGTGTCCGGCCATCGGAATCTCATGTGCGATCCGCAACAACTCCGTCCGGAACGGATAGGGTACCACCAACTGTCGGTCCCTGGGCCACGCCTCCGGTGAACCCTGCTGGACCGTGGCCCGGTACAGCCGTCCTTGGTCCCAGACCACTCGCTCCGGGTCCGAGTCCGAGGGAGGCTGTGCCGCCTGCTCCTTTAGAGCTTTCAGGCTGTCGTCAGCTTCTAACGCTGCCTGAAACTCCTGACTAGATGTGGCCAGAATCGACGAGACTGTCACATCTTCAGTCAGTACCCCGGGACCTGTGTCCTGGCCTCCACCTGACTCGGCTGCCACTTGGTCAGAAGGGGAAGAGCTATCGGACCTCCGGGAGGCCCCTTGGCTTCCAGCACTCCCACTGCGGGTGACAGCGGCCACAGCCGCTGCGACCGTGGGTCGTGCCTGCTCCTCCTCCGTTCCTGACCAAGTCGCCGGTTCAGGCAGACCTACCTGGCTTCCTGACACCCCGGTTGTGGGGGAACCCTGCACCGAGATCTTACCTGGGAGCACTTCCGCTCCTGGACCGGCCCCAATCTCACCTGCCTGTTCCCCTCCTGCAGCAACAGAACCCCGCTGTGAAATCTCTGGGGACCCCACATTTGCTGTGGTAGCCCCCACCCCACATACTGGTCCTCCCCCTGCAGCACCCTGCTCTCTGCTTATCCCTGCAGAGGGCAGCAGATCCCAGCTCACAGGCTGGTTACTTGTAGAGGCATTGTCACACCTTTCTCTGACCCCCTCCCCCCCTGTCACAGCTGCAGCTGTGTGTGTGTCTATGGTGTCTGTGCAAGCAGAAATATCAGAGTTCACTCCCTCCTCCCTTACATCATTCATAGATAACACATTAACATTGTCAGGAGTCATGTCCGTACTGGCTGCAGGTTCAGCCCTTGGTTGGGGCCCAAACTGGGAGGTTATCTGCCCCAAATCTGTCCCAAGTAGCACGTTTGCAGGGATCCGATCAGTTACCCCCACCTCCCTCACCCCTCGCCCTGCGCCCCAGTCCACATAAATGTCAGCAACAGGCAGCGCCGGGTCAATGCCTCCAATCCCGGAGACAGCGAGGGTTTTTCCAGGGATCAAGTCTTGGGGGGACACCATCTCAGGCCGCACCAGAGTCACCTCCGAGGCGCTGTCTCGCAGTCCTATGGTCACAGACCGGCCGACGGTGACAGGTTGGAAGCTGTCCAGGGACCTACCACCACCCCCACCCACACAATACACCTTGGGCGGCCCTTGGGACGGGGACGGAGCCGGGGCCTTGGGACGCTGAGGGCACATGGCCTTGAAGTGTCCAGGTAGGTTGCACTGGTGGCACCGTCTTGGTTCCGCCACGGGCCTGGAGAGGGGAGTTGAGGGGGACACCCCCTGCAGTCTAGGGGCAGGTGGGGCAGTCGCAGAATTCATCTTACCCCCTCTCCAGGTGCTGCTGGTGGCCGCTCTCCTGGCCTCAGGGGCCCGGTTGTTGGTGTAGTCATCGGCAAGGGCAGCTGTAGCCGTGGATCCCTTTGGCTTCTGGTCTCGGATGAACTGGCGGAGATCCTCAGGGCAGTTCCACAAGAGTTGCTCCGTGATGAACAAGTCCAGGATCTCCGGTCCGGTGGAAAGCTGCAGGCCTTGGGTCCAGTGGTCGGCAGCTCGGGCAAGTGCCCGCCGGTGGTCAGCCCAGGAGTCCTTTGGTCCCTTCTGCAGCGTCCGGAACTTCTTGCGGTAGGACTCCGGGGTGAGGTTGTACTGTTGGATCAGGGCCCGCTTGATGGTGTCGTAGCCCTGATCCGCCTCAGCAGGCAAGTCCCCAAGGATATCCAGGGCCTTACCCCTTAAACGGGGGGTCAGGTATTTGGCCCACTGGTCCTTGTTCAGATGGTGCTGCAAGCAAGTCCGCTCAAAAGCAGTCAAGAAAGAGTCCAAGTCTCCATCCTTCTCCAGCACTGGGAAGTCCTCAACACGGACCTTTGGAAGTTTGGTGTCTTGAAGGTCACGTGTGGCTGATGAGGGCCGGAGCTGAGCTAGCTGCAGCTGGTAGTCACGCTCTGCCTGGCGCTCTTCACGCGCTGCCTGCCGCTCTGCCCTGCGCTCTGCCATGAGTATCTCGTAGGTATCCCGGTCTCCAGCCTGGAGAAGGGCCATAGCCATTTGAAGAAGGCTATCCGAGCCTCCCAGGCTCGGTGGAATGGCACGTGGTGATCTGCGGCCCGCTGCGGAGCCTGGTGCTTCACTGTCCATTGCAGAGCGGAGGGCTGGCATCTGGCTCGTTGAGGAACCTTGGGCGAGCTCCTCCTCATCTTGTCCAGCAGTCCCAGGTTGTGCGATGTCCTCTGCAGAGCTGTTCTCTGGCGTCGGGCTCCTGGAGGGCTCGTGGACAACCTCCTCATCGTCTCTGGCCTGAGCATCGGCCATTCCTTTGGCTTTGCTCCTGGTGCTATCAGCCATTGTTGCAGACTTTGGTCACTGACACAGAACTGACACCTGATGCCTCCACACACCTTACAGTATCTGCACTCTGACACTCTAGTGTTGAGCTAGTCTGAAGACCCCAGCAGCCACAGCTGCTGCAGGCAGTCTTTAGTGTCTGGGAGTATGGGTCTCACACTCACACACACTATTATCTCGATCCCACCGCTATGCCACCAATATGTCACAAACCACCGGGGGGGTCACTCAGAAATCCCCCGCGCTGGCTACCAGTACGTCACAATCGGGGGGTAACAAGTGGGGGTCACCCCTACTTTATACCTCCCGACCGACAGACAGAGCACGTGACGCGCTCTCTAGCGCCCCTCTTATAGTCAGGCCAATTATGGAATTGCCCGACAATAAGCAAGGAGGCCGCTATACTACTTATGCCGATTATTGAAGGGTCCCCGGTGAGAGTAGGGTATATATTCCCCCGACCTCCGCGGGCGGAATATATAATATCTTCCCGAATCTCACTGGCCTCCCCACAATAATCCTTGGCACAACTCGCTGCCACCAACCGCTTCACGGTAACTATTAGCCGAACACACAGACGTGGGATTCTAGATCGAGATAACAGAACAGCCCAAGATTAATTATATAATTTAATCGCCTAAAGCACACTAGAAACTACAATATATACAATAGGGAATCTACAGAATATACAGTTATGTCAGAGTACAGTTACAAGCAAAGCATGGGTTACAAACAGGCATACACAGTTCAATCAGTTACCTTGTGCGTCTGGCCACAGGGGGGCGCTGTAGACCAGGTTTCTAGGAACTCTCTCACAGGTCTTTCCCAACCAGGCCCCCGAGCAGAAGAACCCTGGAAAATGGCCGAAGTAGGGTTATCAACCTGGGCAATCCAGGTCCCCTCCTACCTCAGTGACCTCACAGGGAAGCACTGCTCCACCCCTGGCTGGAGTTATGGACAAAATCCACAACATGGAATATGGCCATAACTTGGCCTGGGAGCGTCGTAGGCGGACGCCAATGCTCTCATTGTGACAGTTATGAATTTAGCTACAGAACGAGGGGACTCATGACCTGTCTGCCAGTTCCCCATTGGCTGATATCACGCCTGGGGCATTTCCCAATGTCCTGCTCCCATAAAAAGGGTGTGCCGGCATCGTCCACATGCGGAGACACCATTTTTATGGTTGCCATATTTATCGGAAATATGGCTTGCGAGATATGAACCATTTTTTACTGGAGTCGTTCTGTCTGGCTATTTCCATAGCCTTGCTAACTAGCTAGCAGCCCCCACTACAGGGTGACGGCAGGGAGTCATCCTGTGTCCATTGTCCCTAAGCCACCTCATTTCCATATCACAGGACATGGCCATGGATTTGTTGCTAAACCAGTTGTGTGAAGGGAAGGGGGGGGGGTGACACCAGGAGAGGGCTTCCTGACATGACTTGAATGTCATGATTTATCGTCATATCTCCGGATTTACCTCACACTCATGGCCTAGGTATTGGCTTTTTAAAAATGGCCTGCGGTACCTGGACTGCGGCTGCGTGAGCCCGGCCTCGGCTATTTTCCCTTGTAGTGCGATGCTCCTGGGATCGGCGTGTTCTCTGCAAGAACAACCTGTTCCATCTATCATAACAGACAGAGACTCGCTGTGCGTTTTCATTACTTGCTATTGATTAGACACCACAATTGTAGCAGGTAATCAATAATCGCACAAGAAAGTCCATCAGCAACATTGCCACAGGGAAACCCGCATGGATGGTTAGTTATCTTGCAGTCAGAGAGACCCCCAGAAATAACCAGCGCCCCAGAAGTAAAAAGATAATAGATGAGGAGGAAACACACCCGTGTATAGGCCAGCATTACATAGAGCCCCATTTTATATAGACTTTGCATGACAAGAGGGGGTAAGGTTTTATAAAATGTTCTGATATGTTGACATGCATGCGCAGTTGATCATTTCTGCTTTGCTCTTACCGTTGTTAACTCTGTGATACTGAGACGTTTTCCATTGAAAGCCAATGTAAAGTTCCCTGTCTTCACTTTGCTAGTTATCTACCACCTTGCTCCCTTCTCCCTCCCTTTCCTGTTCAATTGGAGAGGATATTACGAGAGCACCGATGCCCCATGCGCTAAAAGAAAGCGTTACGAAGGTACGGTAACCGCACTCCGCCTTGTAGACGGCTCTCCGGCCGTAGACGCTCTCGCTAGAGTAGCGTAGATGTCGCCTCTCCTGCTTTTTGCTCATGTATTACGGTCGTTTTTGGACTAACCGTAACAAAAACCGTATAGATTTCTAGTAGTTTTTTAGTTTGTTTTTTTGGGTTTTTTGTGTTGAAGCCATAATGACTTTGTAAGGTGAGTTGAGCATTTTGGCCACATGTCACGGGTGCTACCATGGGCTAGATATACCCAAAAGTACTAGTTTTGCAGCTATCGATGCTTAATCTCCACCGCTTTTTTGCAGCCTATTGATGAGCGCCATCCCAGCAATTACTTAATGTCCAAGACTTTATACATTGATGGGCTATCTTTAGAATAGGTCATCAGTGTCCGATCAGCTGGGGTAGGACACACAGCACCCCCACCAATCAGCTGTTCTGTTCTTGGTGGCAGCAGGCAGTCATAAATGCTCAGTTCCGGAGCTGCCCCATCTTCTGATAGCGGCCGGGTACTGTATATACATTTCCTATTCATTTGAATGTGCAGTACCCAGCTGCATCCGCTATCAGTTGACAGAGCAGCGCCAGAATTGAGCATTTCTGGCCACCTGTTGCTGCCTCTGGCACAGTCAATGGCTGATTGTAGGGGGTGTGGGGTGTCGGACCCCGGCCGATCAGACGTTGATGACCTAGCCGAAGGATAGGCCATCAATATAAAAGTTGTGCACAACCCCTTTTTAAAGGGGTTTTCCCATGTTTCAGTAGCACACCACTCATGTGCCTGTATGGTGTGATACTGAAGATGGAACATTCAGACCAGTGATATGGCCACGCTACCGCTCCTGAATGAGCGCCCCCGGTGCTGCGAGCCCCCGGTGCTGCGAGCCCCCGGTGCTGCGAGCCCCCGGCTTTACCACTTGCAGCATCGGAGGAGCAGAGACACTGACGTTGCCCAGATCCAGCAATCCGGCCAGTGTCAGAGCGGCCCGAGCAGCGAGCACTCCTTGTTCTGGAAGCTACGCATTCCCTAGACTTAGACAGCGAGCCGTCCTGAGAACGGAGAGGATTGTTTTAATAAGTTAATTGCAAAAGTGTTTGATTTTACAAGTACTTTGCAATTCTACCTATTTAACATCTTTACACCTCAGGTTTGGTTATTTCAGGGGCACAGCAGTGTGGGTATAATTTTTGCTCAGCCTTGGACTAAATTTATATTATGGCTACTTTTGAAAGTGCCTTTCCCTTCTTATGACATGATTGATTATCACTTGGATATTCCATCACTTTGACCGGGAATATGACAAATCTGAGCCCCCTCTCATGAATAAGCGGTCCGCACTAGTTGAGCGGCCTTTTCACTATTTTTTTTCCCCCACGGTCCGGGCCGCCCGATGATACGGGGGGCTACCACCATCCTCATTCACTGTGATGGTGACTGGCATTACCGCTGTGCGGGGAAGAACAATGAAGGGGACACAGCGCTGATTGAATTCTGCTTCCGTCCACTCTTGGGTTGGACGGGGGTCCCAGAATTCATAACATTACTGGTGATAAGGTCTTAACATTGGAAACTATCTCATTAGTATCTGAACAGGGTGTCTTTTTGGGGGCTCAGAATTGCCGTTTAGTCGATCATCGGTATCACAGCAATGCTGGACTTTGCAGCCTCATGTTTGCATTGCTCCCGTCTATGTGCACACCATCTGGTTAGTAGCGGCTGTGCTGGGTATTGTAGTGTTGTCACATTGAAGTGATTAGGATGACGCTGCCATTCCCAGAAAACCTGCTACCGGTCAGATGCTGCAATGCACATTGAAGTGGATCCAGTCCACCATGGCAGCTTCAGACCGCCGCCCCCCCCAGGATTGAGTTTGGCCCCATTTTTCTGACACTAATAGTCCATTTTAACAAAAGGACATCAGTATTCTGATCCCCAGAAACCCCTGTGATTAGGGTGCCATCATTTTGCTGTTTTTGGGGTCTATTAACCCGACCCAGCTATTCTCCCCGTTTATCAAATCCGGTTCTTTTTCCCTTTAGATCCCCTGTTCCCGCTTTAATGAACTATCGCCACTTTTTGCTCGATGGTCTCCAGGTCACCCACTTAGCAAAACCTTTGCTCCGTCCTTTAGTTGGTCTCCTGCAGTCTGTCTGATGCTATCGGCCGTGTCTGAGAGCGCATTAATCATTTAGAAACTCACATTGTGGATCTGGAGACGGTCATAAGCTTTTAATACGTTTGCTAATGGCTATTAGTAATTTTGCAAGAGAGACTTTTTTTCTCAAGGAAACTGGATCTTCAGGGAATATTTTGTTTTAAATCTTTTAATGTCTTTATTAATAGGAAATATTTTACAAGTTTAGGTAGTTTTTGCGTTCTTTTTTAAGGCCCGGGTTACACATGTCGTAGTTTGTACATTCCTGGTCTACTGGATGCACACACTTAACAAAGCAGATATTTGTATACTCTGCAGGTATCTTAGGATCATAGGCCGCCATACTGTGAATCCTTGGCCAATTCTGAGTCAATTGCACATTGCAGGTTCACAATTCTATATTTTGAGTGGATGGGAAATGTAATGTTATCGTACATCCGTGATTGAGAGACGTTTGCCGCCTGACTGTATTTATTACATTTTGTAGCTGTCCACAGTCTGAAGTTAAGCCGCAGCCACGTGGATTGGCATAGTGTGGATGAAGTCTATCTCTACAGCGATGCAACTACTTCTAAAATAGCAAGGACTGTTACCCAGAAGTTGGGATTCTCAAAGGGTAAGATCGTCTGATGGCTAAAGCACTAGTCCTGGGACTTTGGTATTGATGACATGTCCCTACAATAGGTTATCAATTTCAGATCTGTGATATTATAGCACCCATCACATCAGCTAATCAGCGGTTCTCAGGCCCATACGGTGTACTGCACCTCTGTGGATCTGTGGGTTATCCATGCTGTACATTGTACGTCTGGACCTGAAAGCAGATGATCGTTTTGGTTGACCAGTTTCGGTCCTCTACCAATTTGCTACTGATTACTTACGCCATGTCTTACAACTCCTTTAACAAAGATAGAGTGGTCCTAGTCAGATTGAGCTGATCTTTCCATGGCGAAAATTGATGGCATGTCACTAGGATATAGCATTTTATTATGGTTGGTGGGTGTTCTGTAACACCACCAGTCCTGAGAATGACCTGGCAGTAGCACTGGTGCAGCGCCATGTACCCTTCGTCTTTCTTTCCTGCACAGCAGATCTCCGGTCACCCACTCTGATAGGAGCTGCAACGCAACCCCATCCATGGAAAAGGAGCTGTGTTTCCGTCCATTATACAGTGGGTTATCCAGGACAGGAAAAACCCTGCACTCAAGCCCATGACTTGAATGGTTATGTCCATGAAGTAGGAAACCACGGCATACACCATCCAAGATACAAAAAGTGCTTTTACGCCATATGAAGTGCAGGTAAAATAGCGGGGAGAAGAGAGGCGGGTGCAGGCCCCCCCCCCCCCCCCCCCCCAAGGACGACAGCCGTTTCGCACCTTGTTGTGCTTCTACAGGTCCTGTAGAAACACAACAAGGTGTGAAACGGCTGTCGTCCTTGGCGGGCCTGCACCCGCCTCTCTTCTCCCCGCTATTTTACCTGCACTTCATATGGCGTAAAAGCACTTTTTGGATCTTGGATGGTGTATGCCGTGCTTTCCTACTTCATGGACATTTGCCCTGGATATTCCCTTTTTCCGTCCACGTGCACCCATGACTACCTTTCTATAAGGAGGACTGAGGCTGTTCCATGTCTCTCGGAATAAGGTATTGCACAGGTTAGTGCAGAACCACTCCTGTTTATTATATTGATGAAAGGTTATGTTCACACATGGCAGTTTTGTTGCATGTAACTGTCCCATGTGTCAGAGCTGGGCCTGCGGACCAATCTGCGCTCCTGCTGCGGACCAATCTGCGCTCCTGCTGCGGACCAATCTGCGCTCCTGCTGCGGACCAATCTGCGCTCCTGCTGCGGACCAATCTGCGCTCCTGCTGCGGACCAATCTGCGCTCCTGCTGCGGACCAATCTGCGCTCCTGCTGCGGACCAATCTGCGCTCCTGCTGCGGACCAATCTGCGCTCCTGCTGCGGACCAATCTGCGCTCCTGCTGCGGACCAATCTGCGCTCCTGCTGCGGACCAATCTGCGCTCCTGCTGCGGACCAGACCCCATTTAGATAGTCTCCCTTACAGGTCCTTGTAAGCATTGTATTGGTTTTTACACGTCTGATATGGTTGCAGCTTCGAGCAGTGGGACCCGGCTCCACAGAGGTTATGTTGAAGAAGCGACGTATGAAGACAAACCTGTCGACACAACACACATAGTTTTTGTTGTTCATGGCATTGGACAGAAGATGGACCAAGGAAGAATAATCAAAAACACTGCTATGTAAGTCCTTTCCTTTTTTCCCCCCTGATTTTATATTCTAGTTAAAATCTCGGTCTTCACATTATTCAGAGATAATTATTGAGGGATGAATGTGCTCGCCACTGCTTTTTACTCAATCGAGCATGTCAATTTGAAAATGCTCCCATTGAGTTACATTATTCTTGGTACTCAAAACGCGTCAGTGCAGTTCGATGGAATAGTGAGCAGTGCGAGCGCGTTCTCCCATCACTAATAATGACTTTTCAACTCCGTCACTCCCAGACTCACTGTACGAGGTGAAAATCGTAGTGCTGCCTAAGGTGGGGAAAGATTGAGTTGCCCGATATGTATAGGCTGATATCACTCTTGACTCAGAATGTTAAATTCATGGCTACAATTTTTGCTTCTAGATTAAGCACAGTGATTGGGTCAGTAATTCATCAGACCAGGTAGGAGTTATGTGCTCCAAGTCAACAGCTCTAAATCTGCACATGCACGGGTGGACCCTATACAAAAAGCCATTGTATCCTTGGATGCTGCTAAGGCGTTCGATCGTGTAGAGTGGAGCTACATCTGGGTGCATCTGGAGAAAATGGGGTTTGTCCCTAATTTCATTAAATAAGTTAGGCTCTTATACCAAGCTCCATCAGATACTTCTGACAATCTGGAGCTGTTCAAGGGGATAAGACAGGGGGGGGGTCCGCGGCTCGATTTTCTCTTTTCGCTGGCATTCAGCCCTTAGATTTGTAAGATCAGACAACATCCAGGCTGGAAGGGTTTAGATTTGGAAACAAAGAAGAAAGGGTCGCTCTTTATGTGGACGACATATTTGTATTTGTTAGCAAGATGAAAGATTCCCTCCCAATTATTAAGAAAATTATCAAGATCTTTGGGACCTTCTAAGATTTGACCATAAATTGGTCTAAATCTGCTGTGTTGTTGTTGGAGAATATCGATATGAGAGATGGATGGATCTACACATAGATGTTTCTTACATATTCCAATAGTTTCAAAATTCAGATATCTTGGAATTTATGTCACAAAAGAGACGACGGTCTATATTCCCTGAATTGTTTGTCCACTAATAACTGGATCCAGACATAGTGTGGGCTTGGGTGACATTCCGAATATCCGCATTGGGGAGGACAAATATGGTTACAATGTGCCTTATGCGTAGCATTTTGTAGGTATCACATAATTCACCTTTTTAGATTCCTAAATACTGGTTTATGAAGATGCACGATATATTTCCGGACCTGGTCTGGTAGGGAGGAATACTTAGGATGAAGCTGGAAAAGCTACATTTGCCTAAAAAGTTTGGGTGGTTCGCTCCGCCGCACACCTTTTGGTCACTTCCTAGCCGCTCAGTTTCAACATTTTAGAGGATGGGCGTTTGATGGCACAGAGGCGGCTGGGGCTTCAGTACTAAAATGTCTGCATGAAGGGGAAAACCTGGTAGATATTCTAGACTAATAGGCTCAAGGGGAGTTTAGAAGTCTCCCGACTCTAACTCTTAGGCTGGGGCCACACGGGGCACTACTGCGATGCTCACATGAGACTCGACTCGCGCTGGCAGCACAGCAGGAGCCGAGTGTCATGCGAGTGTGCCTGCGTCTGAAGTCCGACCCTGCAAGAGCGGACCTCAGCTGCGGGGGGCGGGCCGGCGATGCGGAGGGGCGGGCCGGCGATGCGGAGGGGCGGGCCGGCGATGCGGAGGGGCGGACCGGATTTCTCTCCCTCTCTCCTCCGTAGCCGGCTATTGTGATTCTCGCTCTGCACTGGCAGTACACCGGAGTAGCGCGAGTGCAGTGCGATTTTTCTCTCGCCCCATTCACTTGAATGGGTGCGAGAGAAAAGGGTCTCGCCTTACAATCGCAGAATGCTGCGATTGTTTTCTCGGTCCGATTAGGGCTGAGAAAATAATCGCTCGTGTGCTGTCACACAGGCTAAAATTGGTCCGAGTGGAATGCGATGTTTTATCGCACTCCACTCGCACCGATTTTCTCGCCGTGTGGCTTAGGCCTTATTCTTAAAATCCGGTGGTCCTGCAATAAGTCGTTGGGAATGGGAGAGGACTCGAAATGTACCCTTATTTGAGGGAATTGCTACATTTGTAGGGCTTAGGGACTTGGAAAACCAAGTGACAGAAATATCAACTATACGGGGAAGGAAACTTTTGCTCATGTGAACATTTAAAGCAAACTTTTAATCTGGGTAACCCTGAATGTGTTTTAGATATTTACTATTGCAACATGTTGTAAGAGGTCAGGAATCCTGTAATGTGATTTATCATTATGTTGTAATTTCTTTATCAAGTGGTATGTAAGATTTGTTTCTGTTTTAATAAAAAATGTTTTTATTAAAAAAAAAAAAATCTCATGCAAAACTGAGTCATGACTAGGGATGAGCTAATTGTTGTCTAGTTCACCCTTTGGCTTATGCTTATGCATACAAATACATAGAATGCAAAGAGAGTTTCAATCACCTATCATTCTCTTTGACTAGTGAAAGGCAAATTTACTAAATGCTCATGACTTTTCTGACAGGTTGTCAAAAATCTGCATTATTAAAATTGGGTAAAAAAAAAAAAATCGCATATATACAGTGAAACCTTGGTTTACGAGAACAATCTGTTCTGGGAGTGTGCTCGTAAACAAAGTTACTCGTCTAGCAAAGCAAGATTTCCCATAGGAAATAATTGAAACACAGACAATTCATTCCACAACTTGTGCAATGTCCCATCCTGGTCCTCTATTGTGACATTCCACCCACACACACACACCCCACACAAACACCCCACACACACATTATGTTCCCCTTACCTTTCCTCGGCGACCTGGTTCTTGTAGTCCGCAGGTATGTGTATCCGGTAACCATCGCGATGATGGCAGAGCGTCCGCTGTCAACGTCATACGCAGGAGCCGCTTGCCTCTGATTGGCCAGCGCGCTGATGTCAAAGGCATGAGCCGCTTGCCTCTGATTGGTCAGCGCGCTGCCTTTGAGAAGTCCTGACAGCGGAAGCTCCTGCATCGTCACGATGGTTACCGGATACACATTCATCCGAACTACAAGAACCAGGAGGCCGCCGAGGGTAAGGTGAGCATATTGTGTGTTTGTGCGGACTGAAGAGCGGGTCAGAGCGGGATGAAAGTACGGAACCGTAAGTGTGTGCGGTGAGTATTTGCTCGTACAGCAAAGATTGCTCGTAAACAGAGTTACAAATTTACAGCAAGCTTTGATCGTATAGCGAAATACTCGCACACCAAGTTACTCATAAAGCGAGGTGCCACTGTATATATTTATTTATTTTTTATTTTTTTTGTTAGTCTTCCTCCATCTGAAGGCTTATTTCTTTGTCGCTCTATTGGGAGACCCAGACAATTGGGGTGTATAGGCTATGCCTCCGGAGGCCGCACAAAGTATTACACTCAAAAGTGTTAAGCCCCTCCCCTTCTGCCTATACACCCCCCGTGCTCCCACGGGCGCCTCAGTTTTTTGCTTTGTGCGAAGGAGGTCAGACACGCACGCACAGCTCCACAGATTGGTCAGCAGCAGCTGCTGACCATGTCGGATGGAAGAAAAGTGGGCCCATATAGGGCCCCCAGCATGCTCCCTTCTCACCCCACTCTTGTCGGCGGTGTTGTAAGGTTGAGGTATCCATTGCGGGTACGGAGGCTGGAGCCCACATGCTGTTTTCCTTCCCCATCCCCCTCAGGGCTCTGGTGGAAGTGGGATCCTATCGGTCTCCAGGCACTGAGACCGTGCTTCATCCACAACTCCTGTGGAGACTGCTGGATAGGAGCCGGGTATCGTTCAGGGACATGGCCCTGCTACTTGGAGGTACTCTGTGTCCCCGTGGGGACCGCGCACAGCAACACTCCAGCTTTGCTGGGTGTGCTAGTGCACCGGGGACCGCGGCGCTGACCGGGTTATGTGCCATTACACACTCAGCGTTGCTGAGTGTGTTTATGTATAGGGACTGCCGCACTGACCGCCGCTGCCATGGAAACACTGCGGCACGGCTGGGACTTGTAGTGCGCCGGGGACTTCCACGCCGGCCGCGTTTATTACTAGAGTCCCCGGCTTTTTGCGGCCTAGTTTCCTTTCCTCCCGCCCATAGCCCTGACAGGCAGGGGAAGGGCGGGACGCTGCACAGAACGAGCAGTACTGAGGGCTGGAGCATGCTTTGCATACTCCACTCCCCTCACTGTGCACAGTGCAGGCACCAGTTCCCGCTCTTTCTGGGTCACGCCCATGGCTCCCTCCTCTCCTCAGGACGCATTCCTGTCAGCTCCTCGGACGCTGCAGAGGGGGACAAAATCTGGGAGACCCAGGCAGGGACTCTGGTGGCCTCACAACCGCTTTAAGCGGGTGGTAAGCAGCACCTGTGGTGCTAGCCCCATTGTGCAGTAGTGTAACATTATATGTTTATTTTACACTGTATGGTGCACAGTTGATTTCTGGCTATATACCCTGTTGTGTTGCTCAGGGAAGATAATAGCATGGCGCCCACGAAAGGCAGGGGTGCCAAAACACAGGCTTATTATGTTGCCTGCGCCGCATGTACGACCCCGCTACCGGCAGGTTCCACTGACCCTCATTGTGGCCCCTGTGGCACTTACTCAGCCAGAGCCTCTGCTAGGGGGGGCCCAGGGGGAGCCACCTGCTAACACTGTTCAGGTGACGGGGACGGAGTTTGCAAAACTCTGAGACTATGGCTAAGATACTGGAAGCCTTGCAGTCCAGACCGGTATCTCAGCACAGGGACTCTGTTGATTCTTTGTTCCCTGGCCCACCTCAGCTGGACCAACAATGTCCTCCCGGGGTATCTCATGGATCCCAAGCTGAGGGTTCTGACACAGACCCCAGCCCCAGACCGACTAAGCGAGCTCGCTTAGATTTTCCCTCGACATCATCATATTGTTCAGGGTCTCAGCGGGGGGAATCGCTGGTTGATGATGCGGAGACAGCTGATCAGGATTCTGATCCTGAGGCCGCTCTCAATCTTAATACTCCAGACGGGGACGCCATAGTGAACGACCTTATTGCGTCCATCAATCGTATGTTGGATATTTCTCCCTCCGCTCCTCCGGTGGAGGAGTCGGCTTCCCAGCAGGAGAAATTCCGTTTCAGGTTTCCCAAGCGTACACCGAGTATGTTTCTGGACCACTCTGATTTCAGAGAGGCAGTCCAGAATCACCATGCTTGTCCAGATAAGCGTTTTTCTAAGCGCCTTAAGGATACACGTTATCCCTTTCCCCCTGACGTGGTCAAGGGTTGGACTCGGTGTCCCAAAGTGGATCCTCCAATCTCCAGACTGGCAGCTAGATCCATACTTGCAGTGGAAGATGGGGCTTCACTCAAAGATGCCACTGACAGGCAGATGGAGCTCTGGTTGAAATCCATCTATGAAGCTATCGGCGCTTCTTTTGCCCCAGCATTCGCAGCCGTATGGGCGCTACAAGCTATCTCAGCAGGTCAAGCGCAAATTGACGCAGCCACACGCACGTCCGCGCCACAGGTGGCGTCCATAACCACTCAGACGTCGGCATTTGCGTCTTACGCTATTAATGCTGTCCTGGACTCTGCGAGCCGTACGGCGGTTGCAGCCACCAATTCGGTGGAACTCCGCAGGGCCTTGTGGCTACGGGAATGGAAGGCAGATTCTGTTTCCAAAAAGCGCTTAACCAGTTTGCCAATTTCTGGCGAACGATTGTTTGGCGAGCGTTTGGATGAAATCATCAAACAATCCAAGGGAAAGGATACATCCTTACCCCAGCCCAAACCGAACATACCCCAACAGAGGAAGGGGCAGTCGAGGTTTCGGTCCTTTCGGGGCGCGGGCAGGTCCCAATTCTCCTCGTCCAAAAGGCCTCAGAAAGATCAAAGGAACTCTGATGCATGGCGGTCTAAGTCACGTCCTAAACAGACCACCGGAGGTGCCGCTACCAAAGCGGCTTCCTCATGACTGTCGGCATCCTCACTCCGCATCCTCGGTCGGTGGCAGGCTCTCCCGCTTTTGCGACACCTGGCTGCCACGGGTAAAAGACCGTTGGGTGAGAGACATTCTGTCTCACGGTTACAAGATAGAGTTCACCTCTCGTCCCCCGACTCGATTCTTCAGGTCATCCCCGCCTCCCGAGCGAGCCGAGGCCCTTCTGCAGGCGCTGGGCATTCTGAAGGCAGAAGGGGTGGTGGTCCCTGTTCCTCTTCAGCAACAGGGCCACGGTTTTTACTCCAACTTGTTTGTGGTCCCAAAGAAGGACGGGTCTTTCCGACCTGTCCTGGACCTGAAACTTCTCAACAAACACGTAAAGACCAGGCGGTTCCGGATGGAATCCCTCCGCTCCGTCATCGCCTCAATGTCCCAGGGAGATTTCCTTGCATCGATAGATATCAAAGATGCTTATCTCCACGTACCGATTGCTCCAGAGCACCAGCGCTTCTTGCGCTTCGCCATAGGGAACGAACACCTGCAGTTCGTGGCACTGCCGTTCGGCCTGGCAACAGCCCCACGGGTTTTCACCAAGGTTATGGCTACTGTCGTAGCGGTCCTCCACTCTCAGGGTCACTCGGTGATCCCGTACTTGGACGATCTGTTGATCAAGGCACCCTCTCTAGAGGCATGCCAACACAGCCTCGACGCTACCCTGGAGACTCTCCAGAGTTTTGGGTGGATCATCAATTTTCCAAAGTCAAATCTGACACCGGCCCAATCGCTGACATACCTTGGCATGGAGTTTCATACCCTCTCAGCGATAGTGAAGCTTCCGCTGATCAAGCAGCGGTCACTACAGACAGGGGTACAATCTCTCCTTCAAGGTCGGTCACACACCTTGAGGCGCCTCATGCACTTCCTGGGGAAGATGGTGGCAGCAATGGAGGCAGTTCCTTTCGCGCAGTTTCACCTGCGTCCTCTTCAATGGGACATCCTACGCAAATGGGACAGGAAGCCGACGTCCCTCGACAGGAACGTCTCCCTCTCGCAGGCGACCAAAGCTTCCCTTCGGTGGTGGCTTCTTCCCACTTCATTATCGAAAGGGAAATCCTTCCTACCCCCATCCTGGGAGGTGGTCACGACGGACGCGAGTCTGTCAGGGTGAGGAGCGGTTTTTCTCCACCACAGGGCTCGGGGTACGTGGACCCAGCAAGAGTCCTCGCTTCAGATCAATGTTCTGGAAATACGGGCAGTGTATCTTGCCCTGAATGCGTTCCAGCAGTGGCTGGAAGGCAAGCAGATCAGAATTCAGTCAGACAATTCCACAGCGGTGGCATACATCAACCACCAAGGCGGCACACGCAGTCGGCAAGCCTTCCAGGAAGTCCGGCGGATTCTGCTGTGGGTGGAAGCCACGGCCTCCACCATCTCCGCAGTTCACATTCCAGGCGTGGAAAACTGGGAAGCAGATTATCTCAGTCGCCAGGGCATGGACGCAGGGGAATGGTCCCTTCACCCGGACGTGTTTCAGGAGATCTGTTGCCGCTGGGGGGTGCCGGACGTCGACCTCATGGCGTCCCGGCACAACAACAAGGTACCGGCGTTCATGGCACGGTCTCAAGATCCCAGAGCTCTGGCGGCAGACGCCTTAGTTCAGGATTGGTCGCAGTTTCAGCTCCCTTATGTGTTTCCTCCGCTGGCACTGTTGCCCAGAGTGTTACGCAAGATCAGTGCCGACTGCCGCCGCGTCATCCTCGTCGCTCCAGACTGGCCGAGGCGGTCGTGGTACCCGGATCTGTGGCATCTCACGGTCGGCCAACCGTGGGCACTACCAGACCGACCAGACTTGCTATCTCAAGGGCCGTTTTTCCATCTGAATTCTGCGGCTCTCAACCTGACTGTGTGGCCATTGAGTCCTGGATCCTAGCGTCTTCAGGGTTATCTCAAGACGTCATTGCCACTATGAGACAAGCTAGGAAACCAACGTCCGCCAAGATCTACCACAGGACGTGGAAAATTTTCCTGTCGTGGTGCTCTGCTCAGGGTATTTCTCCCTGGCCTTTTGCCTTGCCCACTTTTCTGTCCTTCCTTCAATCTGGACTGGAAAAGGGTTTGTCGCTCGGCTCCCTTAAGGGACAAGTCTCAGCGCTCTCTGTGTTTTTCCAGAAGCGCCTAGCCAGACTTCCACAGGTACGCACGTTCCTGCAGGGGGTTTGTCACATCGTCCCTCCTTACAAGCGGCCGTTAGAACCCTGGGATCTGAACAGGGTGCTGCTGGTTCTTCAGAAACCACCATTCGAGCCAATGAGGGATATTTCTCTCACGCCTTTCGCAGAAAGTGGTTTTTCTAGTAGCAGTCACTTCACTTCGGAGAGTGTCTGAGCTAGCAGCGCTGTCATGCAAAGCCCCTTTCCTGGTTTTTCACCAGGACAAGGTGGTTCTGCGTCCGGTTCCGGAATTTCTCCCTAAGGTGGTATCCCCGTTTCATCTCAATCAGGATATCTCCTTACCTTCTTTTTGTCCTCATCCAGTTCACCAATGTGAAAAGGATTTGCACTTGTTAGATCTGGTGAGAGCACTCAGAATCTACATTTCTCGTACGGCGCCCCTGCGCCGCTCGGATGCACTCTTTGTCCTTGTCGCTGGCCAGCGTAAAGGGTCACAGGCTTCCAAATCAACCCTGGCTCGGTGGATCAAGGAGCCAATTATCAAAGCTTACCGTTCGGCTGGGCTTCCGGTTCCCTCAGGGCTGAAGGCCCATTCTACCAGAGCCGTGGGCGCGTCCTGGGCTTTGAGGCACCAGGCTACGGCTCAGCAGGTGTGTCAGGCGGCTACCTGGTCGAGCCTACACACTTTCACGAAGCACTATCAGGTGCATACCTATGCTTCGGCGGATGCCAGCCTAGGTAGACGAGTCCTTCAGGCGGCGGTTGCCCACCTGTAGGAAGAGGCCGTTTTACGGCTCTCTTACGAGGTATTATTTTACCCACCCAGGGACTGCTTTTGGACGTCCCAATTGTCTGGGTCTCCCAATAGAGCGACAAAGAAGAAGGGAATTTTGTTTACTTACCGTAAATTCCTTTTCTTCTAGCTCTAATTGGGAGACCCAGCGCCCGCCCCTGTTTTTTTGTGTACACATGTTGTTCATGTTGAATGGTTTCAGTTCTCCGATATTCCTTCGGATTGAAGTTACTTTAAACCAGTTTATAATTCTTTTTCCTCCTTCTTGCTTTTGCACCAAAACTGAGGAGCCCGTGGGAGCACGGGGGGTGTATAGGCAGAAGGGGAGGGGCTTAACACTTTTGAGTGTAATACTTTGTGCGGCCTCCGGAGGCATAGCCTATACACCCCAATTGTCTGGGTCTCCCAATTAGAGCTAGAAGAAAAGGAATTTACGGTAAGTAAACAAAATTCCCTTCTTTATCTGTGTATGATTACAGGATGAGAGAAACTGCAAGAAAGATTGAAGAGAAGCACTTTTCCAATCAGACGTCAGAGCATGTTGAGTTCCTTCCTGTGGAATGGCGATCCAAGCTTGCTCTGGACGGAGGTAACTTGACATTACAAGACATGGCTATGTCCTAATTATTGCAGTCCTATTACTGACGTTACTGCTTGCCATGGTGCTGTCAGTAGATTATTTATGCTACCATAGCAACCCCAGAGCAAGCAGGACAAATACAAAACAATGTGTATAATCTGTTTAATCTGATCTTTGTTTACGGCCTCAGACTAGTACAAACAGAAATTGGGACCTAAAGCTGGGTTCACACACAACGACGTCGCTGTTACGTCACCATTTCCTGTGACACGTAACAGCGACCTTACATGATTGCTAGTTAGCTGTCAAACAAGTAATTTTAAGCAGCGATCATAGCGACCTCGACGGTCGTTGGGACGTGTCACACGCGTCGCTGTGCGGCGACTCAGACCTTGATAGAGGCGTGGTGTTTACCCCTAGTCATGTTTTGCGTTTCCTCTTTTCACGCCCCCTGTTCCGATTGGTGATCACTACAGCGGCGCCTGATTGGGTGACCGTGCCAAACAAAGGAAGACACACAGAACGACACACTAGCGACACCAGGCACAGACTCTACTACGTGGAACAAAGAATGGAACTTAAAGAATGAAATCACTGTAACGCCTTCGGCAAGGTACCCAATCGGAACGCTGTTATGACCACCAATCTGAGTCGTGGGGGCGTTGTAAAATACACCGCAAAAACACGCCCTTGTCCTGCCTTCAGTCCTACGTCACTGCCTTCAGCATCGTCGCGACCGTCGCTGCTGCAGTGTGAAACACAAGGATGCATGTGGCGCAGCGGGATAGCAGCGATCAAAAAATGACCTGGGACATTCAAGAGCGAGCAGCGATCTCGCAGCAGGGGTCTGATCGTTATGTGTCATACATAGCGACGTCGCGGTTGAGGTCGTTGCTACGTCACAGAAAATGGCAACTTAGCAGCGCTGTCGTCGTCGCTGTGTGTGACACCACCTTTAGACCTTGCCTAAGATTTACATTTTCAGTCAAACTGTGTTTTAAAGGGGCTTTTGGGCAATGGAAATGTGGTAATGTTTTGCTTCTAGCAGGCCCCCATGTTGCAGCAGAATGGGGGGGTCCAAAACCTTTCATTGTTTCTCATTGCCCTTCAGCAGTGAGAAGTTGAATGAATGGGTATTCTAGTATGGATCATGCCACATTCTTCAATATCTATGGGGCTAGTGTAAATGGCGTTTTTTGTCAGTCCCGTAGGTTTTAACTGTCAGGGCATGTGCCCCCCACCTTTTGTGCCCACCACCTCTTCATTCAAAGTTGTCCTCACTGTGGCCGAGCTGTGAGAATGAACAGGTGCTCAGAGACTCTCATTCAATCATCGGGCCCCCAATGAAAAAACATTCAGCGCTCATTCTGTAGATGGCTGCTAAATTTCCATTGTGGCATATGCCTTTTACCTGATTATTGCAGTAGACATTTGCCCCTTTTTCATTATATTTTTTGATCTTTCCTATTCTCATATAAAAAAGAATAGTGATGACATTGAGTCCTAATTGTAATTGCAAAACACCCAGCGAACCCATAAACTGACAGCTACAATAAAAACATATATATATCATAACACACTATGAAGAAAAAGACATGGATCGCACATCCCAAAAAATACAATGATCTAAAGCCGCTAGGCAAAAAAATAGAAAATAGAACATGAGGTTCTTTACCATTCTGATCCCCTCTTGCAGTCTCCAGCTTTTTTTTTTTTATTTTTTTTTTTTTTTTTTTTTTCCTCCCAGTTCACATATGGGAGCCAGTGGGAGGTGAGTGCACAGCTCCTCTCACTGTGTGCTGGTGCTGTGTGGTGGCCGCTGTTGTGGTGGTGTCATGTCGGTGGGGCAGTGCGGCCTGGAGACTTGGGGGCTTCGCCTTGCAGTTGGGTGCTGTGAGGCACCAGGTCGCCTGCCCTGCTGGTGCTTTGTCGATGCAGCAGTGGTTAGTGCACAGTGCCACACTAAAAGGTTTAGTATAGGGACCCACTCAAGAGGTTTGCAGTGACGTGGCAGTGGGCTTAATACAATCTGATCAGAATGGTAACAAAATAACCTCATGTTCTATTTAATTTTTTGCCTAGCGGCTTTAGATCATTGTATTTTTTGGGATGTGCGATCCATGTCTTTTTCTTCATAGTGTGTTAAAAACATATATCATAACGCTGCAATTCTATGTTCACATTATTAGCTAGAGATATGTGAATATATTAAGAGGGTCTGAGGTTGTGATGTGTTTGTGCGTTATATGACGAGGCAAATTGTTTAGCATTATGGTGTTTTTACCATTTATATTAACATTGGCTAATGTTGCCCCTTTTGCAGATACAGTAGATTCTATTACTCCAGATAAGGTGCGTGGCATTCGGGACATGCTAAACAGCAGCGCGATGGACATTATGTACTATACCAGCCCTCTGTACAGAGACGAGGTAAGTGACTCAGTCATGGAAAGCACGCTCACCATTCACCTTGTTTTATTAGTCACTACGGAGAAATCTTTAAAGGGGTTCAAGACAGTGAACCCCAAATTCTCTAAGGAACAGGTACTCTACTGCCAGTTCCCAGCTTCTGCTAGGGTCTTAGTATATTTTGCTGCTGCTGTGTAATCATGCCGATCAGTGCCCATCACCGCTATAGAGTCACTGTTCTTTAGACTTGTGTTGTCAACTTGACTGGCAACAGCGGTGATGGTCACCGAGCAAAGCTCAAAGACCGCATGTGCACTACAGTAGCTTGATCTGCCCTCAGCCAGGCAGATGAGAGTGCGCAGGAGCACAATGGAGGCCTTTGTGTGAATGACACAGGACGCATCATGCACACGGGGCTGGGCAGGAGGACGGTGATTGCACAAGATGGAGGAGGCGCCGGACTGAGACCAGCACCCCCATCAGACCGGCCACCCCCTAGGTGAGTATTATAAAAGTGTTTATGTTGTACTGCGCGGCCTGGGCTCTTATATACAGTATTCTAGAAGAGTTCAGTGGTGGAGGCCACAGCTCGTAAGGGAAAAACCTGGTGACAGGTTCTCTTTAAGCAGAAATGAATTAGGTCTTTCTTTTGGGACCCGATCGACGAAGGCAGAATAGAGGAGAGCGGTCTGAAGAGTCCCCTCAGTCTTATTCCCAGTAATCGTGATCGATTGAGAAAACTTTCTTTCTTTGTCGCTCTATTGGGAGACCCAGACAATTGGGTGTATAGCTTCTGCCTCCGGAGGCCGCACAAAGTATTACACTCAAAAGTGTTAAGCCCCTCCCCTTCTGCCTATACACCCTCCGTGCTCCCACGGGCTCCTCAGTTTTTTGCTTTGTGCGAAGGAGGTCAGACACGCACAGCACAGCTCCACAGTTTAGTCAGCAGCAGCTGCTGACTATGTCGGTTGGAAGAAAAGTGGGCCCATATAGGGCCCCCAGCATGCTCCCTTCTCACCCCACTCTTGTCGGCGGTGTTGTTAAGGTTGAGGTATCCATTGCGGGTACAGAGGCTGGAGCCCACATGCTGCTTTCCTTCCCCATCCCCCTCAGGGCTCTGGGTGAAGTGGGATCCTATCGGTCTCCAGGCACTGAGACCGTGCTTCATCCACAACTCCTGTGGAGCCTGCTGAATAGGAGCCGGGTACCGTTCAGGGACATGGCCCTGCTACGTGAAGGTACTCTGTATCCCTGTGGGGACCGCGCACGGCAACACCTCAGCTTTGCTGGGTGTGCTAGTGCACCGGGGACCGCGGCACTGACCGGGTTAAACTGTGCCATTACACACTCAGCGTCGCTGAGTGTGTTTATATGTAGGGGCTACCGCGCTAACCGCCGCTGCCATGGGAAACTGCGGCGCGGCTGGGACTTGTAGTCCGCCGGGGACTTCGGCGTCGGCCGCGCTTTTACGGCGGCCACGCTTATACTCGAGTCCCCGGCTTGCTTGCGGCCTAGTTTCCCTTTCTCCCGCCCTCAGCCCTGACAGGCAGGGGAAGGGCGGGACGCTGCACGGAACGAGCAGCACTGAGGGCTGGAGTATGATTTCCATACTCCACCCCCCTCACTGTGCACAGTGTGAGCACCTCGGCCACGGCTCCCTCCTCTCGTCAGGACGCCGCAGCCATTTCCTGTCAGCTCCTACGACGCTGCAGAGAGGGACAAACCCTGGGAGACCCAGACACGGTCTCTGGTGGCCTCATAACCGCTTTAGGCGGATGGTAAGCAGCACCTGTGGTGCTAGCCCCATGGTGCTGTAGTGTATGGATACATTATTTGTTTATAGTATATATTTTACACTGTATGAGCACAGTTCATTCTGGCTATATACCCTATTGTGTTACTCAGGGCGCCCACAAAAGGCAGGGGTGCCAAAACACAGGCTTATTATGCTGCCTGCGTCGCTTGTACGACCCAGCTGCCGGCAGGTTCCATTGACCCTCATTGTGTGCATTGTTGGGCCCCTGTGACACTTCTTCAGCCAGGGCCCCTACTAAGAGCCAGGGGGAGCCACCTGTTGACACTGTCCTAGTGACGGGGACGGAGTTTGCAAAACTCTCTGAGACTATGGCTAAGATACTAGAAGCCTTGCAGTCCAGGCCGGTATCTCAGCAAAGGGACTCTGTTGAATCATTGTTCCCTGGCCCCCCTCAGTTGGTCCAACAATGTCCTCCCGGGGTATCTCATACATCCCAGGCTGAGGGTTCTGACTTAGACCCCAGCCCCAGACCGACTAAGTGGGCTCGCTTAGAATTTCCCTCGACATCATATTGTTCAGGGTCTCAGCGGGGGGAATCTCTGGTTGATGATGCGGAGACAGCTGATCAGGATTCTGATCCTGAGGGCGCTCTCAATCTTAATACTCCAGACGGGGACGCCATAGTGAACGTTCTTATTGCGTCCATCGATCAAATGCTGGATATTTCTCCCTCAGCTCCTCCGGCGGAGGAGTCAGCTTCTCATACACCGAGTATGTTTCTAGACCACTCTGATTTCAGAGAGGCACTCCAGAATCATCATGCTTGTCCAGATAAGCGTTTTTCTAAGCGCCTTAAGGATACACGTTATCCTTTTTCCCCTGACGTGGTTAAAGGTTGGACTCAGGGTCCCATAGTGGATCCTCCAATCTCCAGACTGGCGGCTAGATCCATACTTGCAGTGGAAGAGGGGGGCCTCGCTCAAGGATGCCACTGACAGGCAGATGGAGCTCTGGTTGAAATCCATCTATGAAGCTATCGGAGCTTCTTTTGCCCCAGCATTCGCAGCCGTATGGGCGCTACAAGCTATCTCAGCAGGTCAAGCGCAAATTGAAGCAGCCACATGCACGGCCGCGCCACAAGTGGCATCCATTACCACACAGACCTCGGCAATTGCGTCTTACGCTATTATTGCTGTCCTGGACTCTGCGAGCCGTACGGCGGTCGCGGCCGCCAATTCGGTGGTACTCCGCAGGGCCTTGTGGCTACGGGAATGGAAGGCAGATTCTGCTTCCAAAAAAGCGCTTAACCAGTTTGCCAATTTCTGGCGACAGGCTGTTTGGCGAGCGTCTGTATGAAATCATCAAACAATCCAAGGGAAAGGATACATCCTTACCCCAGCCCAAACAGAACATACCCCAACAGAGGAGAGGGCAGTCGAGGTTTCGTTCCTTTCAGGGCGCGGGCAGGTCCCAATTCTCCTCGTCCAAAAGGTCTCAGAAAGGACAAAGGAACTCTGATGCATGGCGGTCTAAGTCACGTCCTTAAAAGGCCACCGGAGGCGCCGCTAACAAAGCGGCTTCCTCATGACTTTCGACCTCCTCTAGTAGCATCCTCGGTCGGTGGCAGGCTCTCCCGCTTTTGCGACACCTGGCTGCCACAAATAAAAGACCGCTGGGTGAGAGACATTCTGTCTCACGGTTACAAGATAGAGTTCACTTCTCATCCCCCGACTCGATTCTTCAGGTCATCCCCGCCTCCCTAGAGAGCCGAGGCTCTTCTGCAGGCGCTGCGCACTCTGAAGGCAGAAGGAGTGGTGATCCCGGTTCCTCTTCAGTAACTGAGCCACGGTTTTTACTCCAACTTGTTTGTGGTCCCAAAGGAGGACGGTTCTTTCCGCCCGGTCCTGGACCTGAAACTGCTCAACAAACATGTAAAAACCAGACGGTTCAGGATGGAATCCCTCCGCTCCGTCATCGCCTCAATGTCCCAAGGAGATTTCCTTGCATCGATCGATATCAAAGATGCTTATTTCCACGTACCGATTGCTCCAGAGCACCAGCGCTTCTTGCGCTTCGCCATAGGAAACGAACACTTGCAATTCGTGGCACTGCCGTTCAGCCTGGCAACAGCCCCACGGGTTTTTACCAAGGTTATGGCTACTGTAGTAGCGCTCCTACACTCGCAGGGTCACTCGGTGATCCAGTACTTGGATGCTGATCAAGGCACCCTCTCAAGAGGCATGCCAACGCAGTCTCGACGCTCCCCTGAAGACTCTCCAGGGTTTCGGGTGGATCATCAATTTTCCAAAGTCAAATCTGACACCGGCCCACTCGCTGACATATCTTGGTATGGAGTTTCATACCCTCTCAGCGATAATGAAGCTTCCGCTGTTCAAGCAGTAGTCACTTCAGAAAGGGGTACAATCTCTCCTTCAAGGCCAGTCACACCCCTTGAGGCGCCTCATGCACTTCCTGGGGAAGATGGTGGCAGCAATGGAGGCAGTTCACTTCGCACAGTTTCACCTGCGTCCCCATCGATGGGACATACTACGCAAATGGGACAGGAAGACGACGTCCCTCGACAGGACCGTCTCCCTCTCTCAGGCGACCAGAGCTTCCCTTTGGTGGTGGCGTCTTCCCACTTCATTATCGAAGGGGAAATCCTTCTTTCCCCCATCCTGGGAAGTAGTCACGACGGACGAGAGTCTGTCAGGGTGGGGAGCGGTTTTTCTCCACCACAGGGCTCAGGGTACGTGGACCCAGCAAGAGTCCTCGCTTCAGATCAATGTTCTGGAAATAAGGGCAGTGTATCTTGCCCAGAAAGCGTTCCAGCAGTGGCTGGAGGGCAAGCAGATCCGAATTCAGTCGGACATTTCCACAGCGGTGGCATACATCAACCACCAAGGCGGCACACGCAGCCGGCAAGCCTTCCAGGAAGTCCGGCGGATGTTGATGTGGGTGGAAGCCACGGCATCCGCCATATCCGCAGTTCACATCCCAGGCGTGGAAAACTGGGAAGCAGATTATCTCAGTTGCCAGGGCATGGACGCAGGGGAATGGTCCCTTCACCCGGACGTGTTTCAGGAGATCTGTTGCTGCTGGGGGGTGCCGGACGTCGACCTCATGGCGTCCCGGCACAACAACAAGATACCAATGTTCATGGCACGGTCTCAAGATCCCAGAGCTCTGGCGGCAGACGCCTTAGTTCAGGATTGGTCGCAGTTTCAGCTCCCTTATGTGTTTCCTCCGCTGGCACTGTTGCCCAGAGTGTTACGCAAGATCAGGATCGACTGCCGCCGCGCCATCCTCGTCGCTCCAGATTGGCCGAGGAGGTCGTGGTACCCGGATCTGTGGCATCTCACGGTCGGCCAACCGTGGACACTACCAGATCGAACGGACTTGCTATCTCGAGGGCCGTTTTTCCATCTGAATTCTGCGGCCCTCAACCTGACTGTGTGGCCATTGAGTCCTGGACCCTAGCGTCTTCAGGGTTATCTCAAGACGTCATTGCCACTATGAGACAGGCTAGGAAACCAACGTCCGCCAAGATCTTTCACAGGACGTGAAAAAAATTTTTTCTGTCATGGTGCTCTGTTCAGGGTTTTTCTCCCTGGCCATTTGCATTACCTACTTTTCTGTCCTTCCTTCAATCTGGACTGGAAAAGGGTTTGTCGCTCGGCTCCCTTAAGGGACAAGTCTCAGCGCCCTCTGTGTTTTTTTTTCCAGAAGCGCCTAGCCAGACTTCCACAGGTACGCACGTTCCTGCAGGGGGTTTGTCACATCGTTCCACCTTACAAGCGGCCGTTAGAACCCTGGGATCTAAACAGGGTTCTGATGGTTCTTCAGAAACCACCATTCGAGCCAATGAGAGATATTTCCCTCACGCCTTTCGCAGAAAGTGGTTTTTCTTGTAGCAGTCACTTCTCTTCGGAGAGTGTCTGAGCTAGCAGCATTGTCGTGCGAAGCCCCTTTCCTGGTGTTCACCAGGACAAGGTGGTTCTACGTCCGGTTCCGGATTTTCTCCCTAAGGTGGTATCCCCCTTTCATCTCAATCAGGATATCTCCTTGCCCTCTTTTTGTCCTCATCCAGTTCACCAATGTGAAAAGGATTTGCACTTGTTAGATTTGGTGAGAGCACTCAGATTCTACATTTCTCGTACGGCGCCCCTGCGCCGCTCGGATGCACTCTTTGTCCTTGTCGCTGGCCAGCGTAAAGGGTCACAGGCTTCCAAATCAACCCTGGCTCGGTGGATCAAGGAGCCAATTATCGAAGCTTACCGTTCGGCTGGGCTTCCGGTTCCCTCAGGGCTGAAGACCCACTCTACCAGAGCCGTGGGCGCGTCCTGGGCTTTGAGGCACCAGGCTACGGCTCAGCAGGTGTGTCAGGCGGCTACCTGGTCGAGCCTGCACACTTTCACGAAGCACTATCAAGTGCATACCTATGCTTCGGCGGATGCCAGCCTAGGTAGACGAGTCCTTCAGGCGGCGGTTGCCCACCTGTAGGAAAGGGCCGTTTTACGGCTCTCTTACGAGGTATTAATTTACCCACCCAGGGACTGCTTTTGGACGTCCCAATTGTCTGGGTCTCCCAATAGAGCGACAAAGAAGGGAATTTTGTTTACTTACCGTAAATTCCTTTTCTTCTAGCTCTAATTGGGAGACCCAGCACCCGCCCTGTTTTTTTGTGTACACATGTTGTTCATGTTGAATGGTTTCAGTTCTCCGATATTCCTTCGGATTGAAGTTACTTTAAACCAGTCTATAATTCTTTTTCCTCCTTCTTGCTTTTGCACCAAAACTGAGGAGCCCGTGGGAGCACGGGGGGTGTATAGGCAGAAGGGGAGGGGCTTAACACTTTTGAGTGTAATACTTTGTGCGGCCTCCGGAGACAGAAGCTATACACCCAATTGTCTGGGTCTCCCAATTAGAGCTAGAAGAAAAGGAATTTACGGTAAGTAAACTAAGTAAACAAAATTCCCTTCTTCTAAAGGGCATAAAGGAGTTGTCCGTCATTAGCTTAACAAAAATTTTTGAGTTTATCTGTGCTGTATTGTCATATAAATCACACCTACATTGTTATTTTTTTTCTAACTTTTGTTCCTCTTGAATTATCCATTTATTCTCTGCAGCTTCTTGTTTACATTCAGATCCAGCAAACATGACCACTTCCTGTGCTGAACCTCAGTCAGAGCTGTCACCGCCCAGCCTCAGTGTCCAGCCCCTCCCCAGTGTCCAGCCCCTCCCCAGTGTCCAGCCCCTCCCCAGTGTCCAGCCCCTCCCCAGTGTCCAGCCCCTCCCCAGTGTCCAGCCCCTCCCCAGTGTCCAGCCCCTCCCCAGTGTCCAGCCCCTCCCCAGTGTCCAGCCCCTCCCCAGTGTCCAGCCCCTCCCCAGTGTCCAGCCACTCCCCCTGCACACACATTCCCTGTCAGTATTCTTCCCCAGCACCTGACCTGGTATCACTACAGCATTGCAAATACCAGCCCCACATCGGGCTCTGCACCGCACACGCACACGTATGCTCTGCACCGCACACGCATGGCTCTGCACACGCATGGCTCTGCACACGCATGGCTCTGCACACGCATGGCTCTGCACACGCATGGCTCTGCACACGCATGGCTCTGCACACGCATGGCTCTGCACACGCATGGCTCTGCACACGCATGGCTCTGCACACGCATGGCTCTGCACACGCATGGCTCTGCACACGCATGGCTCTGCACACGCATGGCTCTGCACACGCATGGCTCTGCACACGCATGGCTCTGCACACGCACACGCATGGCTCTGCACACGCACACACATGGCTCTGAACACGCACACACATGGCTCTGCACACGCACACACATGGCTCTGCACACGCACACACATGGCTCTGCACACGCACACACATGGCTCTGCACACGCACACACATGGCTCTGCACACGCACACACATGGCTCTGCACCGCGCACACATATGGCTCTGCACCGCGCACGCACACATATGGCTCTGCACCGCGCACGCACACATATGGCTCTGCACCGCGCACGCACACATATGGCTCTGCACCGCGCACGCACACATATGGCTCTGCACCGCGCACGCACACATATGGCTCTGCACCGCGCACGCACACATATGGCTCTGCACCGCGCACGCACACATATGGCTCTGCACCGCGCACGCACACATGTGGAGTACATACTCACCTGTCCTCGGTCCCCGCCGCTCCTGCACGTTCGTGCGCTGTCTGTGCTCTCTTCAGCACAGTAGTGACGTCACCGCTGTGCTGAAGAGAGCACAGACAGCGGGAGGGACAGTGATGAGAAGCTGCGCTGCTTCTCATCAGCACTTTCAAATGTACCGGCATCGGTGATCTGTGATGCCGGTACATTTGAATGTGTGATCCTGAGCAGGGGGCCCGGTGCTGGCGCTGACACCACGGCAGCTGCCGCCAGGCCCCGCCCCCAGGTCACGGACGCCACAGCAGTGCAGGGGGAGGTTACTGGAGAGTAAAAGAGGTGCGGGGGAATGTGTGGGAGGGTGCAGGGAAGGGGGCGGGGCTCATCACACTGTACCCGCCCAGCAGGGAGGCGACATGCTGTTCCACATTTGCATGTTAACATGGCCCTGCCCATGTTGACATGAAATGACCGGAAGCAGCAAAATCGCGGTAGGAGCGGTCACATGACCGCTCTGAGCCGGGGGAGAGGGGCTGACAGCGGGGCAGGTAAGTGGTCTCTATCTACTTACCTGCCCCAATGTAGCCCAATAGGGAAATAAAAAAAAGTCAAAGAAGCCGGATAACCCCTTTAATCTTAACACAAACGGCAATCCATGAATAAGACTACAAGGTCGAAACGCGTAGGATAGTCCTCCCTACTGTTCCGTGTTTCTGTGTACACCCCGTGTGATGTTATTTGATTCTATCTTTTAATGGACTTAATAAAATGTAGCTTTTTTTTTTTTTTAACTTTTAACGCTGGATTTTTTTGTTCTTTTTTTGGATTTAATCTTAACACATTGCCGCCAAATATGAAACATAGAGCCTTGTTTGCACTCACACCGCCAGCACATGCCAGAAACTGACGGGAAGATGGCATGTAATTTAGAAGGGTAATGATGCCACCTCGTAAAGATCTTGTATTTTTTTTCCTGGGCTGAGCAAGTAATAAACAGTTTGTGATTGAAAAGGAAACTCTTCTCCCAATCTAATGGCGTCAGCACCACTCCCAACTCATGCTCCTAAGCCTGTGGAAAACCCAGTTTGCCCAAGTTACCTTCTCTTATCGACACATTGTATATCACAGATATCATGTCCATGTGGAGAATCGTGTAAGAACAATTTCTCAAAAAAAGGTGGGAATCAAAAAAGTTCGTAGAGCCTTTGTTAGGAGTCTCAACGCAGAAACCAGCCAGATATCCCTCCGGGAAGGACCCAGCCAAGGAGTGGCTCTTTTTAGGAGACCACCATAACCACCATATTAAGTGGCCCTTTTAGTCAATATCCAACTTTTTGACAAGTTTAAAGATATGACAAGGAAAATACCAAGGCCAGGTATCCATCCACAGACAGCTGTTTCGGGGTATTGCGCCTCATCAGTGTGGAGTAGGATTCTGTCCATGTGGGAGCAATGCCTAGTAGACCAAGACGACAAAACAATCACTGATCTCGGGGAGACCAGCCAGAGAAAACACTGCCGGCAGCCAGCGAGGGCGCTCAACACAGTGAAATCCTAGGTACATTGTCCCTTGGGAAATATGCAAATCAAAAAAGTCCGTGGACTAAAGGGCCACTTAATATGGTGGTTATGGAGGTCTCCTAAAAAAGAGCCACTTCTTGGCTAGGTCCTTCCCGGAGGGATATCTGGTTGGTTTCCGAGTTGAGACTCCTAACAGAGGCTCCACGGACTTTTTTGATTTGCATATTTCCCAGGGGGCAATGTACCTAGGATTTCACTGTGTTGAGCGCCCTTGCTGGCTGCCGGCAGTGTTTTCTCTGGCTGGTCTCCCCGAGATCAGTGATTGTTTTGTCAAAAAAGCTGGGAACAGACAAACTGTTTTCTGAGAAGATAAAAATGATTGTAACCAAGTATTCAGACCACCGCGATCTTCTGGACAGAAACCGCTCCTGCAAGGAAACAAACCAATCCATTATTTAACAACCGGGTAATAATGTTAATCTAGAAAATCTGGCTAAGAAGGCAACAGAAGATTTAAGGCAAAATAGAGTTTCTTTGTCGCTCTATTGGGAGACCCAGACAATTGGGTTGTATAGGCTATGCCTCCGGAGGCCGCACAAAGTATTACACTCAAAAGTGTTAAGCCCCTCCCCTTCTGCCTATACACCCCCTGTGCTCCCACGGGCTCCTCAGTTTTTTGCTTTGTGCGAAGGAGGTCAGACACGCACAGCACAGCTCCACAGATTGGTCAGCAGCAGCTGCTGACTATATCGGATGGAAGAAAAGTGGGCCCATATAGGGCCCCCAGCATGCTCCCTTCTCACCCCACTCTTGTCGGCGGTGTAGTTAAGGTTGAGGTATCCATTGCGGGTACGGAGGCTGGAGCCCACATGCTGCTTTCCTTCCCCATCCCCCTCAGGGCTCTGGGTGAAGTGGGATCCTATCGGTCTCCAGGCACTGAGACCGTGCTTCGTCCACAACTGCTGTGGAGACTGCTGGATAGGAGCCGGGTATCGTTCAGGGACATGGCCCTGCTACTTGAAGGTACTCTGTATCCCTGTGGGGACCGCGCACGGCAACACCTCAGCTTTGCTGGGTGTGCTAGTGCACCGGGGACCGCGCTATATGTAGGGGCTACCGCGCTAACCGCCGCTGCCATGGGAAACTGCGGCGCGGCTGGGACTTGTAGTTCGCCGGGGACTTCGACGCCAGGCCGCGCTTTTACGGCGGCCATGCTTATACTCGAGTCCCCGGCTTTCTTGCGGCCTAGCTTCCTTTTCTCCCGCCCCCAGCCCTGACAGGCAGGGGAAGGGCGGGACGCTGCACGGAACGAGCAGCACTGAGGGCTGGAGTATGATTTGCATACTCCACCCCCCTCACTGTGCACAGTGTGAGCACCAGTTCCCGCACTTTCTCGGCCACGCCCACGGCTCCCTCCTCTCGTCAGGACGCCGCAGCCATTCCTGTCAGCTCCTCCGACGCTGCAGAGAGGGACAAACCCTGGGAGACCCAGACACGGTCTCTGGTGGCCTCACAACCGCTTTAGGCGGCTGGTAAGCAGCACCTGTGGTGCTAGCCCCATGGTGCTGTAGTGTATTGATACATTATTTGTTTATAGTATATACTCTACACTGTATGAGCACAGTTCATTCTGGCTATATACCCTATTGTGTTACTCAGGGAAAACAATAGCATGGCGCCCACAAAAGGCAGGGGTGCCAAAACACAGGCTTATTATGCTGCCTGCGCCGCATGTAAGACCCCGCTACCGGCAGGTTCCACTGACCCTCATTGTGTGCACTGTTCGGCCCCTGTGACACTTCTTCAGCCAGAGCCTCTGCTAAGAGGGGCCCAGGGGGAGCCACCTGTTGACACTGTCCAGGTGACGGGGACTGAGTTTGCAAAACTCTCTGAGACTATGGCTAAGATACTAGAAGCCTTGCAGTCCAGGCCGGTATCTCAGCAAAGGGACTCTGTTGAATCATTGTTCCCTGACCCCCCTCAGTTGGTCCAACAATGTCCTCCCGGGGTATCTCATACATCCCAGGCTGAGGGTTATGACTTAGACCCCAGCCCCAGACCGAATAAGCGGGCTCGCTTAGAATTTCCCTCGACATCATATTGTTTAGGGTCTCAGCGGGGGGAATCTCTGGTTGATGATGCGGAGACAGCTGATCAGGATTCTGATCCTGAGGGCGCTCTCAATCTTAATACTCCAGACGGGGACGCCATAGTGAACGATCTTATTGCGTCCATCAATCAAATGCTGGATATTTCTCCCTCAGCTCCTCCGGCGGAGGAGTCAGCGTCTCAGCAGGAGAAATTCCGTTTCAGGTTCCCCAAGCGCACACAGAGTATGTTTCTAGACCACTCTGATTTCAGAGAGGCAGTCCAGAATCACCATGCTTGTCCAGATAAGCGTTTTTCGAAGCGCCTTAAGGATACACGTTATCCTTTTCCCCCTGACGTGGTTAAAGGTTGGACTCAGGGTCCCAAAGTGGACCCTCCAATCTCCAGACTGGCGGCTAGATCCATACTTGCAGTGGAAGATGGAGCCTCGCTCAAAGATGCCACTGACAGGCAGATGGAGCTCTGATTGAAATCCATCTATGAAGCTATCGGAGCTTCTTTTGCCCCAGCATTCGCAGCCGTTTGGGCGCTACAAGCTATCTCAGCAGGTCAAGCGCAAATTGAAGCAGCCACATGCACGGCCGCGCCACAAGTGGCATCCATTACCACCCAGACCTCGGCAATTGCGTCTTACGCTATTAATGCTGTCCTGGACTCTGCGAGCCGTACGGCGGTTGCGGCCGCCAATTCGGTGGTACTCCGCAGGGCCTTGTGGCTACGGGAATGGAAGGCAGATTCTGCTTCCAAAAAGCGCTTAACCAGTTTGCCAATTTCTGGCGACAGGCTGTTTGGCGAGCGTCTGGATGAAATCATCAAACAATCCAAGGGAAAGGATACATCCTTACCCCAGCCCAAACAGAACATACCCCAACAGAGGAAAGGGCAGTCGAGGTTTCGGTCCTTTCGGGGCGCGGGCAGGTCCCAATTCTCCTCGTCCAAAAGGTCTCAGAAAGAACAAGGGAACTCTGATGCATGGCGGTCTAAGTCACGTCCTTAAAAGGCCACCGGAGGCGCCGCTAACAAAGCGGCTTCCTCATGACTTTCGACCTCCTCTAGTAGCATCATCGGTCGGTGGCAGGCTCTCCCGCTTTTGCGACACCTGGCTGCCACAAATAAAAGACCGCTGGGTGAGAGACATTCTGTCTCACGGTTACAAGATAGAGTTCACCTCTCGTCCCCCGACTCGATTCTTCAGGTCATCCCCGCCTCCCGAGCGAGCCGAGGCTCTTCTGCAGGCGCTGGGCACTCTGAAGGCAGAAGGAGTGGTGGTCCCTGTTCCTCTTCAGCAACAGAGCCACGGTTTTTACTCCAACTTGTTTGTGGTCCCAAAGAAGGACGGGTCTTTCCGCCCGGTCCTGGACCTGAAACTGCTCAACAAACACGTAAAAACCAGACGGTTCAGGATGGAATCCCTCCGCTCCGTCATCGCCTCAATGTCCCAAGGAGATTTCCTTGCATCGATCGATATCAAAGATGCTTATCTCCACGTACCGATTGCTCCAGAGCACCAGCGCTTCTTGCGCTTCGCCATAGGGAACGAACACCTGCAGTTCGTGGCACTGCCGTTCGGCCTGGCAACAGCCCCACGGGTTTTTACCAAGGTTATGGCTACTGTAGTAGCGCTCCTACACTCGCAGGGTCACTCGGTGATCCCGTACTTGGACGATCTGCTGATCAAGGCACCCTCTCAAGAGGCATGCCAACGCAGCCTCGACGCTACCCTGGAGACTCTCCAGGGTTTCGGGTGGATCATCAATTTTCCAAAGTCAAATCTGACACCGGCTCAATCGCTGACATATCTTGGCATGGAGTTTCATACCCTCTCAGCGATAGTGAAGCTTCCGCTGATCAAGCAGCAGTCACTACAGAAAGGGGTACAATCTCTCCTTCAAGGCCAGTCACACCCCTTGAGGCGCCTCATGCACTTCCTAGGGAAGATGGTGGCAGCAATGGAGGCAGTCCCTTTCGCACAGTTTCACCTGCGTCCCCTTCAATGGGACATCTTACGCAAATGGGACAGGAAGCCGACGTCCCTCGACAGGACCGTCTCCCTCTCTCAGGCGACCAAAGCTTCCCTTCGGTGGTGGCTCCTTCCCACTTCATTATCGAAGGGGAAATCCTTCCTACCCCCATCCTGGGAAGTAGTCACGACGGACGCGAGTCTGTCAGGGTGGGGAGCGGTTTTTCTCCACCACAGGGCTCAGGGTACGTGGACCCAGCAAGAGTCCTCGCTTCAGATCAATGTTCTGGAAATACGGGCAGTGTATCTTGCCCTGAAAGCGTTCCAGCAGTGGCTGAAGGGCAAGCAGATCCGAATTCAGTCGGACAACTCCACAGCGGTGGCATACATCAACCACCAAGGCGGCACACGCAGCCGGCAAGCCTTCCAGGAAGTCCGGCGGATTTTGATGTGGGTGGAAGCCACGGCCTCCACCATATCCGCAGTTCACATCCCAGGCGTGGAAAACTGGGAAGCAGATTATCTCAGTCGCCAGGGCATGGACGCAGGGGAATGGTCCCTTCACCCGGTCGTGTTTCAGGAGATCTGTTGCCGCTGGGGGGTGCCGGACGTCGACCTCATGGCGTCCCGGCACAACAACAAGGTACCAATGTTCATGGCACGGTCTCAAGATCCCAGAGCTCTGGCGGCAGACGCCTTAGTTCAGGATTGGTCGCAGTTTCAGCTCCCTTATGTGTTTCCTCCGCTGGCACTGTTGCCCAGAGTGTTACGCAAGATCAGGGCCGACTGCCGCCGCGTCCTCCTCGTCGCTCCAGACTGGCCGAGGCGGTCGTGGTACCCGGATCTGTGGCATCTCACGGTCGGCCAACCGTGGGCACTACCAGACCGACCAGACTTGCTATCTCAAGGGCCGTTTTTCCATCTGAATTCTGCGGCCCTCAACCTGACTGTGTGGCCATTGAGTCCTGGATCCTAGCGTCTTCAGGGTTATCTCAAGACGTCATTGCCACTATGAGACAAGCTAGGAAACCAACGTCCGCTAAAATCTACCACAGGACGTGGAAAATTTTCCTGTCGTGGTGTTCTTCTCAGGGTATTTCTCCCTGGCCTTTTGCCTTGCCCACTTTTCTGTCCTTCCTTCAATCTGGACTAGAAAAGGGTTTGTCGCTCGGCTCTCTTAAGGGACAAGTCTCAGCTCTCTCTGTGTTTTTCCAGAAGCGCCTAGCCAGACTTCCACAGGTACGCACGTTCCTGCAGGGGGTTTGTCACATCGTCCCTCCTTACAAGCGGCCGTTAGAACCCTGGGATCTGAACAGGGTGCTGATGGTTCTTCAGAAACCACCATTCGAGCCAATGAGGGATATTTCTCTCACGCCTTTCGCAGAAAGTGGTCTTCCTAGTAGCAGTCACTTCACTTCGGAGAGTGTCTGAGCTAGCAGCGCTTTCATGCAAAACCCCTTTCCTGGTGTTTCACCAGGACAAGGTGGTTCTACGTCCGGTTCCGGAATTTCTCCCTAAGGTGGTATCCTCCTTTCATCTCAATCAGGATATCTCCTTACCTTCTTTTTGTCCTCATCCAGTTCACCAATGTGAAAAGGATTTGCACTTGTTAGATCTGGTGAGAGCACTCAGAATCTACATTTCTCGTACGGCGCCCCTGCGCCGCTCGGATGCACTTTTTGTCCTTGTCGCTGGCCAGCGTAAAGGGTCACAGGCTTCCAAATCAACCCTGGCTCGGTGGATCAAGGAGCCAATTATCGAAGCTTACCGTTCGGCTGGGCTTCCGGTTCCCTCAGGGCTGAAGGCCCATTCTACCAGAGCCGTGGGCGCGTCCTGGGCTTTGAGGCACCAGGCTACGGCTCAGCAGGTGTGTCAGGCGGCTACCTGGTCGAGTCTGCACACTTTCACGAAGCACTATCAAGTGCATACCTATGCTTCGGCGGATGCCAGCCTAGGTAGACGAGTCCTTCAGGCGGCGGTTGCCCACCTGTAGGAAGAGGCCGTTTTACGGCTCTCTTACGAGGTATTATTTTACCCACCCAGGGACTGCTTTTGGACGTCCCAATTGTCTGGGTCTCCCAATAGAGCGACAAAGAAGGGAATTTTGTTTACTTACCGTAAATTCCTTTTCTTCTAGCTCTAATTGGGAGACCCAGCACCCGCCCCTGTTTTTTTGTGTACACATGTTGTTCCTGTTGAATGGTTTCAGTTCTCCGATATTCCTTCGGATTGAAGTTACTTTAAACCAGTTTATAATTCTTTTTCCTCCTTCTTGCTTTTGCACCAAAACTGAGGAGCCCGTGGGAGCACGGGGGGTGTATAGGCAGAAGGGGAGGGGCTTAACACTTTTGAGTGTAATACTTTGTGCGGCCTCCGGAGGCATAGCCTATACAACCCAATTGTCTGGGTCTCCCAATTAGAGCTAGAAGAAAAGGAATTTACAGTAAGTAAACAAAATTCCCTTCTTGCCTAACTAACAAAGCTCCTTTTGTTATAATAGAGCATTTAGGGTTCACTTTGCTGAAAATGGAAAACCCCTTTAAACACTCCTCCATCATTTCTATTTTATCGAACACCTGAGCTGCTGTGAGCCTATTAAATGGATCTTTCTCATTCCATGTTCTCTCCATGGTGTACGCAGCACTTGCATGGGCATCACTTTTGCAGTTTACTTTCAGTGCTTGTGCCTGTAAAGAAAACCTATTTAAAGCCCCCCCCCCTCCAGGATAATATATACAAAAAGACTCTGCCTTCCTAGTGCCCGCTGTCAGCGTTGCCATCCTGTACCTGTAATGTCACCACGGATCACGTCCTGCTAGGATGTGGCACAGAGAAGGTGACGGACTGGGGTTTTTTATTTCCCATGTTCTAATTTTCTACAACAATGCTGACATTCATTACATGGCCAGTATAATAAGTGGACCAGAAAGCCCATGTCAATGGATGTTTGCTCTTGTTCTGCTAGTTGGACAGAAACAATGCGATTTCTTATTAAAGAGTATCAGTGTCACCGGCTCAGCCTTGTAACTCATCAATTATTGAGCTTTAGGCATCGTGTGCCAAAATTTGCTGGAAAAATCCTCACTGAGTCACCGAGACCTTGTGAGGCTGTGAAAATGTGTCTGTCACCCACACCCACTTTGTTGGCTGGCGCTTCCATGCTGGCCGTACACTTAAGATAGCTGTTTTCCTCGACGCCCGTGCACACACATGACCGTCCACACCAACTAAACTGGCATAGTATAATATAGGATAAGATGAGCGGCTGCCAGACACCAGTGGTGCATCCAATCTCATTGGTAAATGATGCAACGGAAGGCTTCAAATATGAGCCCCTTTGCTTCTGTGACTGGACCCATCTGGTGAAGCCAGGTTGTGACCACATTGTGCATGGCCTATAAATGCATCTGAAATGAGAAATAAAGCCGTTTTGTAAATGGCCTAAATTCAAACATGGGGGAGCAGAGCTTTTTTTTTTTTAACATCTTGAATGCCACAGAAAATCTTTGCAATAAAATTAAATGATGCAATCAAACCATATCTACCCCCAAAGTAGTATCGGTAAAAATATTAGCTCAGGACGGAAAAATAAGCACCCACACAGTCGCATATTCTGAAAATGCTACGGGTCTTGGAAAATAATCACACAGCCATTTATTTATTTTATTTATTTATTTATTTATTTTACAAATTTCCACATTTTTTTTCACCACATAATAATAATAATAATAATAATAATAATAATATTATTTCTATAGCGCCAACATATTCCGCAGCGCTTTACAATTCAGGATTATCATATACAAACAAGTAACAGTTATAGAAGATACAATATTTAAAGGGAAAAAAGGCAACCCTTTTCATGAGAGCTTACAATCTACAATGAGATGGAGGGGAGGGGGGGTACAAGTACTTATTTACAATGACGATCCAGCCATCTCAAGGAAATGGGGGATAGATAATGGCTTCCTGGACCAGTTGGCCAGAGCCTTGAGATGCATTTGGGTGCCATGGAGTTTGACGTGGGGTTATTTTCTGAGAAGTTGTGGAGGGATTAGGTGAAATTAGTTCGACTAGGGAGTGTGATAGGCCACCCTAAAAAGATACGTTTTTAGGGTGCGTCTGCAGCTGAGTAAGTTGTGATTCGTCCTAACTTCTTGGGGTAGAGCGTTCCAGAGGTTTGGTGCAGCTCGGAAGAAGTCTTGGATTCGGGAGTGGGAGGTTCGAATTATTGTGGATGTTAGTCGAAGTCATTTGCAGAGCGTAGAGAACAGGTGGAGTGATCGACAGAGAGGAGGGTGGAGATGTAGGGGGGGTGCCGCACTGTGGAGAGCTTTGTGGGTGAGAACAAGCAGTTTGAATTGGATCCTGTGATATATGGGCAGCCAGTGCAATGACTGGCACAGAGCAGAGGCATCCGAGTAGCGGTTAGCCAGATAGGTGACCCTGGCTGCTGCATTAAGGATGGACTGTAGAGGGGAGAGTCTAGTTAGGGGGAGACCAGTTAATAGAGACGGGAGTGGATCAGGGCCACGGTGAGGGTTTTTGTCGTTTCCATTGTGAGAAAGGGGCGGATTCTAGAGATGTTCTTGAGGTGCAAGCGGCAGGAGCGGGCAAGAGATTGTATGTGGGAGGTGAAGGAGAGATCAGTGTCAAGTATAACCCCCAGACAGCGGGCCTGCGGCCTAGGATTTATCGTTGTGCCACACACAGAGAGGGAGATGTCAGGTTTAGGAAGGTTGGCAGATGGAGGGAAAAGAAGTTCAGTTTTGGAAAGGTTAAGTTTCAGATAGAGAGCAGACATGACATTGCAAACTGCAGTCAGGCAGTCCCTGGTGTTCTGTAGTACAGCGGGTGTGAGCTTAGGGGATGAGGTGTATAGCTGTGTGTCATCAGCATAAAGATGGTACTGGAAGCCAAATCTGCTGATGGTCTGTCCAATTAGGGCAGTGTAGAGGGAGAAAAGAAGAGGGCCAAGGACTGAACCTTGAGGGATCCCCAACAGTGAGAGGAAGAGGAGAAGATGTGGAGCCTGCAAATGATACACTGAGCGGCCAGAAAGATAGGAAGAGAACCAGGAAAGCGCAGTGTCCTTTAGGGCCATAGAATGGAGCATAGAGAGAAGGAGATGGTGGTCAACAGTGTCGAAGGCGGCAGAAAGGTCAAGAAGAATAAGCAGAGAGTGGCCACCATTATGTTTTGCTGTCAATAGGTCATTGGTCACTTTGACAAGGGCAGTTTCTGTTGAGTGTAAAGGGCGGAAGCCAGACTGTAAAGGATCTAGAAGAGAGTGATAGGAGAGGTAGCGGGTGAGGCAAGAGTAGACCAGGCGCTCCAAGAATTTGGAGATGAAGGGGAGATTGGAGACTGGTCTGTAGTTGCTTGTGCAGGACGGATCAAGAGAAGGTTTTTTTAATAATGGAGTAATGATAGTGTTTGAGGGAACAGGGGAAGATACCAGAAGAGAGAGATTGAAGAGTTTAGTTAGGTGAGTGATGACAACCGGAGAGAGGGACTGGAGAAGGTGTGAGGGAAAGGGATCAGTAGGGCAAGTGGTAGGACGAGAAGAAGAGAGGAGCCTTGAGACTTCCTCCTCTGTGACTGGGTCAAATGTGGAAAGTGAGCTGGATGGGATTCACAAAGCTTGGTGGCTGGGAGCTGATCTCTCGGCGGATGTTTTCCATTTTCTCTGTGAAATACAAGGCCAGGTCATCAGAATGAAGTTCTGTGATAGGGGTCTGTGCTTTGAGACTGAGGAGGGAGTGAAAGGTGTCAGAGCTTTTTTGGATTGTTGGATAGTGAGGAGATAAGGGTGGTGAAGTAGGTCTGTTTGGCGAGGTGAAGGGAAAAGTTGTAGGTCTTTAACATGAACTTGTAGTGGATGAAGTTTTCTGGTGTGCAGGTTTTCCTCCATAGGCGTTCGGCACTCCTAGACAAAAACAAACTATACATGTTGATCTGCGTAATTGTACTGACCTTGAGAATCATACTGCCGAGTCAGTTTTACCATATTCATGATTATGACAGTGCTATCGAAGGATGCACAGTATCTATAAACAGAGAGATGGTGAGGGACTACTTAGCTAGTTTAGATGAATTTATATCTCTTGGCCCAGATGAATTAGGTTCTAGGACACCAAAAGAGATCAGAGTAAATTGCAGAACCACATGCCAGAATCTTTGAAAATTCCTGGAGACCAGGAGAAATCCCAGAAGATTGGAGAAGGCCAAATGTTGTCCCTATATTTAAAAAAAGGAAAGAAGATTGAGCCATTGAATTACAGGCCAGTGAGGCTTACTTTTTTACCAGTAAAAAAAAAAAATCTTTGAACAAATTATTAAACGCATTTATATAAGTACTTGGATAAGCATGCAGTAATTAACCCGAGCCAGCATGGGTTTGTTGAAATTAAGTCATACCAGGCTAATCTAATTTCCTTCTGTGATAGAATCACTGACTGGGTGAATCAGGGAAATGCAGTAGATCTAGTATATCTTGACTTCAGCAAAGCAATTGATAAAGTATCTCATACTACCCTTATTGAAAAAAATGACCAAGTATAGGATTGATAAGACTATGGTTGGTCGCACGTCCAGTTGGAAGTGTGTTTTCAAGTGGGGTACCATAAGACTCTGTCTTGGTCTGTGTTGTTCAACGTTTTTATAAATGAGCTAGATAAAGAAACTGTAGGTAAACTAATCAAATTAAGCTAATAGAAAAGAGCTGTGGAAATAAAAAAGCGCAGATAGGGTATTACCCCAATATATGTGGGGTGAGGAGGGGGGAGTAAATACTCACCAGATGCAGTTGTGCAAGTCACAACTCCTTGACTCGCGTGTATAACTTTGATCCAGGCTGCAGCCACCCAATGGCAGATAACAGAGAAGAATAGAGAGGGGTGATAATGCCGCGCCAAATGATCACTTGTTAAAATGTCAAATTAACGTGTCTTTATTATTGGCATAGGTCTACGCGTTTCAGGAGCTCTGCTCCCTTCCTCAGGACCGTCAAGCTCCAAAGAAATGTTGATGTTTCTTTGGTGCTTGACGGTACTGAGGAAGGGAGCAGAGCTCCTGAAACGCGTAGACCTATGCCAATAATAAAGACACGTTAATCTGACATTTTAACAAGTGATCATTTGGCGTGGCATTATCACCCCTCTGTATTCTTCTCTGTAATCAAATTAAGCTAGGAGGGCTAGCTAATGCTAGAGAGAGGATTCAGAAGGATCTAGATTAGCTGGAACAATGGTGGTAACTAATAGAGTTGTATTTAATTGAAAATGGCAAAATTCTATATCAGGGCAAGAAAAACTAAAATATCTACAGAATGGGAGGAATAGAGCTAACAGCACGTGTAAAAAAGACTTGTTTACTAATAGATCACAGACTGCCCATGAATCAACCATGTGATGCAGCAGCAAAAAAAGCCAAACACAGTACTGGGATGTATTAACAGAAGCAAAGAGTCTAGATCATGAGAAGTCATTATCCCACTCGACTCCACTTTGGTCAGACCTCATCTGGAGTACTATGTCCAGTTCTGGGCACCACATTTTGAAAAAGATATTGAAAAACTGCAGCAAGTTCTGAGAAGAGCGACCAGGATTGTGAGCAGCCAGCATACTATGTCCTACGAGGAATGGTTAAAGGATCTGAGAATGTTTAGCTTGAAATAAAAACACTGAGAGGAGACCTAATAGCTGTCTACAAATACCCGTAGGGCTGTTAGTGTAGCAGGATCTTCCTTATTCTCATTTGCACATGGCAACACAAGAAGCAATAAAATGAAACTGATGGGGAGAAGATACAGGTTAGACATTAGAATTAACTTTTTGAGAGTGATCAATGAGTGGAACAGGTGGCCCTAAGAGGTGGTGACTTCTCCATCAATGGACGTCTTCAGAGGCTGGACAGACATTTGCGGAGGTTTAGTGAATCCTGCGTTGAGCGGGGGGGTTGGGCACGATGACCCCAGAGGTCCCTTCCAACTCTAACATTCTATGATATAGTGAACATGGTAAATTTAGAAAAAAAACCCAGATGTTTTGTCTTCTACTGGCGACTCAAGTAGCAAGTTACCTGCCTCTTCATACCTATGCCTTTAAATTATAAATTGAGCTTTCTTCGGCGCTCCATTGGGAGACCCAGACGATTGGGTGCATAGCACTGCCTCCGGAGGCCACACAAAGCATTACACTAAAAAGTGTAAGGCCCCTCCCCTTCTGGCTATACACCCCCAGTGGGATCACTGGCTCACCAGTTTTCTGCTTTGTGCGAAGGAGGTCAGACATCCACGCATAGCTCCACTGTTTAGTCAGCAGCAGCTGCTGACTATGTCGGATGGAAGAAAAGAGGGCCCATACTAGGGCCCCCAGCATGCTCCCTTCTCACCCCACTTGTGGTTTGTAAGGTTGAGGTACCCATTGCGGGTACGGAGGCGGGAGCCCACATGCTGTTTTCCTTCCCCATCCCCCTGAGGGGCTCTGAGGAAGTGGGATCTTACCGGCCTCCAAGCCCTGAGGCCGGGCTCCGTCCACAGACCCATTGAACCTGCTGGATAAGGAGCCGGGGTACCGTTCAGGGACAAGGCCCTGCAACATTCAGGTACTCTGTGTCCCCCTATGGCCTGGCCGCGCACACTCCAGACTTGCTGGGTGTGCTAGTGCGCCGGGGACAGTAGCGCTGCGCGCTGGGGTTTGAGTCACTGCAGCTTGGCTGAGTGACTTTATGTGTTGGGAACTACCGCGCCGGCCGCTCCGGGAGCGGCGGCGCGGCTGGGACTTGTAGTGCGCCGGGGACTTAGCGCCGACCGTGCTTTTACGACGGCGGTGCTTATAAATCTAGTCCCCGGCTTTTGCGGCCTAGCTCCACTTCGTTCCCGCCCCCTCCCTGTCAATCAGGGAAGGGGACAGGCGTTGTGCAATCGTCAGCGCCGAGGGCTGGAGCCTTATTTACATGCTCCAGCCCTCTCACTGGGCACAGTGGGACGCAGGTTTCCCGCTTTTTGTCTGAGCACACCCAGGGCCCGCCCCCCCCTCCACAGAGACGCCGGCAGCCATTCCTGCATGCAGTCTGGCTGGGGAACGGACACAGGCTCTGGGAGACCCAGACAAGGGATTTCTGGCGACCACACACCCGCGTTAAGCGGGCGGTAAGCAGCACATTCGTGCTGGCCCCACTAGTGCCACAGTGTTATTTGATGTACTTTTTCCTGTACCAGATATATCTATATATATATTGCACTGTAAGGTCGCTTCTTGGCTGTATACCCCTATTGCTCTGAGGAGACGACAACATGTCATCTGCAAAACGCAAGGGTGCCAAGACACAGGCTGTGAACGCTGCTTGTGCTGCTTGTGGGGCTAATCTACCGGCAGGTTACAATGACCCCCATTGTGTGCAATGTTCGGTCCCTGTGCCACTTCGTCAGCCGGAGCCTATGGTGGTAGTGGCCCAGGCAGAGTCGCCGGTGAATCCTGTCCCGGTGACGGGGACAGAGTTTGCTGTTTTCGCTGACAGGATGTCTGTCACTATGACAAAAATCCTAGAGACCTTGCAGGCCAGGCCAGTTACTCAGTCCATGGACACTGCTGCGGCAATGTTCCCCGATCCCCCTCAGTTGGAGTTAATCAGTGCTTCAAGGGGGTCCCAGGCATCTCAGCCTGACGGCTCTGATTCAGATGACAGTCCCAGGCAGCCTAAGCGTGCTCGCTGGGAGAGACCCCCCACGTCATCACGCGGATCAGGGTCTCAGCGAGAAGAGTCTCTACATGATGAGACAGAGGAGGGTGATCAGGAGTCTAATCCTGAAACCGCTCTCAATCTGGATACTCCTGATGGTGACGCCATGGTAAATGACCTTATAGCGGCCATCAATAGACTGTTGGATATTTCTCCCCCAGCCCCTTCTGCAGAGGAGGCAGCTGCACAGCAGGAGAAGTTCCATTTCAGGTATCCCAAGCCTAAACTGAGTACTTTTCTGGACCACGCTGACTTCAGAGAATCAGTCCAGAAACACCATGCCTACCCAGATAAGCGTTTCTCCAAACGTCTTAAGGATACACGTTATCCCTTTCCCCCTGACGTGGTCAAACGCTGGACCCAGTGTCCAAAGGTGGATCCCCCAATCTCCAGGCTTGCAGCTAGATCCATAGTTGCAGTGGAAGATGGGGCTTCACTTAAAGATGCCAATGACAGACAGATGGACCTTTGGTTAAAGTCTGTCTATGAAGCTATTGGCGCGTCGTTTGCTCCAGCATTCGCGGCCGTGTGGGCACTCCAAGCTATTTCAGCTGGCCTGGCACAGGTGGACTCTATCTTATGTCCAGCAGTGCCGCGAGTAGCGTCCCTAACCTCGCAAATGTCTGCGTTTGCGACTTACGCTATCAACGCTGTCCTGGACTCTACAAGCCGTACCTCAATTGCGTCTGCCAACTCTGTTGTCTTGCGCAGAGCCTTGTGGTTAAAGGAATGGAAAGCGGATTCTGCTTCCAAAAAATGTTTAACCAGCTTGCCGCTATCTGTAGATAGACTGTTTGGTGAACAATTGGCTGAAATCATTAAGCAATCCAAGGGTAAGGACTCCTCCTTACCCCAGCCCAGATCAAGCAAACCTCAACAGAGGAAGTGGCAGTCGAGGTTTCGGTCCTTTCGAGGCTCCAGCAAGACCCATTTCTTCTCGTCCAAAGGGACTCAGAAGGAGCAAAGGAGCTCAGATTCCTGGCGGGCTCAGTCACGCCCCAAGAAAGCAACCGGAGGAACCGCTTCCAAGGCGGCTGCCTCATGACTTTCGGCCTCAGCCCTCCGCATCCTCGGTCGGTGGCAGGCTCTCCCGCTTTTGCGACATTTGGCTGCCACAGGTCAAAGACCGGTGGGTAGCAGACATTTTGTCTCACGGGTACAGGATAGAATTCAGTTCTCGTCCTCCGCCTCGGTTCTTCAGAACCTCCCCACATCCCGACCGAGCAGATGCCCTTCTGCAGGCGGTGTGCTCACTAAAAGCAGAAGGAGTGGTGATCCCTGTTCCTCTGCAGGAACAAGGGCAAGGTTTTTACTCCAATCTCTTCGTGGTTCCAAAAAAGGACGGCTCGTTCCGTCCTGTTCTAGACCTAAAGCTGCTCAACAAGCATGTGAACGCCAGGCGGTTCCGGATGGAATCCCTCCGCTCTGTCATTGCCTCAATGTCTCAAGGAGATTTCCTTGCATCAATAGACATCAAAGATGCTTATCTCCACGTGCCGATTGCTACAGAGCACCAACGTTTCCTACGTTTCGTGATAGGAGACGACCATCTCCAGTTCGTAGCTCTGCCATTTGGTCTGGCGACAGCCCCACGGGTTTTCACCAAGGTCATGGCGGCAGTGGTAGCAGTCTTGCATTCTCAGGGTCATTCGGTGATCCCTTACTTAGACGATCTACTTGTCAAAGCACCCTCTCAAGAGGCATGCCAACACAGCCTGAATGTTGCGCTGGAAACTCTCCAGACTTTCGGGTGGATCATCAACTTTTCAAAGTCAAACCTGGCACCGACTCAATCACTAACGTATCTTGGCATGGAGTTTCATACTCTCTCAGCGATAGTGAAGCTTCCGCTGGACAAGCAGCGGTCTCTACGGACAGGGGTGCAGTCTCTCCTTCAGGGTCAGTCGCACCCCTTAAGGCGCCTCATGCACTTCCTAGGGAAGATGGTGGCAGCAATGGAGGCAGTCCCGTTCGCGCAGTTTCATCTGCGTCCACTTCAATGGGACATTCTCCGCCAGTGGGACGGGAAGACAACTTCCCTAGACAGGAAAGTCTCCCTTTCTCAGACGGCCAAGGATTCTCTGCTATGGTGGCTCCTTCCCACCTCATTAACGCAGGGAAGATCATTCCTGCCCCCATCCTGGGCAGTGGTCACGACAGACGCGAGTCTGTCAGGGTGGGGAGCAGTTTTTCTCCACCACAGGGCTCAAGGGACGTGGACTCAGCAGGAGTCCACCCTTCAGATCAATGTTCTGGAAATCAGGGCAGTGTATCTTGCCCTATTAGCCTTCCAGCAGTGGCTGGAAGGAAAGCAGATCCGAATTCAGTCGGACAACTCCACAGCGGTGGCATACATCAACCACCAAGGAGGGACACGCAGTCGGCAAGCCTTCCAGGAAGTCAGGCGAATTCTCATGTGGGTAGAGGAAAGAGCTTCCACCATATCAGCAGTTCACATCCCGGGCGTAGAAAACTGGGAAGCAGACTTCCTCAGTCGCCAGGGCATGGACGCAGGGGAATGGTCCCTTCACCCGGACGTGTTTCAGGAAATCTGCCGCCGCTGGGGGGTGCCGGACGTCGACCTAATGGCGTCTCGGCACAACAACAAGGTCCCGACCTTCATAGCGCGGTCTCGCGATCAAAGAGCTCTGGCGGCAGACGCCTTAGTGCAAGATTGGTCGCAATTCCGGCTCCCTTATGTGTTTCCACCTCTGGCACTCTTGCCCAGAGTGTTACGCAAGATCAGATCCGATTGCGGCCGCGTCATACTAGTCGCCCCAGACTGGCCGAGGAGGTCGTGGTACCCGGATCTGTGGCATCTCACGGTCGGCCAACCGTGGGCACTACCAGACCGTCCAGACTTACTGTCCCAAGGGCCGTTTTTTCCATCGGAATTCTGCGGCCCTGAACCTGACTGTGTGGCCATTGAGTCCTGGATCCTAGCGTCTTCAGGATTATCCCAAGGGGTCGTTGCCACCATGAGACAGGCTAGGAAGTCCACTTCTGCTAAGATCTACCACAGAACGTGGAAGATTTTCTTATCCTGGTGCTCTGCACAAGGAGTATCTCCCTGGCCATTCGCGTTACCTGTCTTTCTTTCCTTCCTACAATCTGGGTTGGAAAAGGGCTTGTCGCTCGGCTCCCTTAAAGGGCAAGTCTCGGCACTATCCGTGTTTTTTCAGAAGCGTCTAGCACGACTTTCTCAGGTGCGCACGTTCCTGCAGGGGGTTTGTCATATCGTACCTCCGTACAGGCGGCCGTTAGATCCGTGGGATCTAAACAAGGTCCTTGTTACTCTCCAGAAGCCGCCCTTCGAGCCTCTGAGGGATGTGTCACTTTCTCGACTCTCACAGAAAGTGGCCTTTCTGGTAGCGGTCACGTCTCTTCGGAGAGTGTCTGAACTAGCAGCGCTGTCATCCAAAGCTCCTTTCCTGGTGTTCCACCAGGACAAGGTAGTGCTGCGTCCCATTCAGGAGTTTCTCCCTAAGGTGGTATCCTCTTTTCATCTTAATCAGGATATCTCCTTGCCTTCCTTTTATCCGCATGCAGTTCATCGGTATGAAAAGGATTTACATTTGTTGGATCTGGTGAGAGCACTCAGAATCTACATTTCCCGCACGGCGCCCCTGCGCCGCTCGGATGCACTCTTTGTCCTTGTCGCTGGTAAGCGCAAAGGGTCGCAGGCTTCCAAAGCCACCCTGGCTCGATGGATCAAAGAACCAATTCTTGAAGCCTACCGTTCTGCTGGGCTTCCGGTTCCATCAGGGCTGAAGGCCCATTCTACCAGAGCCGTGGGTGCGTCCTGGGCATTACGACACCAGGCTACGGCTCAACAGGTGTGCCAGGCAGCTACCTGGTCGAGTCTGCACACTTTCACCAAACATTATCAGGTGCATACCTATGCTTCGGCGGACGCCAGCCTAGGTAGAAGAGTCCTGCAGGCGGCAGTTGCCTCCCCGTAGGGGAGGGCTGTCTTTGCAGCTCTAACATGAGGTATTTCTTTACCCACCCAGGGACAGCTTTTGGACGTCCCAATCGTCTGGGTCTCCCAATGGAGCGCCGAAGAAGAAGGGAATTTTGTTACTTACCGTAAATTCCTTTTCTTCTAGCTCCTATTGGGAGACCCAGCACCCGCCCTGTTGTCCTTCGGGATTTTTGGTTGTTTTTCGGGTACACATGTTGTTCATGTTGAATGGTTTTCAGTTCTCCGATGTTACTTCGGAGTGAATTTGTTTAAACCAGTTCTTGGCTTTCCTCCTTCTTGCTTTTGCACTAAAACTGGTGAGCCAGTGATCCCACTGGGGGTGTATAGCCAGAAGGGGAGGGGCCTTACACTTTTTAGTGTAATGCTTTGTGTGGCCTCCGGAGGCAGTGCTATACACCCAATCGTCTGGGTCTCCCAATAGGAGCTAGAAGAAAAGGAATTTACGGTAAGTAACAAAATTCCCTTCTTTGCAGCTTTCATTAATAAGAAACTTGTGTTTTTCATTTCGCAGTTAGTGAAAGGATTACAGCAAGAGCTGAACCGGCTCTACAACCTGTTCTGCTCCCGAAACCCAGAGTTTGAGGACCGAGGAGGCAAAGTGTCTATCGTGTCCCACTCCCTGGGATGTGTGATCACCTTCGACATCATGACTGGATGGAATCCAGTCCACGTTTCTGAGCAGCTGGACCAGGAGGAGCCCGGGGACCAGTGGATTAGTTATGAAGAACAGCATCTCCTCCGAGAGCTCTGCTTGACCAAGCAACGGTACGTTGTGGGGATAAGTGTATTCAATTACTTGGGGTCACTGTAGACTTAGCTCGTTGACTTAAAGGGAATCTGTCACCAGGTTTTTGCTCCCCCATCTGAGAGCAGCATAATGTAGGGACAGAGACACTGATTCCAGTGATGTGTCACTTACAAGCTGTTTGCTGTTATTTTTGATAAAATTAATGTTTTCTCTGCTGCAGATCTAGCAGTTATACAGAGCTCATGAATATACAGGACTACCTGGCAGCATGCGAAGTAGTCCCGTAATGATAATCTTCTGCTAAATAAATACAGTGGATCCTTGGTTAACGAGAAGAATCCGTTCTGGCACTGTGCTTGTTAACCAAGTTACTCGTTCAGCAAAGCAAGATTTCACATAGGAAATCATTGCAATGCAGACAATTCGTTCCACAACTTGCTAAATGTCCCATCCTGGTCCCCTATTGTCATTCCACACATGCACAAACACACAAAAACTCACACAAGCACGCGCATATATTATGCTCACCTTACCTTCCGTTCCATCGCCGGTCTCCTGGGACTTGCTATTCTCCGGTACTGGCTGTGTATCAGGTTACCATAACGACGAGGAAGGAACTTCCGCTGGCAGAGCGCTGACGTCAAAGGCCGGAGACTCTTGCCTCTGATTGGCCAGCTCACTACCTTTGAGTAGCGGTGACAGCGGAAGTTCCTGCTTTGTCGCTATGGTTGCCGATGCACAGCCTGGAGTGGAGCGGCGAACTGCAGGACCCAGGAGGCCAGCGATGGAACGTAAGGTACACATATTATGCTCACCTTACCTTCCGTTCCATCGCCGGCCTCATGGGTCTTGTAGTTCGCCGCGAGGATGTTGCGATGTACCGGCGGACTACAAGAACCATGAGGCCGGCGGTGGAACGTAAGGTAAGGTGAGCATAATACTGTATGTGTGTGCGTGATTGTGTGTGTTTTGTGTGGACTGCTAGTGCGTGTCAGAGCGTGGTGGATGTACGTAACCGGAAGTGTGTGCGGTGAGAGTTTCGCTCGTACAGCAAAGCTTTCTCGTAAACAGAGTTACAAATTTACAGAAAGCTTTGCTTGTTAAGAGAAATTCTCGTTAAGCGAGGTACCACTATAATGATTTTATAAGCGCTACACTAAGCAGCCCAGTAAGTGACACATCGCTGGAATCAGGATCTTTGCCCCTACATTATGTTGCTCTAAGATTAGGTGGCAATGGACAGCAAAACAAGTTTTTTGTAGAATGGAAACTAAAGGGAATTAAAAAATTAGATTTACTAAATCTAGAAGAGGGCAGGGCCTTTAACTGGCAAGAAATGTTGGACGTATATTCGCTATTTAACACTTTCAGTACAGACAACTGGTGAGCCATTACTCGTCCATAATGAAATGCTGGGGGATACTGGGAATTAGGAACGGATTTGATATCTTGTTGGGTGGAAGAAAGGATCAGATCTCATTGGTGACACTATATGCCCAAAAAAGAGTCAATACGATCGAAGTAGAGAGAACAAAGTGGGGGGGAAAGTAGAACAATAAATTTGAAGTTGAGGGTCTACAAGAAAAAATACTCAAGGGATGGTTAACTGTGAGAAAAGTAGTGCTTAACAAACAATGGTGATAGATGCAATTCAAATTGCACAACGCTATATACGCCTTTGACCTTCAGTACACAAACTCCCCAGCACACTAAGAGGTACTTCACACACAGCGAAATCGCTACTGAGATCGCTGCTGAGTCACGTTTTTTGTGACCTCATTAGCGATCTCGCTGTGTGTGACACTGAGCAGTGATCTGGCCCCTGCTGTGAGATCGCTGCTCGTTACACACAGCCCTGGTTCGTTTTTTTTATTGTTGCTCTCCCGCTGATAAGCACACATCGCTGTGTGAGACAGCGAGAGAGCAACAATCCTGAATGTGCAGGGAGCTGGAGCCGGCGTCTGACAGCCTGCGGTAAGCTTGTAACCAAGGTAAACATCGGGTAACCAAGGTGGTTACCCGATATTTACCTTAGTTACCAGCCTCCGCAGCTCTCATGCTGCCAGTGCCGGCTCCTGCTCCCTGCACACGCTAAGCTAAGCGGTGTGCGCTGGTAACTAATGTAAACATCGGGTAACCATACCCGATGTTTACCTTAGCTACCAGTGTCCGCAGCTTCCAGACACCGGCTCTGTGCAAGCGCAGCGTCACTGCTGGCTGGGGGCTGGTCACTGGTCGCTGGTGAGATCTGCCTGTTTGACAGCTCACCAGCGACCATGTAGCGATGCAGCAGCGATCCTGACCAGGTCAGATCACTGGTCGGATCGCTGCTGCATTGCTAAAGTGTGAAGGTACCCTAAGTAGCTGCCCCAAATGCCACCTCCACAAGCAAATCTGATACATTACCTATGGGAATACCCAGTGATGGCAAAACTTTGAGGGTATACAATCAAGCAGATAGACAAGACTGGGGAATCAAAATCCCAAAGGATCAGATTTTCTGTTTATTCCATGCCATGAGTCGAGAGGCGAGAGCGAGGGCAGAGCAGTTATTCATTCCAAAAGCAGTGCACGCGTTAATACGATCGGTTAAAAAATGTATTTTGCGACACTGTCTTACAAAACAAGCACCAGATATTCCGGAAGTGTTAGATACCATGAAAATGTTAATACTGATGGATCAATTAGATGCAGAAGATTGCAAAGAGAAACGCACGTCTGGTTTTTTTTTTTTAAAAAATGGAAAACATTTAGAGAAAAAAACTACTCTCAAAGATCTATATATAATCTAATTTAATGCAACGGTTCAAAGATCCAGCCTTGTACAGCTGGGGGGAGCTGGATGGCTCGTCAGGGAGATTAGGATAGAGAGGTAACACAAGGAACCCTTATGTTATGGTTATTTCTATGTTAATTTATTGTTGTTGATTTACAACTTGAAAATGCCAACAGCATTAGTGTTGCGACAGAAAAAAGATTTAAAATGAATGAGAATTGTTAAAAAGCGAACAGAGAATTTTTTTCATTTCTGTAACTATTTTGTTAACTCATCAAATAAAATGTTTAAAAAAAAAAATTAATGGAAAAAACCTGGTGACAGAATCCCTGTAAGATCATGCCAGAGGTGAATGTCGGAGGTGGCTCATAGCTAATAGCATATGCTGGACTCTAGTTTGGTGCAAAATGGGACACATTGACTCAGGGCCGGCGTCAGCACGCGGCATACCCGGGCAAATGCCGGGGCACTGGAGAGCCGGGGGGGCCCACTCGGCCTCGTCAGTTCTGGTGCCCCTTGGCCGGGGGCCCCCTTGCCTTAGTTCTGCTGCCCCCGGGCCGAGTTCCGGGGACCGCAGTCCTCGGCAGGAATCTGCAGCGCCGTCCCTTTAAGGCGCGCAGACTTTCTGGTTTGAACTTCATCTGTGGGCGGAGCTACCGACCGGCCTGCTCAGTCCCACAGATGAAGGAGTTGCAGTGCCAGCCAGCGACCCCCAGCACAGCTCTTCTCTCCGGCGCTGTGTGGGCCCCCTCTCCACCGTGACCTGAGCGGTATGTGCCCTCCCCGCCCCCCGATTTATGGGCCCTGGTGAGCTGTATGGTCTTTTCCCCCCCTTAGGAGTATGCCCTCCCCCCCCCCCGGTGCTGTATATGCTGGCCCCTGGAGCGCTGTGTGGGCCCCCCAGAGCCTGTGTGTATGTATGTAGCAGAGCTATGTGTGTATGTATGTAGCAGAGCTATGTGTGTATGTAGCAGAGCTATGTGTGTATGTATCTAGCAGAGTTGTGTTGTGTGTGTCTGTATGCATGTATGATGTGTATCTATGTATGTCAGTGTATATGACTGTATAGATGTGTCAGTTCTATACGTCTTTTTGTGAGTTTGTCTTTAAATATGTATGTGTACGTATGTGTGTGTCCGCGTGTGGATGGGGCCCACCGGGACTTTTCCTCCCAGGGCCCACAAAAACCTGGAGCCGGCCCTGCATTGACCTTCGACTTAACAGTTGGGCTGTCCAGTTAATTCCATAACACCAATAGAAGTGCAGAGCGCCTTTCCACCAACTCTTTTCAGTCTATGGCTGACTCACCCGGTGGGTCTGAGGACCCCTGTATTTTACATGACTGAAGACTTCTATTAGACAATTATGACATATATATCCTATGGGAGGGAAAACCTATAACCTTTATTTTTAGACCACATTCTGCAAAAAAAAAAAAAAAAGTTTCCTTGTCTGACATGACAGCTGACTCAAGCAGGCAGCATAGAGCATCCATCTGCAATGTTTCACAGCTCTAGCATTTACTTTGCTGCCTGCCAAATGGTATTTGCTTTCGGTCCATGCGGCCATTGGCCACACCCGACCGGCAATCTGATTTAATTGTAGACCATTTTCACATGATTCAAGGGGTTCACATTTAAAAAAAAAAAAAAATATTACAGCATGCACTAGTCTGATCCTTGTTGCGTCCCAAAACAGTGCATATAGCAGAAGATTGCACCTGCACCCCTCGGAAATGCGGATGAGCACGCAGAGTAATTTGCAGATACAAAGGGTTTTTTCTTTATCGTTCCTTTGGGAGACCCAGACCATGGGTGTTTAGCTTCTGCCTCCGGAGGACACACAAAGTACTACACTTAAAAGTGTAGCTCCTCCCTCTGAGCTTATACACCCCCTGGTAGTCAGTCCTAGCCAGTTTATTGCTTTGTGTCAGGAGGCATACATCCACACATGCATTCTCATCTGATTTGTTTGACTTTTGGAAAGAGTTTGAAGAAAAGCGGGTCCATTTCTGGACTCCCGGCATGTCCCTTCTCACCCCACTGTGTCGGCGGTGCTGTTAAGGTTGATTTACAAGGCTGCAGCCTTACATGCCGCGCTCCTTCACCATCCCTTCTGGGCTCTGGCTTGAAGTGGGAGCCAGCACGGTATCCATGCCTGGCAGGAGTCCGGTCTCCATAGCCCCTTGAGGATTCTGTTGGACCGGAGCACTCATCCCCAGGGACATGGCCCTGCGTCTCAGCAGCTAAGTACCTGAGATGTTTATGTTGGGGGTCCCGGTTCTTTATTGTAAGGGGAGAGTATGCTGTATGTGATTGTTTTAACTTTTCCGGCGGGTTCTCTAGCTTTTGCCTGAGAACCGCGCCGATGGTGCCTGCTTGTCGGCCTCGCCGCTTAAATTTAGGCCCTGGCTTCGCCGGAGGCCTAGTTTCATTTTCCTGCCCTCGCATGTCACTCATGCAGAGGGACAGGTTCGGCTCCTCCCGGCGGCCATTCTACACAGGGGAAGGACACTCCCCACTGCTGGGGCGTCCCTCCTTCCCTGCAGGTCTCTATAGCCCTCCAGTTCCCGCTCTTTTATAGGAACGCCCTCTTCTCAGGCAGAGTTCACTCTGCTCTGGGACATCCTGCATTCTGCATCTCTGCTGAGGTGCTGCGACGGGGGGACCGGGCTTCGGGATCTAGAGGGCACACAACACCGCGCTCAGCGGTCTGGTAAGCCACAGCCGGTCTCCGGTTGTGGACCTCTGTATATACTCTCTGGGGTTCATTCTCTTGCAGAGCCCCCACTCCAGCAGCATGTCTCACACAAGGAGCAAGGCTCCAAAGCCTTATTTTGCATGCACTGCATGTAAGCGCCTGCTGCCTGAGCCGAGCACCTATCCACATTGTGATGTCTGATCTAACTTGGCGGTGCCACAGCCTGGAGTCTCGCCCCCAGTGGTCTCTCAGGCTGCTGCTGCACCTGTGATTGAACCCCCGGCCTGGGTAGAGTCCTTTTCTAGGTCCATATCCCAGTCATTTGCTGAGTCCATGGGGCTTTTGTCCAGGACTTTTGATGAATATGCATCAGCCACCCTCACAGGGTGCCTCTAATACTCTTGACAGAGGACTCCTATCCTCTGACCTCCGTCCATCGGAGATCACGGAGGATTCATCATCTGATCCCAGTCCCCGTCCTTCTAAGATAAGGCGCAGGGTTTCCTCCCCCTCCCCATCCCACGGCTCTGTCTCAAGAGCTGACTCTCAAGATGAGGAGGATGCCCTCACTGGGGGCTCAGAGGCTATGTATCCCTCGATTTCTCTGAGGGTGACTCAGATCTTAGTGATTTGATTGCTTCTGTTAATTCTGTGCTGGATCTCAATCAGCCAGTGTCAGAGGAGCAACTCTCTTTGGCAGAAAAACATCAGTTTACCTCGCCTAAGAGAGTGAAGAGTGTGTTCTTTAACCACTCCAGTTTTCAGACCGCTGTGACCAAACCCAGGGCCTGCCCTGACAAACGCTTTCCAAAGCGTGGTTCTGATGACCGGTTTCCATTTCCACCTGAGGTGGTCAAGGAGTGGTCTCACTCCCCAAAGGTAGACCCTCCGGTGTCTAGGCTCTCAGCCCGGACCGTTGTGTCGGTGGCTGACGGCACCTCACTTAAGGATTCCACTGACCGTCAGATTGACCTTCTGGCCAAATCAAGACCAGGAAACCCGCCCAGGGTAGGAATCAATCGAGGTTTCGTTCTTTTCGTTCCTCCAACTGGTCATCCTCTAAGCCTTCCGCCTCGTCCGCTAACTCAGCCAAGGATCAGAAATCCAACTGGCACCCAAAAGCGCGTCCGCAGAAGACCGCAGGAGGTTCTGCCACTAAGGCAGCTTCCTCATGACTCTCGGCCCGCTCCAGCCACGTCCTTAGTCGGTGGCAGGCTCTCCCACTTTGGCGACGCTTGGTTAAAGCAAGTCTCCGATCAGTGGGTGAGAGACATCATATCTCACGGCTACAGGATAGAATTCTCTTCCAGCCCTCCAAACAGATTTTTTTCTCTCAACTCCCCCCTGCTCCAAGGCCGCCGCCTGCTCGCAGGCCGTGGCGTCCTTGCAGGCAAACTGAGTGATTGTCCCAGTTCCCGCTCAGGAACGGTTCAGAGGTTTTTACTCAAATCTCTTCCTAGTTCCGAAAAAGGACAGTACCTTCCGGCCCATCCTGGATCTCAAGCTTCTCAACAAGCATGTCCGGGTGCGGCATTTTCGCATGGAGTCTCTGCGATCAGTCATTGCCTCTATGACCCAAGGGGAGTTCCTGGCGTCCATCGACATCAGAGATGCCTATCTACATGTGCCAATCGCAGTGTCACATCAGCGTTGGTTATGTTTTGCGATAGGAGAGGATCATTTCCAATTCGTGGCTCTCCCCTTCGGGTTAGCCACGGCCCCTCGGGTATTCACCAAGGTCATGGCGGCAATGATTGCGGTCCTGCACCTCCAGGGGTTAGCAGTGCTTCCTTATCTGGACGACCTTCTGGTCAAGGGTACATCCAGCGCAGACTGTCAGCGGAGTGTTTCGCTCACTCTCGCCACCCTAGCCCAATTCGGGTGGATTGTCAATCTTCCCAAATCCACTCTGACTCCGACCCAGAGTCTCACGTACCTAGGGATGCAGTTCGAGACTTTGCCGGCACTTGTGAAGTTGCCCTTAATCAAACATCAGTCTCTCCGGCTAGCGGTGCGCTCTCTCCTGAGGCCCCGCCGTTATTCCCTCAGGCGCCTGATGCAGGTGCTGGGTCAAATGGTGGCCTCCATGGAGGCGGTTCCCTTTGCCCAGTTCCATCTGCGTCCTCTGCAGCTGGACATTCTCCGCTGTTGGGACAAGCGGCCTTCCTCCTTACAGAGGTTAGTGGCTCTGTCGCCACGGACCAGGAGCTCTCTTCAGTGGTGGCTTCGACCCCTCTCCCTGTCCCAAGGGCGCTCCTTCCTGACTCCGTCCTGGGTAATTCTCACCACGGATGCCAGCCTATCCGGCTGGGGAGCGGTACATCTCCACCACAGAGCACAGGGCACTTGGACTCCGTGCGAGTTAGCCCTTTCAATCAATGTGCTGGAAACCAGAGCTGTGCTTCTAGCTCTCCTAGCCTTTCACCACCTGTTGGCGGGCAAGCACATTCGAGTCCAGTCAGACAATGCGACAGCGGTTACCTACATCAATCACCAAGGCGGGACACGCAGCCGCCTGGCAATGTTGGAGGTCCAACGCATTCTTCAATGGGCGGAAGACTCAAAGTCCACCATATCCGCAGTCCACATCCCTGGCGTAGAAAACTGGGAGGCAGATTATCTCAGCCGTCAATCCGTGGACCCGGCAGTGTTTGTCAATCTGCCGCAAGTGGGGCACTCTGGACGTGGACCTAATGGCATCCCGTCACAACAACAAGGTTCCGGTTTACGTGGCTCGCTCCCACGATCCTCAGGCCTTCGCCGCGGACGCTCTGGTTCAAGACTGGTCCCAGTTTCGTCTGTCCTACATGTTTCCCCCTCTAGCTCTCTTGCCCAGAGTCCTGCGCAAGATCAGAATGGAGGGCCGTCGAGTCATCCTCATTGCACCGGACTGGCCCAGGCGAGCTTGGTATCCGGACCTGCTCTAACTGTCCATGGAGATGCCGTGGCATCTTCCGGACCGTCCAGACCTGCTCTCGCAAGGTCCGTTTTTCCGCCCGAATTCTGCGGCACTCAAATTGACGGCGTGGCTCTTGAGTCCTGGATTTTGACGGCTTCTGGTATCCCTCCTGAAGTCATCTCCACTATGACTCGGGCCCGTAAGTCTTCCTCTGCTAAGATCTATCACAGGACTTGGAAAATTTTCCTGTCCTGGTGTCGCTCTACCGGCCATTCTCCTTGGCCATTCTTGTTGCCGACCCTTCTGTCTTTTTTACAGTCCGGTCTGCAGCTAGGACTGTCCCTCAACTCTCTCAAGGGACAAGTGTCAGCTCTATCAGTGCTGTTCCAGCGGCGTCTCGCCCGGCTGGCTCAGGTCCGCACCTTCATGCAAGGTGCGTCTTACATCATTCCGCCTTATCGGCGGCCCTTGGATCCCTGGGACCTTAACTTGGTCCTCACGGTATTGCAGAAACCCCCTTTCGAGACCCTTAGGGAGGTTTCTTTGTATAGTCTTTCTCAAAAGGTGGCCTTTCTAGTTGCCATAACTTCTCTCAGGAGAGTCTCTGATTTGGCTGCGCTCTCCTCGGAGTCACCTTTTTTTGGTTTTTCACCAAGATAAGGTGGTTCTCCGTCCGACTCCGGACTTTCTTCCTAAGGTGGTCTCTCCCTTCCACCTTAACCAGGATATTTCCTTGCCTTCCTTCTGTCCGGCCCCTGTTCATCGCTTTGAGAAAGCGCTGCATACTCTAGATCTGGTGCGTGCTCTCCGGATTTGTGTCTCGCACCGCTGCGCTTAGGCGGTGCACCTCTCTTTTTGTGCTAACCACAGGGCGGCGCAAGGGTCTCTCTGCTTCTAAGCCGACCTTGGCCCGTTGGATTAGATCGACCATTTCGGACGTCTACCAGAGTACTCAGGTGCCTCCCCCGCCGGGGATCAAAGCACACTCGACCAGAGCTGTCGGTGCCTCTTGGGCTTTTAGGCACCAGGCTACGGCTCAACAAGTCTGTCAGGCTGACACTTGGACTAGCCTGCATACCTTTTCGAAGCACTACCAAGTGCATGCTCATGCTTTGGCAGATGCGAGCTTGGGCAGACGCATCCTTCAGGCGGCTGTCGCCCACTTGTGAAGTTAGGCTCCGCCTACTTCTTAGTTTTTTCTGTTTATTCCCACCCAGGGACAGCTTTGGAACGTCCCATGGTCTGGGTCTCCCAAAGGAACGATAAAGAAAAAGAGAATTTTGTTACTTACCGTAAATTCTTTTTCTTATAGTTCCGTATTGGGAGACCCAGCACCCTCCCTCTTGCCTGTTGGCAATTTTCTTGTTCCGTATGTTATCACCGGCTGTTGTCGTGGACAGAGTCTCCGGTTGTTTCGGTTCTTACTCGGTTCTACTTGTGGGTGGCTATTCTCCTTCAGCTTTTGCACTAAACTGTCTAGGACTGGCTACCAGGGGGTGTATAAGCTCAGAGGGAGGAGCTACACTTTTAAGTGTAGTACTTTGTGTGTCCTCCGGAGGCAGAAGCTAAACACCCATGGTCTGGGTCTCCCAATACGGAACTATAAGAAAAAGAATTTATGGTAAGTAACAAAATTCTCTTTTTTTTTTTCCTTTTCCTTTTTTTTTTTTTTCCCCCTCATACGGCCATCTGAACCCAGGCTAAACTAGTACATTTTATCCTTTTTGTGTTTTTTTTTGTTTTTTTTTGGTCCCCCTTCGACTGGATTCAGCTTTGCTGTTTGGATACAACTGTACACAGTGGACCGTGCCGAAAACAACATACGTAGCACTTTGTAGCAGCTCCCTAAATTAAACGGGGGTCTGTCAGCTTAAACCTCTGTGGCCGCAATTCCAGGGCTGGCGTCTGTGAGTAAGTTTGGCCGGGTCAGCAGATTGTGCCGTCTCTGTGGGTGTGAAGCAACCTAATCCTCATTCCATATTTCAGGCTGGTGTTACAACAGAAGACGGCTCTACATGAATGTCTGTTCTCCCCAGTTTACTTCTTACACAATAGAGATGTTTACATGAAAAGTGGAAATATAATTATATTGCTCTTTACAGGTTAAAAGAACTGGAAGACAGATTACATGGACTTAAGAGTACCAATACCCCTGTTTTAAAATTTAAGGCAAGTAGATTTCTAGAAATGGGGTTAATAACGGTATTAAGTTTGGTTTTTGGGGGGGAGGTTTGTGTCAAAAGCAGGACAGAGTCTTAAAGAAATAAGAAATTATTTCTACTTTTTTCTTTTAATTTTCTTTTGTTTTGTTTTTTTAGTTTTTGCATGAAAATAAAACTTAAATTCTTTTTTTCTTCCTCATTTATTTTAATAAAGATTGGCTGAAAATTATTATCCCCTTCACTACCTTGGACGTACTGGTATGTTTAAGGGCATGTCTCTGGCTTTTGATGCGGGCTCAGATGCTGAGCCCGTATCTGCCCTGATCTGAGCTGCCTCTAACAACCGCGAGTGGATCGGAGTAAAATCCTGCGGTCAATCGGACAGCGGGGTTTAACAAGCTGACGGGGAGTGCGCCACTCCCTGCTCCCGTGACGTGATCGCAGGGCACCAATGTATTATCATGACAGCCAGGGTCCACTGATGACATCTGAGTCTGTCAAGACAATCCTCCTGTAAATGCCGGCTGACAGCCAGCGTTCACAGATCATGATTTCTGTTGTATAGAGCGGTGCTGAATGATTGTAGCTTCAAGTCCCCCTAAGGAGACTAGTAAATATAATTAAAAGTAAAAAACATCAAGTTTTTAAAAAAAAAAAATATATGAAACAAAAAACAAGTTCAAACCACCCCCCTTTTTGTACCATTTGAAAATAAAACAAAAATCTGATGGGTAAAGCAGTGAAAAAAAAAATAAAAATGCCCTAATTACAATTTTTGTCGCTCCATTGGGAGACCCAGACAATTGGGTGTATAGCTTCTGCCTCCGGAGGCCACACAAAGTATTACACTTTAAAAAGTGTAACCCCTCCCCTCTGCCTATACACCCTCCCGTGCATCACGGGCTCCTCAGTTTTATGCTTTGTGTGGAAGGAGGCACACATCCACTCATGCTCCCATTTTAGTCAGCAGCAGCTGCTGATTTTATCGGTTGGAAGAAAAGAGGGCCCCCACAGGGCCCCCGGCATGCTCCCTTCTCACCCCACTAAGTCGGCGGTGCTGTTAAGGTTGAGGTACCCATTGCGGGTACAGAGGCTGGAGCCACATGCCGTTTTCCTTCCCCATCCCTTAGAGGCTCTGGGAGAAGTGGGATCCTAACCGGTCATCCATTCACTGGGACCGGGCTCCCTCCGCAGCCCCTGTGGGAATCTGCCGGACAGGAGACTTTGTATCATCAGGGACAGGGCCCTGCATCTAAAGGTACTCTGTGTCCCCATGGGGACGGTGCATGGAGCGCTTGTTTCACAGACGCTGCAGCTGCTGCTGGTTTTGTGACGACCGGGACTTCCGCGCCGACCGCGCCTGTTTGTCGGCCGCGGTATTAAATTTAGTCCCCGGCTTCATGCGGCCTAGTACCATAACTCCCGCCCCCGGGCCTGCCAGTCCAGGGGTAAGGGCGGGACTGTCGACCTGACGTCGGCAGTGAGGGCTGGAGCATACTTTAGGTTTCCTCCCCCCCCCCCCCCCTCACTGATCACTGTGGGGCACCAGATTCCCGCACTTTACTAGTCGCCGCCCACGGCTCCCTCCTCCCCTAAGAGCTCCGGCAGCCATTTTTACAACACATTCTGCCGGTGGAGGATTTCAGGAACGAGCTCTGCAGCTCTGGGAGACCCAAGGCAGGGAATCTGGTGGACACACACCGCTTTGGGCGGTCGGTAAGCCACACCGGTCACCCAGTGCTGGTCCCCCTAGGGTGCCGAAGTGTGTGTGTGTGTGTGTGTGTGTGTGTGTGTATATATATATATATATATATAATATATATATGTATATATATATATATATATATATATATATATATATATATTTTCTCTGTTCGGCCTAGTTGTTTTACTTTTGGCTATATACCCTCAGTGATCACTCTCCTAGGAGACAACAGCATGTCGCCCACAAGGAGCAAGGGCGCTAAGGCAAAGGGTTATTTTGCAACCTGTACCTCTTGTGCAGCTATGTTACCTGCAGGTTCCACCTACCCTCACTGTGAGCAATGCTCGGCCCCTGTTGCACTCGCTCAGCCAGAGCCTCGGGCACTAGTGGGACCCTCGGCTCAGGCAGACCCGCCTGCTTCCCCTGTCCAGGTGGCAGGGACAGAGTTTGCAGTTTTTGCTGAAAACCTCTGAGTCTCTTTCACAATCCATGGCTCAGTCTATGGACAAATGGTCTGCTAAGCTACTAGAAGCCTTGCAGTCCAGATCGGTCCTTACACAGGCCCCGGGCACTGTTGGATCATCGCCTCCAGGCCCCTCTCGGTCTGCGCCGCAGCGTGCTCCCGGGGTGGCCCCTAGGTCTCACGTGGAGGACTCCGGCACGGACCACAGTCCCAGACCGGCTAAGCGGGTTCGCTGGGAATCTTCCCCGACTTCCTCACGCTGCTCGGGGTCTCAGCTTGAGGACTCTCTGGAGGATGAGGCGGACGTCGCAGCTCAGGGCTCTGACCCTGACGTTGCTCTCAATCTTGATACACCTGAATGGGACGCCATAGTAAATGACCTTTATAGCGTCCATCAACCAGGTGCTAGATCTTTCTCCCCCAACTCCACCTATAGAGGAGTCTGCTTCGCAGCAGGAGAAACACCAGTTTAGATTTCCCAAACGTACACGGAGTGTGTTTTTCGATCACTCTAACTTCAGAGATGCTGTCCAGAAGCACAGAGCATTTCCGGACAAGCGCTTTACTAAGCGCCTTAATGACACACGTTACCCCTTCCCCTCTGACGTAGTTAAGGGTTGGGCTCAATGTCCCAAGGTGGATCCTCCAGTCTCTAGACTGGCGGCTAGATCTGTAGTATCAGTTGCAGATGGCTCATCGCTCAAGGATGCCACTGACAGGCAGATAGAGCTCCTGGTGAAATCCATCTATGAAGCCACAGGCGCGTCTTTTGCCCCGGCCTTTGCAGCCGTGTGGGCACTCCAAGCTATCTCAGCTTGTCTGTCTGAGATTAATGCGGTCACACGTACCTCTGCTCCGCAAGTTGCGTCTTTGACTTCTCAGGCGTCGGCTTTTTCGTCCTACGCCATGAACGCCGTCCTGGACTCTGCTAGCCGTACAGCGGTAGCATCCGCTAATTCGGTGGCAGTCCGCAGGGCCATGTGGCTACGCGAATGGAAGGCAGACTCTGCTTCCAAGAAGTTCTTAACCGGTTTGCCGTTTTCTGGCGACCGATTGTTTGGCGAGCGATTGGATGAAATTATTAAGGAATCCAAGGGAAAGGACTCGTCCTTACCCCAGTCCAAACCGAAGAGACCTCAGCAACGGAAAATACAATCGAGGTTTCGGTCCTTTCGGCCCTCAGCCAAGTCCCAATCCTCCTCGTCCAACAGGCCAGAGAAGGGCCAGAGGAACTCTTATGCGTGGCGGTCTAAGTCACGTCCCCAAAAAACCGCCGGAGGCACTGCCTCCAAGGCGGCCTCCTCATGACTTTCGGCCTCCCCAAACCGCATCCTCGGTCGGTGGCAGGCTCTCCCGCTTTTGCGACGCCTGGTGGCCACATGTCCAAGACCGATGGGTGAGAGACATTCTGTCTCACGGTTACAGGATAGAGTTCAGCTCTCGTCCTCCGACTCGTTTCTTCAGAACATCTCCGCCCCCCGAGCGAGCCGATGCACTTTTTCAGGCGGTGGACGCTCTGAAGACAGAAGGAGTTGTGATCCCCGTTCCCCTTCAGGAATGTGGTCGCGGCTTTTACTCCAACTTGTTCGTGGTGCCAAAAAAGGACGGATCATTCCGTCCCGTTCTGGACCTCAAACTGCTCAACAGACACGTGAGAACCAGACGGTTTCGGATGGAATCTCTCCGCTCGGTCATCGCTTCGATGTCACAAGGAGACTTCCTAGCATCAATCGACATCAAGGATGCTTATCTCCATGTGCCGATCGCACCCGAGCATCAACGCTTCCTGCGTTTCGCCATCGGGGACGAACACCTTCAGTTCGTGGCACTGCCTTTCGGCCTGGCGACAGCCCCACGGGTCTTCACCAAGGTCATGGCATCCGTTGTGGCGGTCCTACACTCTCAGGGCCACTCGGTGATCCCTTACTTAGACGATCTCCTAGTCAGGGCACCCTCCCGGGCGGCGTGTCAACACAGCCTGACCATCGTTCTGGAGACTCCAGCGGTTCGGGTGGATCATCAATTTCCCAAAGTCCAAGTTGACACCGACCCAATCACTGACTTAGCTCGGGATGGAGTTTCATACTCTCTCAGCGATAGTCAAGCTACCGCTGGACAAACAGCTTTCGCTGCAGACAGGGGTGCAATCTCTTCTTCGGGGCCAGTCACACCCCTTGAGGCGCCTCATGCACTTTTTGGGGAAGATGGTGGCAGCAATGGAGGCAGTCCCCTTCGCGCAGTTTCATCTGCGCCCACTCCAATGGGACATTCTCCGCAAATGGGACAGGAGGTCGACGTCCCTAGACAGGAACGTCTCTTTCCCTTGCAGCCAAAACCTCTCTTCAGTGGTGGCTTCTTCCCACTTCTCTGTCGCAGGGAAAATCCTTCCTGCCCCCATCCTGGGCTGTGGTCACGACGGACGCGAGTCTGTCAGGGTGGGGAGCGGTTTTTCTCCACCACAGGGCTCGGAACCTGGACTCCGACAGAGTCCTCCCTTCAGATCAATGTTCTGGAGATAAGGGCAGTGTATCTAGCCCTAAAGGCGTTCCATCGGTGGCTGGAGGGCAGGCAGATCCGCATACAGTCGGACAACGCCACGGCGGTCGCGTACATCAACCACCAGGGCGGCACGCGCAGCCGTCAAGCCTTCCTGGAAGTCCGGCGGATTCTGCTGTGGGCGGAGGCCACAGCCTCCACCATCTCCGCAGTTCACATCCCGGGTGTAGAAAACTGGGAAGCAGACTTTCTCAGTCGCCAGGGCATGGATGCGGGGGAATGGTCTCTTCACCCAGACGTGTTTCGAGAGATCTGTCGCCGCTGGGGAACGCCGGACGTCGATCTCATGGCGTCACGGCACAACAACAAAGTCCCGGCATTCATGGCACGGTCTCAAGATCACAGAGCTCTGGCGGCGGACGCATTAGTTCAGGATTGGTCGCAGTTTCGACTGCCTTATGTATTTCCCCCTCTGGCGATGCTGCCCAGAGTGCTGCGCAAAATCAGGTCCGACTGTCGTCGCGCCATTCTCGTCGCTCCAGATTGGGCGAGGCGGTCGTGGTACCCGGATCTGTGGCATCTCACGGTGGGTCAACCGTGGGCGCTCCCAGACCGCCCAGACTTGCTGTCACAAGGGCCGTTTTTCCATCTGAATTCTGTGGCCCTCAACCTGACTGCGTGGCCATTGAGTCCTGGCTCCTAGCGTCCTCAGGGTTATCTCAAGATGTCATTGCCACCATGAGACAGGCCAGGACACCAACGTCCGCCAAGATCTATCACAGGTCTTGGAGGATCTTCTTATCCTGGTGCTCTGATAATGGTTTTGCTCCCTGGCCTTTTGCCTTACCCACTTTTCTTTCATTCCTTCAATCCGGAATGGACAAGGGTTTGTCTCTCGGCTCTCTCAAGGGACAAGTATCGGCGCGATCCGTATTTTTTCAAAAGCGTCTAGCCAGGCTTCCGCAGGTCCGCACGTTCCTGCAGGGAGTTTGCCACATAGTCCCACCTTACAAGCGTCCGCTGGAACCCTGGGACCTTAACAGGGTGCTAACTGCTCTTCAGAAACCACCTTTCGAGCCGCTGCGGGATGTCTCTTTATCACGTCTTTCGCAGAAGGTGGCATTTCTAGTGGCAGTTACATCGCTCCGTAGAAGTGGTGGAGCTGGCAGCGCTGTCATGCAAAGCCCCCTTCCTGGTTTTTCACCAGGATAAGGTGGTTCTGCGTCCTGTCCCGGAATTTCTCCCTAAGGTGGTATCTCCTTTTCATCTCAATCAGGATATCTCCTTACCTTCATTTTGCCCTTATCCAGTTCACCAATGTGAAAAGGATTTGCACTCATTAGATCTGGTGAGAGCACTCCGGTTCTACGTGTCTCGCACGGCGCCCCTGCGCCGTTCTGATGCGCTCTTTGTCCTTGTCGCTGGCCAGCGTAAGGGTTCGCAGGCTTCCAAGTCAACCTTGGCTCGGTGGATCAAGGAACCGATTCTTGAAGCCTACCGTTCTTCTGGGCTTCCGCTTCCTTTGGGGCTGAAAGCCCATTCTACCAGAGCCGTGGGTGCGTCCTGGGCATTGCGGCACCAGGCTACGGCTCAGCAGGTGTGACAGGCGGCTACCTGGTCGAGTCTGCACACTTTCACGAAACACTATCAGGTGCATACCTATGCTTCGGCAGACGCCAGTCTAGGTAGGCGAGTCCTTCAGGCGGCGGTTGCCCACCTGTAAGAGGGGGTCGTTTCGGCTCTTTTTATTGAGGTATTCTTTTACCCACCCAGGGACTGCTTTTGGACGTCCCAATTGTCTGGGTCTCCCAATGGAGCGACAAAGAAGGGAATTTTGTTTACTTACCGTAAATTCCTTTTCTTCTAGCTCCTATTGGGAGACCCAGCACCCGCCCCTGTTCCCTTCGGGCTGTTTGTTCTTTTGTGTACACATGTTGTTCATGTTGAATCGTTTCTTTTGGTTCATGGTTTTCAGTTCTCCGAACATCCTTCGGATTGAATTTACCTTAGACCAATTTATAAGTTTCCTCCTTCCTGCTTTTGCACCAAAACTGAGGAGCCCGTGATGCACGGGAGGGTGTATAGGCAGAGGGGAGGGGTTACACTTTTTAAAGTGTAATACTTTGTGTGGCCTCCGGAGGCAGTAGCTATACACCCAATTGTCTGGGTCTCCCAATAGGAGCTAGAAGAAAAGGAATTTACGGTAAGTAAACAAAATTCCCTTCTTTTGGGGCCACCGTAACATTGCAATAAAATACTATGAGGCGATAAAACATCGCATCGACCCAAAAATGGTATCAGTAAAAACAGTCAGCTGGCAAGAAATAAGCCAGCACTTAGCCCCAGATCCCCAAAAAATAAAACTTTAAGTACAAACATCTGATTATTTTTTTTTTCACCACTTAAATACCAAACATGTATTTTATTTTTTTTTTTATATAGAGATGTATAGATATAATTTTTTTTCTATCTACATACTATACCGACCTGTGAATCATACTGCGGGGGATCAGTTTTACCATTATAGTGAATATGGCAAATGGAGAAAAAAGAACAAACACAATTATGAAATTGCACTTTTTTTTTTTTTTTTTTTGCAGTTTTACCGCACTAAGAATTTTTTTTTTCTCATGTTCTCTACTACACCTATATATTGAAATGAATGGGGTCATTCAAAGAAGTTAAAAAAAAACAAACAAAAACCTCCCCAGAAACAAAAGGTCAAATAGCAAATGCAGTAGCAGGATACAGCAGACCCCCATGATAATGCCGCGGGTTCAACACTGCTGCAGAGTACCGATGAGGCAACCACTCGCCACCTACTATTTCATGGAGGGGTGGTTGCTGGTATTAAACAAGGACACAGATGAAGTTTTGCATTGTGCGCCAGTCACACAGGTGCGTGCAATGCAGTGTCTGGCTCACAGCCTATTGATGACAACCATAATATTAGATCAGGCGGGCTGCCCAGCACTAGAGAACTGCATCAACCTACAGTACAGACACCCCAATGGGCCTGGCTGTTTCAGGAGAGTTTTTTTTTTTTTTTTTTTTTGTTTTTCTTTTTATGTTTTTGAATTTGTATTTTTCTGTCATTCAAAAGTACAACTCCTCCCGCAAAAAGCAAGCCCTCATACGGCGATGTTGGTGGAAAAATAAAAACGTTATGGCTTTTGGAAGAAGGGGAGGAAAAAGCGAAAGTACCAAAACAGAAAATTGCAAGGTGGTGAAAGGGTTAAAATATTTTGATAGCAATCGGCAATAAAGTGATGCTACATATAAAACTCTCGCTACTGCTGGAAGGATGTTAGGAGCGTCCTGTATGCCGGTTATACCTTAAACGCCGTGTTAATCTGCTATGCTGGGAGCACCTCCTAGTGGTGGCTGTAGCACTGGAACCCTGCACAGATCCGCCGTATGGAGAGTACAGAGCCAGAGCAGCACAGCCCTGTACGCAGTGTAGTAATCTTTTTCGGATGATTCACAAAAAAGTGAGTGTGATGTGAGCCGCAGTATCTGGGCCGAGCCGCTGCAGCGTTGTGCCAGCTTTGTACACCTGACTGCAATGGACGTCATAAAAACGAACCGGCAGGAGTGCCGGAGGGGGAACCCGAGATATCTGCCACTGATGACCTACCCTAAAGCGGGCTTTACACGCTGCGACATCGCTTGCCGATGCTAGTGATGGCGAGCGTGATAGCACCCGCCCCTATCGTTATGCCGATATGTGAAGATCGCTGCCGTAGCGAACATTATCGCTACGGCAGCGTCACACGTACTTACCTGCCTAGCGACGTCTCTGTGACTGGCCAACCGCCTCCTTTCTAAGGGGGCAGTTCGCTCGGCGTCACAGCGATGTCACTAAGCGGCCGCCCAATCAAAGCGGAGGGGCGGAGATGAGCGGCATGAACATCCCGCCCACCTTCTTCCTTCCTCATTGCTGGCGTGTGGCAAGTAAGGAGAGGTTCCTCGTTCCTTCGGCGTCACACGTAACGATGTGTGCTGTTGCAGGGACGAGGATCAACTTTGCCCCAGCGACAGCAGCGATAATTGGCAGAGGACCCCCATGTTAACGAGGAGCGATTTTTAGATGTTTTTGCAACGATCCAAAATCGCTCTTAGGAGTCGCACACACGACGAGATTGCTACAGCGGCCGGATGTGCGTCACAAAATCCGTGACCCCAACGAGATCTCTGTAGCGAAATCGTAGCGTGTAAAGCCACCCTGAGGATAGCTGATCAGTATGTGAGTCCTACACAACTGCTGCTGTTGGCTTCACTTACACGGACTATATAAATCCATTTCATGTTGAAGCACTAAGGATATTTTTCTCTTCGTGGATTGGGAGGCTCCATGTATTGTGAAAAGTGAGTTGGACAAGGTTGAAATCCGTTCTTTGCTTTTTTCTGACTCCAGTCATAGCGCAGGTTACTTTGGTAATGCTAATATTTTAGTATATGATATTTTTATTTTTGGGGGGGAGAAGGTTTATTCCTAATTATTCTTTTCCTTACCATTTACCTGTATACACCCTTCTAGGTTGAGAACTTTTTCTGCATGGGTTCGCCCCTGGCTGTATTTCTGGCATTACGTGGCATTCGTCCAGGAAATCGTGGAACTCAAGATCATATTTTACCTAGAGCTATTTGTAATCGTTTGTTTAATGTTTTCCACCCCGCAGATCCCGTGGTAAGTCTGTGCTCATACTGGGGACTACAAACATATATAGAGAATCTATTTATCATATATCTGCAAGGAAGGAGGGGAGGTGGGATTCAATGGACCGGCAAAGTCACACGTGCACCCTGCTAATCCATGCAAGTCTACGGCACTGAGCAAGGTGGCATATTGCAGCACATAGACTGTGAACAAGCCGGCGGAGCGCATGCGTAACCTACCGCTCTTTTCAACTGCCCCTGTCCAGCTGTCTTGCATGAGTTGCCTATTCTAATAAAGTGGTAGGGGTCCCAGTAGTGGGTACCCCAGCAATCTAACAGTGGTGATCAGGTCGTAACTTGCTTAGAACAGAATACTTCTTTTTAAAGGGAATCTGTCAGCAGAAAATGACTGGTTATACCGAGCACATGCCAAGGGTGCACTGAGCAGTTCAGTGCTCCTTCTCACCTAATTGTTTTCCATCCATCCTTGCCCTCCTCTAGATTCTGGAAAACCAGAGCTGTCATTCAGGAAAGAGGGGGTGCAAAGATCAATGCAAAATAAGTAGGTGCAAAAGTTGCACGGAGCCGTTTCACCACACTAAGTGTGGAAGTGTTGTATATGAACAAGCACGGCTCTGTACATAGCCATTGCAGCTCCACTCTATCCGTTGGGACATCAGCAAATCTAGCAATATCCAATACTCGAGAGCTGCACACTGCAAGGTCTGTGAGAATTGTGAATTCTCGGGGTGGTTTCTGTAATATTCCGATAGCCTGATTCATGTTTGTATTCCATCCAGCTCGATTTCCAGTGCAGATGGGGAACCTTTAATTCCCCGCTGTTCTCTTGCAGTGGCAATTACTTTAGTGTTAAACCGCACCCAGGGGTGCACATATCTGTGCAGCTGCACAGGGCCCAATAGATTAGGCCCAGTATAAAGCCAAAACCAGAACCGTCATTTGATTGTTAAATATTTAGGTGATTTATAATAAGTTCTGTGATAACAAAGGCCCAAATAATGTTCTTGTGCAGGGGCTCTCTACTGTCTGTTCGCACCTGATGGCAGCTATTCTGCTGCTCCTCTGTGTCACAGAGAGACCCTAATCACAGCTGAAGACTGACCGCCGTGCTCTCAGCAGTTTGTCTGCTACTAGACTGTGGAGGTCGCCGAAGTCGCCTGAGCTATAGCTTGTTTGTTCAAACGTAATAAGAATATCTGTGTATGCAAATAATCAAAATGTAGATGTAGTAGCATAATTATCTGTGTCTATGTAGCAATTGCACAGATCTATAATACTCCCTGTTCAAAACTGTATAGTCATGAAGAAGTTAACCAAAGATAATGAAGCCAAAATGTGAAGCTGCAAAGTCTTATCAGTAGCTTTCACACAGAAAAAATGTACAAGAAACAAACTGCGCTGTGAGAAATTACAGTAAAAGTACTCCGTCTAGCTTCAAGGTTAGAGATGCAAACTGTATAATTGGGTGTCTTGCAATACACGAGTTTAGTTGGTGATGCTGGCTCAAGGAGAACATGTCTTATGTATTCATTGTCTGATATATTGGCACTGGTATACAGCTAATACGGCACCATCTCTGATATCCCAAAGGAAGACTCCATTAGCAGTCTTCACCCAAATTCCTCCCTTGACAAGACCATTTTATCAGTTGGTGTGACGCAAATTCAATGACCACCAATATGGCTGCACTTATAAGCAAAGGCCTCATTCACATTACCATATCATTGGAATCTTATACTGTTCAGGGCAGAAATCTCACAATTTGGCTATTGTTTGGATCATAGTCACTTTACTAGGAGCTGATCTGCAATACTGAACATGGCCACTACAGGATGCACAGAGCTGAGCTGCAGTACTGAGAGCGGCCACTACAGGGAGCACAGAGCTGAGCTGCAGTACTGAGAGCGGCCACTACAGGGAGCACAGAGCTGAGCTGCAGTACTGAGAGCGGCCACTACAGGGTGCACAGAGCTGAGCTGCAGTACTGAGAGCGGCCACTACAGGGAGCACAGAGCTGAGCTGCAGTACTGAGAGCGGCCACTACAGGGAGCACAGAGCTGAGCTGCAGTACTGAGAGCAGCCACTACAGGGAGCACAGAGCTTAGCTGCAGTACTGAGAGCGGCCACTACAGGGAGCACAGAGCTGAGCTGCAGTACTGAGAGCGGCCACTACAGGGAGCACAGAGCTGAGCTGCAGTACTGAGAGCGGCCACTACAGGGAGCACAGAGCTGAGCTGCAGTACTGAGAGCGGCCACTACAGGGTGCACAGAGCTGAGCTGCAGTACTGATTGCGGCCACTACAGGGAGCACAGAGCTGAGCTGCAGTACTGAGAGCGGCCACTACAGGGAGCACAGAGCTGAGCTGCAGTACTGAGAGCGGCCACTACAGGGAGCACAGAGCTGAGCTGCAGTACTGAGAGCGGTCACTACAGGGTGCACAGAGCTGAGCTGCAGTACTGGGAGTGGCCACTACAGGGAGCACAGAGCTGAGCTGCAGTACTGAGAGCGGCCACTACAGGGAGCACAGAGCTGAGCTGCAGTACTGGGAGCGGCCACTACAGGGAGCACAGAGCTGAGCTGCAGTACTGGGAGTGGCCACTACAGGGTGCACAGAGCTGAGCTGCAGTACTGGGAGCGGCCACTACAGGGAGCACAGAGCTGAGCTGCAGTACTGGGAGCGGCCACTACAGGGAGCACAGAGCTGAGCTGCAGTACTGGGAGTGGCCACTACAGGGAGCACAGAGCTGAGCTGCAGTACTGGGAGCGGCCACTAGAGGGTGTACGGCGTTGTACATGTTTCTTTTTGCAGTGTCCATCTGGCCTCTGCGGCTGTCTGCTGATTATGGGGCTGTCAGGTTTTAGATCCTGCTGATATTTATGACCTACATGGTCAAAATCTAAAAATAATACGTGATCAAAATCTAAGTCCAAGAAAACCCTTAAAGGTGACTCGAGATTATGGGGGTCACTACCTGAGCATGTCCCACATCTCCCCCCTCTATATGTGAGGACATATTCTCCCCCTGTGATCAGATTCTGCAGCAGTTTGATGTTTCTCTGTCAATCTCTGTACTTCGTTCCTTTTTTTTTCTTAGGCCTATAGACTGGAGCCATTAGTATTGAAGCACTACAGCAACATCGCACCAGTCCAGATCCACTCATCCAACACCACAAATCCCATTCCATACAAACACCTGAGACCGTGTCTCATCAACCCGTCCAAAGATACTACCTCAATGTCCGATACAGAAAGCATACCGAGCCCAAGTACGTCACCGGTCCTGCCTCGAAGACACTATGGAGAGTCCATAACAAATATAGGCAAAGCAAGTATATTAGGTAATGTCCACCTTTTTACCATTCTGTTTCAGAATTTGTGCAGAAAATTGTAAATTTGCTTCTGTATTGTCTGTGGAGACTTCTGCTCCATTCAAGACAAGGCTCCGGATTATTGGGGGCCACCAGAGATTAGCAGGTCGTCCTCTATACCAGGGGTCTCAAACTCAGCTGGGTGCATGGGCCGCATATAGAAAAAAAAATTGAGGGGGGGGCGCATTATTTGCAGGACAAAGTGAACATTTTTAATGAATCCATGTTTTTTTTTCCTATACATCTTGGATCACTTTTTTTTAAACATTTTTCGCTTGTTTATTATAACAAACGTGCACTTTTTTTTGTTAAATTTATATACAGAAAAGCATTTTTAATGTAAAAAAAGTCATGCTTTAGGATTTTTTTTTTTTTTACATTTTATCACCTTCTTGTAATTGTTTTACAATTAGCAGCATCATATTGTAATCTTAGCCAACATCTTCTAGTAATGTGCCCATGCTGTAGTAATGTCCCCATCCGTGTGCCCTGTAGTAAGGTGCTCATCCTTGTGGTATTGTGCCCAGTAGTATTCTGCCCAAACTTGTAGTATGTGCCTAGTAGTATAGTGTCCATCCTTGTGCCCTGTAGTATTGTGCCCAGTAATATTGTTCCAATCCTTGTAGTATTGTGGCCATCCTTGTAGTATTGTGGCCATCCTTGTAGTATTGTGGCCATCCTTGTAGTATTGTGGCCATCCTTGTAGTATTGTGGCCATCCTTGTAGTATTGTGGCCATCCTTGTAGTATTGTGGCCATACTTGTAGTATGGTGCTCACCCTTGTAGTATGGTGGCCATCCTTGTAGTATGGTGGCCACCCTTGTAGTATGGTGGCCACCCTTGTAGTATGGTGGCCACCCTTGTAGTATGGTGGCCACCCTTGTAGTATGGTGCTCACCCTTGTAGTATGGTGCTCACCCTTGTAGTATGGTGCTCACCCTTGTAGTATGGTGCTCACCCTTGTAGTATGGTGCTCACCCTTGTAGTATGGTGCTCACCCTTGTAGTGTGGTGCTCACCCTTGTAGTGTGGTGCTCACCCTTGTAGTGTGGTGCTCACCCTTGTAGTGTGGTGCTCACCCTTGTAGTGTGGTGGCCACCCTTGTAGTATGGTGCTCACCCTTGTAGTATGGTGCTCACCCTTGTAGTATGGTGCTCACCCTTGTAGTATGGTGCTCACCCTTGTAGTATGGTGCTCACCCTTGTAGTATGGTGCTCACCCTTGTAGTATGGTGCTCACCCTTGTAGTATGGTGCTCACCCTTGTAGTATGGTGCTCACCCTTGTAGTATGGTGCTCACCCTTGTAGTATGGTGGCCACCCTTGTAGTATGGTGGCCACCCTTGTAGTATGGTGGCCACCCTTGTAGTATGGTGGCCACCCTTGTAGTATGGTGGCCACCCTTGTAGTATGGTGCTCACCCTTGTAGTATGGTGGCCACCCTTGTAGTATGGTGGCCACCCTTGTAGTATGGTGGCCACCCTTGTAGTATGGTGGCCACCCTTGTAGTATGGTGGCCACCCTTGTAGTATGGTGGCCACCCTTGTAGTATGGTGGCCAGCCCCCGTAGTATGGTGGCCAGCCCCCTAGTAATACGCAAAAAAACAAAAAAATTCTCACCTTTCCTCCGTTCCCTGTGTGCCCACGATCAGTACTTGCAGAGTTTTGGATGCAGCATGCTTCAGCTGCGTCCTAAACCCTGCTATGTACGGTAAAAGCAAAGTGGGAATGGGATTTCTAAAAACCCCATGCCCACTGTGCGTGTACGGCCCGCAGTGAAAACGGACCTGCGGTGCGGCTTCCAGAGGCCGCAGCATGTGAATTTATGCTGCGGAATCTGAAGCGTCCTCCCTAGGCAGAGCACAGCGAGGATACCGCAGCGGCCCAAACCCCTGATCGCAGGCACGGGCAGCTGCGGTCTCCTAAAGAGGAGACTTGCGGCCCTGCCGATCAGGACCCGCTATGTCCAGGACGCAGCGAGTCCTGATCTTGAGTACTTACCTGCTTGTTGCGGCCCATGACGATCGCGGCTCTATGCTGAGGGTCGGCGCCGGCAGGAACTTCACTGCATTTGAATCCATTTGCGGTGCCGCGCAGAGGAGATGTGTCTGGACCAATGGCTGCTGCCTGCCAATCAGATGCAAGGAAGTGACGTCGCTGTATGACGTCACCTCCTTGCACCTGATTGGCAGACAGCAGCAGCAACTGGGATAGAACTGACAGATCCTTGCGCGGCACAGAAGACGGATTCAAATGCAGTAAAGTTCCTGCCGGTGCCGACCCTCAGCATAGAGCCGCGATTGTCACGGGGTCTGTGGGCCGCAACAAACAGCCTCAGGGGCCGCATGCGGCCCGCGTGTTTGAGACCCCTGCTCTATACAATGGATAAGGGGAAAACTTGCTGTTATGGGAAAAATCCCTATGGGTGTGGATATAAAAACCAGCCACTAGATGGCAGCAGAGTCCAGGGCTTGTTCCTTCCCAGCGCTGCTCACTGTGTACCCCTCTCCTGCAGGTGCTGCCAGCATCGGGAAAGGCCTGGGGGGAATGTTGTTCTCAAGATTTGCACGTTCTAGTGCAACTACATCTCAAGGTTATGAAGTAAAAGACTCCGCTGACGGGGAAGACAAAAAGTCAGTACAGAGTCAAAGTTCTACGACATCCCAAACCATTCCACACAGCATCTCCGGCTCCCTGGACACAGGTAAGGGTCATATCTGCGTGCCATGTCGTGAGCTTGGCAGGTTATATATGTGTAGTGATCCTAAGTACCGGCGATCAAACAATGGCCGCACACTGATGCTGAATGCTAAGTAATATTGGTTCATTCCAGAGTAGCAGGAATTTATAATCAACCTCCTCCTTATACGTGCGCTATATACCATATTTTTGGATCGTAAAATGTACTTTTCCTCCCAATAATCTTACAATCTGAATGTAGCTTACCAGGAGGTGGCGGCGAGGGCCCGTGCTGGCGGCGAGGGCCTGTGCTGGCGGCAGGGGCCCTTGTTGGCTATTTGGAATAGAGCGGTGCGGCGGTGTTCCAGATGCTCTGTTGGCAGTGCGGGCTTCAAAGAATGGCGCAGAGTTGGTACGTGCGCAGATGGAGCTCTCACTCAAGATCTCATATGTGCACGCACAGTTTCTGACCCATTAATCTCCCAGCAGCGGGCTTAAGGAAAATGGCGCCCGGAGGTGGTTTTTGTGCAGATGAGATCTCTGCTTGTCATTGAGCCAAGAGCTCAAGCTGCGCACGCGCCACCTCCAACAGAGCATCTGGGAGTGGGACACCCGCCACACGGGCCCCACCGCAGCGCCTGCAGTATCGCCCTACTCCGCCACTGCCTCCTGTGACCCCCGCTGCACCACCGCTGGCGCACCCTCCCCCTCCGGTAAGACGTCACTGGAGCATGAGACGAACTTTTTTTTTTTTGTCTTTCTTTCTAAATTTGGGGTGCGTCTTATAAAACGAACAATACGGTAATGACTGCCAATCCCATCCCAATACTTCTGTTTCTTGCTTGTTTTGTGGCCTCTTTAATTCCTCCATCCCTTTTAATGCTCATCAGAAAGATTCTGACATCAATAGGCTGCTCTAATACCCTGCATTACATCCTGCGATAACTACCACATACGCAGAGCATCGCCCCATTGTTATTCCCGGCCTGTCCCTCTACTGAAGGAAATGATCTCAGCCCTTGGACTCTCACCAACATTGCCTCTTCATTCAAGACGTCAGAAATGCAAGTCATTCATCCCGACCTCTCTGCGCGGACGTCTGAGAAAGTCGAGGCTAATGAAGAGCGGCATTCCCGGCTTCCTTCCTCTTAATCCCTATAGATTTTTGAAGGGCCACTTGCACTTTAGATTTTTTTTTTCTTCAGCGCTCTGTTGGGAGACCCAGACGATTGACGATTGGGGGTATAGCTACTGCCCTCCGGAGGCCACACAAAGCACTACACTAAAAAGTGCAAGGCCCCTCCCCTTCTAGCTATACCCCCCCGTGGTATCACGGGTACTCCAGTTTTCAAGCTTTGTGCGAAGGAGGTCAGACATTCCATGCATAGCTCCACAGATTTTAGTCAGCAGTAGCTGCTGACTATTTCGGATGGAAGAAAAGAGGGCCCATATAGGGCCCCCAGCATGCTCCCTTCTCACCCGTGGATGGTGTTGTAAGGTTGAGGTACCTATTGCTGGTACAGGGGCTGGAGCCCCACATGCTGTTTTCCTTCCACATCCCCTTGTAGGGCTCTGTGGAAGTGGGATCCTGCCGGCCTCAAAGCTCTGACGCCGGGCTCCATCCACAGACCCATAGCACCTGGTGGATGCCGAGCAGGAGTACCATCAGGGACAAGGCCCTGCATCATACAGGTACTCTGTGTCCCCGGCAGGCACAGACACACTCCGGGCTGGCTGGGTGTTGTAGTGCGCCGGGGACCGTAACGCTAGAGCTAGTGTTCCTACAGTTTAACTGGGGGACTTTTTTCTGTGTTGTGGGAACGCAGCGCCGACCCCCGCTGGACCGGCGGCGCTGCTGTGACTTTTAGTTCGCCGGGGACACGCCGACCGCGCTTTTACGGCGGTGGCGTTTATAAATCTAGTCCCCGGCTTTTGCGGCCTAGGACGCCGGCAGCTCCGATTCGTTCCCGCCCCCACCCTGTCAATCAGGGTAGGGGAGAGACGCTGTTTCACCGCAGCGACGAGGGCTGGAGCCTGATTTACATGCTCCAGCCCTCTCACTAGGCACAGAGGGAAGCAGGCTTCCCGCTCTTAGCCAGGAACGCCCAGGGCCCGCCCCCCCTCCTCTCTCAGGACGCCGGCAGCCATTACATGCATGTCTGGCTGGAGGAAGGACGCAAGGCTCTGGGAGACCTGGACTAGGGGGCTTTGGAGATCACACACCCGCTCTTAAGCGGGCGGTAAGCGGCTTTTCAGCTGGCCCCTCTAGTGCCTCAGTGTGTATTAGTGTACTGTGTCACTGGACATATATATATTTCCTTATTGCTTGCACTGTGAGGTCGCTTCCTGGCTGTATACCCAGATCGCTCTGAGGAGGCAGCAACATGTCATCCACAAAACGCAAGGCTGCCAAGGCTAGGGCTGTGTACACTGCGTGTGCTGCATGTGGGGCTGCTCTACCAGCAGGCTCCAAGGACCCCCATTGTGTGCAATGCTCAGATCCGGTGCTGCTTCGCCAGCCGGAGTCAGGAGAGATAGTGACCCAGGCTGAGACGCCTGTAAGTCCTGCCCCGGTGTCAGGGACAGACTTTGCAGTTTTTGCTGATAATATGTCTGTGACTATGGCAAAAATCCTTGAAACTTTGCAATCCATGCCTGGGGCTCAGTCTATGGACACGGCGAGGTCTCTGTCCTCTAATCCCCCTCAGTTGGATTTAATCCAGACTGCAAGGGGGTCCCCGGCTTCACAGGCTGAGTATTATGTCTCAGATGATAGCCCCAGCCACCCTAAGCGGGCTCGCTGGGAAAGACCCTCAACGTCATCACACTGCTCAGGGTCTCAGCGCAATCAGTCGCTCTGTGATGCGTCTGATGAGAGTGATCAGGAGTCTTATCCTGGAACCCCTCTCAATCTGGATACCCCGGATGGGGACGCCATGGTAAACGAGCTTATCTCAGCCATCAATAGACTGTTGGATATTTCTCCCCCAGCCCCTTCTGCAGAGGAGGCAGCTGCAGAGCAGGAGAAGTTTCGTTTTCTCTATCCCAAGCGTAAATTAAGTGCTTTCTTGGATCACTCTGACTTCAGAGAGTCAATCCAGAAACACGACGCTCATCCAGAAAGGCGTTTCTCTAAACGTTCTAAGGATACACGTTTTCCTTTCTCCCCTGATGTGGTCAAGCGCTGGACCCAGTGTCCAAAAGTTGATCCCCCGATTTTCCAAACTTGCAGCTAGATCCATAGTTGCAGTGGAGGATGGCGCTTCACTTAAGGATGCCAATGACAGACAGATGGACCTCTGGTTAAAGTCTGTCTATGAAGCTATCGGCGCGTCGTTTGCTCCAGCATTCGCAGCCGTATGGGCACTCCAAGCTATTTCAGCAGGGTTAGCAAAAGTGGATGCTATCTTACATCCAGCGGTGCCGCAAGTGGCGTCCCTTACCTCGCAGATGTCCGCGTTTGCGTCTTACGCTATCAATGCGGTCCTAGAATCTACCAGCCGCACCTCAATGGCGTCCGCCAATTCGGTAGTTTTGCGCAGAGCCTTGTGGTTAAAGGACTGGAAAGCAGATGCTGGTTCCAAAAAATGTTTAACCAGCCTGCCTTTATCTAGAGATAGACTGTTTGGCGAGCCATTGGCTGACATCATTAAACAGTCCAAGGGTAAAGACTCTTCTTTGCCCCAGCCCAGATCAAGCAAACCTCAGCAGAAAAAATGGCAGCAGAGGTTTCAGTCCTTTCGAGGTTCGGGCAAGACACAATTCTCCTCGTCCAAAGGGACTCAGAGGACGCAAAGAAGCTCAGATTCCTGGCGGGCTCACGCGCGCCCCAAGAAAGCAAATGGAGGAACCGCTTCCAAAGCGGCTACCTCATGACTTCCAGCTCCCCCCCTCCGCATCTCCGGTCGGGGGCAGGCTCTCCCGCTTTTCCGTTATTTGGATGTCACAGGTCAAAGACCGGTGGGTGACAGACATTTTGTCTCGCGGGTACAGAATCGAGTTCAGTTCTCGTCCTCCAGCTCGGTTCTTCAGAACCTCCCCACATCCAGACCGAGCAGATGCCCTGCTGCAGGCGGTGGACTCCCTAAGAGCGGAAGGAGTAGTGGTTCCTGTACCGCCTCAGGAACAAGGGAGAGGGTTTTACTCCAATCTCTTTGTGGTTCCAAAAAAGGACGGCTCGTTCCGTCCTGTTCTGGATCTAAAGCTGCTCAACAAACATGTGCACGCCAGGCGGTTCCGGATGGAAACCCTCCGCTCTGTCGTGGCCTCAATGTCTCAAGGAGACTTTCTTGCCTCAATAGACATCAAAGATGCTTATCTCCACGTGCCAATTGCTACAGAACATCAACGTTTTCTACGTTTTGTGATAGGAAACGAACATCTTCAGTTCGTAGCTCTGCCATTCGGTCTGGCGACTGCCCCACGGGTTTTCACCAAGGTCATGGCGGCAGTGGTAGCGGTCTTGCACTCTCAGGGACACTCGGTGATCCCTTACCTAGACGATCTACTTGTCAAGGCACCCTCTCAAGAGGCATGCCAACTCAGTCTACATGCTACACTGGAGACTCTACAGACGTTCGGATGGATCATCAACTTTCCAAAGTCGAATCTGTCTCCGACACAGTCACTAACGTATCTTGGCATGGAGTTCCATACTCGAGCAGCGAGAGTGAAGCTTCCGCTGAACAAGCAGCGGTCACTACAGACAGGGGTGCAATCCCTCCTTCAGGGCCAGTCGCACCCCTTACGGCGCCTCATGCACTTCCTCGGGAAGATGGTGGCAGCCATGGAAGCAGTTCCCTTTGCGCAGTTTCATCTGCGTCCACTTCAATGGGACATTCTCCGCCAATGGGACGGGAAGTCAACGTCCCTGGACAGGAAAGTCTCTCTTTCCCAGACGGCCAAGGACTCTCTACAATGGTGGCTCCTTCCCACCTCATTGTCTCAGGGAAGATCCTTCCTGCCCCCATCCTGGGCAGTGGTCACGACAGATGCGAGTCTGTCAGGGTGGGGAGCAGTGTTTCTCCACCACAGGGCTCGGGACGTGGACTCCGCAGGAGTCCACCCTTCAGATCAATGTTCTGGAAATCAGAGCAGTGTATCTTGCCCTACTAGCCTTCCAGCAGTGGCTGGAAGGAAGGCAGATCCGAATTCAGTCGGACAACTCCACAGCGGTGGCATACATCAACCACCAAGGGGGGACACGCAGTCGGCAAGCCTTCCAGGAAGTCCGGCGGATTCTGATGTGGGTGGAAGCCACGGCCTCCACCATATCCGCAGTTCACATCCCCGGCGTAGAAAACTGGGAAGCAGACTTCCTCAGTCGCCAGGGCATGGACGCAGGGGAATGGTCCCTTCACCCGGACGTGTTTCAGGAAATCTGTCGCCGATGGGGAGTGCCGGACGTCGACCTAATGGCGTCCCGGCACTACAACAAGGTCCCGGCATTCATGGCGAGGTCGCGCGATCAAAGAGCTCTGGCGGCAGACGCATTGGTTCAAGATTGGTCGCAGTTCCGGCTCCCATACGTCTTTCCACCTCTGGCACTCTTGCCCAGAGTGTTACGCAAGATCAGATCCGATTGCAGCCGCGTCATACTCGTCGCCCCAGACTGGCCGAGGAGATCGTGGTATCCGGATCTGTGGCATCTCACGGTCGGTCGACCGTGGTCACTGCCAGACCGACCAGACTTACTGTCCCAAGGGCCGTTTTTCCATCAGAATTCTGCGGCCCTGAACCTGACTGTGTGGCCATTGAGTCCTGGATCCTAGCGTCTGCAGGATTATCTCAAGGAGTCGTAGCCACAATGAGACAAGCTAGGAAGTCAACGTCTGCTAAGATCTACCACAGAACGTGGAAGATTTTCTTATCTTGGTGCTCTGCACAGAGAGTATCCCCTTGGCCATTTGCATTGCCCACCTTTCTTTCCTTCCTGCAATCGGGGTTGGAAAAGGGCTTGTCGCTCAGCTCCCTTAAAGGGCAAGTCTCGGCACTGTCGGTGTTTTTTCAGAAGCGTCTAGCACGTCTTCCTAAGGTGCGCACGTTCCTACAGGGGGTCTGTCATATTGTGCCCCCGTACAAGCGGCCGTTAGATCCATGGGATCTGAACAGAGTACTTGTTGCTCTGCAAAAGCCGCCCTTCGAGCCTCTAAAGGACGTTTCCTTTTCTCGCCTGTCACAGAAAGTGGCGTTTCTTGTCGCGATCACATCGCATCGGCGAGTGTCTGAGCTGGCAGCTTTGTCATCCAAGGCTCCTTTCCTGGTGTTCCACCAGGACAAGGTAGTGCTGCGCCCCATTCCGGAGTTTCTCCCTAAGGTCGTATCCTCGTTTCATCTTAATCAGGATATATCCTTGCCTTCCTTTTACCCTCATCCGGTTCACCGGTATGAAAAGGACTTACGTTTGCTAGATCTGGTGAGAGCACTCAGAATCTACATTTCCCGAACGGCGCCCATGCGCCGTTCCGATGCTCTTTTTGTCCTTGTCGCTGGTCCGCGCAAGGGATTGCAGGCTTCTAAAGCCACTCTGGCTCGATGGATCAAAGAACCAATTCTAGAGGCCTACCGCTCTGCGGGGCTTCCGGTTCCTTCAGGGCTAAAAGCCCACTCAACCAGAGCCGTGGGTGCGTCCTGGGCATTACGACACCAGGCTTCGGCTCAACAGGTGTGCCAGGCAGCAACCTGGTCCAGTCTGCACACTTTCACCAAGCATTATCAGGTGCATACGTATGCTTCGGCGGATGCCAGCTTAGGTAGAAGAGTCCTGCAGGCGGCAGTGACATCCCCGTAGGGGAGGGCTGTTTTTTTGCAGCTCTAACATGAGGTATTTCTTTACCCACCCAGGGACAGCTTTTGGACGTCCCAATCGTCTGGGTCTCCCAATAGAGCGCTGAAGAAGAAGGGAATTTTGTTACTTACCGTAAATTCCTTTTCTTCTAGCTCTTATTGGGAGACCCAGCACCCGCCCTGTTGTCCTTCGGGATTTTTTTGTTGTTTGCGGGTACACATGTTGTTCATGTTGAACGGTTTTTTCGGTTCTCCGATGTTTCTCGGAGTTAATTTGTTTAAACCAGTTATTGGCTTCCTCCTTCTTGCTTTGGCACTAAAACTGGAGTACCCGTGATACCACGGGGGGGTATAGCCAGAAGGGGAGGGGCCTTGCACTTTTTAGTGTAGTGCTTTGTGTGGCCTCCGGAGGGCAGTAGCTATACCCCCAATCGTCAATCGTCTGGGTCTCCCAATAAGAGCTAGAAGAAAAGGAATTTACGGTAAGTAACAAAATTCCCTTCTTTTTTTTTTTGTAAATTGTCAGCAGGACGACTAATTTTAGTATTTGCACGGGTGACCGCTACTTCTGTATTTTCACTTAGTGACTCCACCACTCCATCAGTGCAATATAATATAGATAAATGTAAGGGACCGTATTATCGAGCTGGTAACTATAACGCACCCACTTAACCATCAATATGATCCATATTACTGAGGAGTATATTATCTGGCAGTAAGTATTTAGTTTTCCTGCAGTATCCGCCGCACAGGATTCATACATTACATAGCTGTTGTATAGTGTTCGGTCCCCCCTCTGACCTATCGGCTTGGCTGAGTACTCAGTCATTGAGAGCCGCTGTCAGTCTCCTCAAGGGATTCCCTTATCTCCAGGGAGAGCAAAAAGGACCAGCCACCAAAATTCAGCAACCCGACATCTATCAGGGGAGAGTTGGGAGACCCTCATAAATGTTCGACTGATGGACGATTCCGCGGATATGGGTGGGTTTCTCTGGCTTTTCTCTATTGTGAATGAGGGTCTTTAAAGGGAACCTGTCACTAGTTTTTTCACTATGAAACCAAAAGTGTCACCTTCTGCCGCTCCTGGGCTGCATTCTATGAAGGTGCAACTTGTGCCCTGACTCCCCTTGCAGACCCCAAATATAACCTTATAAAACCTGACCCGTAGGTATGGTAATGACCTGTGGGGCTCCGATGGGCGTGCTCATTTTCGTCTCCTGTCCCTCCTTGTGGCCTTCTTCGCCATCCTCCTTTCAGGATTGACGTGATGACGCCGCCGTCATCATCATGCACACTGCTCGGCCAAATCTCATGTCCGTGCAGTCAGTCCCCCGGCTCGAGCAGGCGCAGTTTGCCCTCACGCGAGCCGGTGCGGTGTTTGCGCATGCGCGAGATTATGGTCAGCAATGTGCATGATGTCCCCTGCGTCATCCTCGTACCAGACCATAATCTCGCACATGTGTGACACATGCACACACTAGGGGTCCACAGTTCTGATAGCGAAAGATACCGGCATAATAATACCTAATATGTGCTGAAATCCGATCGGTTTCTAGCCTAGAATTACTATATGATCATTGTTTTTCTTTTATACTGATCTTGCAGTGGACCTGGAGCACCGGATCGACTTTGAGCTGCGAGAAGGGCTGGTAGAAAGCAGATACTGGTCGGCCATGACCTCGCACACGGCATACTGGTCCTCCATGGACGTGGCTCTCTTCCTCCTTACGTTCTTATACAAAGATGGCCAGCTGGACGATGAAGACAAGCTAGGTGTAGATGAACTATAGAGGGCCAGTGGAGAACGAACGGTGGCCGACTGTTTGAGGCATTGACGATGCATGATCGAATGTTTTTTGTTTCGTTTGCTAGAATGCACCTTATTCATTTATTTACTAATTACCAGTTCCTTTAACCCCTTATTAATCCCATCCATTAGAGCAATAGAGACACTTCCGTAGTTGCCTAACGCAGCGTGTCATTTGAGTGTGCGAGTGCCTAACCCCATTGCCATCTCTTTAGGTGAACTTTAGGCATCGCAGGAGAAGGCCGCCACGTTTCTGCCGCCCGCCGATGGTGTAAGACGCGTCCGACTCTGCATTCACCTGGCGAGCGATTCAGCGCGACCTACATTAGCTTTATTATTGCCTCTCCTAGATTTTTTTTTTTTTCTTTTGTACTATTTTTGGTTTTTTTGGTGGAGCGAGAGAGTGGGGGGGGGTCTAAAACTCATATTCATTTTCTACATATTTTGGAGTTGATTTCCCAAAATACATATCTTTGTACTAAAATACTTGTGGACACTGGCGCACTCTCAGTAATATTTTCATTACAAAAAAAAGGTCAATAAATTCTTTGTGGTTTCACATACAAGAGCGTGGACGGAGTTATTTAAGAAATGGCGAGAATGTGTCATAACAGCTACTGATATGCGATCCACCAGGGGGGAGGAGGGGAAGACCGGGAACGAGAGACCCCCAAATATTAGTGTCAGCATCTGATGTTAATTAATGGAGTATGTGGCATTGGGTTTCAGACTGAACTCTGGAGAAAGCGCAGAATATCACAGGGACGGAGCCAGAGAAAAAGGTTTGTTGAACTTCGCAGAGAGAGAGAGATTTAGGGATTACTACATCATCTAATTAACCGCTGAAAAATAGGCAATTTTTATTTTTTTTTCCTGATTTTTCTCCCCCTCCCCCCCCTAGAAATTGACTAACTTTTATTGAAGTAGCTTTTTTTTCGTTTGTTTTTTTTGTTTCAAGGATCAGGTTTTTAAGAGCATTAACATTAAGAATTCTTTTTACTTTTCAATTTTTATTTTACTTATAACTTTGATTATTTTTATTTCGTAGTTTTATTTTTTAATATATTTTTATTTTTTATTTTCGTTTTTACTTTTTTGTTTTATTTTTGTTTTATCTATTATTATTTTTATTATTAGGCTGCTTTCACACATCAGTTTTTTGGTTTCAGGCACGATCCGGCGAAAAAACTGATTTGACGGATCCGGCGAAAAAGCGGTTCAGTTGCATCAGTTTTTTCCATTAGTTCCTTCAGTTTTTTGACAGATCCGGTGTGATACTGAGCATGCTCAGCTCAATAAAACGTATCCGGCGGCCGGATCCGTTTTTTGCCGCATTACGCCGGGTCCATAGGCTTCCATTATAAAACACGCCGTGCGGCGCCGGATCTGGCGCGATCCGTTTTTTCTTTGTCGCTCCATTGGGAGACCCAGACAATTGAGTGTATAGCTTCTGCCTCCGGAGGCCACACAAAGTATTACACTTTAAAAAGTGTAACCCCTCCCCTCTGCCTATACACCCTCCCGTGGATCACGGGCTCCTCAGTTTTATGCTTTGTGTGGAAGGAGGCACACATCCACTCATGCATTCTCAATCCCCGGTCGGTGGCAGGCTCTCCCGCTTTGGCGGCGCCTGGTGGCCACAAGTTCAAGACCGATGGGTGAGAAACATTCTGTCTCATGGTTACAGGATAGAGTTCAGTTCTCGTCCTGCGGCTCGTTTCTTCAGAACCTCTGGGCCCCTGCTCAGGTGGCGTGTCAACACGTTGCTCTGGGACTCTCCAGGGACAAACAGCTTTCCCTGCAGGCGGGGGTGCAATCACTTCTTCGGAGTCAGTCACACCCCTTAAGGCGCCTCATGCACTTCCTGGGGAAGATGGTTGCAGCTATGGAGGCAGTGCCGTTCGCGAACCAAGGCGGCACTCGCAGTCGTCAAGCCTTCCAGGAAGTCCGGCGGATTCTGCAGTGGGTGGAAACCACAGGCTCCACCATCTCCGCAGTTCACATCCCGGGCGTAGAAAACTGGGAAGCAGTCGTTTTTCAGTCATCAGACATGGACGCGTGGGAATGGTCTCTGCACCCAGAAGTGCTTCAAGAGATCCATCGCCCCTGAGGAACGCAGGACGTCGATCTCTCAAGGTCCCGGCCTTCATGGCACGGTCTCAGGATCACAGACCTCTGGCAGCGGACGCTTTTGTCCAGGATTGGTCGCAGTTTCGACTGCCTTATGTGTTTCCCCCTCTGGCGATGCTGCCCAGGGTACTACGCAGGATCAGGTCCGACTGCCGTCGTGCCATTCTCGTCGCCCAGACTGGCCGAGACGGTCGTGGTATCCGGATCTGGGGCATCTCACACTGGGTCAACCGTGGGCACTTCCAGACCGCTCAGACTTGCTGTCACAAGGCCCGTTTTTTCCATCTGAAATTCTGTGGCCCTCAACTTGACTAGGGGCCATTGGCCCCTGACTCCTAGAGTCTTCAGGGTTATCTCAGGATGTCATTGCCACCACGAGACAAGCCAGGAAGCCAACGTCCACCAAGATCTATTACAGGTCTTGGCAAGTCTTTCTATCCTGGTACGCTGATAACGGCTTTCCTCCATGGCCGTTTACCTTACCCACATTCCTTTCATTCCTACAATTTGGAATGGACAAGGGTTTGTCCCTCGACTCTCTCTCTAGGGCCAAGTATCCACGCTCTCCGTGTTTTTTCTTTCAAAAGCGTCTAGCCAGGCTTCCGCAGGTCCGCACGTTCCTGCAGGGGGTCTGCCACATGGTTCCACCTTACAAACGTCCGTTGGAACCCTGGTATCTTAGCAGAGTCCTGACGGCTCTTCAAAAGCCGCCTTTTGAGCTGCTGCGGGATGTCTCTCTCTCCCGTCTTTCACAGAAAGTGGCCTTCCTGGGGACAGTCACATCTCTTCAGAGAGTGTCTGACCTTGCAGCACGGTCATGCAAGGCTCCCTTCCTGGTTTTTCCACCAGGATAAGGTGGTTCTTCGTTCTGTCCCGGAATTTCTCTCTAAGGTGGTATCTCCTTTTCATCTAAATCAGGATATCTCCTTGCCTTCCTGTTGCCCTAATCCAATTCACCAGTGTGAAAAGGTTTTGCACTCTTTGGGCCTAGTGAGAGCACTCCGGTTCTACGTGTCTCGCACGGCACCCCCTGCGCCGTTCAGATGCGCTTTTTGTCCTTGTCGCTGGCCAGCGTATGGACTCTCAGGCCTCCAAGTCGACCTTGGCTCGGTGGATCAAGGGACCGATTCTCGAGGCCTACCATTCTTCGGGCCTTCCGCTCCCTTCAGGGCTGAAAGGCCATTCTACCAGAGCTGTAGGTGCGTCCTGGGCATTGCGGCACCGGGCAACGGTTCAGCAGGTGTGTCAAGCAGCTACCTGGTCTAGTCTGCACACTTTCACGAAGCACTATCAAGTGCATACCTATGCTTCGGCAGACGCCAGTCTCGGTAGGCGAGTCCTCCAGGCGGCGGTTGCCCACCGGTAAGAGGGGGGGCCTTTTTTGGCTCTTTTTATTGAGGTATTCTTTTACCCACCCAGGGACTGCTCTTGGACGTCCCAATTGTCTGGGTCTCCCAATGGAGCGACAAAGAAGGGAATTTTGTTTACTTACCGTAAATTCCTTTTCTTCTAGCTCCTATTGGGAGACCCAGCACCCACCCCCGTGCCCTTTGGGCTGGTTATTTTTTTGGGTTATGGTCTTCAGTTCTCCGAACATCCTTCGGATTGAATTTACCCTAGACCAATTTATAAGTTTCCTCCTTCCTGCTTTTGCACCAAAACTGAGGAGCCCGTGATCCACGGGAGGGTGTATAGGCAGAGGGGAGGGGTTACACTTTTTAAAGTGTAGTACTTTGTGTGGCCGTGTGGCCTCCGGAGGCAGAATCTATACACCCAATTGTCTGGGTCTCCCAATAGGAGCTAGAAGAAAAGGAATTTACGGTAAGTAAACAAAATTCCCTTCTTTTTTGCCGGACACAAAAACGGTCACTTCAACGATTCATCCGGCCGCCGGACAAGTAAATTTTGCAAAAAACTGATGAAACGCAAGGCCATCAAGCACAATCCGGTTCTAATGAAAGTCTATGGGGGAAAAAACTGATCCGGCGGCAACAGTCGCCGTATCTGTTATTTCATGTTTTTGCCGGATTGTGCCTGATGGCAAAAAACTGATGTGTGAAGCAGCCTTATTATTATTATTTTTTTTTTATTATTATTGTTTTTATTATTTGGGGGGGGGGGGGGTTCGCTGGGCAAGTCACGTTGGTGCCATCTTATCATCCAACGAAGGACGTCGCTGCACCAGCTTTGTGATTTTGCAGATAGGACAATGTCTTTACAGTCTCTGTAGCCGTCTCCATCTGAAAAAACACTTAAGTTTCTCAGCTATTGACGATAACATTAAATAGTTGGGATCGGAGTCGTCTCTGATCCTGGTCTATATAATTGACTTTGCATCCATGAATGATTGCACCTACAAAATCTCCTGTGTCTGCGTCATCACGACACTGCCATAGTACAGTATTTCTTGGGTGCAACTCCATTACCATGACATACCGGCAGGCAGGGGTTACGGATGGGATTCCCTGCCTGGGAGTACTTTTAAAATTGCTGTGACCTCAGTTTTTTCCTATTGGAGGTAAATAATTCCAGTTATCGTAACTTGTCAGTGACTTGCGTAAATGATGCGATTTTACTAGGACTCTGAGTGACTAAGTCGGTCCGTGCAGCTGAAGTCACCAGTAATGGTAAGTCCATTCGTTGTCCGTCTGTCAGGTTTCCCTTCATCCGTTCCTCAGTGGTATCAGTTTCTTGGAAACCTCAGAGGCATCTTATACAACTTTCCTACAGCTCTAAATCCTTAATTTCTCAGATTTGATCAGGACTCCTTGAAGAGGTAAGTGATCACTCCAGTCTCTGGGAATGCGATGACCTGCCTACGCAGGGGGCGGCCATACTGTGGGGCGAAGGCTCTGTTATTATTGAAGCCCTCCGAATCTCTGCGGGTGGGGGTGCGCTCATCCTCTGTAGAGAATACTGCTGACTACCACTAATTGTAGGTCCGCCATATGGAAGACATTAGAAGCACATGCGGACATCACAGACGAGCACATTCCTCCCATGACACCGTATTAATGTGCTGAGCTACTGAACGCCGCTAAAGTCTGAAATCCCAAAGGAAAATACACCGCACTGATGGATTTACTGTGTAACTTACTGAACTATACTGGCGGTAGGCTGGACACACAATGTACATATGCAAATAGAATAGTATAGGCGCTAAGAAAAATTTTATATATATATGAGATTAAAAACTTACAAAATTCAAATCATTGTGACCCGATTTCTTACCCTCTCTTGCACAATCGCCGTGTTCATACACCACATTTATCTTTTTAATCTACCCATAACATGCACCCTCAAAACTGTTGAACATGCACATGATTTCAATGAGTAGAGCAAAGTAGACTGGACATGCCTGATGTCTCACATTATGGAATTGCTTTTTGAGGGGTTAATAGAACATAATCTGTAGTTCGGTAATAAATTTGCAAATCACTTTATCAAAGTAGACGATGTTCCCTGAAATGAAATCAACTATTTAAAGGGGTCTTCTCTTTTTATAAAATTACAAATTGTAAAAACGAGCGACTTTCCAACTTACCTCGTATTAAAAACCCTTTCTGTTCTCAAGATTGTAGGGATTACTGATTCTGTCACTAGAGGGGGCTTTACACGCAACGACATTGCTAACGAGATGTCATTGGGGTCACGGAATTTGTGACGCACATCCGGCCTCGTTAGTGACGTCGTTGCGTGTGACACGTACGAATGACTGCTAACGATCAAAATTACTCACCTAATCGTTAATTGTTGACACGTCACTCTAATCCCAAATATCGTTGCTGTTGCAGGAGGTTGTTCGTCGTCCCTGAGGCAGCACACATCGCTATGTGTGACACCCCAGGAATGACGAACAACACCGTACCTGCGTCCTCCGGCAACGAGGTGGGCGTCACTTTCTTTCGGCTGCTCTCCGCCCCTCCGCTTCTTTTGGACGCCTGCCGTGTGACGCCGCATGAACCGCCCCCTTAGAAAGGCGGATCGCCGGCTACAGCAACGTCGCTAGGCAGGTAAGTTGGTGTGAGGGGTCCGAGCGATGTTGTGCGCCATGGGCAGCGATTTGCCCGTGACGCACAAATGACAGGGGTAGGTGCTTTCACCAGCGACATCGCTAGCGATGTCGCTGCGTGTAAAGCAGCCTTAACTGCTACCCTGTTTCCCCAAAAATAAGCCTTCGTAAGATTTATTTTTTTTGGGCTTAAAATATAAGCCCTACTCCAAAAATAAGTCCTAGGTGAGGGTTACACTAGAAGCCCGATATGGGGACCTGACGTTGGCAATAATGGTACCGGGATCAAGCAGAAACCAAAACAATGCGGGAAAGCCAAAAACTGGCTAAAATACAATGTCTGGGTCCAATTGGATTTAAATGTTGCTGGTGCCAGGTTTGGCGATTTTATAATATCTGCAGGAATGATGGTCACTGTAATGGGTGCATGTTCTATCCATAAAAAGCTAACTTTTTACAAAGCTCGTCAAAAGGTCAGACATGACCTCACCTACGTGGTACTTGTGAGAGTTTTGTGTTTTCTTCGGCGCTCCATTGGGAGACCCAGACGATTGGGTGTATAGCTACTGCCTCCGGAGGCCACACAAAGCACTACACTAAAAAGTGTAAGGCCCCTCCCCTTCTGGCTATACACCCCCCGTGGGATCACGGGCTGCTCAGTTTTATGCTTTGTGCGAAGGAGGTCAGACATCCACGCATAGCTCCACTGTTTAGTCAGCAGTAGCTGCTGACTATGTCGGATGGAAGAAAAGAGGGCCCATACTAGGGCCCCCAGCATGCTCCCTTCTCACCCCACTTTTGTCGGCGGTGTTTGTTAAGGTTGAGGTACCCATTGCGGGTACGGAGGCTGGAGCCCACATGCTGTTTTTCCTTCCCCATCCCCCTGAAGGGCTCTGGTGAAGTGGGATCTTACCGGCCTCCAGACTCTGAGGCCGGGCTCCATCCACAGACCCGGAGATCCTGCTGGATACGGAGCTGGGTGCCGTCAGGGACAAGGCCCTGCAACATTCAGGTACTCTGTGTCCCCGTACAGACAGGCACAGACACACTCCAGCGTTGCTGGGTGTTCTAGTGCGCCGGGGACAGTAGCGCTGCGCGCTTGGGTTATACTCACTGCAGCTTTGCTGAGTGAGTTTGTGTGGGGAACTACCGCGCCGCCCGCCATGGTGACTGCGGCGCGGCTGAGACTTGTGGTGCGCCGGGGACTTCGCGCCGACCGTGCTTTTACGACGGCAGCGCTTGTAAATCTAGTCCCCGGCTTCTGCGGCCTAGTTACGCTTCGTTCCCGCCCCCAGCCCTGTCAGTCAGGGAAGGGGAGAGACGCTGTACAATAGTCAGCGCCGAGGGCTGGAGTCTTATTTACATACTCCAGCCCTCTCACTGAGCACAGTGGGACGCCAGTTTCCCGCTCTTTGTCTGCAGCACGCCCACGGCCCGCCCCTCTTCACAGGACGCCGGCAGCCATTCCTGCACGCAGTCTGAGCTGGAGAACGGACATAGCCCTGGGAGACCCAGACAAGGGATTCTGGCGACCACACACCCACTGTTAAGCGGGCGTTAAGCAGCACCTAGGTGCTGACCCCACTAGTGCCACAGTGTTGTTTTGTGTACTTTTGTCTGTACCTATATATTGCACTGTACGGTCGCTTCTTGGCTTATACCCCTATATTGCTCTGAGGAGACAACAGCATGTCATCCGCAAAAAGCAAGGGTGCCAAGGCACGGGCTTCATATGCTGCCTGTACCGCATGTGGGGCTGATCTACCGGCAGGTTCCCCTGACCCCCATTGTGTGCAATGTTCGGTCCCTGTGCCACTTCGTCAGCCGGAGTCTATGCTAGTAGTGGCCCAGGCAGAGACGCCTGTGAACCCTGCCCCGGTGACGGGGACAGAGTTTGCAGTTTTTGCTGATAAGATGTCGGTGACTATGACAAAAATTCTAGAAACCTTGCAGTCCAGGCCGGTCACTCAGACCATGGGCACTGCTGATTCAATGTTCCCCGGTCCCCCTCAGTTGGAACTAATCCGTGCTCCAAGGGGGTCCCAGACATCACAGGCTGAAGGCTCTGACTCGGACGACAGTCCCAGGCAGCCTAAGCGAGCTCGCTGGGAGAGACCCTCGGCGTCATCACGCTGGTCAGGGTCTCAGCGAGAGGACTCTCTGTATGATGAGACAGAACTAGGTGATCAGGAGTCAAATCCTGAGACTGCTCTCAACCTGGATACCCCTGATGGTGACGCCATGGTGAATGATCTTATAGCGGCCATCAATAGACTGCTGGATATTTCTCCTCCAGCGGAGGAGGCAGCAGCACAGCAGGAGAAATTCCATTTTAGGTATCCCAAACGTAAATTGAGCTCTTTTCTGGACCACGCGGACTTCAGAGAAGCAGTCCAGAAACACCATGCTTATCCAGATAAGCGTTTCACCAAACGTCTTCAGGATACACGTTATCCCTTTCCCCCTGACGTGGTCAAACGCTGGACCCAGTGTCCAAAGGTGGACCCCCCAATCTCCAGGCTTGCGGCTAGATCCATAGTTGCAGTGGAAGATGGGGCTTCACTTAAAGATGCCAATGACAGACAGATGGACCTTTGGTTGAAATCTGTCTATGAAGCTATCGGCGCGTCCTTTGCTCCAGCATTCGCAGCCGTGTGGGCACTCCAAGCTATTTCAGCTGGTCTGGCGCAGGTGGACTCTATCATACGTCCATCAGTGCCGCAGGGGGCGTCCTTGACTTCGCAAATGTCTGCGTTTGCGACTTACGCTATCAATGCGGTCTTGGACTCTACCAGCCGTACGTCAATGGCGTCCGCCAACTCGGTGGTTTTACGCAGAGCCTTATGGTTAAAGGAATGGAAAGCAGATTCTGCTTCCAAAAAATGCTTAACCAGTTTGCCATTATCTCAAGACAGGCTGTTTGGTGAGCAATTGGCGGAAATCATTAAACAGTCCAAGGGTAAGGACTCTTCCTTACCCCAGCCTAGATCAAGCAAACCTCAACAGTGGAAGGGACAGTCGAGGTTTCGGTCCTTTCGAGGTTCGGGCAGGACCCAATTCTCCTCGTCCAAAAGGACTCCGAAGGAGCAGAGGAGCTCAGATTCCTGGCGGACTCACTCACGCCCAAAGAAAGCAGCCGGAGGAACCGCTTCCAAGCCGGCTGCCTCCTGACTTTCGGACTCCTCTCTCCGCATCCTCGGTCGGTGGCAGGCTCTCCCGCTTTTGCGGCATTTGGCTGCCACAGGTCAAAGACCGGTGGGTAACAGACATTTTGTCTCACGGGTACCGGATAGAGTTCAGTTCTCGTCCTCCGCCTCGGTTCTTCAGAACTTCCCCACATCCCGACCGAGCCGATGCTCTTCTGCAAGCGGTGTGCTCGCTAAGGGCAGAGGGAGTGGTGATCCCTGTTCCTCTTCAGGAACGAGGTCAAGGTTTTTACTCCAATCTGTTTGTGGTGCCAAAAAAGGACGGCTCTTTCCGTCCTGTTCTGGACCTAAAACTGCTCAACAAGCACGTGAAAACCAGGCGGTTCCGGATGGAATCCCTCCGCTCCGTCATTGCCTCGATGTCTCAAGGAGATTTCCTAGCATCAATAGACATCAAAGATGCTTATCTCCACGTGCCGATTGCTCCAGAGCACCAGCGTTTTCTACGCTTCGTTATAGGAGACGAACACCTTCAGTTCGTAGCCCTGCCATTTGGTCTGGCGACAGCCCCACGGGTTTTCACCAAGGTCATGGCAGCAGTGGTAGCAGTCTTGCACTCTCAGGGACACTCGGTGATCCCTTACTTGGACGATCTACTTGTCAAGGCACCCTCTCAAGAGGCATGCCAACACAGCCTGAACGTTGCGCTGGAGACTCTCCAGACTTTCGGGTGGATCATCAACTTTTCAAAGTCAAATCTGTCACCGACCCAATCGCTAACATATCTTGGCATGGAGTTTCATACTCTCTCAGCGACAGTGAAGCTTCCGATGGACAAGCAGCGTTCACTACAGACAGGGGTGCACTCGCTCCTTCAAGGCCAGTCGCACCCCTTAAGACGCCTCATGCACTTCCTGGGGAAGATGGTGGCAGCAATGGAGGCAGTCCCGTTTGCGCAGTTTCATCTGCGCCCACTTCAATGGGACATTCTCCGCCAATGGGACGGGAAGTCGACGTCCTTAGACAGGAAAGTCTCCCTTTCCCAGATGACCAAGGACTCTCTGCAATGGTGGCTTCTTCCCACCTCATTATCACAAGGAAGGTCCTTCCTACCCCCATCCTGGGCGGTGGTCACGACAGACGCGAGTCTGTCAGGGTGGGGAGCAGTTTTTCTCCACCACAGGGCTCAGGGTACGTGGACTCAGCAGGAGTCCACCCTTCAGATCAATGTTCTGGAAATCAGGGCAGTGTATCTTGCCCTACAAGCCTTCCAGCAGTGGCTGGAAGGAAAGCAGATCCGAATTCAGTCGGACAACTCCACAGCGGTGGCATACATCAACCACCAAGGCGGGACACGCAGTCGGCAAGCCTTCCAGGAAGTCCGGCGGATTCTGATGTGGGTGGAGGCCACGGCCTCCACCATCTCCGCAGTTCACATCCCCGGCGTAGAAAACTGGGAAGCAGACTTCCTCAGTCGCCAGGGTATGGACGCAGGGGAATGGTCCCTTCACCCGGACGTGTTTCAGGAAATCTGTCGCCGCTGGGGAAGGCCGGACGTCGACCTAATGGCGTCCCGGCACAACAACAAGGTCCCAACTTTCATGGCACGGTCTCGCGATCACAGAGCTCTGGCGGCAGACGCCTTAGTGCAAGATTGGTCGCAGTTCCAACTGCCCTATGTGTTTCCCCCTCTGGCACTCTTGCCCAGAGTGCTACGCAAGATCAGGTCCGAGTGCCGCCGCGTCCTGCTCGTCGCCCCAGACTGGCCGAGAAGGTCGTGGTATCCGGATCTGTGGCATCTCACGGTCGGCCAACCGTGGGCGCTACCAGACCGGCCAGACTTACTGTCACAAGGGCCGTTTTTCCATCTGAATTCTGCGGCCCTGAACCTGACTGTGTGGCCATTGAGTCCTGGATACTAGCATCTTCAGGATTATCTCAAGGGGTCGTGGCCACCATGAGACAGGCTAGGAAGCCCACGTCTGCTAAGATCTACCACAGAACGTGGAAGATTTTCTTATCCTGGTGCTCGACACAGAGAGTGTCCCCCTGGCCATTTACATTGCCTACTTTTCTTTCCTTCCTGCAATCTGGTTTGGAAAAAGGCTTATCGCTCGGCTCCCTTAAAGGGCAAGTCTCAGCGCTATCGGTATTTTTTCAAAAGCGTCTAGCACGACTTCCTCAGGTACGCACGTTCCTGCAGGGGGTTTGTCACATCGTCCCTCCGTACAAACGGCCGTTAGATCCATGGGATCTGAACAGGGTACTAGTTACTCTCCAGAAGCCGCCCTTCGAGCCTCTGAAGGATGTTTCACTTTCTCGACTTTCACAGAAAGTGGCCTTTCTGGTAGCGGTCACGTCTCTTCGGAGGGTATCCGAGCTGGCAGCGTTGTCATCCAAAGCTCCCTTCCTGGTTTTTCACCAGGACAAGGTAGTGCTGCGCCCGGTTCAGGAGTTTCTCCCTAAGGTGGTATCCTCTTTTCATCTCAATCAGGATATCTCCTTACCTTCCTTTTGTCCTCATCCAGTTCATCGGTTTGAAAAGGATTTGCATTTGTTGGATCTCGTGAGAGCACTCAGAATCTACATTTCCCGCACGGCGCCCCTGCGCCGCTCGGATGCACTCTTTGTCCTTGTCGCTGGTAAGCGCAAAGGATCGCAGGCTTCCAAATCCACCCTGGCTCGATGGATCAAGGAACCAATTCTTGAAGCCTACCGTTCTGCTGGGCTGCCGGTTCCATCAGGGCTGAAGGCCCATTCTACCAGAGCCGTGGGTGCGTCCTGGGCATTACGACACCAGGCTACGGCTCAACAGGTGTGCCAGGCAGCTACCTGGTCGAGTCTGCACACTTTCACCAAACATTATCAGGTGCATACCTACGCTTCGGCGGACGCCAGCCTAGGTAGAAGAGTCCTGCAGGCGGCGGTTGCCTCCTCGTAGGAGAGAGCTGTTTTGCAGCTCAAACTTGAGGTATTAATTTACCCACCCAGGGACTGCTTTTGGACGTCCCAATCGTCTGGGTCTCCCAATGGAGCGCCGAAGAAGAAGGGAATTTTGTTACTTACCGTAAATTCCTTTTCTTCTAGCTCCAATTGGGAGACCCAGCACCCGCCCTGTTTCCTTCGGGATTTTTGGTTTTTTCGGGTACACATGTTGTTCATGTTGAACGGTTTCAGTTCTCCGATGTTACTTCGGATTGAATTTGTTTAAACCAGTTATTGGCTTTCCTCCTTCTTGCTTTAGCACTAAAACTGAGCAGCCCGTGATCCCACGGGGGGTGTATAGCCAGAAGGGGAGGGGCCTTACACTTTTTAGTGTAGTGCTTTGTGTGGCCTCCGGAGGCAGTAGCTATACACCCAATCGTCTGGGTCTCCCAATTGGAGCTAGAAGAAAAGGAATTTACGGTAAGTAACAAAATTCCCTTCTTTTTTAATAATTTGTATTATTTGTAACGTGGAAAGTTACTTAGTGTTCCTATATATTATCTGCGCCACGTCCTCAGTAGCTTCTATAATATCAAGTCACAGATGACTTGCAGGACCTGTCAAGTTCCATAAATATTTGTTCTAAAGGCTGCTGTTCTCCTGAATATGTGCAGTTAACTCATGTTCCTGCGCCTCTCTGTTCATGAGATATAGCCTTATTTTCCATATATACAGTGCCTTGCGAAAGTATTCGCCCCCTCTTGAATTTTTCAACCTTTTCCCACATTTCAGGCTTCAAACATAAAGATAAAAATGTTAATGTTCTGGTGTATAATCAACAAGTGGACACAATTGTGAAGTTGAAGGAATTTTTTTGCTTATTTTTAAACTTTTATAAAAAATAATTAACTGAAAATTGGGGCGTGCAATATTATTCATCCCCTTTAAGTTAATACTTTGTAGCGCCCCCTTTTGCTGCGATTACAGCTGCAGTCGCTTGGGGTATGTGTCTATCAGTTTTGCACATCGAAAGACTGAAATTCTCGCCCATTCTTCCTTTGTAAACAGCTGGAGCTGAGTGAGGTTGGATGGAGGCGTTTGTGAACAGCAATTTTCAGCTCTTTCCACAGATTCTCGATTGGGTTCAGGTCTGGACTGTGACTTGGCCATTCTAACACCTGGATACGTTTATTTGTGAACCATTCCATTGTAGATTTTGCTTTGTTTGGGATCATTGTCTTGTTGAAAGACAAATCTCCGTCCCAGTCTCAGGTCTTTTGCAGACTCCAACAGGTTTTCTTCAAAAATGGTCCTGTATCCTGCTCCATCCATCTTCCCATCAATTTTAACAATCTTCCCTGTCCCTGCTGAAGAAAAGCAGGCCCAAACCATGATGCTGCCACCACCATGTTTGACAGTGGGGATGGTGTGTTCAGGGTGATGAGCTATGTTGCTTTTACGCCAAACATATCATTTGGCATTGTGCCCAAAAAGTTCAATTTTGGTTTCATCTGACCAGAGCACCTTCTTCCACATGTTTGGTGTCTCCCAGGTGGCTTGTGGCAAACTGTAAACGACACTTTTTATGGCTATCTTTGAGAAATGGCCTTCTCTTTGCCACTCTTCCATAAAGGCCAGATTTATGCAGTGTACGACTGATTGTTGTCCTATGGACAGACTCTCCCCCCTCAGCTGTAGATCTCGGCAGTTCATCCAGAGTGATCATGGGCCTCTTGGCTGCATCTCTGATCAGTCTTCTCCTTGTGTGAGATGACAGTTTGGATGGACGGCCGGGTCTTCGTAGATTTGCAGTGGTATGATTCTCCTTCCATTTCAATATGATCGTTTGCACAGTGCTTCTTGGGATGTTTAATGTTTTGGAAATCTTTTTGTAACCAAATCCGGCTTTAAACTTCTCCACAACAGTATCACGGACCTGCCTGTTGTGTTCCTTGGTCTTCATGATGCTCTCTGTGCTTTTAAACAGAACACTGAGGCTATCACAGAGCAGGTGCATTGATACGGAGACTTGATTACACACAGGGGATTATATTTATCATCATCAGTCATTTAGGACAACATTGGATCATTCAGAGATCCTCAATGCACTTCTGGAGTGAGTTTGCTGCACTGAAAGTAAAGGGGATGAATAATATTGCACGCCACAATTTTCAGTTTTTTTATTTTTTACAAGTTTAAAATAAGCAATAAATTTTGTTCAACTTCACAATTGTGTCCCAGCTGGCCAATAAGAGTAGATTTACATACAGGAAGAAAGAGGGCGCCATATCTCAGGAATAGAGAAGGAACAAAAGAATAATGATGCCGGATTCTGGGGAAAAAAACATTTAAAAAAGGAAAAAAAAAATAGTTCTGCCTCATTTTAAAGGGAGTTTTTCAGAAAGATTTGACAAACTAATATGGCTGAATAGGCCCTCAATAATAAAATGATACCTGATTTGTGGTTATCGGACGAGCCAGCGCTCAGAAATCGTCATATGCAGATTAACCTTTGAGTGCATGAAGGCGGAGCTGCCCCGCCCCCAGAGCACTTCCAGTCTGATTTGCATGTAGCTACAAAGCTTGATTTCTTAGCTCCAGCACATCTGATTTACTACAAGAAAGGCTAACACGGTACAAAGATATATTTTACTTGTACAAGAAAGGTATCATTTTCCTTAATTTACTGAAACCTATTCAGCTATGCCACTAGTTTCAGTCGTAAAATCTTCTGATAGGTTGCCTATTATTTGTTTGCTTTAATTATTGCAAAGGTATAAGCAGATGTAACCTGTAAAATGTCCAGGACCGTACATTACTGATACAGTACCATGAAAAACCACACAAAAATAAAGATCATGGATTTATTAGACTCCATAAAGCCTTCTGCACCGTGTTTACACATTTTACTATTGGGGGAGTCATGGCGTCGTCAGCTTTTTCATCTCATTATAAACATTTTCGCAGGTTCCCCCGCCCTTCCCTTTCACTCCTCACACACGCACTGGTGAAAGTCTAGGATGAGGTCCTATAGTGAAGGCTTTCCTGTGCCCACATGCATACCAGTAGTGAGGAATGCTTCCCCCGTTTACACAGCTGGTTTATATCTCTGCACTTTGAGTGCTGGAAACTTGTCATCGATAGATCTGTGTGTCAAGTGGTGAAATAGCACAAATATTTCTCTATCTAAGTCTTGATATTATTTCATCCTGCATAAAACGGAGCCATTTTGGCCGACAGTAAAATTGTGACCTTGGGGCCCCCAAGAGAGAAACGAGGGATGTTTTACATCTGTGGAAAGGTCAACTGCATTCAGATAAAATACACAAGCGTATTTTTGAACATTGGAGTATTATAGCAGTTATAGTCTTCTACATAGGGCAGTATTATAGTAGTTATATTCTTATAGATAAGGGCAGTATTATAGTAGTTATATTCTTGTACATAGGGGGCAGTATTATGGTAGTTATATTCTTGTACATAGGGGGCAGTATTATAGTAGTTATATTCTTGTACTTAGGGGGCAGTATTATGGTAGTTATATTCTTGTACATAGGGGGCAGTATTATAGTAGTTTATATTCTTGTACATAGGGGGGCAGTATTATAGTAGTTATTGTTCAGGTGGGGAGCATAAGCATATTCTAAGGGCTTGCTCACAAGAGCGTATAACACAGCTGATGTTTTGTTGGATGGCACTCGATACAATGTTATACTATGGGGCAATGCCGACTCGTGCTTTTTTTTTTCTATCAGTTCTGCATGGGAAAAAGAAATCACAGCGTGTTGCAAGTGCATCTGATATACGGGTATGTGTCATCCGATTAAGTCTATGGGTGCATTGAAATCACTGAAGTGTACGTTATATTCCGAGTATAGTCTGATATACACAGACAATGGAGAAGATGGAGAAATTAATCGCTCAGTCTTCTCCACCCCTGTGCTCTGTCACATGTGAGAGAATCGTATCACTGTAAGTGACGCTCGGATCACGCTCGCAGCAGAGTTTGAGCCGAGTGTCATTAATATATTTGGGACGATTCTCTCGCGTGAGATAACTTACGCTTGCGACTCCAGCCTAAGGGTCAAAATTGTGTTCAGAGTCGTCACTTCGCTCATGGATGAGGAGTGTGACACTTAAAAAGATATTTAGTAAAACCATTCTCAGTGCTATAGCGCTGCAAAGCAGATTCCTACAAGTATTACAATGTTTAATGATTGAATTTAACCGCATGAGTCTTCCGTTTCAAGAAGATTGAATTCATCTTGGTGTGGTTTCAGTGTTATGAAGTTTAGTGATGATGATATCTTGGCCTCAATGTAGATAAATATCCACACCAATGCCAGGCAGCAAAATGGAGTGATGTAATCCTTTTGGATCAGGCTCTGGTATACCACCCATGGGAGCTACACACACCGGATATTCATCACTGTGCAATACGGACACAAACGTGTAACTTCAATCCTCCTATAATAGAATGGACCACTTCGGTCTTAATTAAAAATATTCTATTTCATTGAGGAGGTGGTTGCTAGTATTAGACATGCGCACGGATAAAGCCCTGAGCTGGCCGATTATTGTCTCCATTGGGAATATTTTTTGTGTGTTTATATACTTACTAGAAGGTGGCCCGATTCTACGCATCGGGTATTCTAGAATTTACGTATTGTGTAGTTAATGTATGATTTTTGTTATAGATATATAGATGTTGTTGTCTGTAGTTACCAAGTGTTTGTGTAGGGGCTGTACATGTTCTGGGTGTGGCGGGGGGGGTGAGAGCGGTGTTGTATGTGTGTTGCGTGTGTTGCGTTGTTTGTGGAGCGCTGTGTCTGTAGCGTTGTGTGTGTTGCGCGGTTTGTGTGGGTGTGGCGTGTTTTGGGGGGAGGTATGTTTTGTGCATTGTCTGTGTGTTGCGTGGTATGTGCGTATATTTATGTATGCCGCGGTGTTTGTGTGTTGGGTGTTGTGTGTATGTGTGCAGCGTTGTCTGTGTGTGTGGGTGTCTGTGTAGGGCGGTGTTTGTGGTTCCCAGTGTGTGTTTGGTGTGTTGTGTGTGTGTTGGGGGGAGGTGTGCACCTCCCATCGTGCTCCATCCCCCATGCTGCGCACCCCCCATCGTGCTCCATCCGCCATGCTGCGCACTCCGAAACGTGCTCCATCCGCCATGCTGCGCACTCCCAAACGTGCTCCATCTGCCATGCTGCACCAGCATCAGCCTCTCTCCTCCCAGCATCAGCCTCTCTCCTCCCAGCATCGGCCTCTCTCCTCCCAGCATCGGCCTCTCTCCTCCCAGCATCGGCCTCTCTCCTCCCAGCATCGGCCTCTCTCCTCCCAGCATCGGCCTCTCTCCTCCCAGCATCGGCCTCTCTCCTCCCAGCATCGGCCTCTCTCTGTCCCCAGCATCGGCCTCTCTCTGTCCCCAGCATCGGCCTCTCTCTGTCCCCAGCATCGGCCTCTCCCTGTCCCCAGCATCGGCCTCTCTCTGTCCCCAGCATCGGCCTCTCTCTGTCCCCAGCATCGGCCTCTCTCTGTCCCCAGCATCGGCCTCTCTCCTCCCAGCCTCCTCCAGCACGCCATGCTCCTCTGCCGACACTCACAGATCCGATCGCATACACTCACACACACCCACACACACCCGATCGCATACACTCACGCACACACATTGACGATATTGCACATACGCGCTCATACAACATCTGGAGATACCACATGCTTCTGGCCATGTGATCCTCCGGCAGGTCCTGGACGGTCACAACAGCACAGTATCGAGGCCGAGAAGCAAGCGATATCGCCGGATGCTGTGAGTGTGTGGATGCGATGTGATGTATGTGTGAGGTGTGTGTGAGATTGAGTGTGAGCCGGGGTACACTGGTAACTATGATACACATCGGGTAACCAAGGGACCTTAGTTACCCGATGTGTATAATGGTTACCAGCGTTCACGGCCTCCGTCAAGATCCCAGCATCGCAAGGTTATGTCTGGCGCTGCTGGGATCGTGACGGAGCCGGTGTAGAAGCAAGCGATATCCCAGGATGTTGTGAGTGTGTGGATGTGATGTGTGAGGTGTGTGTGAGAGTGAGTGTGATCTGATGTGTGTGTGTGTGTACTCACCTGGGAGTCGGAGCTCCGTGTCAGTTGGGCCAGAGCGAGCGTGCATTGCGTGAGGGGGGCGGGGCCTGCAGAGAGCCGGGGCAAGAGGCCAATCCGTGGGGGGGGGGGGGGGGCCATGGCGAGCCCAGCGGCCAATCAGCTTTGTGTCACCGTAAGGACACAATTTTGGAGCATGACAGACAGACAGACAGAATAAGGCAATTATATATATAGATACTAAGCCAAAATATAAACGCAACACTTACTTTTGCCCCCTTTTTTCATGGGCTGGGCTCAAGATCTAAGGTGGGCTTTGCACACTACGACATCGCAGGTGCGATGTCGGTGGGGTCAAATTGAAAGTGACGCACATCCAGCATCGCATGTGACATCGTAGTGTGTAAAGCCTAGATGATACGATTAACGAGCGCAAAATCGTCGTAATCGTATTATCAGTGCAGCATCGGCGTACTCCATAATTACGCTGACGCGACGGTTCGATGTTGTTCCTCGCTCCTGCGGCAGCACACATCGCTCTGTGTGAAGTCGCAGGAGCGAGGAACATCTCCTACCGGCGTCACCGCAGCTTCCGTAGGATATGCGGAAGGAAGGAGGTGGGCGGGATGTTTACATCCTGCTCATCTCCGCCCCTCCGCCGCTATTGGCCGCCTGCTGTGTGACGTCGCTATGACTTAGGAAGGAGGCGGGTCGCCGGCCAGAGCGACGGTCGCAGGGCAGGTGAGTGCATGTGAAGCTGGCGTAGCGATAATTTTCGCTACGCCAGCTATCACATGATATCGTACTTGTGACGGGGGCGGGGACTATCGCGTGCGACATCGCAGCATCGGCTTACGATGTCGCAACGTGCAAAGCCAGCCTAAGTCTTCTATGTACAAAAAGTCTTCTTTCACATACTATTCACAAATTTTGTCTAAATCTGTTAGTGAGGGCTTCTCCTTTGAGATAATCCATCCACCTCACAGGTGCAGCAGATCAAGATGCTGACTAGACAGTGACTATTGCACTGGCATGCCTTAGGCTGGCCACACTTAAAGACCACTCTAAAATGTGCAGTTTTACAGTGTTGGGGGAGGGGGGGGTTGTCTGTAAACTAGTCAGTATTCGGTGTGACCACAATTTGCCAGTTTGCCTTCTGCCCTGTACAGTGAAGACCGGGATTCACCTGTGGAGAGAACACTTCGAATGTGAGCATTTGCCCACTCAAATTGGTTACGATGACAAACTGCAGACCGGTGGAAATACTGAACATGACGGGCAGCAGAGGAGCTTCCCTCAGATGGTCACTGACAGTTTGTACAGAAATTCTTTCTTTTTACACTGATTGTTGCAGTCGCTGACCGGGTGACCGGTCTCAGACAATCTTGGAGGTGAAGATGCTGGATGTGGATGTCCTGAGCTGCTGTGAATACACGGTCTGCGGGGTTGAGGCCGGTTGGATGTTCTGACAAGTTCTCTGAAACACCTTTTGGAGACGGCTTATGGTAGAGAAATGAACATTCAATTCATGGCCAGCGGCTCTGGTGACATTCCTGCAGTCAGCAGCCAATTACACGCTTCCTCAGAACTTACGACATCTGTGGCATTGTGCTGTGTGAAAACTGCACATTTTAGGGTGGCCAGCTTAAGGCGCACCTGTGCAATAATCATGCTGTGTAATCAGCATCTTGATGTGCCGCACCTGTGAGGTGGATGGATTATCTCTGCAAAGAAGTGCGAACTAACACAGATTTAACAAATTTGTGAATGATATTTGAAAGAAAAATACTTTTTGTATATAGAAGACTTAGATCTTGAGTTCAGCCCATGAAAAATGGGAGCAAAATCAAGTGTTGCGTTTATATTTTGTTCATTGTATATATGTATCAATTGTGTGACTTGGGATACGGCAAAGATAACATTGTTTCCTGCCTGTGTGAAGCATCTGGGTCTGATCTAACAGACTGATCACAGATAGTAATGAATAACATGACATATCTGTAGGGCAGGGATGTATATGGTCATCTGCCCTGGTGTTATGTTCCCCATAGTTACAGCTGGGACCTCCGCCTCTTGTAAGCCATGATTAAGCTTTCCTATGTGGTGAGAGTTCTGCTGCGTAACACGACCAGTTACATGAATGTCTCCCGTTCCCAATCTGTTGCTCACATTGTGGGTGTCAGCTTCCGACCAAAAATAGACTTGGTGAGTCAGTTTTGGTTTGAAGAAATAGGAACACTTACAGTATAAAAATTTCAATATATAAGTTTAAGAAATGTGAACATTTCTCAGAAATGTTAATTGGTCTGGGTCCTATATCAACAGCTTATATGAAATAAGGAAAACATGGCCGCTTTCTTTCTGATTCACCTCCCTGCTTTTCCCATAGGCTGGGTTTGGTAGTACCTATCAGTAGGTTTTTCCATATTTAGATGGTTGTATAGGAGCTTGGTCACCAATGAGAGATCAAATGCACCAATGATGGGAAATCTAGTATAGAAGATGTGTGCGAAGTGCACAGTGTCAGTGCACTGGGGGGCGTGTCAGTGCACTGGGGGGCGTGTCAGTGCACTGGGGGGCGTGTCAGTGCACTGGGGGGCGTGTCAGTGCACTGGGGGCGTGTCAGCGCACTTGGGGGCGTGTCTGCACTGGGGGCGTGTCAGCGCACTGGGGGGGCGTGTCAGCGCACTGGGGGGGGCGTGTCAGCCCACTGGGGGCGTGTCAGCCCACTGGGGGCGTGTCAGTGCACTGGGGGCGTGTCATTTACCTGGGTCGGCGTGTCAGTGCACTGGGGGCGTGTCAGCGCACTCGGATTAGTTCTTCCAAATGCAATGACACTCCGCAATGCACTTATAGTGTAGAAGCCATCTACAAAGAAGTTTAGACTTCTTATGAGTGACAAATTGGATCTCTACAAAAGTTATCCTTGTTTTTGGTGGACTAGCACCTATACAGCCATACAACTACTTCCATATGTAAGAGGGTATTTCCATTTTGAAAAAAATCTTGGTCTGATGGTACAGTTTAGTATAATTTAAAAAACAAAAAAAAACCCGCGGTTTACTGGGTGCTTGGGTCCAGTGCGGAGTCTCTGCCACTGCTCTGTGTGTCCGATATTGGCCGTGGGGCTGATGGCCTCAGAAGTGACAATTGGTGAGCACAGAGCGGGCCGTCCTGTCTACGTTGGCAGAGCCTCTGAGCTCACTGATTGGCTGCCTCTTTAACAGACGTCAGTGCAGCAGCCACCATTGGTTACAGCACTGGAGGCTCAGCGCTGGTCGCAGGGACTGGGACTTAGGGCTCTTTTCCATTTGGGATTTTCATGGGCGAGTGCAATCCGATAAAAAATCTGATTGTACTCGCACCAGTGTTAATGAGGCAGTGTCCTCTACTCTTATTTCTCTGCACGAATCGGGCTCTAGGTGCAATCGCAACATGCTGCGTTTTGCGCCGAGTCTCTGCTCACGCGTGTGTATAATCGCACTACACTCGCATGTTATGTGCGGTGCACGCAGAGACAGACAACACAGGAGATGGGGAGAAAGTGCTCCCTCTTCTCCGCTCCTGTGATAAGATCGCATGACCCTCGGCTGACACCCCCTGTTGCATCGGAAGCAGTACGCAAGTGAACAAGAGCATTTATAGCAGTTTGTTTTTGTTTTTTTAATAACCCAAAGCAGCCACGGATTGAGATTTTCTAAATGGAGACCACCTCTTTTTTAATTCCTTTTAAGTTAATACATGAAACAAGCCTATGGAAAAAGACAGCTGCTGTTTCTCGGGGGGAAAAAGGGGCTATGTATCTGATATTCCAGAGGCCGTGAGATACAAATAGGATGTGTTCACTTTGATCTAGTGGGTTAAGGAAGCCCCTCACATCCAGAGACCGGAACAGGGGGTTGTCGGTTACTGCTCTGCTTCCTGTGAAAATATTATGCTGAGATTGTAGTTGTGGTAAGTTGGAGATCATAAAAAAAAAAGTGTGTCAATAGGCACAAGGGTGATTTAATTCCGTGTATACATAGGAAAAAAAAAAAAGGAAACGTTTTAAACTATAATATATTATTGATTTCAAAATAGTACTGCCCCAATGTGTAGTGAACAGTAAAGGGAGGAATTCTGTGCCCTATTAAGGTTCTCCCTCCTATGCACTACCTGCCAGTGGAGGTCTGCACCCTTAAAGACAATATGGCGCCCCCACTTGTCGTCGACTTTCCCTAGTATTGCCCCTGCCAGGAAAAGTGCAAGTGCCTATGAATTAAAGTGTCTTCAAAATAGGAGAAAAAGGGTTAATCTCGCGCAATCCGCCAGAATAAGATGTGGAAATGTTGACAGATTAATAACTCTTATTCCATAGGTCTCCGCGTTTCGAGGTATGAAAACCTCTTCCTCAGGACCAGAATATCAACAATGCATTGTTGATATTCTGTGATATTCTGGGCCTGAGGAAGAGGTTTTCATACCTCGAAACGTGTAGACCTATGGAATAAGAGTTATTAATCTATTAACATTTCCACATCTTATTCTGGCGGATTGTGCGGGATCATCCCCTTTTCTCCTACTTTGAAGACATTTCCACGTGGGGCTGTGTCAGCCGCCATTATCTCATGCTATCTATGGTGGTTGTGACCCTTCACAACCACATTTGTTGAGTGTATTATATTATATATTACCTCCGTTGTTTATCTGGTAAGGACCCTATCAGTGCTTCTATTTTCTAGCTATATATATATGAATTAAAGTGAACAGTGCATGTAAACAATCAGTGTCTAGCGGATACAGAGCAGAATTCTAATTTGACTTCAGTCTTTGCAGATTACTCCTCTTTCCTAGTAGTTGCCTGTCATTTCCCCTTAAGTGGTCCCTTAGGAGGCACAATCACCGGAGTAGCGCGGTATTTAAATGCGGACATTGAACCGCCACCCTTCACCATCTAACCTGCAGCTTGCCCGCCATCATGCTACATCTGGCCATTGTTAAAAGTTATTATGCAGTGACCCACTATATTGCTGCCCATTGGCCTCCTGAGGAACCGCTTAAGGGGAAACGTGTTAAGGCGAAGCCATCTGACAGAACTTTAATAAGGCACAGCATTCCTCTCTATACTGTGCACTTTAGTAGGAGTTCAGTACACATTGGAGCGATACTGAAATAATCAATAAAATATTAATTTTAAAGGGGTTTTTCCTATGTATACACGTAAGTTGGAGATCAACAAAGGCAGAAGTTTCAGATTTTGTTTGGCTTTACCTTTTCATTTCCATCATAGCAGAATGAAAGGCGATTTTCTAGGATTTGGAATATAGATGCCCAAGTGTTAGAACAGGACATAAATATCTGATCACAATCACAGCACCACCCCAAATATCAAAGGATTAAAGAGGCCATGGTGTTCCAACTCCTTTGTTTACTCTTTCACAGCGCCATCCTTAGGATAGTGGCTGTGTCTGGTACTGCAATAGCAAAGAGTTGCATATTCACATATTCTCACAATAGTAAGGCACTGTTCCTGGGGGAAGAATAAAAATACCTTTATCCTCTTTTCTGTTGCATCTTCTCATGGTCAATCTGATAAGTCATGAATAATAATGTCCCCTTCAACTATTATCTGGAACACTCATGTTTATTTTTCCAGTCTATATATGGCTGTCAGATTACCTCTATTTTTTTTCTTGTAGTTTTTTTATCAATCTGTCCTTAGCTTAGAAGTTATCATAACATGCACAGATTTACTGCAGGGCTTGTGTTTATGCACAAAAGACAATCAGAAGAAGCAGAGCTGCAGAGGAAGTAATGGAGGGCAGCAAAGACATGGCCTGGGGATGGTTTTTAGATCATAACTAAAAAGAAAATGCACCCAAAAAGTTCAGTCTTTGAACATAATTGTTTGCTGTGGTTTGTGCAATAGAAAATGCAGTTTCTGTAGTCCAGAGGTCCCCAACCTCTCTGACCTTGAGAGCCACATTCAGCTCTGAGGCTCCCTTCACACGCATGTGTCTCTGGTACGTGCCCCCATGTACTAGAGACTGTACTGGAGACACGGGCACACATAGACCCATTAAAATCAATATGTCTGTGCACACGTGCGTGTTTTGCCATGGAACATGTGTACGTGTGGAGCATACGCGTGTCCGTGTGCTCCACACGTAGACATGTCCACGTTTTCTCCGGCAGCACTGGTGTCACACGGCCCGCATACGGACCACACGGATGTAGCGTGGATGTGGTCCCATGTGACACGCGCCGGAGAAAACTCACGTGTCAGAGAAAAAAAATAACTCTTTACTCACCTTCTCCTGCCCTGCAGTCTCTGCCGCTGCTATCACTTGCTTCCGACCGCCGCTCATTTAAAGGGAACCTGTCATCAGAAATTTCGCCCAAAAGCTAAAAGATTCCCCCTCTGCAGCTCCTGGGCTGCATTCTAGGAAGGTCCCTGTTATTATTGTGCCCCATGTGAGACCAAAATAAAGCCTTTATAAAGTTCTACCTTTTTGTATGCAGCTTCTGTAAATCCGTCACGGGGGCGGGCTCTCTGCCGTCCGTTATTCTGCCTCCTGGTCCTGTATGCCGCCCCCATCGCTCCTTTCCATATCTGATGCACCGCCCACTGCTCCAGCCATCCCCACGCATGCCCAGTGCCAGTCTCACAGGACTGAGCAGTGTGACCGCTGGTGACATGTGCGCAGGCAAGTGATTATGGACGGGACTGTGACTGTTATCAGCAAGTACCCGGCCATAGTCTCGTGAGCGCGCAAACCTCTCCAGCATTCACACTGAGCTCAGTGTAGATGCTAGACTGTATGGGCTGCTTCCAGGGATGACGTCCCTTTGTCATGTGATAGGGGCGTGTTCGAAATACTATCACATGACAAAGGGACGTCATCCCTGGAAGCAGCCCATACAGTCTAGCATCTACACTGAGCTCAGTGTGAATGCTGGAGAGGTTTGCGCGCTCAAGAGATTATGGCCGGGTACTTGCTGATAACAGTCACAGCCCCGTCCATAATCACTTGCCTGCGCACACGTCACCAGCGGTCACACTGCTCAGTCCTGTGAGACTGGCACTGGGCATGCGCGGGGATGGCTGGAGCAGTGGGCGGTGCATCAGATATGGAAAGGAGCGATGGGGGCGGCGTACAGGACCAGGGGGCAAAATAACGGACGGTAGAGAGCCCGCCCCCGTGACAGATTTATAGAAGCTGCATACAAAAAGGTAGAACTTTATAAAGGCTTTATTTTGGTCTCACATGGGGCACAATAATAACAGGGACCTTCCTAGAATGCAGCCCAGGAGCTGCAGAGGGGGAATCTTTTAGCTTTTGGGCGAAATTTCTGATGACAGGTTCCCTTTTAATATTCACTTGACTGCAGCCGGAAGCAGCAGTGGGAAGTTGGCAGGACCGGAGACCGCAGATCAGCACCACAGACAGCGACGCCAGGGACAGGTGAGTAGAAAGTTCCCGTTCTCCATGTGTTATCACGGATAACACACGGAGAGCACACGTAGTACTATAAACATGGCACACGGAGGGGAAAACGCACCTTTGACACGTCCGTGACGTGATTTTCACGGATGTGTGAAGGGGGCCTGACAGAGGGTTGTGAGCCATATCCAGCTCCTGCCCCTCACAGTAGTGACGCTCAGAGCCCCTATTACCAGTATATTGACACCCAAAGATTTTCCACAGAAATCACCACACCGAGGCAGTATGCCAACCTCCAGGAGATCCTACTGCCATTCAGATCTGCTCTTCTGTGTGGAGCTACTCACAAAAATTGCCATCAGGGGAGCTGCTGTTTATTAGACCTGGTGCAAATGCACCAAGCTGGAAAACAGCCATGAGCCACCCGTGATTCCTGAGCCACAGACTGGGGACCCCTGGTGTAGTCACAGTCACTGTATATATACAGATATACATACAGTGGTGTTCATAAATCCTGCATAGGACAAATTGATTTTTCAAGAATATCTTCGATGCTATATATGACATATTATACATGGTTTTGTTCAGAAAACAATTTTGCATTCTCTCTCTGTAATATTTTTAGCTTTTGAAGCAGTTTTGCCTGAAATTATTGCAACAATATTGGAATTGAAAGCACAACTAAATATTGTACAGCTTCAAATCCAAAATTAGCCAATCACAGATGAGGTTCTTGTGACTAATCATAACCTGGATATGGCAGCCAATCACATTCCATTCCATCTGCTGCTTAGTTTGTTAGTTTTATCTGTAGGTCTATCTAGTGAATAATACTTTAAGAGCTTTCTGATGGGAGCCTTCAGATTTTTGTCAGCGGAGGATCGTGTGCGAGTTGTGGTGCTACATGAAGAGGGTTATATTGGCCCCCAGATCGCAAGGAAGGTCGGCTGTAATCAGAGCATAGTTGTAAGAATTTTGCAGAAACATAAGCAGCTTGGAATTACCCAGGACAGGCCCAGATCTGGTCGGCCCAGAAAGTCAACTAAAAGGGAGGATAGAGTACTGATAAGAACATCCCTTGCCAATGGAAAGCTCACCTCTCCTCAGCTTCTGCGAGAATGGCAAGAAAAGTGCAATATTGAGGTAGCAACATCAACTGTTAGGAAGAGATGTTTGGAAGCCGGATTGAGAGGGTGCAAGGCCCGAAAGAAGCCATTGATGACAGCCATACAAAGGCGAAAACTGTGGGCATTGAAATATTCAAAATGGAGGGAGGAGGAGTGGGAAAAAGTGCTATTTAGTGATGAAAGCACTTTTTGCATTTTAGGAAATGATGGCAAGTCTTATGTGAGAAGGTTTCCACATGAAGAGTACAAGCCAGAGTGTTTGAGCTTCTCTGTGAAGCATCCGATGAAAGTAATGGTCTTGGGGCTGTATGGCCGCCAATGGTGCTGGAAGGCTTCATATTGTGGAGGGTATGGTTAATGCAAAAAAATACATAGACATCCTTAATAAGAAAATGCTGCCTTCTGCTCAACACCTGTTTTCAGGGGATTATTTCTTCCAGGATGATAATGCTCCTTGTCACAGAGCTAAGACAGTAACGGAATGGAAAAAAAATGAACAAGGTTGCTACTATTGACTGGCCAGCCCAGTCCCCAGACCTCAATCCAATGGAAAATATGTGGCACAAGGTATCAATAGAGAGATCTAAAAAACAGCAAAGGACCAAGAGAGAGTTGATTGAGGCTCTGATACAGGCCTGGAACCACATCATCACTCGTGACATCTGCAGAAGCTTGTTCACTCAATGCCACAGAGATGCAAAGGCCGCCAATAAAGTATTAGAAGCTAAAGAGGCACTCACAAGGCCCGAATCAGGACTCTGAATTACATAAAAAATAAATCTTAAAAAGTAAAATTTAAGTCTGTGTGAACTTGCATTGGAAGTTAATGAACTTAGAAACCTGTTCACAATTCTACACACTGTACTGGTGTAGGTATGGTTATGCTGTAAAAAAAAAAATATCAACAATGCACATATCATAACAATCTATACACTTGGGACATTCAAAAATGAGTATGGCATACAATGAGGGATTACAAAAACATATATGTTCCACCAGTTTCACTGTAGAGATGCAGAAGTATGAAACATATGGTTTCCTTTATGCCTATGCAGGACTATACACACACACACATATATATAGCGTGTGTATATATATATATATATATATATATATATATATATATATATATATATATATATATAATCTGTGCTGAACGTTCTTATTTTTATCTCCGTGCAAAAAAAAAAAAAAAACAGTACAGGAACTGGAGTTGTAAAAGCCGAAGCTCGTATATACATTCCCGCTGTAAAGGAAGAGGATTGCTACATTCTTCTAACCAGAAATAAAGACACAAGATTCTTTCCATGTCCCAGAACTGCAGATTTATTGGACAATCCAAGATGGAATTTTGGGATTTCGAGGGCCGGGATGTAATAATTTGGAGGCGGAGGGTCTTGCATCATACTCCGCAGCTGGAACTGAGCGCGGCTCCCAGTGCTTGCAGCTCGGCAGAGCCGGGGCCTTCACCATCTGTAACATCCAAATAAGGACCCAAAGCTCAGGGGTTTGGATTCACACAAAATATCACCGAGAGCAGAAGCCTCATTAATTTCAGGCACACTCCCACCGACTGCTGCGCGGCCTGTCAGACTTTATATAGTATACTCAGCTAATTCCTGAGCTAAACACTCAGAGGACTGGGCTGTGATGGCGCAATCCAGCAATACTACAGCCAAACTCACATCTACACTTATGAATTGTTAAAAACCATAACCGTACTCATAAATGTCGTCATACCGACTTCTAATACCACAAATGATATAAGTCTGATCTGCTATTTACAGTTACACCATGTGTCACAATAGTTCTAGCACTATATGAACCAGGAGGCTCAGGATGAGCAGTTCTACAGGTCCCCAGCAGAGAGCTGCAATGTGTTGAGCCATAGGATGGCACAGGACAAACCTGTCTGATCTCCACTGATACATTGGAACAGACCTTCAGCTGTGTGACCGTCTTCATCTGAAGACAATATAAGCAATAATGTTTGTCCTTGATTGCAGAGATCTGGAAAATGACGATTAATTGCAGCAGCACCGTTAATTAGAAAGTTGACGAATGATGACGTTTATAGCAGATAACATGAGTATTTATGGAATAACGTGTACTAACACGGAACATTTCGTTAGTAGGACGTTTTTAGAGACATCTGACTCACTGGCATCAATCATTTCTGGTCAAGTGATGATGCCAGAAATCAGAAACTCCATAACAAAGCTGACAAATATATCTCAATAAACAAGGGAAATGTGTCACTTTAATTTATTTTGAACAGACATTACTTATCCTGAGTTACCTCCTGCATTATACTCCAGAGCTGCACTCACTCTTCTGCTGGTGCAGTCACTGTGTACATACATTACATTACTGATCCTGAGTTACCTCCTGCATTATACTCCAGAGCTGCACTCACTATTCTGCTGGTGCAGTCACTGTGTACATACATTACATTACTTATCCTGTACTGATCCGGAGATACCTCATGTATTATACTCCAGAGCTGCAGTCACTATTCTGCTGCTGCAGTCACTGTGTACATACAGTCATGGCCAAAAGTTTTGAGAATGCTACAAATATTAATTTTTAAAAAGTCTACTGCTTAAGTTCTTCTAATGACAATTTGCATATACTCCAGAATGTCATAAAGAGTGATCAGCTTAACAGCAATTACTTGCAAAGTCAATATTGGCTAAGAAAATGAACTTTAACCCCCAAAACACATTTCAACATCATTGCATTCCTGCCTTAAAAGGAGCAGCTAACATTGTTTTAGTGATTGTTCCATTAACACAGGTGTGGGTGTTGATGAGGACAGGGCTGGCGATCAGTCATGATTAAGTAAGAATGACACCACTGGACACTTTAAAAGGAGGCTGGTGCTTGGTATCATTATTTCTCTTCAGTTAACCATGGTTACCTCTAAAGAAACACGTGCAGCCATCATTGCTCTGCACAAAAATGGCCTAACAGGGAAGAGTATCGCAGCTACAAAGATTGCACCTCAGTCAACAATCTATCGCATCATCAAGAACTTCAAGGAGAGAGCTTCCATTGTTGCCAAAAAGGCTCCAGGGCGCCCAAGAAGGACCAGCAAACGCCAGGACCGTATCTTAAAACTGTTTCAGCTGCGGGATGGGACTACCAGCAGTGCCGAGCTAGCGCAGCAATGGCAGCAGGCTGGTGTGAGTGCTTCTGCACGCACTGTGAGACGGAGACTGCTTGAGCAAGGCCTGGTTTCAAGGAGGGCAGCAAAGAAGCCACTTTTCTCCAGAAAAAACATCAGGGACCGACTGATATTCTGCAAAAGGTACAGGGAGTGGACTGCTGAGGACTGGGGTAAAGTCATTTTCTCAGATCAATCCCCTTTTCGATTGTTTGGGACATCTGGAAAACAGCTTATTAGGAGAAGAGGTGAGCGCTAGCACCAGTCTTGTCTCATGCCAACTGTTAAGTATCCTGAAACCATTCATGTGTGGGGTTGCTTCTCAGCCAAGGGAATCGCACCACTCACAGTCTTGCCTAAAAACACAGCCATGAATAAAGAATGGTACCAGAATGTCCTCCAAGAGCAGCTTCTCCCAACTGTCCAAGAGCAGTTTGGCGCCCAACAATGCCTTTTCCAGCATGATGGAGCACCTTGCCATAAAGCAAAGGTGATCACTAAATGGCTCATGGAACAAAACATAGAGATTTTGGGTCCATGGCCTGGAAACTCCCCAGATCTTAATCCCATTGAGAACTTGTGGGCAATCATCAAGAGACGGGTGGACAAACAAAAACCAACAAATTCTGGCAAAATGCAAGCATTGCTTATGCAAGAATGGACAGCTATCAGTCAGGATTTGGTCCAGAAGTTGATTGAGAGCATGTCCGGGAGAATTGCAGAGGTCCTGAAGAAGAAGGGTCAACACTGCAAATATTCACTTGCTGCATTAACTCATTCTAACTGTCAATAGAACCTTTTGGTCTCATAATATGATTGCAATTATATTTCTGTATGTGATGTAAACATCAGACAAACACAATTAAAAACCAGAGGGCAACAGATCATGTGAAAATATAATTTTGGTGTCATTCTCAAAACTTTTGGCCATGACTGTACATTGCATTACTTATCCTGTACTGATCCTGAGTTACCTCCTGTATTATACTCCAGTGCTGCACTCACTATTCTGCTGGTGCAGTCACTATGTACATACATTACATTACTGATCCTGAGTTACCTCCTGTATTATACTCCAGAGCTGCGCTCTCTATTCTGCTGGTGCAGTCACTGTGTACATACATTACATTACTTATCCTGTACTGATCATGAGTTACCTCCTGTATTATACTCCAGAGCTGCGCTCTCTATTCTGCTGGTGCAGTCACTGTGTACATACATTACATTACTTATCCTGTACTGATCCTATGTTACATCCTGTATTACACTCCAGAGCTGCACTCACTATTCTGCTGGTGGCTGGTGCAGTCACTGTGTACATACATTGCATTACATTTTTAACCTGTATTGATCCTATGTTACATTCTGTATTATACTTCACCAGCAGAATACTGATTGCAGCTCTGGAGTATAATACAGGATGTAACTCGCAATCAGTGTGTAGTTATAACCAACTCTACCCTTGACAATCTGACTAGGTGAGTCCAGAGGATGGAGAAGCATGAGATCACACCGCTGCCTTATATCCAGTAAACATGCAAAAAGAAAAGATGATCCAGCTTCCAATACAACCTAATTAAAAAATGTCCTTGCGTTCCACAACTCGGTCTACCAAGCTTAAGACAGCAAGGACATTTTTTAATTACCTTGGATTGAAAATTCAGGATCAGTGCAGAATATGTAAGGTAATTTATGTGCACAGCGACTGCACCAGCAGAATAGTGAGTGCAGCTCTGGAGTATAATACAGGAGGTAACTCAGGATCAGTAATGTAATGTATGTACACAGTGACTGCACCAGCAGAATAGTGAGTGCAGCTCTGGAGTATAATACAGGATGTAACTCAGGATCAGTAATGTAATGTGCATATAAACAGTGACTGCACCAGTAGAATAGTGAGTGCAGCTCTGGAGTATAAAACAAGATGTAACTCAGGATCAGTACAGGATCAGTAATGTAATGTGTATATACACAGTGACTGCACCAGCAGAATAGTGAGTGCAGCTCTGGAGTTTAATACAGGGTGTAACACAGGATCAATACAGGATAAGTAATGTAATGTATGGACACTGGCTGCACCAGCAGAATAGTGAGTGCAGCTCTGTGGTATAATACAGGAAGTAACTCAGAATCAGTAATGTATGTACACAGTGATGGCACCAGCAGAATAGTGAGTACAGCTGTGGAGTATAATACAGAATGTAACTCAGAATCAGTAATGTAATGTATTGACACAGTGACTGCACGGGCAGAATAGTGAGTGCAGCTCTGGAGTATAATATAAGATGTAACTCAGGATCAGTAATGTATGTACACAGTGACTGCACCAGTAGAATAGTGAGTACAGCTCTGGATTATAATACAGGAGGTAACTCAGGATCAGTAATGTAATGTATGTACACAGAGATGGCACCAGCAGAATAGTAAGTGCAGCTCTGGAGTATAATACAGGAAGTAACTCAGAATCAGTAATGTATGTACACAGTGATGGCACCAGCAGAATAGTGAGTGCAGCTCTGGGGTATAATACAGGAGGTAACTCAGGATCAGTAATGTAATGTATGGACACAGTGACTGCACCGGCAGAATAGTGAGTGCAGCTCTGGAGTATAATACAGGATGTTACTCAGGATCAGTAATGTATGTACACAGTGATGGCACCAGCAGAATAATGAGTGCTGCTCTGGGGTATAATACAGGAGGTAACTCAGGATCAGTAATGTAATGTATGTACACAGTGACTGCACCAGTAGAATAGTGAGTACAGCTCTGGATTATAATACAGGAGGTAACTCAGGATCAGTAATGTAATGTATGTACACAGTGATGGCACCAGCAGAATAGTGAGTGCAGCTCTGGAGTATAATACAGGGAGTAACTCAGAATCAGTAATGTATGTACACAGTGATGGCACCAGCAGAATAGTGAGTGCAGCTCTGGGGTATAATACAGGAGGTAACTCAGGATCAGTAATGTAATGTATGGACACAGTGACTGCACCGGCAGAATAGTGAGTGCAGCTCTGGAGTATAATACAGGATGTTACTCAGGATCAGTAATGTATGTACACAGTGATGGCACCAGCAGAATAGTGAGTGCAGCTCTGGAGTATAATACAGGATAAGTAATTTATGAACAACATGACTCAGTTTTAGATGTAAATTCTATATATAAACTAGTTTTAAAGAATGTTCATGTGGTTCTAATTCTATTGTGCCCCAGCATGAAGATCTTTGAAGCATGACTTTACTTCCATGTCCTCTAGTTTCTAGACTGGATTAGTAATTCACAAATTATCATCCCTGTACAGGGTCTAACAGTTTGTAAGAAGTTGATTATTTTCCAGCTCTGCCAATCATTGACTCTGCCCCCTCCAGCAAATGATTATCAAGTGTCACTTTTCATTTGTTTGTGTTTCTGCAGGTCCCAGAATAAAACAGGAAACCAACTTTTGGTTTATTTTAGAATAATCAAATAATCTCACATATTGTTTTATAGATTTATCTAGAAATTGCTACATCTGTTACAAGTCATCAGAATTAATCCTGGTCTCGGGTTCCACATTGTCCTCTATGTTTCAGCTTTTAGCAAAAATCCAAATTCTCATGAATTGATATTTCATATATTAATAGTAAGACTAATAGATGATTGATGCCGATCTCGGTGCGGGATATATTGTTTTTTTGTCTTGTCCTCATTACTTAATAGCACAGTTTCTGTAGATTGAGACATCACTGAGCTATTACGCCAAAAATGACAATTAAAGGGTTTTTTCCCACCAAACAAAATACTCCTGAGCTAAGCCAGCCCCCTTCTACGTTACTGACAATGTTTTAGACAGAAATGGAGCTGACTTACAAGTGCATCTCAACAAATAAGTATGTAGTCAAAAAGGTAATTTATTTCAGTAATTCAATACAAAAAGGGAAACACATATATTATATACAAACAGAGTGATCTACTCATATATACTGTATTATATAGTCATTACACACAGAGGGATCTATTCCAAGTGTTTATTTCTGTTATTGTTGATGATTATGGGTTACAGCCAATGAAAACCCAAAAGTCATTATCTCAGAAAATTAGAATGATTACCACAAAACACCTGCAAAGGCTTCCTAAGCATTTAAAATGGTCCCTTAGTCTGGTTCAGTAGGCTACACAATAATGGTGAAGACTGCTGCCTTGACAGATGTCCAGAAGGCAGTCATTGACACACTCCACCAGGAGGGTAAGCCACAAAACGTCATTGCTAAAGAAGCTGGCTGTTCAAAGAGCGCTGTATCCAAGCATATTAATGGAAAGTTGAGTGGAAGGAAAAAGTGTCATAGCAAAAGGTGCACAAGCAACCGGGATAACCGCAGCCTTGATAGGATTGTTAAGAAAAGGCCATTCAAAAATTTGAGGGAGATTCACGAGGAGTGGACGCTGCTGGAGTCAGTGCTTCAAGAGCCACCACACACAGACACATCTAGGACATGGGCTACAAGTGTCACACACTCCTTGTATCACCACTCATGACCAATAGACAACGCCAGAAGCATCTTACCTGGGCCAAGGAGAAAAAGATCTGGACTGCTGCTCAGTGTCCAAGGTGTTGTTTTCAGATGAAAGTAAATTTTGCATTTTATTTGGAAATCGCGGTCCCAGAGTCTGGAGGAAGAGAGGAGAGGTCACAATCCAAGCTGCTTGAGGTGCAGTGTGAAGTCTCCACAATCAGTAATGGTTTGGGGGCCATGTCATCTGCTGGTGTAGCTCCACTGTGTTTTATCAAGACCAAAGTCAGCGCAGCGTCTACCAGAACATTTTACAGCACTTCATGCTTCCCTCTGCCGACAAGCTTTTTGGAGATGGAAATTTCATTTTCCAGCGGGACTTGGCCCCTGACCACACTGCCAAAAGTACCAGTGCCTGGTTTAATAACCACAGTATCACTGTTCTTGATTGGTCAGCAAACTCACCTGACCTAAACCCCATAGAGAATCTATGAGAGACGCCAGACCCAACAATGCAGATGAGCTAAAGGCGGCTATCAAAGCAACCTGGGCTTCCATAACACCTCAGCAGTGATACAGGCTGATTACCTCCATGCCACATTGCCGCATTAATGCATTAATTCATGCAAAAGGACCCGACCAAGTATTGAGGCATTTACTCTACAGACTTTTCAGTAGGAGCCAACATTTCTGAGTTTAGATTTTTTCAGTTGGTCTTATATAATATTCTAATTTTCTGAGATAATGACTTTTGAGTTTTCATTGGCTGTAAGCCATAATCATCAACATTAACAATAATAAACACTTGAAATAGATCCCTCTGTGTGTAATGACTCTATAAAATATATAGGAGTAGATCACGCTGTGTGTAATGACTCTATATAATATATAGGAGTAGATCACTGTGTGTAATGACTCTATATAATATATAGGAGTAGATCACGCTGTGTGTAATGACTCTATATAATATATAGGAGTAGATTATGCTGTGTGTAATGACTCTATATAATATATAGGAGTAGATCACGCTGTGTGTAATGACTCTATATAATATATAGGAGTAGATCCCGCTGTGTGTAATGACTATATAATATATAGGAGTAGATCACGCTGTGTGTAATGACTCTATATAATATAAAGGAATAGATCCCTCTGTGTGTAATGACTCTATATAATATATAGGAATAGATCCCTCTGTGTGTAATGACTCTATATAATATATAGGAGTAGATCCCTTTGTGTGTAATGACTCTATATAATATATAGGAATAGATCCCTCTGTGTGTAATGACTCTATATAATATATAGGAGTAGATCCCTTTGTGTGTAATGACTCTATATAATATATAGGAATAGATCCCTCTGTGTGTAATGATTCTATATAATATATAGGAGTAGATCACTGTGTGTATAATGACTCTATATAATATATAGGAATACATCCCTCTGTGTGTAATGACTATATAATATATAGGAATAGATCCCTCTGTGTGTAATGACTCTATATAATATATAGGAATAGATCCCTCTGTGTGTAATGACTCTATATAATATATAGGAATAGATCCCTCTGTGTGTAATGACTCTATATAATATATAGGAATAGATCCCTCTGTGTGTAATGACTATATAATATATGCGTTTCCCTTTTTGTATTGAATTACTGAAATAAATTAACTTTTTGATGATATTCTAATTTATTGAGATGCTCCTATAGATAATGAAATTCTCCCCCACTGTCCAGAAATAGCATTCAGTGCTTAGGAAAGTATCAGAAGAAAAGCAACCGGGACTCAGGAAGAGAGGACACTGGTAAATGGAGAAATCTTTAATAATTGAAATAAATTACAATGGTTTTTTTTGTTTGTTTGTTTTTTTTTACTTTAAAAATGGAGCCATGGTGGTCATAAGTGTTAATATATATGAAAAAAAAACCCATCAACCAGACCCCCGCTGTTCCTTGGTCTGCTGCCTGAGTGCCCACCACTCTCTTCACCTCTCTTCTTGTTGGAGACATCATATACTCGGCCAATTAGTGGCCAATGATCCAGAAAAGAGACCCTGAAAACTTTGTTTTGATTTATAGGGGATGTGACTGAAGCAGACAGTGATTGGCTGCAGTGGTCTTATTATTCAGTCCCTCATGGTCCCAGTGATCAGCTATTTCCAGCAGTCCTATAGACCAGGGCTGGGAAAACTGCAGCCCACTTGCCACATCTGGCTGTTCAACTATGGCCCATGAACTGCGACAGTCGAAGGGCTGAAAACAGTGGACCACGGGATGCACAATGCCCTCTGCTGCCAAACCGCCACTGCTGCCCGCCGACCGATGTCACACTTATCTGCATCCTCAGAATATATATCATATGTATATGTGCTCATACTGTATATATGGGGCAATGTGGAGGCTAATAAAGTATATAGGAGGTTATGTGAGGGCTCTTAATGTATATTGTAGGCTATATGTAGCTCACAAAGGCTATGTGTATAGTGTATATAGAAGGCTAAGTGTATAGTGTATATAGAAGGCTATGTGTATAGTGTATATAGAAGGCTATGTGTATAGTGTATATAGAAGGCTAAGTGTATAGTGTATATAGAAGGCTATGTGTATAGTGTATATAGAAGGCTATGTGTATAGTGTATATAGAAGGCTATGTGTATAGTGTATATAGAAGGCTAAGTGTATAGTGTATATAGAAGGCTATGTGTATAGTGTATATAGAAGGCTATGTGTATAGTGTATATAGAAGGCTATGTGTATAGTGTATATAGAAGGCTATGTGTATAGTGTATATAGAAGGCTAAGTGTATAGTGTATATAGAAGGCTATGTGTATAGTGTATATAGAAGGCTATGTGTATAGTGTATATAGAAGGCTATGTGTATAGTGTATATAGAAGGCTAAGTGTATAGTGTATATAGAAGGCTATGTGTATAGTGTATATAGAAGGCTATGTGTATAGTGTATATAGAAGGCTATGTGTATAGTGTATATAGAAGGCTATTTGGGGGCTAATAAAGTATATTGGAGGCAATGTTTGGCTCATAGAGGATATAGGAGGATAGGTGGGGCTCATACTGTATATAGAAGTGTGTGGGTTCATATTGTATACAGAGGGTTATCTGGGGGCAAATACTGTATATACAGAAGCTAGTTACGAGTACCAGTCACCGGACCGTGGTAGTGATCACTCATCACTAGTTACGAGTACCCAGCACCCGAGCATGGTAGTGCCCGCTCATCACTAGTTACGAGTACAGAGCACCCGAGCATGGCAGTGCCCGCTCATCACTAGTTACCAGTACTGAGCATCCGAGCATGGTAGTGCCCGCTCATCACTAGTTACCAGTACTGAGCATCCGAGCATGGTAGTGCCCGCTCATCACTAGTTACCAGTACTGAGCATCCGAGCATGGTAGTGCCCGCTCATCACTAGTTACCAGTACTGAGCACCCGAGCATGGTAGTGCTCGCTCATCACTAGTTACGAGTACCGAGCACCCGAGCATGGTAGTGCCCGCTCATTACTAGTTACGAGTACCGAGCACCCGAGCATGGTAGTGCCCGCTCATCACTAGTTACGAGTACCGAGCACCCGAGCATGGTAGTGCCCACTCATCACTAGTTACCAGTACTGAGCACCCGAACATGGTAGTGTCCGCTCATTACTAGTTACGAGTACCGAGCACCTGAACATGGTAGTGCCCGCTCATCACTAGTTACCAGTACTGAGCACCCGAGCAGGGTAGTGCTCACTCATCACTAGTTACAAGTACTGAGCACCCGAGCATGGTAGTGCCCGCTCATCACTAGTTACAAGTACAGAGCACCCGAGCATGGTAGTGTCCGCTCATCACTAGTTACGAGTACCGAGCACCCGAGCATGGTAGTGCCCACTCATCACTAGTTACCAGTACTGAGCACCTGAGCATGGTAGTGCTCACTCATCACTAGTTACCAGTACTGAGCACCCGAGCATGGTAGTGCCCGCTCATCACTAGTTACGAGTATTGAGCACCCGAGCATGGTAGTGCCCGCTCATCACTAGTTACCAGTACTGAGCACCTGAGCATGGTAGTGCTCACTCATCACTAGTTACCAGTACTGAGCACCCGAGCATGGTAGTGCCCGCTCATCACTAGTTACCAGTACTGAGCACCCGAGCATGGTAGTGCCCGCTCATCACTAGTTACCAGTACTGAGCACCCGAGCATGGTAGTGCTCACTCATCACTAGTTACGAGTACTGAGCACCTGAGTATGAAAGTGCTCACTCAGCTCCAGTTACGAGTATTGAGTATGGTAGTGCCCGCTCATCACTAAAGAAGAGTAAAAAATCAATCTGATGAAATTAATATATTGTGCACAATTATTCACAGAAAGGAATGGTTTAAAGTTAACTAACTAACCAATATTTCACAGAAAAAATCACTTTCTAAAATATCAATTCTTTATTGTACAAATTTTTTTTTTTTTTTTATAAAAAATACATACAATTCCTCTAGGATATACATAGACAAAATAGTCAACAAGCAGCCAAATACAATGAACAATACAATAGACCTAGACCGATCATATAGCAGAAAGACCAGTGATCTCCCCAGCCGGGTGCAATATATCACTGTGCCAAGCAACCTATTAATATTCTGTCTGGGGCAAATAGACTCTGGGCATTCCCAATTTCCTTATTTTGGACCTATGGGAATCTCAGGGTGTAGACACGCCTAGACTAAATTTTCCAACCATATATATTAATAGGTTGATTGGCCCAGTGATATATTGCACCCGGCTGGGGGAGATCACTGGTCTTTCTGCTATATGATCGGTCTAGGGCTATTGTATTGTTCATTGTATTTGGCTGCTTGTTGACTATTTTGTCTATGTATATCCTATAGGAATAGAAATTTTTTTTGTACAATAAAGAATTGATATATTAGACAGTGTTTTTTTCTGTAAAATATTAATATATTGTGAACACCATTATAGCAAAAGTTTACAATTTGAAAAACAATTGTAATAGACATTATTCCAGATATCCATTCACCCAGCCCCCGCTCCCCCAGTCCCACTAACAGGAGCTCTATGGAACGCTCGCTCTGTCTGCAACAAACTTTCCTACATTCATGATCTTTTCATCACTAATAAACTCTCCTTCCTCGCCATCACAGAAACCTGGCTCACCCCCTCTGACACTGCTTCTCCTGGCTCACCCCCTCTGACACTGCCTCTCCTGCTGCACTTTCTTATGGCGGTCTCCAACTCTCTCACACCCCCCGCCCCAGTAACAAGCATGGTGGAGGAGTTGGTTTGCTCCTGTCCGACCAATGCTCCTTTACACCAATCCCACTACCACCCTGTGTTACTCTCCTATCTTTTGAGGTGCACTCCGTACGCATCTACGCCCCCTCCAACCTTCAACTGGCTGTCATTTACCGCCCTCCAGGGCCAGCCACTGCTTTTTTTGACCATTTCACCACCTGGCTACTACACTTCCTTTCCACCGACAACCCCACCATCATCATGGGTGATTTCAACATCCCCATTGACACTTCCCACTCATCTGTCTCCAAACTTCTAACACTCGCTTCCTCCTTCGGCCTCACCCAATGGTCCTCTGCAGCTACTCACAAAGATGGCCACAAGCTGGACCTCATCTTCACTCGCCTCTGTTCCCTATCTAACCTCTCTAACTCGCCTCTCCCCCTGTCTGACCACAACCTACTCTTCTCCAAGTACGCAACCCCCCTCCGCAAACTTTCACACCCTCGCAGAAATATCAAACACATTGATTTACACGCACTTTCTCCCTTCTCCCTCTCACAGACATTGCATTTTTACATGATTCAGATGCTGCAACTTTATACAACACTAGAATCTCTACAGCTCTCGAATCAGCTGCACCCCTCACACACACCAAAACCCGCACTATCAACAGGCAACCCTGGCACACAAGTCAGACTAAAGAACTGAGACGGGCTTCCAGAATTGCTGAGCGTAGATTGAAGAAGTCTCATTCCACTGAGCACTTCATTGCATATAAAAAGTCCTTCACCACCTTCCAGTCTACACTCGCTGCAAAACAAACCTACTTCTCATCCCTCATATCTTCTTTCTCTCACAACCCTAAACAGCTCTTCAACACTTTCAATTCTCTCCTCCGTCCTCCGGCACCACCTCCCTCTCCTCTCATCTCAGCTGAAGACTTTGCCTCTTTCTTCAAGCAGAAGATTGACAACATCAGAGCAAGCTTTGGCCCACAATCACCACAGCCCCTCATCATAGCTACTCAGCCCTCTTCCTCCAAATCCAGCTTCTCCACCATGACAGAAAACAATCTTTCCACTCTACTCTCAAGATCACATCTAACAACCTGTGCACTGGACCCGCTCCCATCGCATCTCATTCCCAACATCACCGCAGTCCTCATCCCAGCCCTAACCCATCTCTACAACCTATCACTAACAAGTGGTGTATTCCCTTCATGCTTTAAACATGCCTCTATTACACCCATCCTCAAAAAGCCCTCCTATGACCCATCCTCTGTGTCAAACTATCGCCCCATATCCCTTCTCCCCTATGCCTCAAAACTACTGGAACAGCATGTCCATCTTGAATTGTCCTCACACCTCTCTTCCTGCTCCCTCTTTGACCGGTTACAATCTGGCTTCCGACCACATCACTCTACTGAAACTGCCCTAACTAAAGTCACTAATGACCTACTAACCGCCAAAGCCAAGCGACACTACTCTATCCTCCTCCTCCTGGACCTGTCCTCTGCCTTCGACACAGTAGACCATTCTCTCCTACTACAGATTCTCTCATCTCTGGGCATCACAGACTTGGCCCTATCTTGGATCTCCTCATACCTAACTGACCGAACTTTCAGAGTCTTCCATTCTCACACCACTTCCTTATCTCGCCCCCTATCTGTCGGTGTCCCCCAAGGCTCAGTTCTTGGACCCCTGCTGTTCTCCATCTACACGTTCGGCCTGGAACAGCTCATAGAGTCCCACGGCTTCCAGTATCATCTCTATGCCGATGACACACAGATCTACTTTTCTGGACCTGACATTACCTCTCTACTAACCAAAATTCCACAATGTCTGTCTGCTATTTCATCCTTCTCTGCGCGATTCCTAAAGCTTAACATGGACAAAACAGAGTTCATTGTCTTTCCTCCTCCTCACTCATCTCGTCCAACAAGCCTTTCCATCAAACTCAATGGTTGCTCACTCTCCCCAGTCTCACAAGCTCGTTGCCTTGGTGTAACCCTCGACTCTGCTCTATCCTTCAAGCCACACATCCAAGCCCTCTTCACCTCATGCAGACTACAACTCAAAAATATCTCCCGGATCCGTGCTTTCCTTAACGAAGAATCAGCAAAAACATTACTGCATGCCCTCATCATCTCCCGCCTCGACTACTGCAACCTCCTGCTCTCTGGCCTCCCTTCCAACACTCTTGCACCCCTCCAATCTATCCTAAACTCTGCGGCCCGCTTAATCCACCTCTCCCCTCGCTATTCCCCAGCCTCGCCACTCTGTTAATCCCTTCACTGGCTTCCTATTGGCCAACGACTCCAGTTCAAAACATTAACCATGACATACAAAGCCAAGCACAACCTGTCTCCTCCCTACATCTGTGACCTAGTCTCCCGGTACCTATTTGCACGCAACCTCAGATTCTCATAAGATCTCCTTCTCTGCTCCTCTCTTATCTCCTCTTCCCATAATCGCGTACAAGATTTCTCCCGTGCATCCCCTATACTCTGGAACGCTCTACCTCAGCACATCAGACTCTCCCCTACCGTGGAAAGCTTCAAGAGGAACCTCAAGACCCACCTCTTCCAGCAAGCCTACAACAGCCCTCAGTCCAGTACACCACTGCGTAACCAGCTCTGTCCTCACCTATTGTACCATCACCCACCCCCTGTAGACTGTGAGCCCTCGCGGGCAGGGTCCTCTCTCCTCCTGTATCCTCACCCACCCCCTGTAGACTGTGAGCCCTCGCGGGCAGGATCCTCTCTCCTCCTGTATCCTCACCCACCCCCTGTAGACTGTGAGCCCTCGCGGGCAGGGTCCTCTCTCCTCCTGTATCCTCACCCACCCCCTGTAGACTGTGAGCCCTCGCGGGAAGGGTCCTCTCTCCTCCTGTATCCTCACCCACCCCCTGTAGACTGTGAGCCCTCGCGGGCAGGGTCCTCTCTCCTCCTATACCAGTCTGTTTTGTACTGTTAATGATTGTTGTATGTATACCCTCTTTCACTTGTAAAGCGCCATGGAATAAATGGCGCTATAATAATAAATAATAATTAAATTTAATGGATATATTTCTTTATTCTTCAGTCTTTGAGTTGAGTTCTCACCTCCTTGATAATATCAGGAATGACTGACACTTTTACATGTGAAGATGTCCTGCAGCAGCTGCGGCCAGTGACTTCCACATCCTCCAGCTGCTGGGAGTGGGGGGAGGGAGGTTCCCTAACATCTGGAGACCAATGATCTGTAACTCCAGGACTGTATAACGGGACACATCCCCTCCAGCCTCCCCCCCCCTCCAGCCCCTCTCCCGCCTGGATTCCCGGATGTTGGATCCAGTCCTGGAGTTTTATTCACTTCCATAAAAGGGCAGCAGCTCCTCAGACTTGTAGTGAGCAGCATCCAGCCCCGGCTCCGCTCCTCTCCCCTGCTCCTCTCTGCACAGCCCCCTGCTCTGCTCCTCTCTGCACAGCCCCCTGCTCTGCTCCTCTCTGCACGGCCCCCTGCTCTGCTCCTCTCTGCACAGCCCCCTGCTCTGCTCCTCTCTGCACAGCCCCCTGCTCTGCTCCTCTCTGCACAGCCCCCTGCTCTGCTCCTCTCTGCACAGCCCCCTGCTCTGCTCCTCTCTGCACAGCCCCCTGCTCTGCTCCTCTCTGCACAGCCCCCTGCTCTGCTCCTCTCTGCACAGCCCCCTGCTCTGCTCCTCTCTGCACAGCCCCCTGCTCTGCTCCTCTCTGCACAGCCTCCTCCTCCTCTTCCTCCTCCTTCACTCAGTAACAGTTGTGAGTCTGAGCAAAGAAAAAAAAAAGGGAATAGGAGAGGGGAGTGACTGCAGCAGATTGAGCAGTGACGTGAGCCCGAGCCGTGCAGCCGGGGACTCCATTAGCAGAGCTCGCTGCCTGCACAAGGGAACAAGCCTCCTGCTCTTTGTGCATCTTCCATAGGGAACATAGGAACATTTCCCCAAACTCAGGAGGCTGCATTAAAGGTGAGTGCGCACTCATGATGGGATTTATAGCCGCATCTTCTCTCTCCTCACTCCCCCCTAAAGCCATGATCCTGCCGAGTCCCTCCACAATGGAAAGTTAATATTCCACCCAGGCTGGAAGCAGACAGACCGGTTGGATAAGTTGTAAGAAACAGGTGAACAACGGTTTGCAAAGAGCAGAAGGTGGAGAAGTAACTCCATGGATAAGCTGCAAAAAGAAGCAGAGGAGATCCGGAGGGGAGAGGCACTGAACTAGGAGGGGGAGAGGCACTGATCTAGGAGGGGGAGAGGCACTGATCTAGGAGGGGGAGAGGCACTGAGCTAGGAGGGGGAGAGGCACTGGACTAGGAGGGGGAGAGGCACTGGACTAGGAGGGGGAGAGGCACTGGACTAGGAGGGGGAGAGGCACTGGACTAGGAGGGGGAGAGGCACTGGACTAGGAGGGGGAGAGGCACTGGACTAGGAGGGGGAGAGGCACTGGACTAGGAGGGGGAGAGGCACTGGACTAGGAGAGGCTCAGCTCTACACACACACACATTTTTATCCTAGGCCATAAAGTGTTGTTTTTTTTTGTGTAAAGGTACAATCATGCATGATGGCAGGGAATGCTGGGTCTTGTAGTCCCACAGCATCTAGTGTAGATTTGTATCTGTTTTATAGCAATTAGTTGACTTTCTAGGATGAACCTGTTTTAGTTATATTTTGCTATAACCTAGTTTTCTATGTATATTGCTATAACAGGCCATGCTTAGACTTGTAGTCCCCGCTGGCTGAGTGCTGAATCTTGTATGTTGTATATCACTTCTATGTGTCTGTGTCTGACATGCTTAGACTTGTAGTCCCCGCTAGTTAATGGCTGAATCTTTTATATTGCCTCTTGTATGTTGTATATCATTTCTGTTTGTCATGCTTTTGACTTGTTGTCCCAGATCCGGTTCTGGATCTATAGCCGGAATCTCTTCGGTCTCTATTTGTTCTTTATCTTCATAGTGTTTATTATTTTTGTATCTATTTACATATCGGTGTTTTATCAGTAGAGGATAATCTGGTCACTTTGTATCGGACCATGTGCCGGATTTGTGTTATGGCAGCAGATTATGACTCACAATTAACATTGTTCCCCTTTCTTTTTCTTTTTTGCTGGAGGGGGCTTCATAGCTTGTCTTGTGGTTTCGATGCTCCTCTTGAATAATTTCCTTTTATATTGATGTGATGGGTGTGATTGTCCCTTGTGCTGCGGCTTCATCTTCTCTGCAGTCTTGGGTGGGGAGAGTGGAAATTAAAAAAAAAAAAAAAAAAAAACTGCTGGGATTTCCCAATGATTTTTAGGGGATTTGTGTTTTGTATTGCAAATGTATAAATTATTTTAATAAAGGGATTTTAAAAGATATTTCATAGTGATTACAGTATTACGTCTATACAGTGTATGTATATGTGTGTATGTGTGTAATTAATAAATATATATTTATTTATATATATAATATATATATATGTATATATGTATTATAATATATTACGCACACTATATATTATATATCTGTTTTGCTAATGGGATTGTCATTTCCTTTCCTTGCAGGAAGGCACGATGGCTCTGGACGGTATACGGATGCCAGATGGCTGCTACGCTGATGGAACCTGGGAGCTAAATATCCATGTGACGGATCTGAACCGGGATGTTCTGCTCAGAGTCACCGGAGATATTCATATTGGAGGGGTGATGCTTAAACTGGTGGAAAAACTTGGTAAGTAGCACATTGGGTAGGTGTGGCGGCGTACAGTACTGGGGTTGGATCGTTCCCATCCCCCTAAGCCAAAGTCTGGAATAATGAATTCATTTAGCTGTTTTCACCCTTTTTATGAATAACTTTTTTGTTCTGCGTCCACCTTGTACTTTTTTTTTTTTTATTCTTTTTTTTTCACCGTGTATCCAGGATTCCTGATAAAACGTTTCAGACTTGTTGCATATGCATAAAAGATACAACAGATGGAGAACATGTGAAGTTACAATGTAGCTATGCTTCTGATTACATGATAAATCCTTCATATTCTGCTGCTTTTTGTGATAGAAAAATATTTCTATCTATGTCAGGTATTGGAAATCTCCCCATAAAGTGCAGGGAAATTCTGATACTAAAGCAGAAAAGCCTCGGATATTCCACTTTTATTCTAGCATCCTGTGTTCTGCAGAAAGGAGGTGACCGGGATCAGAGCGGCCATTGATTCCTCTAACCCTACATGATTATTGGAGATGTTTAGTCTATAAAGGAAGCTTAGAATAGGGTTGTTTTTATCACTAGAACCCCTGCCGTGTCTCTCCAGGACCCCTTTTATGACCCCTTTAATTGGGTTTGCTTGCAATATATTAATATCAGCTGATTCTGTTCTTTAATGAGGTTTGATAAAAGCTTAAAGGAGTTCTCCTAAAGACCCCTTTGTGACCAGAATAGCGATGAGATTGTGGAAAATATGGTCCAGTCACGGTCTATAGGGAGTAGTGGTCACCTATGCTAACTACCTGCGTTCACATTGGATGCCCTTGGGATCAATGGAAGTCTCAGCAGCTGGACCCCCAGCATTTATACATTTAATATCTATCCTGTTGATATGTTGTTTTTAAGGGATATCCTCATCCCCTTTAATCAATGCATTATTAAAGGAAATCTGTCACCGGATTTTGCTATCTAATCTGAGAGCAGTATAAAGAAGGGGCAGAGATCCTGATTCCAGCTGGACTGCTTTGTGTAGTTTTGATAAAATTGCTGTTTAATAATCAGTAGCTTATCATTACAGGACTACTTGGAGTGCTGCAGGTAGTCCAGCATATACATGATCTCTATATAACTGCTAGATCTGCAGCAGAGAAAACTTAGATTTTATCAAACAGCTCAGTAAGTGACACCACTGGAATCAGGGTCTCTGCCCCTACGTTATGTAAAAACCAGGTGACAGATTCCCTTTACGTTCTACAAGTTTCTTATATACTTCATGGAGCTGTTAGAAGTGTCAGTTCTGGACGAATTTTCAAGTTTTACATGGAAAATAAGATCTTTTAAAATAGTGAATTGGACCACAAAGCGTATTTGGAAGTTTGGGAAAAAAATACTTTAAGGGGTTAGAAAAACATGGCTGCTTCTTTTTAGGAATGGCACCACCCCTGTTGGGTGGGTCATGTCATTTAATGGTGACGAGTTGCAATGTGGCGGAGTTGCAATGCTGCCTTTGGCCATGGGTGGCGCTGCAGCGATGGTTTTCTAAGCGTTGTCAATCCTACTAACTATACTGATAACGTTCCCTTACAGCGCTGTTTCCCTTTGGCTCTGGGCTACAGGGAGAGGGGCCGGGGGTTGGATTGCAGAAGTCGTGTCCAAGTCCTAATCGCACAGACGAGCGTATGTAAACAATCGCGCCGCCGTCATATTGGCCCATAAAAGGCCATGAAAGTCCCTTTTCTGGCCGCCCCCTTTCACTCCTCGTCTGCGTCGTCCTCACGTGTATCGGTGGCTTTTAGTTATTGAATCCTATGGTAATCTTTTCAGCCTTGATCCCGCTCCGGTTTTTGCACATTTCACCGCGTTCTGCCGGTTTTCTCTTTTTGGTTGAATGCGTTTTGCTTGTTCCTCGTGTGAGACTTGTGCGGCTGTGGGTGTATAAATAGCTGAATACATGGCCGGTACTCGCGAGGGTAAACATGTCAGATAACAGGCTGTCTGCCGTATGTACACACCGGCCGGCACACAATGGGGCGGCCTGGATAAATCCGCAGCCATCTACTGCAGCGTGAATGATGTGTCAGAAAAACAATGACTGATATGAGGCGATCGTCACCAATTAACGGCTCGGTTCGCTCTTTGCTGCCGTTTTCTTGCTTGTTTTTTAAGAATTGGGTAAAACTGTTTGAAATGTCACAGAATTTTTGCACATTTTGTTGTTTGCTTTTTTGCACCAATCCCAGTCTGCTCCGCCATCTTTTTGCGAGCTGGATATACCCTAGCGGGAATTTGGTGTGCACAAGTGCGGCCAACAAATTCACCATTTCCACTATATAAGGGGAGTAAAGAATAATGTCCTCAGAGCGGCTGAAAGATGCTCCAAATTTACTAGCTGTGACGGTCATGTGTCTTCTAGCAATAGAAGGTCACAGCGTTTGGCTGCGCAAAATGCTCCCTGACTTTCTATTGTTCCTGCTGACAATATTCATTGTACTTGGTACCGTAGTTTTCCTGCTGAATTTTCATCTCTTCCCCCTTTTGGACCCATCAGGAGCTCCCCCCTTCCATCCACCTTCTGATCATCAGTATTCTCTTCTCATAAATACTCCTTTTCCCTGGTCTGGTGCTGGTGATGATATTCAGTTTAATTCAAGCTCTGGTTGCAAGCAGGTGGCTTGCTCTCCTCTGTAGTTTTGGGTGCTAAACTCCTGCCTGGTGAGAAGTAGTGCATGCTTTTCCCCCTGCATGTCCTCGTTGTATCTTTTAGTGGGGTTGACTAAGCTCATCCCATCCATTCCTTATTTAGTGTCCAGCACTAGTGATACCCAGGGTCAGGTATCCAGCTCGGCGCATAGGTGCGGAACTTATCTAGGGGTGGTGAGGGACCATAGGGATAAGCTGTAGGTTTGGTCAGTGGTCACAATCTCCCCCTTCCCTAGATGCAGGTGTAAATCGGGCCTGACTGTAACAAGCCCTTCACGGCTAATCTAACTTTGACTGATGCTGGATGAAGGAGTCGGCGGGAGGGTGGAGGACTGTAAATGAATGTGTGTAAGCGGCCATAAAGTTGGCCAATTTTCTGACCGCCACTCCCAAGAACATATCTGGAATATGCTGAAAAGAAATTCAAGGAGAACATCAACACCATCGTTACTTCCACCGCACCCTCTCGTCAGCAGTCTGCTCCTACTGAAACGAGTAAGTGCGCCCTCCGCGCTGCCAATTGGCCATTTGTCAGTGAGCGACTGAAGCCAATCCAATGCCTGACATATCTCGGATTGTTAGTAAACATGGCCGCCTGTTATGCAAATTCTATTGCTCTTGTAACTGGACTTGTGCTGTGGTTTTGTTCAGAGGTTTTGCCGCAGCTTTTAGCCTTTGCATTGCAAATTGTGACATTCTCGGCCCTCGTTTTTTGGGATTATTTACGTTCGGGAACAAGTGATCCTATGAAACCTTTTTTGCCAATTATAATGACTTGGAATAATTGCCTTCATTACTGGTTGGACACTCAACATTACCATGTACAATGCTGTCTGCACCAACATCTCCCCCCTCCTCTGGCTGCCGGCGTGACCGACGCTTGTTTTGGTCGCTGACTTTTTTCATAGTAAATCTTGCATTTCTTAATTGTGTTAGTGTAATTCCAGGTCATTTGTTGCATGTTCTAGTTTACAATCTGATTTATCGATTTTCTTTATTTTGATGATGATAATCGGGGATTGTCCGCAGTGGCTGCTGTTACTGGTCTTCTGCTTCTTTTCATCCAGGACGGCACAATCGCGACAATGAAATTTGGTCTTTGTACAGAGATAAAGATTTTGCAATTGTCAGTGCGTCTGTTACATTATCTTGTATGTCCATTCTCTTATCTATTAGATTTGGTAATTGGGGGGGTAGCCAGCTGGACCTTTAGCTAAAAAGATAATACAGGGACGTAAAATGTGGGTTTATGAATTTTTTTTTTTTTTTTTCCCAAATCCAATTACTGAGCCTTGTTTTCTTACATACATACCCTGTTTATATACTGTGTGTGTTATATATATTTCAATTCTTAACCCCCCCATATATGGATTTTGCACAAAATGAGCATGAAACTACGTACAAGTGAGGTGATAAAAAAAAAATATTTATTGTAGCCAAGAATGTGCACAATATTTTATATAACATTCCTACTGCACCTTGTTTGGAAATTAATTCTTGCGCCTTCTCCTTTTCTCTCCAAAGGCTTCTCTTGATCCCTTTTTCTTCTATAGAAGCTGCGGATCTTCTCTGTGAAGCATCCGGCAGTCGTCCCCCATCATATTCATGTTCCATCTCCTTGATATCCTGATAAAATGCTTTTCTTTGCTTATCGATAACAGCACCAAGGTTTCAGGAAAGTCGTCCAAATGGGAATGTAAAAAATGTATCTTCAAATTCATCAGACAACCCAAGGCTTTGGGTTTTAGCATCTTCTCAATGATGGACTTATATTTGGGATCTTTGTTACCTTGACATTTCTTCACAACGTCTTTAAAAGAATCCCAAGCTCTTTTCTCAACAGCTTTCATTTTTGTTTTGCATATGTCGTCCTTCCTGAGTTTCTGAATATCTGGACCCAACAATGTCTTCCTTCAGTTTTGCTTCGGACAGTCAGTGAAAATTGGTACACGGGCACTTAAGGGGTGCTTCACACACAGCGAGCTCGCTGCCGAGATCGCTGCTGAGTCACGCTTTTTGTGACGCAGCAGTGACCTCATTAGCGATCTCGCTGTGTGTGACACTGAGCAGCGATCTGGCCCCTGCTGCGAGATCGCTGCTCGTTACACACAGCCCTGGTTCGTTTTCTTCAAAGCCGCTCTCCTGCTGTGACACACAGATCGCTGTGTGTGACAGCGAGAGAGCGACAAATGAAGCGAGCAGGGAGCAGGAGCCGGCGTCTGACAGCTGAGGTAAGCTGTATCCAAGATAAACATCGGGTAACCAAGGTGGTTACCCGATATTTACCTTAGTTACCAGCCTCTGCAGCTCTCACGCTGCCAGTGCCGGCTCCGGCTCTCTGCACATGTAGCTGCTGTACACATCGGGTTAATTAACCCGATGTGTACAGCAGCTAGGAGAGCAAGGAGCCAGCGCTAAGCAGTGTGCGCGGCTCCCTGCTCTCTGCACATGTAGCTGCATTACACATCGGGTTAATTAACCCGATGTGTACTGTAGCTAGGAGAGCAAGGAGCCAGCGCTCAGTGTGCGCGGCTCCCTGCTCCCTGCTCACACTGGTAACTAATGTAAACATCGGGTAACCATACCCGATGTTTACCTTAGTTACCAGTCTCCGCAGCTTCCAGACGGCGGCTCCGTGCAAGCGCAGCGTCGCTTGCACGTCGCTGCTGGCTGGGGGCTGTTCACTGGTCGCTGGTGAGATCTGCCTGTTTGACAGCTCACCAGCGACCATGTAGCGATGCAGCAGCGATGCTGACCAGGTCAGATCGCTGGTCGGATCGCTGCTGCATCGCTAAGTGTGAAGGTACCCTAAGTCTCTTCTTCATTTTGGTAGAGCTTTCACAATCCGCTTCATCAGTCCAAGCTTAGTGTGGAGGGGTGGCAGGAGAACTCTAGTGGGATCAACTCAACTTTCAGCAACTAGGTTCTTGAGTCCAAAGATGTTCTCGTTGGACAACATTTTTGGCTCCAGAGATTAATCATATCCCGGCTGACCCATACACATAAAAAGCATGGGTAATTCATGTATCTCGACCCTTTTGTTCAGATAAGTCTTCTGAGGGGGGTGACCACCTCTGCTGTCTCCTTTTGGAAGTGCGTGACCTTTTCAGCTGAGTTAAAGGCATTTTCTGGGACTGTAACATTGATGATCTCTCATTGCGATAGGTCATCAATGTCTCATCGGTGGGAGTGCGTCTCCCACCACCTTCACTGATCAACAGTTCTTAGTGTTGGTGGTGGCCAGAATTACTCAGTTTTAGAGCTGGGATGTCAACAGAATAGGGGCAGATGTCCAGTACCCGGTTGTGGCCACTATAAGGTTGACAGAGCAGTTGACAACCAACTGAGCAGTTCTTGCCAATGGGGGCAACTCTGGGGATAGGTGATCAATGTTTAAATTCCTGAACATCCCGTTTAAGAACTCCTAGACAGAGATTGTTTACACCTTTTGACTAATCATGTCATGTGCTGAGGATTCCTGACTCTCCCATGTTAGGTGATATTGGTACAAAGAAGGATCTTGCGTGTTGCGTTAAAATGCCTAATCCTTTAGGTCCCATGGGAGATAAATAGTAATCGGAGTTGTTTGGCAGCATCTTACTTCCTCCTCTTTAAGATCACCTACGTTCTCTGCCAAGTCAAGCACATGTAATGGGAGGATGGGGACATGAACCAATGGTTATTGGAGGAGTATAGGCATTTACCAGAATTTGTCCAGCTCCACTCCTCTTCCGATTAGGAAGTTACCTACACCGGACAAAACCATATACAGAAATTGGTATCAGCACCTGACACTGCATAAGATGGCACTGCAGGACAAACCCTTATGGACCGGCAGTGCCCATGGATGACACTGCTCTTCATGAATCAAAAACTTTCAAAATCAATTAATACAAATTGTAGCCACAGCAAAAAGGGACTTTTGGGGATGGGGAGCAGATGTGCCCAACAAGTTTAGGATGCGTCTGGGCTTGTGCCAAGCTGGATTGCTTCTATGAGAACTGATGCAGCACCTCTTTGTTATAGTCGACCCCCCAATTCACAGATATTCCAGATCTTCCTTGTTGCCATTAAAAGGATTTTTGAGCATAAAACCCTATCCCCTTCATTTAGTTTATATGGGAATGATGAAGATGCCAAAGTTATACATCTATACACATATTGTGACGCCCTGGACCATCCAGGTCGTCCCAGGTAGTCACAACCCCCCCCGGTTAGGTAACACCAGCCAACCTAAAAACCTTGTCACCACCCTCCAGGTTTGATGTCCACACCGGGGGGCGGAGCCAGGCAGTTGTCTCCGCCCACCGAGGAGTTCACAGGCCTGGAGGCGGGAAAACAGTCTAGTCGGAGTCAAGTTCAGAGTCGGAGTGGTGGGTCGGAGCCCAGTCACCATTGGCAAGGAGGCAGACGGTGGTGGCTGCCCGCAGGAGACCGGGAATACGACCGGTGGAACCGTAAGGGATTGGGACAGGGTAGTTGCCCGCCGGAACCGAACCGGGGAGCCAACTGGATACCAGAGCACCAGGCAGGGTACTCAGACCCCGTACAAAGTCCTGAACCGACAGAGCCGAGTCGAATCAACTGATTGCGGGCTGGACTCAAGGACCTTCCCCACAGTGAGGGGACCATCCAGGACCTCACTGACCGTAAAGTCTGGGGGCATAAACAGTGACGAGAGAACCAGGGAACGGAACACTGACCCTACAGGGTTCAAAATGCCGCCGTACAGGCTAAAGACTGAGAGACAAACAGGAGGGGACCCCGCAGATGTTCCAAGCCATGGGGACCCACCAACTAGAGAAGGGTGAAGGGGAAAGAAGCTACCAGGTCACCAAACTGGGACTAAGGGAACCAGCGTTGAACACTAGCCTTCCTTCGGGTACCAGCCATCAAACCGCTGTGAGTAAAGAACCCAGTCACACTGCAATCCCACATGTGGCCTACCTTCTTTCCGTGCCTAACTCCACCACATACCCCTTGTGGCCCCGGCCCTACTTGCGGAGGGCCCAACATCCAGGCTGCCACTAACCTCAGCCCCAGCGGTGAGAAACTGTGCAGCGGCGGTTCCATAACCGCAACCCGCAAGTGGCGTCACGATACAAACTTTATAAATGTTCCCCTGGACATAACCCCCTTCAAGTGACTCCCAGGGTCACGGAACCGGGCAATGGCCATCCAGTGAACTGTCCCTGTAGATATACGGTCCCGGACCGAGTACCCCATAGGCCTGGGGTGAGTCACACCATTATCCTCTGCCCTGGGCTATGTTCTGGACCCATGTCCCTTTTGCTTATTTTGCAGACACCACACACATGCCATAATATATGCCAATGGTTTTGTAAGTCCTAAATTGTAAAGGAGAGGTTTCCTGATCCCCGTCCTGCACCCACCAGAGGAGCGCTGGTTATCCGTCCTGCACCCTCCGGAGGAGCGCTGGTTACCCGTCCTGCACCCTCCGGAGGAGCGCTGGTTACCCGTCCTGCACCCTCCAGAGGAGCGCTGGTTACCCGTCCTGCACCCTCCAGAGGAGCGCTGGTTACCCGTCCTGCACCCTCCGGAGGAGCGCTGGTTACCCGTCCTGCACCCTCCGGAGGAGCGCTGGTTACCCGTCCTGCACCCTCCGGAGGAGCGCTGGTTACCCGTCCTGCACCCTCCGGAGGAGCGCTGGTTACCCGTCCTGCACCCTCGGAGAGCCGCGCATTCTGCACGGTTGCGGCTATTTTTATACCGTGGCATCACTGGTGATGGGAGCCGGTGAAGGTGACTTCTTCAGGGCTATTAAGTGCTCAAAATAAAGCAATTAGTCTGCAGAAATGGCAGAAACTAATGGTGGGGCCTTCGCTTCTGACTTATTGATTTTCTTCAGCCCCTTTCTGAGCCACTTACTGGCTTCATTTGCTGTTCCGTCGGGGTGATAATGAATGGGCTTTCTGTCTGGCACAAGGAGAAACTATTTACTGCGTTTCACGTGATGGGTGCGGAATTTAAAAAATCCACGTGGTTCACGGAGACTCTGCACCGAAGACAAGGACTGGTGTAATATAAAATCCACACCGCAAGGTAAGAAGCAACCCTGCAGAGTGAGCGGGGATAACATGAAGGACCCTGCACTCTGTAATGAGGCCTCCACCTCCTTTTGTGCCACTGGTGGTGGGTTTTTTGTTTTTTTTTTTGTTTTTTTTCTTGCAGCCACCTTTTGGGCATCAGGAATTGAGTGTCTCGGCCACTTGAGCATCCTGGAGTGGGAACGTCACCTGTGCTGCTGTTTCTGTAATGTTGACAGGACCATCCGTTCCCTGTGCCGGGACGATTGGCTACAAGGTGCATTGTTGACAGCCAGTCAGTTTCCTTCCACCACATACGAGTAGAAAGGGGGAGGGGAAAGCTTTTACATTCTGAGGAGCTTAACTGTTATGTCTTGCAAGTGTGCACCCAATCTGAGACCTATGGATGCAATGGCTGACGTCCCACAGTTACCAGCTGGGAAACACATTGAGCTGGGCTAAAAGACTCAAGCGTACCCGCCGGGCTTTGGGCCTCGGCTGCGGGAGGCGTGACCCGCCGGGCTTTGGGCCTCGGCTGCGGGAGGCGTGACCCGCCGGGCTTTGGGCCTCGGCTGCGGGAGGCGTGACCCGCCGGGCTTTGGGCCTCATGATCGCAGAGAACGATTGCATTGAGCATCTCCCAGTATAATGGCCCTCCAGTAACCCGTTACAGACAATCCTTTTAAAATTTTAAGAATTCTAAAATGGAAGAGGCGCTGCAGCAGAGCTATAGTAGTAACAAGATGACCAGTGTAGGAGACGTCTGGCTGCGGCTTGTTCCTGCAGCATTCATAGGAATCAACATACAGATAAGGTTTGCTGATGAGTGATCACGCCACTGACAACTGTCCATCCCCCTCCCCTTGTTTCTCCCATTAACCAAATGGTATTTTGTTTTTTTGTAGAGATAAGCGGCAAATTCATAAATGAGGCCTCTTATCTGTGTTTGTGGATCTGGCTGTGGAGAGTCTGACATTAGAGGCAGATTGGTTGTCTGAAAAGACATTAACTCTTCATAATTACAGGGATAAGCGGCGCCCGAGAACGCTTATTCCCCAGCAGATCTCATGGTGCATTAGCTTTACAGGAGACGAGATAAATCTGCTCTTTGTGCTGTAAATGTAGTAATGGTTCCTAGAATGTGAAGATGCCGCTGACCTCGCACTGATACTGGGAAGTCGCCTTTATCTTATGTAAATGGAAACGTCTCTGGATAAATGTGACAGATCTCCGGAGGATTTACCTGCTGATCGGAGGCGTCCAGCTATTGGGAACTACAAATCCCAGCATGGCTTTACACCCCAAAACTCAAATCTCCACCGGATATGCACATTGAATTGTCTTAGGAGGTGGGGGAAGGGAATCGACGACTGGTCTGTAATTGGTTGGTGGTCTTCATATATTCTCAGCGTCCTCACCGTTAGGGTAGTAATGATATAAAGGGGTCAATGATTCAGGACCCTCAATGACCAGAGTAAAGGGGGCTTTACACGGTACCGATATCGCTAGCATGTGTACCCGCCCCCATCGTTTGTGCGACACGGGTATATCGCTGCCCGTCGCTCACAAAATCGCGCTCCCCCGTCACACGGCTTAGACTAGTTTCACACTTGCGTTTAACGGCATCCGTTGCATTGCGTTGTGTGACGGATGCAACGGATCGTACAAAACGGAAAGCTGTTTTTTTTTTCTTTTCTTCTTTACAGTTTTACCGGCACCAGACTATTGTGAACGATCAGCTGATCGCTCTGAAAAGCCGGCTGCCAGGCGCTCAGCTGATCGTTCACAGAAGCCGGGCGCTCAGCTGAGCTCTCTCAAAAGCCGGCTGCTGGGTGCAAAACTGAACGTTCGGCCACCGAGAGACAAAATAAAGTTTCTGTGATCTTTAAAAAAAAAAAAGCATGCGCAGTGAAAAATAGAGGATTCCGCCACTCAAAAAAACGTTACATGCTGCGTTCCTTCCGCCCAGCGGAAGGAACGCAGCGTCGGCCAGCGGAAGCAACGCAGATACTTTTGGCACAATCCGTCCTCCATACAAGTCTATGGGTCTGTTTTCCAAAAGGGCGTATTGTGACGGAAGGAAAAAAACGAAAGTGTGAAAGTACCCTTCCCTGCGACGTCGCTCTGGCCGGCGATCCGCCTCCTTTCTAAGGGGGTGGGTCGTGCGGCGTCACAGCGACTTAACACAGCAGGCGTCCAATAGAAGCGGAGGGGCGGAGATGAGCGGGACGTAACATCCCGCCCACCTCCTTCCTTCCTCATTGGCGGTGGAGGCAGGTAAGGAGATGTTCCTCGCTCCTGCGGTGTCACACATAGTGATGTGCGCTGCCGCAGGAACGACAAACAACGTGGCTAATGAGAGGTGAATGATTTTTGGTTTTAGGACGACCTCTCCGCGGCAAACTATTTTGGCCGCTTTTGCGATCGTTTTAGATCGCACATAATTGTCACATGCTCTGATATCGTTAATGACGCCGGATGTGCGTCACTAACGACGTGACCCCGACGATAAAATATTAATGATATTGTAGCGTGTAAAGCCCCCTTAAGGCTATGTGCGCACTGAGCGTTTTTCGCAGTGTTTTTGCGTGGTTTTTGGGTGCAGTTTTTGTGCTCAAAACTGCATGCCTTTGTTTCCCCAGCAAAGTCTATAACTTTTCATTTTTCTGTTGGCACACAACTTATTTTTATTTTTATTTTTGTAGCTGCGTTTTTAGGCTAAAAAAAGACATGTCAATTCTTTCCTGTTTTTCACCCATGCAATGCATTGGAAAAACGCAGCAAAACGTAATGATCAAAAACGCACTGAAACGCAGTAAAAGCGCATGCGTCTTTTACTAATGCGTTTTTGCCGCACGCGTGTTTTTGGCCCAAAAAAAACGCTCAAACGCAGCTTAAAAAAAAAAAAAAAAAGCTGTGCGCGCACAATTCCTAAGGAGCTGCTGCCAATATGTCCGCCATCCACTCTATACATTTAATACTTAGTTTTGGCCGTCCGCCATAGTTGCAGTGGTTTTCCAATGTTGGCCCCTCTGCCTTTATTTCGTGCACTATTGACCTTCTCACATAATATTGCACAAACGGCCGGGCGTCTGGCTCCTGGAGAATAAAAATAATTTCTTTTGCAATCGAGGGGAAGTCTACAATTAGAAAGAAATGACTGTGCAGATCGGCTACATTTGGAGTGACTTGGGCTGAGCTGCAATCCCAGACACAGCCTGTGTACAGAGGTGGCGCTGTTTTAGAAAGGAAGAGAAAATCAGGATTTGGGTTGTGTTTTTTTTTTTTTCTTTTTTAATTTTCTTCTAAACCTTTACGATCACTACATCGCCATAGTGTTGGGAAGTTTCCTTCCTTCTCTACATTGTTGCCGACAGTGTAAAACCCGGTGGGACGCTGTTCAATTGTGGGGAATGCAACAATTTCCAGGTCAAGTGGATGCAACAAAGTGTTATCCTTGATGTCCTTTTCTCGCTCGATGATACACAGCTTAACAGGATAGTGATAGAAACCCATACCCAAAACATAAGTGACGCTCTCAGCAACACCGTGTGGTTAAAAATATTTTAAAGTGATGAGTTACTTTCCAGAAAGGGGTTGTACAAAGTCAGAAAAAGTGTTGTAACTTTGTTTTGTGATTGGTGGCTACTGTTAACACCCCTATATACAGTAGAGAACACAGGATTTATCATTCACAATAGGTGATGTCACAGCTCACCACCTCCCCCTCCTGTACAATGACTGATAACACTTCTATATACAGTAGTTATCACTCAGTCATTGCACAGGAGGAGGTGAGCTGTGATATCCCCTATTATTATGAATGGCTGATCCTGTTATCTACTGTATCTAGATTGATAGATGATACCTGTCATTTTAACCCTCCCTCTACTGGTAATGAGCCTGCTGAAAGGACAGGAAGCAGGAGTGAAAAAATAAACCCTGGTGGCCAGTGAGAAAATTGCAATATTTTCATTTATAGCAAAGATGGCACATGAAAAGAAAAATGGCAAAAATATTTAAAACCTACATGTAAGACAAAAGCATGATTTTTAAACAACCTAATAAAAATATATATATTATATTATATATAATTAGCGCTATTAATCCCTCAGCGCTTTACATACATTGCGAGACCCAATGGGGACGGTGTTGCCAATCTAGAGTCCCTATATGTATATCTTTGGAGTGTGGGAGGAAACCGGAGGAAACCCACGCAAACACGGGGAGAACATACAAACTCCATTATATATATATATATATATATATATATATATATATATATATATATATATATATATATATATATATATATATATATATATATATATATATATATATATATATATATATATATATATATATATATATATATATAATTCTAAAATTTTGTATTTATTCATTTAGATCTGGATCTATTTAGGAGATTGTTTTATTGAAAGTGACCCCTTCCCCAGGATGGGTGATAAGATCTAGATCAGCGAGGGTCCGACGAATCCACAGAACTGTGCACTTTTATCACCGTTTAAATAAAACTGGAGCGCACACGACCGACCGCTGCTCCGATCGCTTTGTACGGGGCTGCTGATCACTGTGGTTGGCGTTTTCTGGCTGTTCCATGGTGGACCTTGCGCTCCCCTGCACCATTGTGGTGATCGGTGCGAGTCCCCGCAGTTGGACCGCCACCGATCTAGATGTGGAGAAGTGATACCTTTTCTATATTCACTGGACAGATTCTTTAACTATGAATCAGTTTTTCCTAGCCGGTCTCTTTAATTGTAGTACATGGCCCCGTCCTCCCCCTGGAGCATGGCGGCCTCTGGGAATATCTTGCTGTGTCGTCCTCCCCCTGGAGCATGGCGGCCTCTGGGAATATCTTGCTGTGTCGTCCTCCCCCTGGAGCATGGCGGCCTCTGGGAATATCTTGCTGTGTCGTCCTCCCCCTGGAGCATGGCGGCCTCTGGGAATATCTTGCTGTGTCGTCCTCCCCCTGGAGCATGGCGGCCTCTGGGAATATCTTGCTGTGTCGTCCTCCCCCTGGAGCATGGCGGCCTCTGGGAATATCTTGCTGTGTCGTCCTCCCCCTGGAGCATGGCGGCCTCTGGGAATATCTTGCTGTGTCGTCCTCCCTCCTCCAGTAATCTCACTAATGGCTGATCCTATACTCTATGAATAAACTGCTTCATTGATTCCTCTCGTTGATGAAAGCTGCGCTGCACCGTGTCGCCCTGACCCGCGCCTTCAGATGAACAATACTCGGGTCACAATACAATGATCTGGTCCTTATCCAATAAATATTAAGCAGCCGAATTCTTAAATGTCAAGTGCGATTTCTTCAATAGGTGATAAGTTACTTTCCATAGAAACATGGATACGGTTTACTTGTCGGCTTTTAAAAAGGATTATATTGATGAGCAAGATTAAAGAAATGAATATGTAAATTAAACCAAAAAGGTGAGCTCCTACAGCAGAGGGGGGAGGCTCCTGCTGCAGCCACTGGTCAATCGGCTACACAGAGAGGGTTTCTTTTATATTACACTTAACGTTGATAAATATATAAGATGACTGTGATCAAACAAAATAACATTGAGAGAAATATTTATGATGTTGTGTTTTTTGTCTCACAAATGTCCATTTATCTAAACATCCGCCATTTAGTATTACAAAGAGACCAGGCCCAGTACAGCTTCCCCCTCCGCTGTCGCACACAATGGCTGTGTCCATGTTGGCAACCAAAACTTTAATGCTCCAAAGCCTCAAAATGAGCCAACTTTGCAAATAGTCTGCTAAATTATTTCATGTATACAGCTCCCTTTAAAGATCACTGCATTGCCATGGTAACAGACTACAATCGAGCTCGGTGTAGTCAGAGCTTCTTCCATTGCATCCCTACTTCTTGCTGTTGAGCCTGAATTGAAGCGTTGACCGTTCCCAGACAGGAATCTGCTAAAACTTTAGAAAAAGGGGCTTTTTACTTTTCTTACTTTTTGTTTAGACAGCAGTTTATTTTACATATACACATTTTATGGTGTTTTTATAAAGGATTTAGTCCAGACAAGGTTTGCACTTCCTGTGAGGTGGCCCCTTGTGTTTGGCCAGTCCTTGGTGCTGTCACTGGTGTAATGACTCCGCATGTCATGTTCAGACAGGATCAGCCGGCCGCCTCCTGATCAGATCTACAGTATCATATGAATCCTGGGGACGTTATGACTCCAGATTGCGTCTCGTACGTGGCCAAATGATCGCAGTAAGCTGCGGGGAATGTTTATAGTTTCACAACAGTATACAGACAACGCAACCTGAAATGACCCCGTATAACTAGTGGTTAAAGATGGCCGCAAAGGAACAACAGTTAACTTCAGCACTGTAATTCTCTCTTCTTTAAAGGGGTATCAATGATTTTATAGCTGGTTGTCACCCAGCTTTCCACAGACCCATATATTTCTTTAAAGAGTAATCATTGTTTTAATATTTTCCTTCATGCACCAATCAGACATGAGAAAAAAGAAACGTTGTAAGGCTACTTTCACACATCAGTTTTCTGTATTCAGGCACAGTCCTTTTTTTCCTGATCCAACGGATCCTGAAAAAAAAGTGAAAACCGTATCCACCGGATCCGTTTTTTAACGGATCCGTTATGCCGGATCCGTTAAAAAACGGATCCGGTGGATACGGTTTGCATCCGTTTTTGCATCCTTTTCGTCCGTTTTTTGGCTGGATCCGTTTTGTTAATTACATTGGAGCATGCTCAGTTTAGAAAAACGGATCCGGCGGCCGCATCCGTTTTTTACCGCATTACGCCGGATCCGGCGTCCATAGGCTTCTATTGTAAAACACGCCGTATCGCGCCGGATCCGGCGCGATGCGTTTTTTTTGCCGGACAAAAAAACGTTGCAAGCTACGTTGCCTCCGGCCGCCGCTTTAACTAATTTTGCCGCATCCGGAAAAAAACGGATGCAACGCAAAGCCATCCGGTACAATCCGGTACCAATGCAAGTCTATGGGGAAAAAACGGATGCGGTACCGGATCCGTTTTACCCGTTTTTTTCCGGATTGAACCTGATGGCAAAAAACTGATGTGTGAAAGTAGCCTAATTGGTGATGAGCGGGCACTACCATGCTCAGGTGCTCGGTACTCGTAACTAGTGATGAGCGGGCACTACCATGCTCAGGTGCTCAGTACCGGTAACTAGTGATGAGCGGGCACTACCATGCTCAGGTGCTCGGTACTGGTAACTAGTAATGAGCGGGCACTACCATGCTCAGGTGCTCAGTACTCGTAACTAGTGATGAGCGGGCACTACCATGCTCGGGTGCTTAGTACTGGTAACTAGTGATGAGCGGGCACTACCATGCTCAGGTGCTCGGGACTGGTAACTAGTAATGAGCGGGCACTACCATGCTCAGGTGCTCAGTACTGGTAACTAGTGATGAGCGGGCACTACCATGCTCGGGTGCTCAGTACTGGTAACTAGTGATGAGCGGGCACTACCATGCTCGGGTGCTCAGTACTGGTAACTAGTGATGAGCGGGCACTACCATGCTCGGGTGCTCCGTAATCAGCAGTTGGTGCTCAGATGGGTGCGACTGTAACTGTGTCTGGAAAATTCGCAGCAGAATATTGGCCTCCAGCTCTTCCTCCTGTAAATTCTTAACAGGACCAGGTGTAATCTCCTATCACATTGATGGAGAAAATCTGTCTTCGCTGCATACAGATTTTACACATATAAATTGAGAGTGAAAAATCAAACCAAGAAGGAGACAGAATTTGCAGGGTTGGATTTTGTACGGTGGCTTGGTGGTCCGCTCTGGTGTTTTGGTCTGGTGTCGGCGTTTGGGTCCTGGGTTCAAATACCACCAAGAATATACAAGAAGTTTATATGTTCTTCTCGTGTTTGGGAGTTAAGTTCGGGTTCCCCATTTTCCTCCCAAACTACGACCTCCTTTTAAAATCAAAATACTTTTATTATTTTTTTTTTTATTTTTTTTGTATATGGATGTATTCCCCCTCGTGGTATGTTTTTGTTTTGTTTTTACGGCTTCTTATGTTACTTGATGAATAATTTCTGGAATTTTAATAAAAATCCTGAGACTGGACTGGAAATTCTCGGCCGAGGTTCCTCGTTCTGGCATTTTTAGTGTCAGAAAATTCTAAGAATCAGTGTCGCCTGTAAACTTTATTTTTTTTTTTTTTAATTTTTTTTTTTCGGATGTCTTAGAACCTCCACACAGAGCTGAAGCCAAGAAACACACGATGTGGAGCGAGAAGGAAGTGAAGCCTTTGGTTTTCCATGAAATGTAATAATGGTCAGTGCACGGTCACATAACCTTGTCAGGAAGGGGGTGGTCCGGCCGCACAGCGTAAAGGGGAAATGCCTGAGAGTGACACAATCTCTAATATTAGCAGGGACCGCACAGGCCATGGATGTGCGTATGGTGCAGGCAGAGGTGACATAATACAGACCGCATCATGATTTATAGCAGGAAGATGTTCTTATGATCGGCGGCAATGCTTATCTGCAAAACATTTGAACGCAGCATATTTTGCGGAGTCCAAAACGCTGCGTTGTACAGTACAAGCACAGTGGATGGGATTTATAGAGATCTCCTGCAGACTGTGCTTTTCTACGCAACATAAACTGACCTGCGGAGCGACTTTCCGAGCCCAGAATGTCAATTTATGCTGCGGAGTCGCGAGTGTTCTCAGCGGGAGAGCGAGTCCTCAGCGCGCAGTTCCCTGATGGTGGGCACAGACGCTGCATCCTCCAGCTGAGAACACTCACGACTCCGGAAGAGGAAAGACGTTGCGTCTAGAACATAGCGTCTCCTGATCGTGGGAATGTAGCCTAATTGATACAAAAAAACCACACAAACGCACAGGTACATAATTTACAGTGTAACAAATATACATACATGCATACATACATACATACATGACCTTTATTTTTATAGTAGTCATTACATACAGGTATAGTACATAGACTGTATGTACATTATACACTAATTTGTGTGTTTGTATATAAATGCATACATTATCACGTCCAGTATACGTATGCACTTAGTTTCTTGCAGGCAGTCCTCAATGTGATGCCATGGGAGAGCACAGGACCCTCACTAAATCCTACTGATACAGCACAGCCGCCTTTTCAGGATCAGTAATTTTTATTGCTGTTCGTTGTGTTGCTATAAGAACAGGAACATTTTATAGTTGCACATCAGCTAGTTAGACCTATGTTAATGCAAAATGAATATTCACCCCTTTTTCTGCCCACCCCTCGGTGCTGGCATCAGTGATTGGGTCGCCCGTTAATACAAAATGAATATTCACCCCTTTCCCCGCCCACACCTCTGTGCAGGTGTCAGTGGTTGGCTGCAGTCAGACCGCTGTATTACTCGCCCATGGAGCTGCGGCTCTCCTGATCCGAGAATGACCGCATGTATTTCGATGTGTGACGCCCTGGCCTATCAGGTTGTGACAGGGTATTATGCAATCTGCCCTTCTGCATGATATCCGCCTCCTCTTTGGTTACGGGTCCCTGACCTTTTGTTGTTGCTAAGAACAAGCTAATCAAAACCCTAGGAACACTCTGCACCACACCCACCAGACACACCAGTGGACAGCCTGAAGGGAATAGGGTTGGCCACTTTAGGGGTTGGTTAAGGGGCGGTCAAGAGACAGTCAGTTGAGTGGTGACTCTTGAGAGTAGAGATCAGGAGCTGGGCTCCTTGGTGTACTAGATGGGAGTCGTTGGTCTGGACCCTGGTCGCAGGGGATCGTGACAAGGGCATGGACTGTCGAGGAGGACAGCCGGCGGCCTTGTGCCATCACTGGGCAGGGGCCAGGGCATGACTGGGTACGTGGACCCTAAGTCGGGAAGTAGCTTCAGACATCCAGGTAATATTTTCCCGACGAGGACGGAGCCTTCAAGATCCGTTCCCCACCTGCTCCAAAATCGGGGTACTAGCGCAATGAGGGGGATAAGACTTTCCCAATACATAGTCCAGAAAATCCCAAGCGTGAACTCTGAGAGCAAGCTCACTCCGTTAGCCATACGGGGGAGCGGGACCCGTTTAGTTTCATGCTAAAAGGGACGAACTACAGAAAAGAGGTGCCAAGGTCACAGGCTAGTAAGCAACACCAACGGGCACGGGATGCAGGCGTGCTCCCTCCCTGCTGCAGCGGCATCAAGAACTTTGGTTTACCACAGTTGTCAGCGTTATTGGACTGAGTGAGTACGCAATTAACCCTTACTGGCCCGATGGCACCTCCCCAGCACCATCACGGAGTCCTGGGGCATCCCCCCCCCCCCCTACTCGTGGAGGGGTTAAACACCTGGTTGCCCACACCATCGCCACCGGGTACTCCCAGCCGCAGCAGTGGTACTTCACCCTTACCACACACCACGGGTGGCGTCACGAACTTTCCACACCATCCCCTGTACATATTTCCCCTTTATTTGAGTGGCTGCACGACCCCCGTGTCCGGAGACCCCTCGAGCCACTCCGAATCCTAGCAGCCTGGCTGCTGACGCGGGGGCGGCCCAGATGCCGCTCAGGTGAGGAGAGCCACCAGCCGCTCAAAAGATTGTGATGTGATCCTCGGGCAAGTAATGCAGCAGTCTGACTGCATCGTATTACTGACGCCGGCACATAGGGATGTGAGGGGGATGGGTGAATATTCATTTAGCATTGTCTGGTGACTCAATTGTCGCTGGCGGGGAGGGAGGCCGCTGCACTCACCGCGCTCGGGTCCGGCTCTGGGCTGCTGCTTGCTCGCCGCTGCTCGGTGGCTCGAGTGGTGGGCCAGATCCGGGGACTCGAGCGGCGCTCCTCGCCCGTGAGTGAAAGGGGTGGTTTGGGGTTAGAGGGTATGGTCCGTGACTCCACCCTCGGTTTGTGGTGAGGTTGGGACACCACCGCTGCTCTGGACGGGGATCCCGGGAGTGATGACAGGGAGCAGCCGAGATGTTTCTCTCCCCTCCGTGGGTAGGGGGATTTGGTGGTCCCGGGGCCCGGTGAGGTGTCGGGAGGCAGGGTTGGCGAGGTGCAGGGTCGCGGGGGCAGCGCGGTGCCTGACGGCACGGTGGTACTCACTCAGCCAATGATGAATACAGAGTCTCCGGTAAAACAAACGGCTGGATGGACGGGTCCCGCAGCCGGCTGCTGTGGTTACTCCCGGAAGGTTGTTGGTGGCTGCCTTTCCTTGCACCTGTTGTGTGTCTTCGGTTCCGATGGCTTCCCACCGGTAACCCGCTCCCCAGCTTGGATGTGTGCCGGAGGAGCCCCTTTTGCCCGCGGGCTCTGGCCCTGGGAGCTCTAGCTGTGGCAGTAGCTGTATTTCCCTTTCTCAGTTTGGACGGTTGCCTTCAGTTGGGTCTTTGCTGCTAGGAAACCCCGGAGGTTCCGGTCGCTAACTGATTTGACCAGTTTAACGGCGACTCCAAGCCTGGTCGGGGTCCATTTGCCCTGCCGGTTTGTGCTGGCTTCTCTTCGCTCCCCGGTTCGGTACCGGTGGGCCACCGCCCAGCCCCGGCCCTACGGTTCCGCGTCGATAGGCCTCTCCTGCAGACGGCCACCACCGTCTGCCAACCTACCTTGCTATATGTGCCCAGGCCACGTACCTGGACACGGTCAGTCTGCTCTTTCTCCTCAACTACCACTTCTTGCTCCTTCACTTTCACTCTCCCTAACTGTTCTCTGACTTCCTTTCCCGCCTCCA